>NC_089240.1:127227534-127922029 GCF_963924675.1 Phocoena phocoena | reverse complement strand
CCAATCCTGACTTTCTAGCCATCCCTGGAAGCCCCACTGCTGCCCCCTTGCCCCCTGAGGTCAAGGTTCTTAAAGAAAAACTCCAGGGGGAGGGTGATGGTGGTGGGATGAATTGGGAGTTTGGGATTGAGATATACACACTACTGTGTATAAAATAGAGAACTAATAAGAACCTGTTGTATAAAAAAATTAAATTAAAAAAACAACAACAAGAAAAACTCCAAACACACGTACCTCCTTCACCTGCAAACAGACTTGCTCTCAAGGAAAGAGAAAGACCAAGCTAGTGGGGTGCAAGAGGGAGCCCCCCCATCGCTGGGGGAGGGGTAGCGTTCAGGCTGAGAGCTGCAGGCTGGGGGTGAATAAAGAGAGTAGCTGGCCAATGGCATGGCCCATACCCGGCCCTGAGAGGGGCCCTAGCTGCGCGGTCATGGTGCTGAAAATTGGAGCGGGCTGAGGGGGTGGGAGGGGCAGAAGGTGAGGCTGCCCGGGGCTCACGCTAAGGCAGGAGGAGCGTGTCACCAACCAAGTGGACAGAACCAGATTTCTCTACACCAGCCCTCAATGCCAGAAGACAGTGGGGCAAAAGAAAGTTTGCTCCAAGGATATGTCCACCCAACTGGCGGCCACAACATGGGAGTCACGGGCGGAGGAGCGGAGGAGACAGGCAGTGGCGGGGGGACGGCGGAGTGGGCGTCACGGCCTGTTTTTGCCCCAGGAGAGAGGGCAAGGGGTCCTCAGAACAAGTTAAATCGCCCCAAATTCCCTTATCACCTGTGATGAGCTGTCAGTTAACACTGGCCCAGAATAAATAAATGAATGCATGTCTGATGGAGAAGTTTATACTAATCAGAGAGAAAGAATCTCTTAAGGTCGAATGGATGCCAAAACCATTAGGTGAGGCCTGAGGGGGAAGGGTCGGCCACACGATGTCTTCCCCGTTTACTGCTGGTCACAAGAGAGGAAGCGAACCTAATGGTGGGACAGAAGTGGGATGTCCCCTTGGTGGGGATGCCCAGGAGGGCTCTTGCCAAAGCTTGACCTGATTCTAATGCAGCCTTGGGACCCAGCATCCAGTTCACAGAGGACCTTGGGGACGGAGAGACCAGTTAAAGGCACCACAAGGGAGGCACCCGATGCAGAAGGTGGGCTGTTCCCTGGTCTCCTCTGCAAATCAGTGTCATGGGGGAAAGAGGAGGCTGGGTAGGGAGATTGTTCTGGATGAAAAGAGAGTTAAGGGGCCAACAGCCAAGTGCAATGGGAGTCTTTGATGAGATGCTGGCGTGAACAAAAGAGGAGTCAAAGGCATTGCGGAGAGTGGAGGGTGAGAGCGGGGCCACTGCTGCCCATGTGTTGGATGGATAGTGGCACCGGGTCGTGGAAGAAAATGTCCTTTTCAAGAGACACATTCGCACCATTTGGGGAGAAAAGGGCATGTGAAGTGACTTTAAAGTGCTTCAGCAAATACAAAAGACAGAAGGAAAGAGAGGGAGGGAGGGAGGAAGAGAGAGAGTGAGAGCGCGAGGTGGGGGGGACCCAAGCAAATAAGGCAAGCTGGAGCTGGAGGCCACTGCTAACCCTGGGAGGTGGGTACGCGGGCTTGGTTAGACTATTCTCTCTACTCGTCTGTTTGCTTGACAGTGTTCAGAATTAAAAGGGAAAATAGTCTAGTGGTCCTTCAGTAAGTAAACCACTCCTGGGTATATGCTCAAAAGAATCGAAAACAGCGTTCTCACAAAAATGTCCACCCATGTGAATGAACTGATCGCCCAAAGGTGGAAACAACCCAACGTCCATCAACAGAAGAGTAGATGACAAACCATGGCCTGGACACACGATGGAATGCTATTCGGCCCCAGAGAGGGATGAAATACTGATCCACGCTACCATGTGGACGAACCTAGTGTCACGACGCTAAGTGAAAAAAGCCGGACACGGGCACACAGGGCCACATACCGCATGATCCTATTTATATGATGTAATATAATATTTCACAAGGGCTTTCTTGACCTAGTTTTGAAGTTATGACTAGAAACTCTTTCTCCTTGGCCTTCGCAAGCAGTTTGCCGAGCCTGTGAAGCTTCCCACACCACCCACCTCCCGTATCAAAGCCCCTCTCTCTGGGGCCACTAAACCCACGCCCCAAACCCTCCTTATCGGGGTCTCACACTCAGTGGCCAGGTACCAGACACCCTGATAAAGGTAGTGGTGGCAGGAATGCCGCTGCCCTCACTGAGTACTCACTAAGGGCCAGGTACCAGACAGGTCCTACACACCGGAGCCTGCGAAACTGTTCAAACGGGCCGCTGCCCAGGGACCCCAAGGACACTAGCTACCCCTACCCAGATGCGCCATCCCTCGTGGCAGCCGTCCCTCCTTCTGCCTGTCATCTCTCCAGAGTGCCACTGTCCTGTGGCTCGCTATAAAAAAAACCCTTTAAATCCTATAAAACATATGACATGTCCAGAGAGTCCTAGGTAAATCCAGAGAGCAGATCTGGGTGCCAGGGCCTGGGATTGGGTGGGGTGGGGGGGGGGGTGACTGCTTCATGAGGACAGGGTTTCTTTTTTGGGGTGATAAAAATATTTTGGAGGTCGAAGGTGGTGATGGCCGCACAAAGTTGCAAATATACTTAACGTCGCTGTCAAGAGTTCATCCTTTTGTCCGCAGGCCGGCCATGTTTCATTGGGACACACCACCAGTCACAGGGGGACCCGCACCAGCTAAAGGTGTGGGGAGGGGAGAATACTGATAATAGCAAGGGGTTTTACACTAGCATCAAATTGTTTTGAAACACATCACAAGCTTGTGTTTTCTCTATCACGACTGTACTGCCAGGTCACCATCCATTTTGAAAAATACAGAAAAGCTGAAAAGAAGAGGTGTTATTCTGTAATCCCCCATCCCAAGACACGCTGCCGTGCAAGCCCCCAAGAGAGAAGAAACTTGAGCTGTGACTGCCGAGAGAAACGCCATGGGCAGGGTTCGCCTGTAGACGGAGACCAACGCTCAAGGTCAGCACCACAAGGCGCATCGGTGGCGCCAGCTAGCGAGGCGCTCACACACAGCAGTGTCTATCCTTGAGACCTAACGCCCCAAAGGCAGCGTAATTTCAAATCCTGGAAAGAGACGCGACAAGCCCTGTCCTCACACACCCTAATGCCCGATCTCCCCCGGGGTGGTAACAGGGAGACACTCCCAAGCAGGAATGGAAGGAAGGAGCTTGTGGAACTGGAGAGTGGCTTCTCCTGAGACCCTTTGACGTCGGTGGGCCTCCAGAGCGGAGGAGAAGCTGAAGGATGATTCTAGGCCCTGACGCTCAGATTTCTCTGAAGTAGGACACCGGGCACGCAGGCTAGGGTCCCTCAGATAGCAGCACTTGGGGCAAGAAGCTGGGAAGGCCCCGGGAGCCAGGGTAACTGGGCGCTCCCCCCACGCCGGTCCGCCCCACGGAGGGGAGCAGACTCCCAGGCCGCTCGCTGAGCCCAGCCCAAGTAAAGCCAAGTATACGCGGAGGTGGCGGCGGGAACGGGGAGAGCCTGAAACGACGTGGCCCCCAAAGGGAGAAGCCAGTGGGCTTCAGCGTTGATGTCTTTGGAAGACCACGAGATGGGGCTATTTCCCCAGAAAAAGAAAACAGAAAACAAACAAACAAACAAACAACATCAAAGGCATCTAGTAATCCCACTGAGGCCGGATCAGGAATTGGGGCCTTCTCGTCTGTGAGGAGGGACAAGCAGGGCCACTAGGGTTGGGCTTCCTCCTTCCTGCTGCAACTTCCTCTGGTGTTTGGTACCTCAAGACCCCAACTGCCTCCTCTCAGCCCCACGCAGCATTCTCTGAGACCTGTGTCACCTGCCACCCACCTGGTGGAAAGGCCGGAGGCCCCAGGCCGTGGGCGGCCCAGCCTCAGCCCAGAGCAGAGATCCAGCCTGGGAGCTGCCCCAGGTCAGCCCAGGGCCATCCCTGCTGCCCGGCCAAGCAAAGCCCTCTGAGGAGCAACTCTGAAACCCGTGTCTCCAGGCCCTGCCCTTCTGGGGGCAGAGGCTGACCCGGACGGAAAGAGGCCACCTGCTACCAGCCCTTCCTGGGGTGTCCATCTCCTGACCTCGCCCTCTTCTGCTCTCCCTGCTCCGGCCACGCACCAGGCCACTCCTGCCTTTGCACTGGCTGTTCCCTCTGCCCAGAATGCTCTCTCACCTCCTTCAAGTTTTTTGGAAATGTTGCCTTCTAACCACACTACTTAAACTCGCAGCCCGACCGCTCACCTCCCTTCCCTTGCTCCATTTTCCCCCCTGGTTAACGTACTCTGTAATTCTTAATTTGAAACGTTGACTCTCTTTTTTTTTTTTTTGAGGTAAGCGGGCCTCTCACTGTTGTGGCCTCTCCCGTTGCGGAGCACAGGCTCCGGACGCGCAGGCTCAGGGGCCACGGCTCACGGGCCCAGCCGCTCCGCGGCATGTGGGATCTTCCCGCACCGGGGCACGAACTGGTGTCCCCTGCATCGGCAGGCGGACCCTCAACCACTGCGCCACCAGGGAAGCCCCGAAACGTTGACTCTTTATTGCCTGTGTCCTGCCACTAGAATTGGACCCCCGAGCAGGGCTTTGCGGTTTTGCTCCCTGAGGAAATACCTGCAGTGCCCACAGCCTGGCCCGCAGGCGTGCTTCGCAGCTGTCTGTTGGACGGGAGGGCTGCCACAGCTGGCCCTGCATGGCAGCCCCGCACACTTTCCCGCTCAGCCAGCTCAGCTCTTGCCCTTGCGGTCCTTCCGTCCGGCCCCTGGCTTCCTCTTCTTGTACCTTCCCCTGGCGTGCTCGTCCCCGCCAACACTCCACACCACCAAGGGGCACAAACCCCCAAACCTGAGAGCCGCAGGCGCACGTCCGGGCACCCTCAGGGCCCATGCCTGCGGACGGTTCGCCAGGTGCCCCTGGGCAGGAGTGCTGCGACCTCACACAGAGGCGCGAAATCCAAACTTACCAGGCAGCCTGGCGTTGGGATGCTCTCCTGCCAGCCCCAGAATCAGCAGCGAACCGCAGTCAGAGGAGAGAAACTGGGAAACGCGGGCTGCCCTTCCCCGGCGGGCGAAGGGGGCGGCCCCGAGGGCCGGCCAGCAGCTCTCCGCGCTCACGCTCGCCACCTCCTAGGTTGTCCCTCGGCCACCTGCCGAGAGCGGCTCGCGGGCCTCTGGGCTGTCCTTCCCTCCTCCCCCTGCCCCAGCCTCCGGGCAGGCTCGAGGTCAAGGCTGCCACCTCCAAGAAGCCCTCCGGGTCAGCGCCCCCGGGAGGCGGCGGGGCTCCTGGCTGCGTCTCGACCTCGCAGCTGGGGCCGCTCGGGAGGCGCGTTCTGAGCGGCAGTCCGTCAGTCCAGCGCTGACGAGCGGGGCCGAGGCATGGGCGGGGCCGGGGCGGCGGCGGCGTGGGAACGGGGCGCGGGGGTGGGGTGGGGTGGGGGCACGGAGCATGCGCGGCGCGGCGGGAGGAAGGGACGGCCCGTGCCGCCCCGGCGCGCCCCGTGGGGTTTCTGGCCTGGCTCACTGCGTACCCCGGGGCACTTCCGCTTTCAGTCTGGGCTGCTTCGAGGGCTCGGGGTCGCAGTGGTCCGTCCACCGCAGTCCCCCAAGGGGACAGGGGAGGGGCAGTGTTGGCTGCGCACCTCCCACGTCTCAGGCTGTGGGGCTTTACTTTACGTCCATCTATCCATCCGTCCCTCCATCTGGGACCCACGGTATCCCTGAGGGGTAGTCAGCACCATGTGGCCCAGCCATGGCACCCCAATAAGGGACCAGCCCACTTGAGTCAGGAAGGCAAAGATAAGAAAGTGAGGGCAGTGAGAGGGGAGTCGGGGAAGAGCGGTGTGCAGACAGATGGAGAAGGAGTAGTGAAGAGCTACTGGGTGCATTGGTCTTTCCCTTGGTCCCCCCATGTGACTGTCAAACCGGGCCACAGGGTAGGCATTGGGGTCCGCATTTTCCCACAGGACTGGGCTTGAAATCCAGGGCTGACTGTGCACATCCCTACCGTTGACAGTGATGAGTTCCTCCCAAAGTTAGGAATGGGAAAAACACTGTGGACGAAAAGCAGCGACGAAAAACAGCCGGATGGCGTGTTCTTGTCCGTCCCCGCCCTGGCTGTTGGGAATTGAGCTCAAGGTGGGTACCTTTCCTTACACAACCAGAGCTCAGGCATCCTCTTTGCTTCAAATGGGCCCTGACCAGGAGAGCGCAGGCCTGCAGTGAGAATCCCCCCCCCCCCCCACGCTGATGCTCCCAGGACAGCAGCTGCCCGCCCCTGGCTTATAGCGGAGAAGCTGGGATCCCCACTCAGGGTGCTTCTGGCCTCAGGGAGCAGGGTTCTCAGGCGGCCAAATGCAGCACAGCTTCAGGGGCCCTCCCCTGGAGCAGAGGCAGGGAGGTCCCCTGTGGCCCTTGGTTGTGGGCTCCGATGCCCAGTCTTGTCCTCCTGCCAGGAGTCTGGCTAGACAGACCAGGTCCTGGGCTCTAGAGGTATAATGGGGTGAACGATAGCCCCTCAAAAGAAATGTGCACGCCCTAACTCCCAGAACCTGTGAATGTGAGTTTTCCGGGAAAAAACTCTTTGTAGATGTGATGAAATTAAGAATCTCAACGTGAGATCATTCTGGACGACCCAGGTGAGCCTTAAATCCAATGACAAGTGTTCTTATAAGAGATAGGAGAGGAGAGACACAGACACAGAGGAGAAGCCACGTGAAGACAAACGCAGAGACTGGAGGGATGTGGCCACAAGCCCAGGGTAAGGCAACTCCTGTGGCTTTGGGCAATTATTAGAGAGCCTTGGCATGCAACCTTCATGGAAGGAGGAAGTGAGGGCCTGAGGCTGGGAGAGGGGGCTCTGGGAGCTCTCCGTGCTACCCTATTTCTGTCCCTAGCCCAAACCTCTCCTCAGAGCCCTTGCCCCTTATATCCAGCTGGCTTCTTGTCATCTCCACTTTGATGTTTCCAACTCATATGTCCAAAATAGAACTCATGATTTTCTATGCTCTCCCTGAGTCCTCAGCCACAGTGACTGGAGCCCCCACACACCCATGTCACAGGCCAGAAATCAGAGACATGTCCCTCACTCACCTTCCACATCTGATCATCCAGTGTTTGCTTAGTTCTCGCATGTTTGAGGTTCGTTATATCTGCCCTATTGGCTCAACTCTGTGACGCTGCCACTAGTGTTGCTCAGGCCACCATCATCTCTCCCAGGACAACCCCAGCTGCCCCTTGATAGGCTTTCTGCATCCACTCTGTGCCCCGCCCCCCATAATTCTTCCACAAGGAAGCAAGAGAAAACACCTGAAAATACGTGCTCATGTCACACACACACACACACACACACACACACACACACGAGTGCACTTGCGTCTCTGACTTCAAACTGTTCAGTGGGTTCCTAACTCTTAGGTAAATACCAACCCCTTCCTGAGGCTCATGAGGCCTACACGGCTTGTTCTCTAGCTTCAGTACGCGGTGTTCTCTCTCTGTGGCGCTCTGTGTGTGGCTCTCGCTCTCGCTCTCCCTCCCTCCCTCTCTCCCTCCCTGCTCCAGCCACACTGGTCTTCTTTCAGTTTGATACTCACTGTGTTCCTTTCAGCCCCAGGACTGAAAATTTACGCTCGCATTTCACTCAGCCGACATCAGTTAGTGTGCCGGCCCCTCTTCTCACTCCCCGCCCCCGGCCTCAGCCCCGCAGGGACACGGTGGACCCTTCAATGGCGCTTTACTCAGGCCATGGGAGACTCTCCAGGGAGACCTCGTCCCAGCTGCCATCCTTCAGCTAATTCCCTTTGCGCTGCCATTGGCCACAGTGAGGTGTGACGGCTAAAGATTCCAAGTGGTACAAGGGCCTCCCAACGACACGCCTCGAAAGGAGCCCCAGCCCCCAAGCTCCTGCTGGGTGGCTGGGGGCTGGAAGGTCACGGCTAATGCCTGCAGGGCAAGTCTGGGGGAAAGCTGGCGGTGGGGGGGCTTAAGGTGCGGGGCCCTAGGAGAATGGGGTCGGGGGCCAGGTCTTTGCCTCCTGTCTCTTGGAACTGAAGTGTGAGGGGGAGCCAGTCCGATGGTGAGAGCAGGGCCTGCGGTCTGTGGTCAGAGGCAGGGCACACACCACTGCCCGAGCAGCCCGTCCAGGCCCAGGTGGAGTCGGTGCCTCCTGCCGGCCGGGTGCGCCTGGTCGGCAGTGGAGAGAGGAGCCTGTGAGGAGGGGCGGGGAGGCCCTGGGACCGGGAGTCTCGAGGCACAGCTTCAGTGAGTGTGCGTGTGTGTGTGTGTGCGCACATGTGGTGTATATGTGGGTGTGTGTGTGTGGTCCACGTTAATGGTTTATGTGAATATGTGTGAATGTGTGTGTGACTCTGTGTGGGGTTTGTGTGAGTGTGTGTGAGTGTGTGTGGTTCTATGAACGTGTGAGTGAGTGTGGGAGCACTCAGGCTGAATTACTTTCTCTGACGGGAGCCTGAGACTTCCAGTGGCTTCCCTCTTCCCCATGAACTGGAGGAAGAACACATCAGCTGACTCCTTCCAACTGAGGGGGCCAAGGAGACTGGTTGGGGGGGGGACCCGGTCCCCAATGTCCTGCCCTGTCTCCATTCCCCAAAGCTTCAGGTGCTGTACTCATGTCCCACATGGAGTGGCCAGAGACGTCTCCACAGGCCCTGACATCCTTTCACATTTCCTTCTCCGTCTCTGGCCCGCAGTCCAAGCCCACGTTGTTCTAGCCCCTCCTGGCCCTGCTGGGACCCGAGGCAGCTGGCGGAGGCCCACAGAGTGGTGCACCCTCCAACCCCTGCCACGCCCTTTCCAGCAGACAGGGCTATGTCCATGGCTCTGCAGCCAAGGGGTGGCAGCTCACTGTGTGGACGGCTCTCCCTGAAGCCCAAGCAGACACTGCTGGTGCCCCCTCCAGGCTCCAGTCCCATCTTGGTGCCAGCCCAGTCCCTGTGTGCAGAGGGGGAGACTGTATTTAGCAAATGGCCGCTGAGATCCCCCCTATGGAGTGGCTGCTTGGGTGGACACCTCGGTGCCTGTCCCTTGGGGGGGCACTGTGGAATTGGCCTTGAACAGCTCCCCACAGGGGCTTGGTGTGGGAGCTTAAGCCTTGCTCTGCAGACACACACTACTGGTGACACTCGGCTTTGGGGGACAAGTTCACCAGAGTGGGGCTCCAGGGACTCTGCCGGCAGCCAGGCCCCCCAAGGAGCCAGCAGCTTCTGGGTGAGCAGGGATCTGGGCTCAGGTTGGCCTTGAGGGAGCTTGTGAGCCTGCACTCCAGTGGCCGTCTTGCAGACCCCAAAGCCTGGTCTTTTTGAAGACTTTGGGCTGGAGAGGCTACTTCAATCATTGCCATGTGAGCTGCCAGTCTCTCCATCTGGTGCGTTCCAGACATCTGGCTCATTCCAAGCTCTTGGGGGAGCCGAGAACCTTGCCATGGGGGCTGCATCAGGAACTCGTGCTGGCTGCCAGCACTGCTAAAGGGCGGTGCTGCCCTGCAGGGTCCCCAAGAGGTCAGGCCCCAGAAATTTCCCCTCAGTGATCCTTTCGCCGAGCCCTGCCCTCTGGAGCCCATGGACAAAGGTGCCCTCAGGGCTGGGGGGCTCAGGGACCCAAGGGCACACGTGTACTTCTAAAGCAGAAGGTGGATGTTTGCAGGTGCACATAGAGGGGCAGCGGGGAGGGGTGGAGGAAGCAGTGAGGCATCCCCAGCTGGGAGACAGCACTTGTCAAGTGTACCGTGTCGCCTGGGGTAGACTGCAACTCATTTTCCCAGAATTCCCTGCTCTTTATGGTCCCAGGTTCGGGTTGACCACAGGCTGCTGGTTCCTTGTTGCCCCTTGCTCCGCTTTGTCCTCCTGGGGTGCCTTGCCGTCCTCATTGCCTTTGCCTTTCAGCAGTAACTTCGGGCCACTTTTTCTTTAACTTCTTCCCAGGGGGCTGGGAAGGTCTGCCATCTAATGCCCTGGGTCACGGTTTAAGGAACCACTCAGCCTTGGGATTGCCCAAGACCCCCAACTTTGTCATCAAAGGGCTGGAGCCCACTCGCCACGTCCAGCCATGTTGGGATATCAGACATCTCCTTCTATGCTAGTCTTCAGCTCCCTTGTGAGGCCCCGAGAGGCAGCCAGCTGAGGGCTGGCTCCCAGCCATGACACATTTCCCAAAGATCTAGTGTGACATGTAACAGACACATTGGATATGACCTCCACAAGTATGATGGCTGGCAGAGGGCTGGGCTGGGTGACAGTTCTCACCCATCTTCTTCCGCATAGAGCAGCTCTCAGCTTGGACGGGCTAGGTCTTTCCAGCCTGGGCCCCTCCCCAGTCGACAGCCTGTGAGCTGGCAGAGCTGGGTGCTCTGTGCTCCTGCCTGAATCTTAGCTGCTTGTGAAACATACCGACTTAAGAAAGGAAATTCCTTCAAAGCCTTGGGCTTTCCCCCCCTCCAGTTTAACAGAAAACTGATGGGCTGGCCTGGCTTCAAAGAGGAAAATGGCTACAACCCCAGACCACAAATTAGGAAGCTCTCCAACCAAACACTGCTATGTCTGGACAGGGATAGGGAGCAAGCTGGGCCAGCAATGCATCCTCAGAACTGGAGCAGGAATCAGACTGCCCCAAAGTCCAAGGTTACAGTCCAGAAGATCTGGTTAGATTAATGAAAATTAAAGACACAGAGCACCGGAGCAGCGGAATGTCACCGCGGAGACCCAGGGAGAAGATGTGGACATGTTGGCAAAATCAAGGGCATTCACAGCCCAATATGGGCCCTATACATAAAAGGGAAACAGCAACAATTACAAAAATAATAAGGGGAGGAAAGGAACGGAAGCAAACAGGAAAAGGAAAGCACATCACAAGGGGAATTACACGAATAATACAGGAAGACTCTAGATAAAAACAAAAGAAAACAAATTAAAAAACCCCAAAACTCCATAGATGCAAAAAAGTTTCAGAAAACATGATTGCTCAGAATAAAATTTGAAGAAGAGATGTAGGGTTCAAAGAAGAGACTATAGGAAGGCAGAAGGAAATGAAAGGAACGTAGCAGAACTCAGAAAAGAACGAGAAGAGAAAAATAGAAATATTACTGAGATGAAAGCCACACTGAGAGCAATAACGATTCAAGTAAATGTGACCAAGGAGACCTTGTACATAATGGCCACCTGGGGACATAGCAGTTAGGCTTGAAGAAATCACAGAATACAAAATGGGAGAGAGTAGAAGATTGCAGAACAGACGACAATCTGAGAGATAGCAAAGGAGATGCAACACATATATAATTGGTTTCCTAAAAAAGAGAACAATCAAGAGAACAATATCTTCCTGGGAAAAGTCATGCTGGCCTTAGACTTCTCTGAATCAGTTCTCTGTGCCAGAAGCCAGTGGGAAAAGTTTTCCAAACTTCTGAGGAAAAGACAGTTTGTTCCGAGAATGTTCCATTTATCCAACTTGTCCTTCAAGTCTAAAAGCGGAAAGTTAAAATTACTGCTGAAAAATAAAGGCTAGCCAAATAAAAGATGAATTGAAGCAAAGAACTTAGAAATGGAAGAACAATCCTGACCACTGAATCCATTTATATGCAGAACTAATATTCCATAACTGTGGAATTATGCATTCATACTTACCCTACTATAGGACAGAACGTAAATCTCAGAAATCTTGACAATGTAAAAGTAATAATCTAACCAAAACCAGAGGTGGAGGACTGAGGGGGCGGCAGGAAGAGTGTGGAATGATTTGTTCATCTGTTAGAGCAGAGAGTCATTGGATACTGTGTTGGAATATATCATTAACATAATACTTCAGGGACTTCCTTGGCGGTCCAGTGGTTAAGACTCTGAGGTCCCAAAGCAGGGGGTATGGGTTTGGTCCCTGGTCAGGGAACTAGGATCCCACATGCCATGTAAGGCATGACCTAAGACATAAAATAAATAAATCAAGATTAAAACATAATATTTCACTCTTTAACTTTTGCGAGATCTTTTAGGAACTAACACTCCTCGTACAGAAACATTTAGTACAAGTTCAGGTTTCTTGCAATTTCTTTTTCTTCGTTCCCAATCAAATTAAATGAGTGTAATACAGGCATACATCAGACACGTCTCGGGTTCGGTTCCAGACTACCTCGATAAAGTGAATATTTCAATAAAGCTAGTCCTGCTCAGTTATTTATTTGAGAAGCGTTTACTGTACCCCTCCTGCGTGCATTTGTCAGTCGAGGGAGGACGGCGCCTGGGCTGGAGTCATCGGCAGGGATAATGGAAAGGGGTGGATGGCTGGACCGGGGATCCACCGAGGGGCTGAGAAAACAAGGGTTCGTGATGGACTGGAGAGGGGCATGGGCTTGTGGTTGAGGAAGAAGGAGGAGTCAAGGATGATGGGGAGGTTTTCAGCCTGGGCAACTGGATGGGAGTTACTGGTCAGCAGGTGTGTCCATCAGGGGGCAGGCGATGTGCTCCTAACCTGGGCTGCTCTCGTGTTGGGAGAGGGAAGGGCACAGGTTGAGGAGGACATCACCCTGCACGCAGCCTCTGCCAGGTCCTCACTCAGTGTGCCCTGCTGGAAACTGCCTCCCCTGCCACGCTGGCATCTGTGCCCACAGGCTGGTAGCATGTATCCTCCAAGGCTTCTTTCTAGGTCAAGGTGGCTTTCATGGCTGGCCTGGGGAGCCAGCTCTGAGTAGCATGCGTGGTTCAGGTGGGGAAAGAAACAGATTCAAGTCCCAACAAGCTACATCTATCGGCCCTTGGCGCAGTGTGTGTGTGTGTGTGTGTGTGTGTGTGTGTGTGTGTGGAGTATGTGGGGGAGCTTCTCATAGATGGAGACAGGCACCCTCTATGGGAAACGGTTGTGTCCCAGAGCCCAGTAGGGGCCTCCCCCAGTGCAACGCCTCCCCAGCTCTGGAGCTGCGTTGGGTGAAAGGGAATGGGCAGGAGGCCAGAAGTATCGAGAAGTATTACCCCCCTCCCCAGCAGCCTCCCAGTAAGAGATGGGAGAGGGTGCTGCAAGCCCCCTTCACTTCCAAACAGCAGCGGCAGAGGCTTGTCTTGGCTTGAAACTTCCCAGGGTACAGAGGGATGCTAGCGCTACCCCCTTTTCCTTCTGCCTCTGTCTCTCTCCCCACCCCTCTCTCTCCCTCTCTCTGTGTCACACACACAAACACGAAGACAAGAGGCCCCTGAGGAAAGCCGAGACCTCACTGGGTACAACGTAACTAGTCAAAGCTAAGAAGGATCTAGCCCTTCCTGTTCTCAGAACTGTGCTGTTTCCCAGACAACCAGTTTTGTCTAATCATGGTCAAGGCAACGTACATTTCTGCTCAGAATCAAGGTCACAGTATAATACCAATTCACCACGGCAACAGCAGAGCGCTCATCTGACACGGGAGATGGGATTTGCAAGGAAAACCGCGTGCAGAGCGCTAGTTCCCTGCCTGCCGAGCGAAGCTTCTTTGTCGCAGGCTCCTGGTTATCCTGCACCGTGAAATAGGCTTCACCCTGGTGGAGTCTGGAACCCATGTCCTTAAGAGGTGCAGAGGCCCCTGTGAGTTTGACATAAGTAATTTGCCAGAGCCAGCCAAGCACAACAGGATCGTTCTACCCGACCTGGCTTCAGGGGCTTAGTTCAGTCTGCAAACCCACACAAGTCACCTTGCCCTTTGTAAACAAGCTCCGCGCTGCCCCAAGTCAAGCTCACTGTGGGACCCGGGCAGCCGCCCGCCATTGCTGGGTCTCAGACGGAACAGCTCTGACGAACAGAGGTTCTAGAACAAAACCTTGTAGCTTAAGATTTGATCCTATTCCTAATTTTTAGGCCCAAGGCCAATTGTCTGTCAGTCACCTCCTAGCTCATGGCTCTCGTCTCTGGCCCCCTGAAATCAGAGCGAGGAGGCATTGCTCCCTCTGTTTGGGTAAGCGTGGGCCTGGGAGCACCATGCAGTCTGTGAGTCTGAGCTCAGGTCCGGAGCCTTGGAGCCCTGCGGCCCCATGGGCTGAGGTCTTCATGAAGGTGAATGTCACCTCGCACGGTCTGCCCTACCCCCAGCCCCATGGAGGGGACTGGCTGTTGGCCTCGGGGAGAAAAGGGTGGAAAGAGAACACAGGCAGGAAGGAGGGCAAGAGGACCGCCTGGGCATGAGCCTGGCCATGATCAAGGAGAGCTTGGGAACTGGGGTGGGTGCGCATATGTGTGGTCCACGTTAGGGGAGCTGGTGCGGGGAGGGGGCGGACTCCACACACTCTTACTGTTGCTGTTGATGTCAGAACTCGGGACAGCAAGTCCGTGTCCCCTCTGCTGTCTATCCCAAGGCGGTGCCAGGTGTTTGAACTGGGGTAATGGGGTCCCACAGCAGTGACATTTTTAAAAAGGGCCACCAGGACAAAAGGAAACATTAGGTGTAACACCAGCTCCCGGGTGGCTTTGCATCCATCCTGGTCAGTGAGAACGCACAGGTAACCATGCTGGGTTAGTGAGTCCTCAAAAATGCACGCTTCTGACAACCCTCGAATGTCATGCGGGCCTCCCCCAACCCTGATTCAAGTTAGGACGCATGGGCGGGGGCAGCCATTTCTCTGGTGCTGAAAGCAGGACATATTTCTCAAGATGACGTGAAACATACAGGGTGGCAGGCCCGAAGCTGCAGCACCAGGAGAGAGAGACCGTAAGAGGGGCCCCCTCAGCGCTCCTGGGGCCCTGGGTCCTGCCTGAGGCCTTGAAGGCCAGTTTCAAGTCCCCCGCCTAGGTGAGGGCGGGTGATGGGGGCTCTGAGGGGCCCTCGGGAGCAGAGATGTAGTGAGAAGTGCCACTGCCTTCTATTTGTGTCTCTGAGCGCCCCAACCAGAAAGAAGGTGGCACAGAGGAGCCCGCAGGTACATTCTGCTCCTGGCATGCTAGCATCCCTCCCTGGCCGTCCGTGCCCTCTCCTCCCCAGGCAGGGTTGTCTCTCCACATTTGGGACCAGACTCTGAAGCCCGCCCTGCCACAGCACCCTCTCCAGGGGTCTCCTGCCTTGCCTCGGTTACTGCCTGTGACCTCATGGGCCACTTCTGTCTCACCTGCTGGCCTGAGAGCCTCCCTTGGGGACCTCTCAGAGCCCAACTGACCCTCTTCCACCCGAAGGCGCCATTTCCAGAAGCCCCGCCTTGGTGACTTCTATTTCAGAGCTCTAAGGCCTCGAGGTCGAGAACTGGCCCTCAGTCAGTGAGCACAGCTCCAAGGGCAGGGTCTGGGAGAGTGGCCAGTGCTGACAAGATCTGTCCTCCATCAGCAGCTCAGCTGATGGAAACATGTGTTCTAACTTAGAGAGCTCCATGACTCAGGCCAGGGTCTCCCAGGAAGGGCTGGAGGCAACCTCTGTAGCCACGTGGTCAAGTGATCAAAGCCCACTGCTTTGGTTACCAACTTTCCGAAACTTACATTCTGTTTGGATCTCACGGTTCAAGGAAATGCCAAAAGCACTTTGTAGCAGATGCTGTGCTGGGCACTTTTCCACAGCTCACCTCATTTCATCTTTACAACCCCTCCCTTCACTTATTCTGCCAGTGGTCGCTGAGACCCGGCCCACGCCATGCTAGGTCTTGGGGCACATGAAAGCCCAGAGGACAGACTCAGGGAGGTGGACATTCATGGAAGATCCCACTCCCACATTAGAAAAGAATGGACTGGGAGAAGTGCCCCGAAGTGAACAGACAGGATAGAGATGAACAGGGGTGGGGTCAGGGAAGGCGATCTGAGCAGGTGACCTCGAATCTGAAACCTGAAGGGCAAGCAGTAGGGGGCAGGAGGCTGTTCCATGGAAGTGAGACACACGTGCCAAGGCCTCGTGTGGCACGTGTGACCCAAAATGTGGAACACGATGGGAAACTGAGGCTTCCTTTGCCAGAACCATTATGTTATGACCCCACTTCTTTCCTGGCGGGATGACTATTTCCCTTTCATGACCACAAGCTCCGTGAGGGCAGGGAACGTGTGGTTCCCCCAGACACCCCAGCTCCCTGCCCTTTGCCTGCGCACAGCAGGTGTCATTCTAGGACACTGAAGTTTGTGGAACACCCGCTCTGGCCCGCCTGGGTCAGGAGTTCTGGGCACAGACATGGAACTCAGAGTTTGGTGGGGGAGTGGGACAGCTCCCTGTGGGCCCCACACCCCCACCTAGAGGCCCGAGAGTGGGCCACCAGGGAGCCCCGAGATCCATTTGGAAACCTTGGCTACAGCTGAGCTCACCAGCCTCACCGCCCACTCTTTTTTTTTTTTTTTTTTTTTTTTTTTTTTTTTTTTTATGCGTTACGCGGGCCTCTCACTGCTGTGGCCTCTCCCGTTGTGGAGGACAGGCTCCGGACGCGCAGGCTCAGCGGCCATGGCTCACGGGCCCAGCCGCTCCGCGGCATGTGGGATCCTCCCAGACCGGGGCACGAACCCGCGTCCCCTGCATCGGCAGGCGGACTCTCAACCACTGCGCCACCAGGGAAGCCCTCACCGCCCACTCTTGCTGGTGGGTGCCACGATGCCAGCTCCCTGAGCCTCCTCTCCACCCCCCCGCTCCCTGCACTTCCCTCCACCGTCTCCTCTGTGCCCCTCCCCAGGCCTTCCAGTGTGCCCTCCTCCAGCCCGAACCCCCTCTCCTCCACCTCCTGCTTCAGCTGACGTGTGTCTCCAGGGGCCACCACCTCACACTCCTCTTGTCTTCCCACCTACAGAGTCACTTCCTGTACCTGCATTCTTCTGCCTGTGTATACACTCTGGCCCTTCTGGTCAGATGCGTGTCGAGTGTCCCTGTTGCTTGTGCCCCCCTTGGTTCCCTGCTCTGTGGACACACCCTGGGCCTGCCCCCTCCCTGACAGCCGAGCACCTCCTCATTCTGTCCTCCCCCCACTTCTCTCCTCCCCCCTCCCGTGACCTTGATGGGAGACAGCACCAGCCCAGCCCCTTCTGGGCTCCCCTTCTTCACTGCCTGGAATTTCGGGGCTGCCCCTGACCACCTCCTCGGCACCCCTGCCTCCCACGTTGATGCTCATTCATCCCATTTCTTGAGCACCAACTGTGTGCCTGGCACTCTGCTAGGCACTGAGACAGAGCCGGGAACCCAAATCAGCCAGTTCCCTGCCCTCATGGATGTCACAGTCCAGACACAGGAAAGTCGCCTCACAGTTAAAAAACCGCTTACAAATGGTGATAAAGTGCTGTGTAGGAAAACGCCAGGCATCCTGAGAGCCCAAAAGGGTCCAAGTGTAGTCTGGGAGGAAAGGGGGCAGAAAAGAGGCCTCGAGGAAGTGACTTTTATTCTATGATCTCCAGGAAGAGGAGAAGCAGAGTCCCTTCTCTTGGGTGTTAGCCTGCTGCAGCCATGTGTTCAGCCAGGGACCAAATCATGATTGGCAAGTGTATTAGTTAGCTACGGCTGCGTAACAGATTATCACAAACTCAGTGGCCTTCACCAACACCTGCTTATTAGCTCATAGCCCTATTGGTCAGAAGTTCCAGGAATGATATGGCTCGGTCCTCTCTCAGGGTCTCACAGGTTTCACTCACGGTGTCACCAGGCTGCCTTCTAGTCTGGAGTCTCATCAAGGTCATTGGCCACGTTCAGCTCCTTGTGGCTATAGGAACAAGATCCCCGTTTCCTTGCTGGCTGTCAGCTGGGAGCTGCTCTCAGCTTGCCGAGACTGCCTGCATTCATGCTACATGGCCCCCTCCATCTTCAAAGACAGTAGGAGAATTTCCTTCTCACTGAATCCCTTTCATGCTTTGAATCTCTGACTTCCTGGTCTCTGGCTACTAGACCCAGATTTAAAGGGCTCCTGGGATTAGGTCAGGTCCAATGGGGATAATTTCTCTTTCTTAAAGTCACCTGTGTCCTAGAATACAACCCAGTCATGGGCGTGGTGGCCCATCAGATTTGCAGGCTGGGGCATCACACGGGAGCTGGGACTTGGGGTATGTCAGAGAAAAATCAAAGCTGAACCCTAGTTAAAGTGGCAAGAACAAATGTTAATCAGTGATATACTATTGCACTGGGGAAAAGAGCCCAGTGTGAACGCAACAAAACTCCAATCCATACAGAGGGGACTGCGAGTTTTAAGTGGGGCTGGTCCACGTGAAACCTGCATGGCTTCGCTAACTGCTGCTTCTCAAAGTTAAGCTCCTGCCATCCCACAGAGGCTGGGAGATCAGGGCCCATCCTTAGGCGTGGGCTAGAACAAACTGCAAGTTCTTTTGGCAGCCTTGAGTTTTCCCAGGCCAGCACTCTAAGGAGGCTAGGGTCATTCTAGGGAGGCAGTCTGGAGCTGTCAGGAACTGTGTTAGTGTTTTTTTTTTTAAATTTAATTTTATTTAATTAATTAATTTTTTATACAGCAGGTTCTTATTAGTCATCAATTTTATACACAGCAGTGTATACATGTCAATCCCAATCTCCCAGTTCATCCCACCACCCCCACCCCCCCGCCGCTTTCCCGGCTTGGTGTCCATACTTTTGTTCTCGACATCTGTGTCTCTATTTCTGCCCTGAAAACCAGTTCATCTGTACCATTTTTCTAGGTTCCACATACATGCGTTAATATACGATATTTGTTTCTCTCTTTCTGACTTCCTTCACTCTGTATGACAGTCTCTAGATCCATCCACATCTCAACAAATGACCCAATTTTGTTCCTTTTTATGGCTGAGTAATATTCCATTGTATATATGTACCACATCTTCTTTATCCATTCGTCTGTCGATGGGCATTTAGGTTGCTTCCATGACCTGGCTATTGTAAATAATGCTGCAATGAACATTGGGGTGCATGTGTCTTTTTTTGTGTGTGTGTGTGTACATGGGCCTCTCACTGTTGTGGCCTCTCCCGCTGCGGAGCACAGGCTCCGGACGCACAGGCTCAGCGGCCATGGCTCACGGGCCCAGCCGCTCCGCGGCATGTGGGATCCTCCCGGACCAAGGCCCGAACCCGTGTCCCCCGCATCGACAGGCGGACTCCCAACCACTGCGCCACCAGGGAAGCCCTCATGTGTCTTTTTGAATTATGGTTTTCTCCGGATATATGCCCAGTAGTGGGATTGCTGGGTCATATGGTAGTTCTATTTTTAGTTTTTTAAGGAATTTCCATACTGTTCTCCATAGTGGCTGTATCAATTTACATCCCCATCATGTGTTAGTGTTTTGTTCAAGTCTTTATCAGCCAAGGTTGAGGCCTTGTGGGGAAGAGTGCTTAGAGGAGGAATTCTGCCAACCACAGTGAGCCACTCATGTGGGTCTCATTCCACGTGCCAGTGGGTGCTTTGGCATGGCCACGAGTGCATCCAGGGTTTGTGGGGCCTAAAGCTTATGCAATTTGGGGGCCCTGTTTAAGAAAAACAACATAAAATTACAAATACAATATTGCTAGTGCCCCTCCCAGGACCTGAGAAGGAGCCTATGCTAAGGAGCTTATACAATCGGGGGAGTCAGAAGTCTGAAATCAGTATCACTGAGTCAAAATCGAGGTGTCAGCAAGCCTGTGCTCCCTCTGGAGGCTCTAGGGGAAAATCCGTTTTCTGGTCTTTTCCAGCTTCTAGAGGCACCTGCAACCTTTGGCTGGAGGCCCCTTCGTCCATCTTTGATGCCAGTGGTGCAGCATCTTCTAACTCTCTCTGCTGCCATCACTTTGCCTTCTCACTTCTGCGGCTCAGATCACCCTCTTATAAGGATTCACATGATCGCTTAGGGCACTCACAGATCATCCAGAGTTGTCTCCCGGTCTCAACATCCTGAACTCGAGCACAACTGCAAGGTGCTTTTTGTCGTATAAAGTCACATTCACAGGTTCCAGGGATTAGGACGTAGACATCTTTTGGGGGCCACCACAAGTCCACTGCCCTTGGCTACAGGGGCTCTCAGCAGTACAGGAGGTGCAGAAGCCTTGGGAGCACAACCAGGGAAGAGTCTGCGCCCTCTGGAAAATTCTGCTTTCTGCTGGGATTTACAGCACAATCCGAATGGAATGTAAGAACTGGGAAGCCAGCCTAAAAGATTCAATCCCTGTAAGGGCTGTACAAGTCCCTCGTACCTAGAATTCCATTATGCTTACTCAGGAACTGAGAAGGACTGTAAAGGTCCTGGCCCAGCTGGGGTCCAATGAGCTCAGAATCACAGCCCATGGAGGGAAGGGCCACTGCAGTCACCTAAAAGGGACGAGTTGATGACCATAATAAAGGAGGCAGGAATGTACAGTGGAGAAAGGACAGCCTCTTCAATAAGTGGTGCTGGGAAAACTGGACAGCTACATGTAAAAGTATGAGATTAGAGCACTCCCTAACAGCATACACAAAAATAAACTCAAAATGGATTAAAGACCTAAATGTAAGGCCAGACACTATGAAACTCTTAGATGAAAACAAAGGCAGAACGCTCTATGACATAAATCACAGCAAGATCCTTTTTGACCCACCTCCTAGAGGAATGGAAATAAAAACAAAAATAAACAAATGGGACCTAATGAAACTTCAAAGCTTTTGCACAGCAAAGGAAACCATAAACAAGATCAAAAGACAACCCTCAGAATGGGAGAAAATATTTGCAAATGAAGCAACTGACAAAGGATTAATCTCCAAAATTTACAAGCAGCTCATGCAGCTCAATATCAAAAACACAATCAACCCCATCCAAAAATGGGCAGAAGACCTAAATAGACGTTTCTCCAAAGAAGATATACAGACTGCCAACAAACACATGAAAGGATGCTCAGCATCACTAATCATTAGAGAAATGCAAATCAAAAGTACAATGAGATATCACCTCACACCAGTCAGAATGGCCATCATCAAAAAATCTACAAACAATAAATGCTGGAGAGGGTGTGGAGAAAAGGGAACCCTCTTGCACTGCTGGTGGGAGTGTGAATTGGTACAGCCACTATGGAGAGAGTACGGAGGTTCCTCAAAAAACTGCAAATAGAACTACCATATGACCCAGCAATCCCACTACTGGGCATATACCCTGAGAAAACCAAAATTCAAAAAGAGTCATGTACCACAATGTTCATTGCAGCTCTATTTACAATAGCCCGGAGATGGAAACAACCTAAGTGCCCATCATCGGATGAATGGATAAAGAAGATGTGGCACATATATACAATGGAATATTACTCAGCCATAAAAAGAAACAAAATTGAGCTATTTGTAATGAGGTGGGTGGACCTAGAGTCTGTCATACAGAGTGAAGTAAGTCAGAAAGAGAAAGACAAATACCGTATGCTAACACACATATATGGAATTTAAGGAAAAAAACGTCATGAAGAACCTAGGGGTAAGACAGGAATAAAGACACAGACCTACTAGAGAATGGACTTGAGGATATGGGGAGGGGGAAGGGTAAGCTCTCACAAAGTGAGAGAGTGGCATGGACATATATACACTACCAAATGTAAGGTAGATAGCTAGTGGGAAGCAGCCACATAGCACAGGGAGATCAGTTCAGTGCTTTGTGACCACCTAGAGGGGTGGGATAGGGAGGGTGGGAGGGAGGGAGACGCGAGAGGGAAGAGATATGGAGCATATGTATATGTATAACTGATTCACTTTGTTATAAAGCGGAAACTAACACACCATTGTAAAGCAATTATACTCCAATAAAGACACAGAAAAAAAAAAGGGACAAGTTGATGGATTGATTGGTCCATTGGGCACCACCTGATGGTTCAAACAGGCGGCGGGCGGGGGGCACTCGCATACTGCCTGGTTTCCTGCTGTGATCGCATTTCCCGCTTCCTCTGGGTTATTGAGCATGAAGCAAAGTCTACTATGTGTGAATCCGAGGCCCCTCTTTGGTCTTGAAAGGGCTCTGTCCTTCCTGTCAGCCTCACATTCTCTCGGTCTAGCAGGCTCCAGGCTGAGCTCGCAGGTGCCCTCTGTCCTCTGGACCATGGGGACTGGCCCCTGTGGTTCTCCCGGCCTCCAGGTCAGTCTCCTCCAAACTCTCTTCCACCCAGCAGTAGAGGGGCCCTTGGCAAGTGCCACTCACATCTTGCCCTCACCTGCTTAAAGCCGCTCAGTGGCCCCTTGCTGCCCCCAGCCGAGAGGCCAAGGCCAGCAGCAGAACTGGCCCTATCTCCTCAACGTCCCCCCACCCTTCTGCACACAAAAGTCACCAGAGTGAACACCGCCTCTCGGATGGACACACCCACCCTGCTGAACTTGCCATTCTCTCACGCTCCTCCTTTGTTCAAAGCCTTCCTTTTCCTCAGGATCAAGCCCAATTCAACTCCCATCCCTACTGGACTCTGGATCTCCATTGCATTCTGCCCCGGGCACTACTGCTTGGTGCACTCACAAGGGTATGGGTTTCATGGGGCTGCCATAACAAAGGGCCATGAACTGGGGGGCTTAAAGTAATGGAAATGCATTCTCTCCCAGTTCTGGAGGCAGAAGTCTGAGGTCAGGTGTGGGCAGGGTTTGCTCCCTCTGGAGGCTCTGAGGGAGAATCTGTCCCAGGCCTCTCTTCCAGCTTCTGGTGGTGGCCAGTAATCCTTGGTGCTCCTTGGCTTGTGGCCACATCGCTTCAATTTCTGTCCCCATCTTCACGTGGGGCTTCTCCTCTGTGTCTGTATCTTGTCTTCTGTCTCTTATATGGACCCTAGTCATAGGGTTTAGGGTTCACCCTCATCCAGAATGATCACATATTGAGATCCTTCACTTAATCACACCTTTTCCCCAAATAAGCTCACATTCACAGGTTCCACGTGGATATGTCTTTTGGGAGGCCACCATTCAACTCTCTACAACAGGTGTGTGTTTTCTATTGCTGCATAACAAATGACCAAAAATTTAACAACTTTAAACAGCACACATTTTAGTCTCCCAGTCCCTGGGTTAGGTATTTGGGCTTGACTGGTCCTCTGCACAAGATCCTGCCAGGCTGTAATCAAGGTGTTGGCTGGCTGCATTCTCATCTGGAGGTGCAAGGGTCAATGCTCCTGGAAGCAGCCTTCAAACAATGACAGATGAGACTTGGAGGATAAATACCTCAGCTCCCTTGCATCTCAGGCTTGAGATTCACTTGTCCACAGTGGTGACTTGCTTGATAACATACCCAGTGCTGACATCCTTCCTTCCCTGCCTCACTTCCCCATTCTCCCACTGGCCTTCATGGGGTCACTTTTAAAATAAACTACTTTCACTTAAATCCTCATTTCAGAGTCTGCTCTGGGGAATATAATCTAAGATATGAGCCCTTTGTCTGTCTGGGAGAAGAGTGTTCCAGGCAGAGGAAACAGTGCAAAGGCCCTGTGGCAAGAACAGGAAGGCGGTTAGTGAGGCCAGAATGGAGTGAACATGGGGGAGAATGGTAGGAAATAGTGCCTAAAGTAAAACTGGGAGGGTGTAGTGTCACAGAAGCCAAGAGAATAGTTTTTTCAGGAGGAAAAAGTTGCCACTTGTGTTGAATTCTGCTGAGAGGCTGAGTGAAATGAGGACATAAATGCGCCCATTGGATTTAATAACTTGGAGGCCATTGATGACCGGGACAAGAGTCGGGGATGGAAGCCAGATGAGAATAGTTTAGACAGGGAATGCTGAACGCCAAGCCAGCATCATGTGTGATGTACGGCTGAAATACTCATCACCTGCATGGGACAGGGGTACTCTCCTGAGTCAAGAGACTAACAAAGCGACTGCCAGACCAGCCAGGCATCAGCCATGCTCAGAACTCCTGTGGGAGAGTATTCCTTCTGAGGATGAACTCACAGACTAAAACCATAAAACACACCAAGAAGCCCAAAGCCCTGCCAGAGAGCCCTCCATCATTTCAGAGAGATAAAGGAAGGACCAGCACCCATAGGACAAGATCAGGATGTCATAAAACAAAGGCAGGAAGATACAGATGAAAAACCAAGGTAAGAGCTTAGAAATTTAAAATAGTCAATGGAAGACAATCTCACTGGGTGAGTCAAGTAGCAGAGCAGACAGAGTTTGCTGGGGCTGCTGCAACAAAGTACCACAAACTGGGTAGTTTTAAGCAACAGAAACATATTGTCTCCCAGTTGTGGAGGCTGGAAATCCAAGGTCAAGGTGTGGGCAGGGTTGGTTCCTTCTGAGGGCAGGATCTGTTCCAGGCCCCTCTCTTTGGCTTGCTGATGGCTGTCTTCTCCCTGTGTATTCACGTCGTCTTTCCCCTATGTGTATGTCTGTGTTCAAATTTCCCCCTTTTATAAGTGTACCAGTCATTACATTAGGGCCCACCCTAATGACCTTATTTTAATTTGATTACCTCTGTAAAGACCCTGTCTGCAAATAAGGTTACCTTCTGAGGTATTGAGGGTTAGGACTTCAACATAGGAAGTTTGGGGGTGGGAGGGAAACACTTCAGTCCATAACAGAGAGATAGAACAAGGAACTTCTTGCCCCTAAAGCATAGCACAGGGAGACAAAGAGACATGGATGATGATCAGACAAGACCCTCCAAGATAGAATAGGATATCCAATTAGAAAGAACAGTACGGGGCTTCCCTGGTGGTGCAGTGGTTGGGAGGCCGCCTGCAGATGCAGGGGACGCGGGTTCATGCCCCGGTCCGGGAGGATCCCACATGCCACGGAGCAGCTGGGCCCATGAGCCATGGCCGCTGAGCCTGCGTGTCTGGAGCCTGTGTTCCACAATGGGAGAGGCCACAGCAGTGAGAGGCCCGCGTACCACACACACACACAAAAAAGAACAGTATGAGAGATCAAATATTCTAGGAGCTAATGGTTGAAAATTTTCCAGATTTGAATCAAGATACAAGTTCTCAAATTTCAAGAGCTCACCAAGAGCCAAACAAGGTTAAAAAAAGACAAAACACATCCTCAACCACATTGTGGTGAAAGTGTAGAACGTCAAAGACAAAGATAAAATCTTCAAATTCATTCAAGAGAAAAGACAGATTGATAGTAAGTATGCATCATACAACAATAAAGGAATTCCAAGTCCTGATGGAAGAAAGCTGTCTACCTAGCATTCTACATCCCCGTGTAGTCTCACTCAAAAGGAAAGGCCAGATGTACCAAGCTTAAGGGATTCTTCTACCCACAGACAAATCTAAAAGAACTACTGTGGCAGCTACTGTTAGTTGCTTACTCAGCAACCTTCGGCTGGAAAGAGTCAGACATGCATATTGGCTCTCCAACTGTCTCCCTTCCTTATGCCAGGAATTTTCACCCCATTCAGGAGGTTCAGAGGCCATCTTCCTACCATGAAGACGTGAGCCACATGCTCAGGAATGACACGAAAAGAAGACAAAAGGAACCTGGGTCCTCGTTGAGCAGCAGGGCTAATCTTGGACCGCTGACTTGGGACTCCTTATTACAAGCATCCAAACATAGTCTTTACTTATACAACAACTAAAGGGTGTACTCTTGTAAGAATAAAATTTATCCTGTAAAGAGTTGTATGGAGAAGAAATAGTGAGCAAATAAATTGGCAAAAGATGTTGAAAAATGTAAATTAGTATTGGGGAGGGGTGGTGAAAATTTACACAACACTAAGGATGAAGTAGGGGCAGGGAGGGATATTAAAATGCATGAAAGTTCTCATCTTGATTGGAAAGAGGCTAGAGATGGTGACTGACCTTAATCTTTCTTAAAAAAAGATATAAATTAAGGCATGTATATTAAAATTAAGGATAATCACTAAAAGAATAGACACAAAATGTATAAATTCCACACTAGTAAAGGGAAAAAGTTAAGTAAACAATCCAGTAGACCACAAGAAAGGAAAAATAAAAACAGCATATGAAATAAGATGTAAACCCCAAATGTTTCAAGAATCACAATAAGGGTAAGTAGGTTAAATAATTGATTAAAATAGAGTCTCAGATTGGATAGATAAAACAGAGGTACATCTAACAAAGTGGTTAAGAAAGACTGAGAATAAAGGAAAAGAAAAAGATGAACCAACTCAATACTAACCAAAGGAGAAGAACTATTATAATGTTAATTATCTTACAAAATAGAATTTAAGGCAAATAAGAGGTAGAAGAAGCATTTATATTGATAAACAAAACAATCTACTTTGGACATTAAAAAAATGAATTAACCTATGTGTAACTAATAATAGCAGATACTTACAATTCTGAGTACCTTATACTATTCAATCACTTAGTGCTCACAAAAATCCTATGAGGAAGGTACTACTGTGATCCCCATTTTACAGATGAAGAAAGTGAGATACAAACATTAAGTCACTCATAGAGAGGATCCAGGATTTGACATTCGTAGTCCAATACAGATTTTATGATTTTTAACTGCTATGCTATCCTTCCTTTTCTAACAATGTAGTCTATCAATCTATCTATCTATCTACCTACCTATCATCTATCTATCTATCTCTAAAAATTATAAAATCAGTCATTGGAGGAAATGGCCAAATCTACAAAAGATAAGAACAAGCTAACATAAAAATAAGTATATATTAGACACATGTGAATGTGCACACATACATTCACACAAAAGCTTGTGCCCAACAGAGAAGGCTTTTCAGGCACACAGAGAATATTTGTAAAACTCAACCACACATTAGGCCACAGTCTCCTCAAAAGTGTTCTCTGACTACAGTGCAACAAAAATAGAAATCACTGAAAAAAAAAACCCTCTCCCATAGGTTTACAAATATTTAAAACACACTTGCAAATAATCCATTAAAGAGGTAATGGAAAATTCTGAACATCATGAAATGAAAATTTTGATATATATCAAAATCTGTGGCGCTCAGCTATGGTAGTTTGTGGAGGAAAATGCATAGCTTTATAGGCATTTATTTAAAAAGAAGAGATCATGAAACTGAATTAGCAACTGTTCAGCTTAAGAAGCTAGAAAAAGAACAACAGAACAAAGCCAAAGAAAGATGAGTGAAATAAATAATAAAGGTAAATTTGAAAACTAATGAAACCACAAACAAATAATGAAATGACAAACAAAGCAGAAACGATGACCACCACCAAAAGCTGATTTTTTGGAAAGACTATTAAAATGTGCAAACTTCAGACAAGAGTGATCAAGAAAAAAAAAAAGGCAAACAATAATCTGCATAACAGATTAAAGGAGAAAAATCATATTACCATCTCAATAGACCCAGGAAAGGGATTAGCCATACATAAATCAACACCTGTACCTGATGAAAGTTCTTATCTAACTAAGAATATAAGACAACTTTCTTAACCTAATAAAGGTTAGCTACCACAAAACCTACAGCAGCCACCATACTTAATGGAGAATAAATTCCCTCTGCTTGCTACTACCACCACTGTTCACCTTTGCATCTGAAGTACTAACCAATGCAATAAGAAAAAGAAATGAGCAGGATGGAGATTAGAAAAAAGGAGACTAAATTACCAGTATTTGAGGACTGTTGGATTATGGATTCTATATTACAAAAAAAAGAGAATCAATGAACAACTTACTAAAATTAATAAAAAGTATAGCAAGGTAGCCAGAAAGAAGGTCAGCATATAGAAAACATTAGTATTCCTATATACTATCCATCACCAAATAGAAGATGAGATAGAGACAAAGGAGATACAATTCACAGAGCTATAACAATGAGAAGGTATCTAGGAGTAAACCTAACAACAAATGTGCAACACCCTTATGGAGATAATTATCAAACTTAAGTGAAGAGTAGAAAAGACTACCTAAGTGAATGGAGAGATATACCACACTCAAGAAGGAGAAGGTGTTGCATTGCTAACATGACAATTCTTCTAGAAATTAATCTCTGAATCAAATATAAATCCAATAGGTTTGTAAAAACCTGACAAACAGATCCTAAAATTAACATGGATGAATAAAGACTGTGCAGAATATTTTTAAAAAGAAGAACAAAGAAGAGTACTTGCTTTATCAGATATCAAGACATTTTCAGCTCTGGTAATTAAAGAAGCCTGGTATTGGCTCAGGAATAGACAGATGAATGGAACAGAAAAAGGATGAGACCTTTACATATCTAGTATATGACATCTGGTATATGACATCACGAACCAGTGGGAGAGAAGAGTGTCTTCAATAAATGGTGATTGGAAAATTCAGCGCTCCACATGGACAAAAAGAAAATAGATTCGTACCTTACATTATTCTCAAAAATCATCTCCAGAGGAGTTAAAGATATAAATGTGAAAAACAAAATTCAAATACCATTAAAATAAAATATGAGACAAATGATTTATAGTAGGAAATTTTCTGAAACCTTCTGAAGTAAGACACAAAAGCACAAAGGCAAATACACATTTTACCACATCGAAATTAAAAACTGTGCTGATAGAAGTCACAATTAACAGGGTTTATAACCAAATGATGGACTGGAATAAGATATTTCCAATGTATAAAACAGACCAGGAATTAATTTCAAGACCTTATAAAAAATTCCTACAGATCAGGAAGAAAATGACAAATCATTCAACAGAAAAATGGGCAAAGATAAAAGCAGAAGATTCACTGAAGAAGAAATAAAAATGGCCAACACATCTATAAAAGATATTAGATATGATTAGATGCCATGGGGATATAAATTAAGATATAAACAAGGTACCATTTTTATTTATCAAGTTGACCAAAGAAATTTCAAATGCTGGCAAGGGCGTAGGGAAAATTATATTCTCTTATGTTTCTGATGGGGGTGTAAATTGATAGATCCATTCTGGAGAACAATTTGACAATAACAAGTGAAATGAGAATGAACGCTGTATGACTCAGCATGTCATGTATACATATACATGAGGACATATACATGGATTTTCGTTGAGGCATTTTTTTAAAATAATAGGGCAAAATTGGAAACAATCCTAACATCCATGAGGAAGAGAATAGACATGTTCATAAGACATGTAAATAAGTTTTAAATATATGATCAACTGCTGCACAGTGATTCATTAATTCTGTTATATTCCAGTTAGTGACCAAAATGAAGTCACTGCCCTCATGGAGCTTACACTCTTGAGAGAGGAGGCAGAAAGTAACGATACAAGTATCAGATGATGGTATGTGATAAGAGGTAAGATAAAGCAGGCAAAGGAGACAACACATATGAGGGAGCAGCAACAAGCAGTAGCTATATACACATGTATATAATTTATCCTTCAATGCAGCAAACCCACTTCTAGGAATCTACTCTCAAGATACACCTTTAGCGATACAAAAATACATATGTACAATGTTACTTATTGCAGCTTTACTAGTAATTGAAAAATATTGGAACATTGGAAATTACCTAAATGTCTAAACATAGGAGAGTGATTGAAGAGACCAGGATATATACACACAAGAGTTGTATGCAGCTGCAAAAAAAGAACGAGGAAGAGCTCTGTGCACTGATGTAAAGTGATTTACAGGAGTTATTGTTAGGTGGGAAAAGCAAAGTGCAAAGAGAATATATAGTATGGTGCCTTTTGTACAATAAGGAAGTGAAAATAAGGAAATATACACACACCTGCTAATCGTTATAAAAACAGACAGGAAGGATAACCCAGAAAACAAAGAAGTTGGTTATCTACAAGAGGTGGGGGAAGTGGAGCAGAAGGGGTATGGGAGGGATAGGAAGAGGGGAAAATCCCTAAAACAGAAAACAAACGAACCTGATTGGATGTCAACTGAATATTATAACCACACTGAGGAGGAAATAAAACACTAACTCATAAACACTATTTTAAAAAATTATTTTTTGGGCTTCCTTGGTGGTGCAGTGGTTGAGAGTCCGCCTGCCGATGCAGGGGACGCGGGTTCGTGCCCCGGTCCGGGAAGATCCCACATGCTGCGGAGCGGCTGGGCCCGTGAGCCATGGCCGCTGAGCCTGCGCGTCCGGAGCCTGTGCTCCGCAACGGGAGAGGCCACAGCAGTGAGAGGCCCGCGTACTGCAAAAAAAAAGAAAAAAATATATATATATATATATATTTAAGCTTATTTGACTATTTAACCTCAGTATTGGGCAAGGTTGCTGGGCCAAGGGGGACTGCCAAGAGGCCCAAGCTCTTAGTAGGTTTGTTTATGGTAGTGGAAGTGTGAAGCAAGTTTGCTATATTACGGGCTGGGGCAAATGTGACTGAATGTGTCATTGTTGGGAGTAAGGGTTCTCACTGGAATAAGCGAGGTACAGATAAGGAACAGAGGAAGACAAATAAGAAGCCCAGGGGGATGAATGTGGAATGAAGGTATACATGTACATGCATGCAAATGTGCACATGAATATGTATGCATGTATGTAAATATGTATGTGTGTATAGTAATAAGTACATGAATATGTTTCTTAGCTCCTTCCAGTGAAAAAAGCCCAGTAGCAACTAATACACTCAACACCCAGATCTCGGTCCCTAATATCGTTCTTTACTAAAAGAAACCAGGGCTCCTCAGAGAAATAGCCGATCTCAGAACTGGGGCAGAAAGTAAGGCAGTGCTCAAATAAGTAAGGAAAGTAATGAATTATAAGACGTTGAAAGATGGAAACCTGTGAGTCCACACTCATAATAAAGAGATAAATCGATGGATAAGCAAATGGACAGGACTCTTGTTTTTAGTAGCAAAGACAGAAAGAGAGGATGAGAATGATAAGGTAAATGGGGCAAAATGTTAGGAGTAGGTGAATCTGGTTAAAGTGTATATGGGTTGTTTTTATTCTATTCTGGATACTTTTCTGTCAGTTTGAAATGATTTCCAAATAAAAATGGAAAATATTTAATTTATAACAGCATCAAGATTATAAAATATTTTGATGTAGCACAGGTGATGGGTTGTCACTTGCATACCTTTTAAGTATGTACCTTTAAAAGATGGATTCTATTAGCATAACTATAATATCATTATCACACTAAAAATTAACGACAATTCTGTACTATTGTCAAATATCCAGTCTGTGTTCAGATTCTCCATTTTCACATTTTTTCTTTATACGTAGTTTTTTTGTTTGAATTAGGAACCAATTGAGGTCAAGTGGAATGATATGTTTTCAAGTGCCTTTTTTTTTTATAGTTTTCAGATTTTCTGTGTGTTCAGTTTTTTTAAAAAATAAACTTATTTATTTACGGCTGCATTGGGTTTCATTGCTACACGTGGGCTTTCTCTAGTTGTGGCGAGTGGGGGCTACTCTTTGTTGCGGTGCGTGGGCTTCTCATTGTGGTGGCTTCTCTTGTTGCAGAGTACAGGCTCTAGGTGAGTGGGCTTCAGTAGTTGTGGCACACCAGCTCAGTAGTTGTGGTTCGTGGGTTCTAGAGCGTAGGCTCAGTAGTTGTGGCGCATGGGCTTCGTTGCTTCGCGGCATGTGGGATCCTCTCGGACCAGGACTGGAGCCCGTGTCCCCTGCATTGGCAGGCGGATTCTTAACCACTGCACCACCAGGGAAGCCCTGTTTTCAAGTGTCTTTTAAACTGCAGGTTCTTCCTCTAGCTCTTTTGGGGTTTTTTTTTGCAATTGATTTGTTGAGAAAACTGTGTTGTTTGTACTGTAGAGTTCCCACGGTCTGTATGTTGATGATTGCGTCCCTGTGGGGGTAGTTTAACAAGTTCCTCTGAGCTTATTATTTCCTGTAAATTGTTAGTTGGATCTAGAGGGCTGACCAGATTTGGGTTCAAGTTTTTCTTTTTTTTAGCAAGAAGAATTCATATGTGGAGCTGGGAGACTTTAACACACTTCTCTCAGTAATTGGCAGCTTTATGTAGTGAACATGTACAGAACACTGCACCCAACCTCAGACTGCACATTGTTTTGCACACACAAGGGAACTTTACAAAAACTGACCACATACTGGAAGTAAAGCAAGTCTTAACATGTTTCAGAGGATCAAAATTATTCATAGCATGATCTCTGACCACAGTGTAATTAAGCTAGAAACCCATGAGAAAGGAAAAAAAGAACAAACCAGCAGCCCCTGCCATTTGTAAGCTGGCCTGGCTCTCATAGCCAGGCCATGCTGTTCTTTGACTGGGTGTAAACCCTCTCATGGAATAGCAGGCTTAGACAAAGTTACTCTGAGACCATGATAAAGTCAGATGAAGCAAGGCCATTTCATGATTTGTTTCTAAGCACAGATAAAACCAAGGTCAATGTGCAACCGGCAGATACCAAGCATTTCCCTCCTACCTGACTTTCCCAATCACAGCTTTAGACTCACTGTAGTTGATCTCTCTATAAAGAAGAGTTACCGACATCTTCAGTCACAGAATTGCCCTTGCTTTCTGATTGCATCTAAAGCAAACCCTCAATTCCTTGGACTCTCCCCCAAATCACCCAACTAAAGCCCAAATATTACAGTAGGTTCTTTCTAGTACATTCATTCTGAGACACCCCACAGCTCCCCATGACGTGCATCTCACTCACTACAGAGAGTAATAGGCCCAACTTGTTCATCTACAGTTGTGTTTCTGGGCATATTGACACTCATAACAAAAAGATTACTAGGAAAATCCCCACATGTTTAGAAATGAAGAAATACACATTTAAATAACCCAGCGTTCAAAGACAACAACATGATGGAAATTAGGTAATGTTTCATCTGAATTGGTCAGTGGCCTGACAGGAAACAGACGGTGCATGCAAACTAAGTAATTTGAGGAGAGTTAAATAAAGGGATTGGAGTGGTTTTGTAATTTGTCATCTTGAGTACCCTGAACTACATTTCCCAGAATTCCCTTTCCTATAGGTTTCAGTTAGGGTGGGCCACATAAGAGATTCTGATGGGAGATTTGGAGAAGAGAAGGGAAACACACATCACTGACAACATTCTCATAGCTAGAAGATAGAAGGAACAAAATAACAAGAAAAAGACAAATAACACAGTATAAAAATGGGTCAAAGTTTTGAACAGACATTTTTTTTCACATTATAAGAAAACCGAATGAATCACAGGCATATGAAAGGTACTCAACTTCATTTGTCATTACAGAACTGTGAGTTATCATTACACACCCACCAGATTGGTGGGAACCAAAAAGTCTGACGATTCTAAGAGTTGGCACACCTGTGGAGCGATGGAAAATTAATTTCATACACTGCTGACGGGAATGTGTGCTGGAAAACAGGCTGGCATTTTGTAAGAAGATTGAAGGCATACTTCTATGAGCCAGCATTTCATTGCCAAGTATACAAACTCCGGGGAAACTTATGTACGTTGGCACCAGGAAACAAGTGTAGGTGGTTGTAATGGGTTCAACAGTAGCCCCCAAGAGATATGTGCACATCCTAACTCCCAGACCCCGTGAATGTGACCTTATTTGGAAAAAGGGTCTTTGCAGGTGTGACGAAGTTAAGGATCTTGAGACAGGATCATCCTGGGTTAGCTGGGTGGGCCCTAAATGCAATGACAAGTGTCCTTGTAAGAGCAAGGCAGAGGGAGATTTGGATAGACAGAAGAGGAGAAGGTCATGTGATCAGGGGCAGAGGTTGAGTGATTCTCCCCTAGAACCTTCAAAGGGAGCATGGCCCTGCTGACACCTTGATCTTGGATCTCTGGCTTCCAGAACGGTGACACAGTAAATTTCTATTGTAGTAAACCACCAAGTTTGTGGTACTGTTAAGACAGTCACAGGGAACTGAGACAATGGTTCATCATAGCATTTGGGTGCTGAAAACAAATCCAATATCCAGCGAGGATAGAATGGATATATAAGCTATGGTAAAGTTATACAGAGGAGGGACTTCCCTGGGGGCGCAGTGGTTAAGAATCCACCTGCCAATGCAGGGCACATGGGTTCGATCCCTGGTCTGGGAAGATCCCACATGCCGTGGAGAAACTAAGCCCGTGTGCCATTAGCTTGCAGTCTAGAACCTGTGAGCCACAACTACTGAGCCCACATGCCACAACTACTGAAGCCCGTGTGCCTAGAGCCCATGCTCTGCAACAAGAGAAGCCATTGCAATGAGAAGCCCGTGCACCGCAACGAAGAGAAAGCCCACGTGCAGCAACTAAGACCCAACGCAGCCAAAAATAAATAAATAAATAAATAAATAGTTATACAGAGAAATACCCTACCAAAATATGAGAATAAACTCTATATATACCACAGCATGGGTGAATTTTAAAGACAGTGCTGAGTGAAATAAGCAAGACACAGAAGAATACATAAATTACAATTCTATTTATATAAAGTTTTAAAAGAGGAAAACTTAAAGCACATTTTTTGTGGTTGGATGTATGTTCAGGTGGCAAAACTCTGATGAAAAGCAGGGAAATGGTTACCATAGAAGTTAGGGAGGGAGAGGGAGATGATTTCGAGCAGACATGCTGGGGCCAGAGGGTTGGACTCTAAGTTTTTGATCTGGGGATGGTTATAAAAGTATATTCACTTTTTTTTTGTCTGTGCCACACAGCACATGAGATCTTAGTTCCCCAACCAGGGGTCAAACCCATGCCCCCTGCAGTGGAAGCGCAGAGTCATAACCTCTGGACTGCCAGGGAAGTCCCTAAAAGCATGTTCACTTTATTTAAAGTTCAGGAAATGCATGTAAAACATATATGATTTACACCGTTCTCTGCATCGGTGTCGTACTTCACAATTTGAAAGGTTAAAACGTTACAAAACAGAATTGAAATGATGACTATTTGCAGATGATATGCCTCTATATCTGGAAATTCCAACAGAATCTACTTTAAAATGTTACAAAGTGTTAAGAAGAATGCACTAAGTTGGCTGGGTACAGAATCATCTAGACAAATGACAAACTAGAAGACACAATGAAAGAAAAAACTCCATTTAACAAAAAAGATAAAACATCTAGAAATGAACTTAACAAGAAATATGCAAGACCTATGAAGAGAAACTTTAAAATGTTCCTCTGGGACATAAAAAAAAGTCCTGACTGAATGCAAAGGTCTACCATGTTCTCAGGCAGGAAAATTTACCTTCAAAAAGATGCAAAATCTCCCTACATCAATCTATAAATTAAAAATGATCTCAAAAATAAGATATAATTTGTTGGAACTTGTCAAGGTGTTCTCATATATTACTATGGAAAACTAAAGGAGTGAAAATAGCCATCAATATTCTTAAAGGCAGACTAATGAGAGGGGTACTAGTCCTATCAGATATTAAAACATAATAAAGGTACAGTAATTTTAAAAAAGTATGGTAATGGTGTATGAAGAGAATGACAGAATAGAAAAAAAAAGGAAAGTCTAAAATACACCTGAATAGAAATAAGAATTTAGTATATGATAAAACTGTTATTTCAGTTCAGGGGAAAATGAGTCACTCAATAAATGGTATTGGGACCCCTAAGTGGCCATCTCGGAAAAATATAAAGTTGACTCCCTACCTCATACAGCAAACTAAATTTCAGATGGATCAGATTTAAAGATTAAAAAAGCAAAATGATAAAACTACTAGAAGAAACAATGGTACATTTAAAATATAATGTTGGAGGAGGGAACAACTTTTAAAGTACAACTTAGACCTCAGAAGCCAAAAAAAGAAAAGGGATCCTAATTAAATACATAAAAACAAACAAAAAAAATTCTTTAATACAAAAGTTACCGGGCTTCCCTGGTGGCTCAGTGGTTGAGAGTCCGCCTGCCGATGCAGGGGACGTGGGTTCGTGCCCCGGTTCGGGAAGATCCCACATGCCGCGGAGCGGCTGGGCCCGTGAGCCGTGGCCGCTGAGCCTGCGCGTCCGGAGCCTGTGCTCCGCAACGGGAGAGGCCACAACAGTGAGAGGCCCACGTACCGCAAAAAAAAAAAAAAATTACCATTAGCAAAGTCCAAGGAAAGTGCTAAGTAGGGAAAATTATTTGCAACTCCTTTCAGAGACAAGGGGACCAGCTTTCCCATTATGTAAATAGTACCTACAAAATAGTAAGAAAAATGCCAACAACTCAACTCAATAGAAAAGTGGGCAAAAGCTATGAATACAGCTCACATGAAAGAAATACAAATGACTTCTAAATAAATAAGAGAAATCAAAATTAAAACTACAGTGAGCTACCTTTTTCCACTTATCAGTTTGGCAGCAGTAGAAAAGTTTGCCTGGCAAATCATTAGAGCTCATATGAGAACTTTTCACAAGCTCTATCTTCCCAGCAACTAGCAATTAACAAATGTAATATTTTAAAAACTCCTGATCCCAAGAGCAATACAAACTATAAAATTCTTTGGACTAAAAGGTATTAAAATGTGTAAGACAGATGTGAAGGAAAATATAAAATATTTTGTCCTCATAATAGGACATAAAAGCAGGCCTGAATAAATAGTGAGATATACCATGTTTTTGGACAGAAGACTCAACTTTTAAAGATGTTAGCTCCCTTGAAATTAATCTATAACTTCAATGCAACCCCAATAAAAATCCCAAGAGGATTCTAATAGAAACTGATGAGCTGATTCTTAAATTCATTCTGAAGAGAAATGCACAAGATTGGCCTATAAATTTAAAAGAAAGAACTTATTAGATATCAAAACATACTATGATGCTATAGTAATTGAAACAGTATGGTACTGATGCAAGAATCAGCATACTAATTGACGGAACAACAGGAATTCCAGAAACACACCCCAGAAAACTTGGCAGTTTAGTATCCATCCATCCATCCATGCATTGAATCCATTCTTTCATTCAGCTGACAAACAGTGATTGTCTATGATGTGTCAGAGATTCCTGCATGATTAAAAAAATATAAACATAGAAACCAGAACTATAAAAAGTAAAGCTGGGCTTCCCTGGTGGCTCAGTGGTTGAGAGTCCGCCTGCCGATGCATATGCAGGATGTATAACATATAACGATGTATAACAGATGAAGGGCTAATGTCAAGCAGATAAAAAGAACAAGTCAAAAGGAAAAGAGGAGCACTGTACCTTTATTATGACGCTGAAGCGTCAATGTGAATGGCCCATAAGTATTTGAAAAGGTGTTCAACCCGACTCTATTAGTAATCAGGAAAATGCTAATGATAACAAGGAGATACCATTTTCCCATCAGTGTTGGCAAGGGTGGGGGGAAGTGGGAACTCGTATATACTCTTGATACAGGCTCTTTTGGAGGGAAGTTTGACAGTATCTATTTTTTAAAATGCCCATATCCTTTGAACCCAGTAAATGCCACTTCTGAGTATCTGTGGAGGAGACTGTTCATTGTCCCCACCTGAGGCTGTCTTTCCTGGGTGCTGGGCAGCTCAGCTAGATGGTTTCCCAGTCCCCTATGGGGTTGGTGTGGTGGTCCCTTCACTTCACTGGTGCCCGAGCACGGGTGTGCCATTGCAGGAGCTGACCCCGCAGTCAAGGCAATGTCCTTGAGCCGAGCTCCTGGGCATGGTCCCTGGACCACTGCTCAGCCACTAGCTGTCTGTTAGTGGTCGATGACGAGGCTAGTACAGACATCAGGAAGAAGTGTTATGAAGCTTTTATAGCAATTCAACATCGCCATGACGTCTTTATTGCATTTTACCAAAGTCTTGGTCCGCCGTGGATTGTGGGGAGGGCATATAAACTGGTCTGGAGGAGACAGAATAAACAAGATGCAAGGACCTGGGGTCCCTGAGTGACTGTACGGGGCAGAGCTGCCACATCAACCTGGACCGCTCAGCTCAGACTTCCGTGGGCAAGGAATAATCTTCAGTCTTCCGTAAACCACCACGTTATTGGTGGACTCTTCGTTGAAGCCATCTAGTGCCGCCCTACCTGACTCAGCATCCGTCCTGTCCTGTGTGATGGGGCAAGGCTGCCCATGCAGCGTTGTTTCCAAAACCCTGCGAGACACCTGAATGTGCACCAAGGAGCAGAAGCAGGGAACAAACCATGCTATATCTGTGCCGTGGAATACTGAGCTGTAGTTAGAACCTCTATCCCAGGCATGCTTAACTATATGAGGAGAGTAAGCTGTAGAATGATCATATAGTATGAGAAACTCTCCCACGTATATGTATCTATATGCATGTAAATGTGCAGAAAATGTCAGGAAGAATCCTTTGGGGGGGATTAGGAGGGGCCTAGAGAGTGGCTAAAAGGGCCTCTATTTTATCCCTATTTGTTTAATATTTTAAAATGAGCTTATATCCATGTTTTGCTTGTGTAATTAAAATAAATTTAAAAGAATATAAAATACAGAACATTTATACATTTTTAAATAATAATACAATACAAAATAATAATGTCATTCAGTGGTTCGGTGTACCAGCACAGCATTCACTGCACTGAGTGAAAGAACTTTAAGAATGGAATTTAGTACTCAGTTGTTTGATTCCATTTAGGTCATGAATATTTTCAGAAAAAGTCCTACGGGGAATTCTCATTTTGTAAGATTTTCCGGAAGGAAAATCTCCAAAGTTGTATACAACTCTGTCTTTGATAAATCATCTCTGATCCTGAAGTAATAAAGAATTGAAGGTATGAAGAAAAGAATCAAGTTTTAGAGAAAAACGAGGCTCTCAAAACGGGACGGATGGGGGTTGATGTGTGTGTGGGGGTGATAGTTAAAGGGTATAGCGTTTCTTTTTGAGCCGACAAAATGTACTAAAATTAACTGGTGATGGTTTTGAACATCATCATATTGTACACTTCAAATGGGTGAATTGTATCATACGTGAGTCGTATCTCAATAAAGCTGTTAAAGAAAATAAACAGAAGGCTAGAAACGAAACAAAACAAAACAAAACAAAACAATTTGGTCTCAACTAAACAAACGTCAAACCAGACTTTACAAAATGCTTAAATTGCTAAAAAGTTTCAAGGAAATCTTGTCACAAGAACTGCTATAGATGCCGACAGTTTTCAGTGACTAAAGACAATGGGTTTTTGAGATTTGACCAAACTGTTAATCCTAGGTTCTGTTGACTTAAAATATGTGCAACGTGAGAGTTGCGAGTTAGGTTTTATTTGAGGCAAAATGAGGGCTGCAGCCCGGGAGACAGCGTTGCAGATAACTCTGAGAAACTGCTCCAAGGAGGCGAGGGGAGGAGCCAGGATATATAGGAGTTTTGCAATGAAGAGCAGGTAATTGGGAACATCAAAAAATTATTGTTAAATAAAGAAAACCAGATATCTCATGGTAAGGAATTTAGTGCTTTTCTATGTCTGGGAAGATGCAAGAGTCTGGGCTCACTGAAATCATTCCTTTGATATGCACCTCAGCTATCTGGGGCCAGTATCCTATATTTTCACATCCCAAGTTTCCTCAGGGCTCACCGCAGGGAGTGGCTGCAGTCTGATGGCTGCTAGACGGCAGGTATTCTTTTCAGCCCTGAGTTTCCTCAGGGCTCACCAGCTCACTTTGGAGGGCTGCAATCGTTGGTGACTGTGACATCCTTTGTTTCTTGATATGGCAGGAAATATTCCATTTATAACTACTCCATTTATCAGTACAAACTTCCTTGTGGAAAACATACTACTGAAACCTTTCTTCTCAAATCCTCCAAAAGCATGAGGTCATGCCGAGGTAAGTGCACAGCACAGGGACCCAATGAACCAGTCACAGGCAGCTGAGAGCATGGGTCCTGAAAGTCGGAGGGTGAAAGTGTGTAACGAAATTGGAATAACAGTTACATTTGGAGACAATTTCAGAATTATTGAATCTCAGAAGCTCATTCTCTGATGGCGAGATTTGGGACTTGGCCTTGGCCATCTTCCGTGCCAGCTTGGTGCCGTGAGGCTTCTAGAGGTTCAGGGTCAGCAGTCCCCACCCCTAACAATTCAGCACCTCCCATTCAGCTTCCCAGAGCGCAGGCGTCTCCTGGTCTGGGGGGTGGGGCTTCTGAGTCAAGGCTGAGGCTGCATCCATTCCCATCCTCCGGGCACGTGCCACTCACCTGTCATCTCCAACCAGACTTTGAAGTGGCTGTCCTGGAACGAAGCTGAGTCCGGCCAGGCTTCCTGTTCCCTGACGTGCCTGGGGCTCTGGCACCCACCCCGGCTCCCCCCCCCCCCCGGGGCCCTCCTTCCCTTCCCGAGGGTTCTGGGCCGCACCTCGCCCCATCTCCCCAGTCTGTAAAGGGAGCCATCGGCGCCCGGCTCCGGGGGTGGGTGCGGGCGGAGGAGGCGCCCCGGGGGGTGGGGCGTAGGGGGTCGCCCCGCCCCCCCAGCTCCCCGGGCCCTGTCTGGCGGCCGCCGTCTACCCGCTGCCCTGCCCCCACCTGCACGTGCCGCAGAATCCTCCGAGCGCACCAGTCCCCCAGCTCCGCGTAGCCGCCCGCCAGCTCGTCGTCGGCCTCCCCGAGCTGCTCCACCAGGCTGAGCAGCATCATGGGCACTGCCATGGACTCCGCGGCCGGGGCCCCAGGGAGCTGGGGCCGGCCCAGCCCAGAGGGGTCCTCCCGCACCCAGTGCACGATCTGATCCATCATCTCCACCGCTTCGCTCTGGGGAGGGATGAGGGGAGGCCCAGGCTGAGCTGCATCATGGGCGCCGCCATGGACTCCGAGGCCGGGGCCCCAGACAGGAAGGTCTTCGTGATGTAAAATCAACAGGACCTGGGGATGGAGGGAGGGTGATTCATTTGCTAATATTATGCGCTTGTGTTTGGCTCTGCAGTGTTTTTTTTTTAATTTATTTTTAACCCAAGTGTAAAACTGCACAAATCCTAGGAGCCCAGCTTTGTGAACTTGGGTCCCACTTGTGGTAGCATTTTGGTTATGGGTCTGTCTTGATGTAGTGCTCTGTCCCCGGGGCAGGGGTTACGTCATTCTCTTTTGGACTTGGAAAACAGAAGGTCCCCAATAAATGCTTGTTGAATGATGGTCAGAAAAGGGGTGAGGGGTGAGAGAGTACAGGGTTTTTTCTAAGCTGTCTTGCCTGAAAAAATTTGGGGGCCATATTTTTATCATATATTTTAAAATATTTTAATTAAAGCAGTAATATGTGCTCAGTGGGAAAAAGGTCAAGCATGAATCCAAGAGAAGCCCAAGTCCCCTCACCTCCATTAATGGTGGGCAGGGCAGCCTTGCCCACGAGTTTCTCTCTTCTTCTTTCTTCTTTCTCTCATCACCAGTGTGACAGTTTCAGTCCAGTCCTGCTGGACCACCTCAGACTCACATCAACGGTGCACTTCAATGTGAGGCTAGTGGCAGCCCAGCAGTCAGTCTTTTGAATGAAATGCATTTTAGCCCAGTGTTCCGATGATGACCTGGGCCAGCGGGGCTGGCACCCAGCAGATGCTCAGCATCTCTTGGAGATGTGTCCCCCCCCCCCCCCCCCCCCCCGCCAACTCATACATTGAAATCCTAACCCTCAATGTGATGGGATTAATAGGTGAGGCCTTTAGAGGGCTTTTAGTTCACAAGGATGGAGCCCCATGAATGGAATTAGTGCCCTTATAAAAGAGACCGCAGAAAGCTCCCCCACCCTTTCCACCACAGGAGGACACAGCTAAATGACAGCCATCTATGAATCAGGAAGCAGGTCCTCGCTGGATACTAGCTCTGCCAGCACCACGATCTTGGACTTCCCATTGTCCAGAACTGTGAGCAATAAATGTCTGTTGTTTAAAAGCTACCCAGTTTATGGTATTTTTGTCATAGCAGCCTGAATGGACCGTGGCCCCTCCCAGGTGGGCTGGGGCAGAGGGCCGTGGGTGGGAGCCTCCTTAGCAATGAGGGAGGCTCAGACGCTGGCCCATGAGGTGGGGGGTCTGGGGACTGTGAACTCTCAGGTAAGCAAAAGACTTCTGGGGGCCCTCAGAGGAGGGTGGTGTTGAGAGAAGCCCTGGAGGTCCACAAGGCCCCAAGAGAAAAGCCCCAGGCTGTCCCCCCTCCCCTGGGCCCATTATTAGCTATTCAAGTGGACCTGTGGCCTTGACTTTTACACAGGGAAGTTTGCCAGAACAGAGCTTGCACGTGTTTTAAGGAAAACTCGGTGAAACTCTTAGTAGCAAGCACATCATGAAACCGGCAAAGCAAACGAATGGTTCTTTCCAAACTGGGCTGTGGGTGGGGCAGGGCGGCATCACGCCACCTGCTTAGAAACTGCATTTGGGTAGAAGAATATTTGACAGCGTGGTGAGGATGGGACCACGGGGAAAGATGACATAGGCCTTGCCTGGGCGCCTCCAGGGAGACTGGGTTGGTGGATGGAGTCACGCACCTTTCCAAGACGTGGCTTCCTCTTGTTGGAGCACATCGTGGCCCAGAAGGGCCCAACCCAAGCACTTCCTGGAGCCCACTTTACACTTGGCCTCCCAGGATGGGGCAGCTGACTCCATGGCCGATCTCTGTTTGCATTTGGGAGGGTCAGGAAGCCAGCAGCCTGTCCTTGTCACCTGCCTTTTCTGAGGCTATGGACACTAGAGAGAAGGCCAGCCGCTGGCCACCAAGAAGACTGACCTCCCCACTCCCACGCGGCCCAGAGAGGCTGGCCAATTCTCAAGTCCCAGAAGCCACTTCTGTCACCCCATTCCTGATTCCTAGGGGAGAAGCTCAGGGTCAAGCTGGTTTTCTGCTTCCACTTGGAATTCAGACCCAGGAGAGAGCTCCAGCTGGAGTGGAGGGAGGCAACTGGCTGAATGACAGGCCCCTTCTGCCAAGGGAGAGCTTAAACTTCCAGGAAAACCAGCCTTCTCTCTCAGGGCACCTGCTTTCCCCTCTAGGCATCCAACAGGCAGTTGCAGGGGCTGCTGGGGGGGGAGGGGCCAAGACAGGGGCGGAACTCCAGAGCGCGGAGAAAAGAGGAAGGGAAGAACTGATAAACCAAGCTTTGACGAAATAAGTCAAGGAAGGCCAATGCCATTGAACATATATTTATTGAAATCTACTCGATGCAAGGCACTGTGCTAGATCTGGAAGGGGAATCAGACATGAAGGGTCACCCCTGTCTTCTAAGAGCTCACAATCTAATGGGTCGGGGAGGGTGGGGAGGGAGAAGCTCTAGTGCAAAGCTGATTATAGTAAGTGCCATAAAACAGACAAGTTAAGGAGACTGGGGAGGAATGAGAAAATAGTGCCAACAACCAAAATACAAGCTGGGGCAGGACACAGCTGTTCTCAGATCTGCAAGTAATGCTGAAGGCCATTTTTGCTTAAAGAGACCATTTCTACTCTTGAAAATAAACACCCAACTGATGCAATGAGAACTACACAACGTAAGTATACTAGTCATACAGAAGTTAGCACTTCCCCAATCTGACGGGTTTGCTACAAGTAGCGAGACACTTCCAAAATAAAGAACAGGGTGGGCGGTGACTTAAGCTCATTTCCTGGGGCAAACATGGGGTCAGTACAGGAACAGTGCCCAGACAGAAAAGCATTGGTCAAACTCACTGAGACTAGGAGGCATAGATTTGCACCCACCCTAGCAAACAGAATACAGTAGCACATTTAAAACAGGTGTTTACGACAGTCGGGTGGGCCTTGGGCCAGGAACGAGGGCCAGGTAGGACATGAGGAAAGCGAGCCGTGTTATTCTTCTCAGGAAGCAGCCACACGGGACAATGCAATTGCTCTTGACAGACTGCAAAAAGCAGAGACCCACTCAAGCTGGCCTAGGTCAAGGGAGTCTACGGCAGGGACACAAGTGGACCGGTGAGGGCAGTTGCCAGAGATCCCGGAAGGTAACCCAGTCAGGCCTCCCTTGCGGTGCTGGGGTTGAGGCTGCTCTGGGGGTGCCCAGCCGGAGCCCATAGATCTTCAAGCTGGTGCTGCCCATGGGGGCAACTCCTCTAAATCCCAGGTGGCTCCCTCTTTCTTCCAGCACCAGCTAGAAACTTCTCTCTCAGTTTCCTTGTTTGTACTTCCCAGTTGGAGAACCTGAAAGGTCTGGTCCACGTCTCCAGCGCTGTGGACCGGTTGCTGCCTTTGAGTCAGGTGCTCAGTTCTGGTTGAATTAATGTGGCCTAGACGGGGTGGGGGCCACATGGCGCACAATGGGGCTGGAGCCCCAGGCACGTGGAATGCAACCCCACGCGAGAGAGACCGACGCCCACCGTAACCGGGTGGGGCTCAGTCTGGAATGACACAACTAATGGGTATGACACAACTAATCCACACGGTTAATCTTATTTAGCAGCAAAAGTGGTAAACAGTTACCAGCAAGTATTCAAAACTCTAATAAAAGCCATGGAGGGTTTCTTTCAGAATATAAGAAAAGGGCCTATTTCGAAGGAGAGCCAGCATTCTGTATAACCCACCTGCTCTCCATTTGCCTTGCAAAAGGAATACGTGTGATTAGAAAGAAAAATGAAATGAGGTAGATACACAAATGCATAGACAAGCACACACGACAGCAAGTCTGATCACGTTTTGCAGCTGACGTTAGCAGTAGACCTAGAGAGTCCAAGGAAATCCACCCCCCAGGGACCAGAGGCAAACACTTGAACTCGGTGCAACTACAGGACGCACATTAAAGCCACAGAGAGAGCACGGACTTCACCTGCAAACAGAGTGATGGAAAAGACGTGTTCACTCTGGCAGACGGCCTGTTCAAGAGGAAATCATAGAACCAAGAGTGGAACAAGGGAAAGGAGGGCATGACGGGACGCCAAGATGCCATGCCCTGGCTGGGGACAAGTGCAGCGGTGACGGCGACGCTAAGTTCTGAGTTAATACTGCATCTGGATCCTTCATGAAACCCGGGCAAGACATGGCAAGGTACTTCCAGGTTAAGGTGCCAGACTTGCCCCACCGTGGGCGCCAACACGCCTTTTACCAAATAACAGGTGTAGCAAATACGTCATAACAGCTTGAAAAGAGAAAACTCATGAGAGAAGGAAGCAGTGATTTCACACACAGATTCACGACTACTGCAAGAACTGAGGCCCCCAGAGCAGAAAGAATCACTACGCAACAAGTGCCGTCAGCTTCTCTCCAGCCCGGGGGTCAGGATGGAGACGTCACAGAGAGCCACTGGCATGGCCTGGGGGCCATTCCAGAGTACCTTCTGGCTAAGGTCACAAGGGTCACTGTGGGACCCTGCTTCCCAGCCTCTACCCCAGGCACAGCTGCTGGGAAGTCACACTACAGCCCCGGCGAGGCCAGCTTCTACCTGTGGGCTCTGCGGGCCACTGGAGGAGCCGGGTTCCTGGCCAGCCCTTGCTTCTGAAAGTGACAGGCCAGCCCCAGGATGACCAACTTCTACTTTTATGCCACGTGGGCCGTCGTCAGAAGGGCATCGTTGCCCTCCAAACCCTTGTTGTACTGCCCCTCCTGGGCAAGGCTGTTACGAGTCACAGCCCAGGCCTGGTGTGGCCATGAGTGGGGCACGGTTCGTCTCCGAGCCTTTGCTCTGTCGCCCCTCTTAGGTGTGGCTGCAGGAGGTGACGTCAGAACACATGGGTGAATTTCCCCCTAGTTGCGAAAAGCAGAAGCCACTGAACCGACCTCTTTCTAGTTCCAGAACCACTCGCTAGGAGGACGCCATCCACGTGACAGTGTCAGGCGGGTAAGTCTTCTTGTTTTAGATGTCTCTTGGGTGGATCAGCTGCTTAGACACTGAATCCACGCTCAGCATGGCCAAGGCTCCCAGGAGCTGGAAGGTTGGCCAGCTGCTGCCAAGACCAAGTTCGGACCACCCCGTTGATCTAGGTGAGGCCCAGCCCTGCTGCCGAAGGTCAGGGCTACGCTGGGGACAGTCAGAGTGTTCTGGCCCATCCGAGATGGAAATTCCTCTCGAGTGCCTGAGTGGCCGGGTTGGATAGTCAAGTACCGCCCACAGACATGCAGAGTCTGCATCTTGGATGAGGAGTGAGCCTGTGTCTCCGGCCCATTTCCATCCAGCCTGCCCACCTGGAGCATCCACCTTTTGGTGGGGCAGGGTTTTCAACTTTTCGTTTGTAATTCAAATTCTAGAAGAAAATGTCATCATCTCTAACTACTGAAGCAATGGAAGTTAAGACTTAACTGACAACAGTGAATGTTTGGATACGTAAAAATCAAAAGCTTGCACAACAAAAATGTAATACAACTGCTACAAAGAGCAAAGCAATAAAACTGGAAAAGAGATCATCACAATCGATACAGAAAGAACTGCGGTATAAAGTCAATATATCCAAAGGTAACTTGGTAACTGGTCAAAGGAGATGAACGTACCCTGCATGCGCGGAAACGGAAACAGTATTTTAAGTCATCACGTGAGAGAAAGAAGATGAGACTAGGAGTCAGGAGGCCTGGGTCCATCCTCAGTTTGGGTACTAATGAGTCACAGAACAACAGCGATAGCCACGGTGACGATGGCAGATGACTTCACTGAGTGTGAACCTCCACGCCAGGCACGGCACCGCAGTCGCTGCGATGACCTTAGGAGGTAGTCCTGCGATCATCCCCATTTTACAGAGGTGGAAGCGGAGGATTGGAGAAGTACCATCTAGGCCCCATATGCGAGGCTATCGTTCCCGAAAGGAAGGCGTCACCTTACACGCTAGTCTTCAGCTAGTTTTGGATATGCCTGGGAGTCACCAGATTGAATTGGTTTAAGAAAAAAAGGACACAAAAGAAATTTAACTCAGATTTAGTACTTCTTCTTAAGAGTATGACCTCACAATGGCAAGTCTTCGATGCTTTAAAAAAGCCTTTTAAAGGTCATTAAAAAAAAAGGAAAACCTTAAGTGGTTGCATTGTACAGCTACAGAATAAATTAAAAAACGACAGCAATCATTCTAATGTTACATGAACCTGTACTTATGGCTTGGGAGGCGGTTTCTAGTGAGACCCTTGTGCAGGGATTGTCACAGTGCTATGTGGCACATAGCTCGGATGGATGGAAGTCATTGGATGTGTGCTTTGAAAATGATGACTCCAAAGGGCCTCTGGGGTTGGTGAAGACGGTGAGGTTAGAAATGCATACGAGGAATCAGGATAAAATGATCTCATGGAGTGGAGCTAGGGAGAAAAGGAATCTTTTCTAAATTAATATATTATTCTATATGATATGTGATTTACAATATGTATGTAGAACTAAATTAATAAATTAAATATTATAAGACATTTGATTATTCTATTTACAACCCTAAAAATTTATAAATTCAAGTAGGCCAAAAAAGTTTGGGGCGATCGATCTCGGCTTCCTTGAAGGGGGAGCTTGCAGGAGAGGACCAAGCATCCCGAGCTCCACCCCCACGTCCGGGTTTCTCTTCTCTCGTTCTCCAATTCAAGGCCTGTGCATTTAAATACCTCGAAGGTACTCGATTCCAGCTGAACCAGCCAAAACTCAATCAAAATGGTAGAAGCTACTCTCGATAGGCAAGATGGGAAACACAAACACTTATAAATTGCTGGTGGCAGTATAAATTGGTTTCAACCTTTCTGAAGAGAAAATATATAAGCGCTACAAAACTGTTCATCTCCTTTGACTCTGCCCTCCCCCTCTAGGGCCCCGGGCCCCGAGGGAATCCGCTGCCGGCCACGGGGCCGCGGGCCTCCCCTACTCGCGGTGGGCCGGCTGATGCTCCTGCAGCGCTGACCGCCGCTTGAACACGCGGCCACACTCGCTGCGCTCGCAGCGTCTTGCTCCGCTGTGGGTCCTCCGATGGCGACTCAGGCCGGAGCTCCGGCGGAAGGCCTTCCCGCATTTGTCGCACTCGTAGGGTTTCAGTCCGCTGTGGATGCGCCGGTGTTTGATCAGGTCGGAGGGCCCCCGGAAGGCCTTGCCGCAGTCGCCACACGCGTAGGGCCGCTCCCCGGTGTGGATGCGCTGGTGCTCCAGGAGGCTGGAGCTCTGCCGGAAGGCCTTCCCGCACTGGCTGCACTCGTACGGCTTCTCGCCCGTGTGGATCCGCCGATGCTTGGTGAGCTCTGAGCTCCTCCGGAAGAGCTTGCCGCAGTGGGGGCAGCCGTAGGGCTTGGCCCCGCTGTGGATGCGCTGGTGCTCGGCCAGGCCGTTGACCCCTCGGAAGGACTTGCCGCAGTCGTCGCAGTCGAAGGGCAGGTGGCCGGTGTGCATCCGCTGGTGCTTGAGAAACTCCTGGCGATCCAGGAGATCCCTGCTGCACGTCTTGCAGGCAAAGGGTTTCTCCGAAGTATGCAGCTTCTGATGGCGAAAGAGGTGGGTGTTGACTTTGAAGGAGCGGCCGCATTCCTCGCAGTCAAAGGGCTTCTCGCGGCTGTGGACGCGCAGATGCTGACTGAGGCCCGCGTTCTTCTTGAACCTTTTCCCGCATTCTTCACACTCGAAGGGCTTCGCCTCCCTCTCCATTGGCTCCCTCTGCTCCACGGCCTCGTCAAGGGCCCGGCTGGGGCCCGGCCGGGGCTCTGCCGCCACGTGGCTCTTCCGGTGCTCGTTGAACTCAGACACCCCGCGAAAAGCCTGCCCGCAATCGCCGCATGCCCAGCCCTTTTCCTCACTGTGAATTCGCTGGTGCTGCACGAGGAGGACCTTAAGCCGAAAGGCATCCCCACACTCTTTACATGCAAAATGATGTTCTACAGGTAGATTCTGGGGGCTCCCTCCCCTCCCCTCAGAGTCCCCGTTCTGTTTGACCTCAGGGCTGTGCTCGCTGGCCGTCGGGGAGCTCGTGGACGCCATCTCCTGTGACCGGGCGACTTCACCCATCCTCGGCGGCTGGGTCACCCAGATGCTTTCTGAAATGAAAACCACAAGACACTGCACTCTGCCGAGGCGGAAGGAAGGCGGTTACTCTCCTTTGTCAACAATCACTTTCCTCCTGAGACAGCTGCCGAGCATCGGGCCTGGGGGCCACTGGGGCAGGATGGTGGCTCCCCACCCAGCTGGAAACAAGCGCGGGAGATGGAAGGGGCATAAGGGCCCGATTGCCGGATGCTCCCTGTCAAGGTGATTGAGGGGCAGGCACGCCACTCCCACCCCAAGGGCTCACCTGGGCCTCCCCAGTGATGCCCTGACATTTCTTCAGGTTTCTTTTCTACTCACCTGAATGCTCAGCTCGGTCCACGCGAGGGGATGGGTCTGACTTGCACCAGGTGAGAGACCAAGTCGGGATTCAAAACAGGAACTCCTGCTTGCGGAAAAGGAAACAAGCTATGGCAGCATCCAGAGATGACATCAGGATCGAGTAGGAATGGCTCAGGGCCTCTGAAGGGGAGAGCCTTTCAATCCCCAAAGGCTGGGTTGGCTGTTCCCTTAGGCAAGTCATTCCTCCATTTAAAACGCCTTTCCCAACAGTCGGCTCCTTCCAGGGGCTGTGGATGAAGCAAGCTCCGGGCCCATCTGGGTACCAGTTTGTCTTCCTGAGGAGCTGATCCTCCCTTTCCCCCGTCCGCCCTCCTCAAGGTCTGCACATTGAACTTGGGGTTCTTCCACAACTGTCAAAGCTGACCCCTGGCAGTCTCTCCTCCGAAGAAGCCTCCCCACCTCCCCACGTGCAGCCCCTGATGGCGCAAAGGAGCTTGCTACGTCAACCTCTCTCAACGGTAAACTACGGTCAAGTTGCCATGAAATTTATATAACTTGTGGGTTAAAAAAGTATTTAATTAGGTGGCATAGGAAGGGAGGGAGGGAGGGAGATGCAAGAGGGAAGAGATATGGGAACATACGTATATGTATAGTTGATTCACTTTGTTATAAAGCAGAAACTAACACACCATTGTAAAGCAATTATACTCCAATAAAGATGTAAAAAAAAGTATTTAATGATAGTGGCTAGTTTGTTCTAATTTCTTTCCCAATGAAAGACTGAGGGGGCTTCTTTCCATGCCATTAGGAGTTGGGAGGGACACCTGCTACTTTGAGATGTCGGGTGTAGCAGACCCTCTGTATTTCCTCACAGCCCATTCCCAGGGAGCATAAGCCCCTGGAAGGTGAGCTTGTGTAATGCTATGCCAGGTGCCCCTTATCCTACTCCCAGCTTCGTAGGACCATGAAGCTGGTGGCAAAGCTTGTGGAAGGGCTGGGGGCATCCTTACCCACAGAGGTCACATTCCTTCAATATGCTGGTGTCCTCTGCTCAGGATCTAGCCTCAGCCACTCCCTTTGAGGAGGTACTGTGCCACGTCACCAAATGTCACCGGATCCTGAAAGAATTCCCAGGGATAATCTGTCCTTCCATCCACTCTAGAATGAGGCAAGGGCAGTGCCACTAACCCCAGGGACGAGAGGTGAGAGTCTGAAGTGAGCGTGCATTGCTAACATGGAAATATAACTACAAGCCTCAAGAAGTGCTAGAAAGAGAACCTGACCACGTACCAAGAGACCTGGGCCGTGGCCCTGGCTCCCACTGTCCTCCCAAGGGACTTCAGTTCAATCACTTTCCTGGATTGAAACGCAGCTCCCCCATCAGTACGATGGGAATTACAAGCCCAGCAGGCAACCATTCCTTGGCAGACTCCGGGGAGAGAAGCAGAGAGAGGAAGGGAAGGCAGCAGCTGGGGCAAGAGGCACAGTCCAAGGCCAGAATCAGGGAGCAGTGACAGATTCCCAAGCCAGACTGAAGGAAGCACAGCTCACCTGGGCCTCCAGCACCCCAAGGGGGCCTGCCAGGACTTGCTTTCCCAGGAAGCCATCTTGTGGAAGGGCAAGACCCTGTGGGGCAGGCAGAGCTAAGGAAAGTGAAAAGAGCCGTGAGTGACAGCAGCCCTGCCTCTGGGTCCCGTGGGATGAGACTGGTGATTTCCTTTTCCCCTGTTTTAAATTTTCTTGAGTCTTCTCTTGCACAGAGGCTGAATGACAAGCCAGAGCACGGATATACCTAACAAAATGCATCCCAAACAGTGGGAAAAGTGGGCTGGCAGAGAACTGATACAGGCAGGCCAGAGGGAACCCGCACAAGACAAATGAATGTTAGCCCAGGCACAGGCAGGAGAAGACAGACTCAGACCAAGAGCCAGTGGCAGGGAGACTGGCTCTCAGAGACAGGTCGGCCACAGGCCTCCTAGCAGTAGGCCTTGTAGAGTTCAATGCTCACACCGCACAGGAAGGAAGCATCCCCAAAAGAACAACAGAAGAAATAACTAGGAAGTGAGAGATCCTTCTCAACTTTGTAGGGGCGACAAAAAACCAGACCGGGCTACTGGAGGGAAGAGACATAACAGAGCAGGAGTCAGGGCTTCCTGACTAGCAGTAAGGCCCTCTAAAGGCCACACTCCACCCCACCGAAACAGTTCACCAGGTGACAGCTTGCAGACAAGAATGTTTCTGTGATATATTTGACAAAATGAAAAGTTGAACAAAATACCTGGAAAAAGACACCTCCAAAAAAAACAAAAGATCTTCAAAGACTAAGTTGCTAAATAAAGGATCTGAACCACATGTGTAAGTTGCCTTTGTCTTTTGGATCCCACCACAGGTGTGCATGCATCGCAGGCCTCCCACTTCAGTGAGTTCACAGAAACAGGCACACAGTTTCTATTCTGATGTCAGGTCAATTCGGTTCACGGTTATATGAAAAGGAAGCATTTTTACACTAGCTCAAGGAGTACAGAACCCAGATACTCCAGAAATACTTTTACATAAAATTAGATGTTATATTAAAAGGGTTGGACAGAGACTTCCATTTCTGGCCATGATGGAGTAACAAGGAACAGATTTAATGTCGTGCCATAAATAAGTAGAAAACTGGACAAAATAGATGTGAAACAACAGTGTTTAGATATTGGACAGCAGGCAGCACAGGACCATGATCCTTGAGAGAAAAGAGACAAATGAGGTGAGCTTTATCAGTAGCCCAGACCTCTTCCTGGAGGCAATTTCCAGATTGAGAGTATAGGGAAGGGGACCCCAAGCAGAGCTTGGTGGCTTTATTATCAACACAGACCAGCGTTCAGGGAAGCTGAGGCAGAACAGAGTTCCAGAAAGGAGGGAGCTATACAGAAAAAAAGAGCTCCAAAAAATCTGTACAAGGCTCCCCTTTAGTCTTTCTTAACTACTAAGCCATGCATGCATAGAGTGAAACTCCCAAAGACTAGGAAAAGAATGACCAGGAAGCTGTAAGTTCAACAATTCCTAGGACACACAAAGGTAGGGAGATGTTCAGGGTCTAACCAACCAGAGCAGGGAGTCCTCAGTGATCACGTGGGGTAGTCAGTAGAGAATCAGAGGGGCCATACCTTAGTAGTAGGACTGATCTATTCCCTGGAGCCACAGCTACCCTGGATCTGCTCTAGAAAAACTTGAAAGTAGGCCTTGAAGGGATGAAACTATTCCACAAATAACTACCTCCCAAAACAAAGTCCAACAATTTTCACAATGAAACAACAAAATCCAGACACTCAACAACATAATCTCTACAATGTTCAACATCCAATAAAAAATTAAGTAAATGTCAAGAAGCAGGAAAATGTGACTCATGGAAAGGAAAATAATGTCAATAGAAACACTCAGAAATGATCACTGACGGAACTCACAGGCAAGGATAACAGCTAGTTTAACAATGTATAAGTATTTAAAGAAAAACAGGAACATAATGAAAGAAATGGATGGTATAAACAAGAACCAAATGGGACTTACTGAGGTAAAAACTGTAATATTTAAAATGAAAATTTCATTGGATGTGATTAACAGCAGATTAGACACAGCCCTCTCCTCCCTAAAAAATTAGAAAATTTGAAGACACAGCAATAGAAATTATCCCAAATTTAGATCAGAAAGAAAAACATATTTAAAAAACAGAGTCTCAGTGACTTGAGGATAACAGAAAGTGGTCTAACGCATATGTAACTGGAATCTGAGAAGATGAGGAAAAGGAGGAGGGGGATAAAAGTATTATTGAAGAAATAATGGTTAAAATGTATTGTTTTCTAAATTTGATGAAACCTAGATCCAAGAAGCCCAATTACCCCCTAGCAAGTCTAAACAAACAAACAAAAAACAAAACGAAAAAAAAAACCCAACAACCCCACACATGTACACTAAGACACATCATAATCATATTGCTGAAAACTAGTGATAAAGAGAAAATCTTAAAGCAGCCAGAGGGAAAAAAAGATGTTGTATACAGAGGAGCAAAGATAAGAATAGCTGCTAACTTCTTATGAGAAAATGTGCAAGCCAGAAAACAACTGAATGACATTTTTAAAGTGCTAAAGGAAAAAAAAAAACATGTCAACCGAGACTTCTATATTCAGGGAAAGTATCCTTCAAAACTAAAGGCAAAATAAAAACTTTTTTAGACAGAGAAAAGCTGAAAGAATCTGTTACCAGCAGACCTGTACTACAAGATATATTAAAGAAAGTTCTTCAGGTGAAGGGAAATGATACCAGATGGAAACTTGGATCACAAAGGAATGAAGAATATCAAGAATGTAAATATGTGCAGAAATATAAACACTTTTACCTCCTCTCATTTTTAAATCTTTAAGAGATAACTGAACATTTAAAGCAAAAATAATAAGGTAGTGCAGGGTTTATAACATATGTAGAAATAAAATGTACAACTGTGTGCTTTACAAAGCCCTCCAAGACTCTGATGCATGCCAGTAGTGGAAATAAAATACGGTTCTAAAAAATAATCCAAAAGAAGAAAGGTAAAAAACACAAAGGAAAAAGAACATATGGGGCAAATGGAAATAAATACCAAGAGGCAAATTTAAACACAACCATATGGATAGTTAAATTAAATATAAATGGACTAAACACACCAGTTAATAGGCAGAGATCATCAGATTGTATTTTTTTTTTAAAAAATGAGACTCAACTATATGCTGTCAACAAGAAACTTTAAATATAAAGAGTTTAAATGTAAAGACAGAGATAGGTTAAAAGTAAAAGGATGGAAAACAATATACTATAACCAACAGGAAGAGTCTCAATAACCCCAACGTCATAAAAACATGAGGGAGACCTTTCTGAGGAATCCTACAACTCAGAGCAGGAAGAAAACTGGAAAGCTTAAGTATAAAATCAATTGGTGGTAAGAGACAAGAAAAAAAACAGAAAACATTTAAAAAGTAAATGAAAATGAAAAAAAAATCAACAGGTGGCCAATGCAGAATGACACACAGCAGATTACAAAAATTTGAATCCTCCTTCAAAGAAGATTATAGACAGACAGTAACTGTTTATTAAAAAAATCCAAAGAGGGTAGGAGAAGGGAAGAGAACGGTATATATTTATGCTTTAGGAGAAAAAAGGAATAAACTGAGAGTGACTCACAGTGAATGCGCACATCGAGACTGCAGTGTGCACCACCCTGGGGTAGAGTCCAGGTCTAGAAAGGTCTTCTGCTTTCTGTTTCTGTAACGAATTTTTAGTAACCAAACTGCATTTCTTTGGTAATCAGAAAGGAACAACAATTTTAAAAGATTTCAGTTGACTCTGGATAAGAAAGACGCTCAGCATGCGAGAGGACGGGGCTAATGCCAAGGAGGCAACAGGGAACTGCCCCTGAAGCTGGGCAACATCCCGAGGTGCCCACACAGGTAAGGCAGGCACAGAGGACCGGGGCTGGCAGGAATATGTGGGCAGTCCTAGAAAGCTTAGAGGCAGGTCCATGAGGTTGTCACTTCCTGGGATCATCCCCCCAGGCTATCAGAACCATGACAGGTGTGAGCAGAAGGCCTTCTTTAGCCCCAGTGTCCACGGAAACTCTATTTCCATCTTTAAGTAGCTGGCAGCACAGGTGCTCCCCAGTGTGTGAGGGAAGCCCCAGGTGCCCAGCGGCCAAGCCCTCTGTATCCCACTGTCACCTAGGCAGGGCACCCTCGGAGCAGTTGGATTCTTCCTGTTATACATTTGACGTCTGGTTTGACTTTGGCTTCCAATACAAAATGAAATGGTCATAGATTACTTATACAATTCATTCTAAAAAATTCGCTTCCAATTGACATTGAGGTTTTGTTGCCGAGTAGAATGGAGAGGAGAACATCTCACCTTCACCTCCTGAGGAAGGTGGTCCGTTACAAGCCTCATCTCACCACCCTCAGGCCAGAGACCTAAGGCCTTAACCCCCTCCAAGTCCCTGGCTGAGCCCACCAGACCCATATCCTGCACCCCATGTCTCAATCATTCCTTCCAGACCCTCGGCCTTCATCCAGTCAGAGACATGCCAAGGCAATACCCCTGAGGGCCTCTGAACCTGCCTCAGGTGGCTCCTGCGAAGAATTCGGGCCTCATTCAAGTGTCACCTCCTCCAAATGACTTCGCTCTCCAGCCCCATCACGGTTTACTTATAACACTTTTCACTACCTAAAACGTATCCTCCGAAATTGCTTGTTTTTACCTGATTCTCCCCGGGGGAAATGTCACCTGTGACAGGACAGGGCGCTTCTCTTTCTTGGTCACCCCCGAACCCCCAGCATCTGCAGCAGCTCCTAACACTCAGCGGGCGTGTGAGAACCTGTGGGGGGAGGGGTGTGTCAAATGCATCGAACTTCCATTAACGGAGCACCTACTATGCGTCTGGTGCTGTGCTTCTCCCTTCACATAATGTAACTATGGCCACCTATAGTCATTCCCGCCTCCATTTGACAGAGAAGGAAGACATGCATCTGAGAGGTGAACTAACTTGCCTAAGGTCCAGCTCCCAAGATTTGAGACATTTCAAACCACACCAGAAAAGAGAGAAGTAATATGCCACCAGGTAATATCTAACACCAGGCCTTATCCAAAGGCCAGGCAGCCACTGAGTGTCCTTGAAGCCTAATGGTGCGTACGGGTTTAGGGGACTGGCTTTAAATCCTCCCATGAACATGCCATCACAGACCCTCCCTGCGCAATAGTTACACATGTCATTCTCTCTCTCACTCACAGTCTTTCCAAGCCACCCATGTTTAATTGAGCAGGTCCTCCCAAAGTGTTCCCATTTAATCGAGCGGATCCCACCAAAGTGTTTTCACTTAATTGGCATGATTAACTGTCGAAGTCCTGGAGCCGCAACCCCCAAGTGAGTTGTTAATTATCCTTTAATTCCTGTGTAGCAACAGGACTGGCCCTTCCTGTACCAGGCTCGCCCAGGGGACTTAACCCAAGTGCACTTCAGATCACTACCCACAGTGACAGAACCCATGGACACACAGAGAACATTTCGAAGGTGCTCATAAAAACGGGAGGGAAAAAGTGAGCCCTGCTTTCCCAAAAGGAAGCTAAACTCTGCACAATGAACAAGGTATATCGGGTAAAAGCTTTATGAGACGCAAAGGAAGATCATTAAAAAAGATAATACACATTAATCCCACTGCAGTTAAAAGTAAAGTCGTCATCAATCCTGAAAACAATCTGATAATTCAGAAGCCAGATTGCCCAACTGCTCCACTTGAAAATGGTGGAACTAATCTGGAAAAGAAACTGCACTGTGACAAAAGTGACACATACAGGTGTCTACTGCCTTCCAAAAGTGGACCTTGGGAGATCAAGGTCAAAGCAATTCCAGGCACAATATGAAAACCACTGTAGTGCACCCGATGGATACAGAGGGTGATCCTGACCTTGCATGTGAGGTACTTTCGCTCACCACGGAGAAGCATGCCCCGAATCTTGTAAGTGCACTTCTTCACCCAACCGGTAGAAAGACTATGGGAAAACCAATCTCTGCCTCTGAATATAAATATTATCTTCCTTCTTTAAGTGGGATCTGAAGTATATAGTCTAACGACTATATGCTCCCAGAGAGTGAAGGCCCTATCAAAGTTGACTGCGGATTCCACTCTGGACCTAGCCAAGTGCCACAGACACTGCAGCTGCTTCACAGACACGTTTCTGAAAAATCATGCTTCCTAAAACGTGAGAGTTCATGTGAGTGAACAAATGTTCCTGAAATGTGCTTTAGATGGCAATGTAAATTTTAACCAACTTATTTAAATCCAATTTTCCATATTGAATCAGAAACATTGAGAACAAAACCAATCATTTCACTTTGACTTGAAAGAACAGAAGTTAACAGCTGAACCCAGTGGAGACAAAAGCCAACAGTCGTCACAAAAAAATAGTGAATAATTAGGTGTATTCTGGTCACCTTTGAGCTCGGGACCCCTCCTTAGGATGTCTCGCTACTAGGAAAGTTCACTTCTGAGCCTAAAAGATCAGTGTTAGACTAATTCCATGGCACAAGTAGCCAAACAACCTCCTCAGCAGGTGCCATCCTTCCCTGGGCAGCGGGGGCAGGGGAGAGGGAGCAAGGCCACCCAAACTAGATCAATCTGGCAGCTTCCAGAAACTTCAAAGGGGTGCCAGAAACACCTGGACTCCCTGGAGCATCTAGATAAGGACCTGAAACGGAATGTCCTCAGGCCCCAGAAGACAACAGGTGTCTCATGGTGTTCATTTCAGTTCTGGGCCAGAGCAAAAATGCCCTGGAGGGAATCTTTATAGGTCACACGAGAGACTGCACTCTCGATCATCTAATTCAGATGGGTGCCTTCAGCTCCCTCTCCCACCCCTAACCCTAACCCTAAATCATCCTATTAATTACCTAGATTCAAAATTCTCCTTACTGGATATCTGTTCTCTCTTGAGTTGTGTTGTTTGGATCGAGAGAACTATCTCTGGGCAAAGACGGTTCAACGACACTGGCGTATATAAAAATATAAGTGCTTCCAGAGTCGAAAACAATACTTCTCACCATCTTGCGTCCCCGTGGGGTCTTCTAACAGCGTGGCCAGCTTTAAGGCCAGCAGACATGGTCTATAAACATCCAGACTTGCCCCAAAGAGAGATGCAGGGATGGCATCATGTCTCAGAACAATTCTGAGCGATTCGTCAGGCAGGTAAGATCCCACCTGTTGGACTGAAATAATTTGGGGGGACAGAAGCAGACTTGGGTACTCCTTCCGGGAACATGTCCTTTTGGGTCATGAGTGCTCACCCAAAGGACAGGCTGTGAGACTGAACACACTGCTGAGACCCCGATCCACCTGAGTCAGGCAAGCCTGGGATCCTAAGCCGAGCCCCTGGGCTGGAGCTGGGCTTAGCCTTCAGCAGCTCTCAACCCGTCCCGCCAGGATGTGGCTGCAAAGGCCCCATTTGGGCCCACCCTGTGCTGTGCAAATGCACTGCTACTAGAAGTGAATCCTAAAGGGACAAAAGAGAGGGTGTTTCACCAGGAAAGCCTGTTTCTCTTGGGATGTTTGTGTCTGTGTGTGCCTTTTTCTGTGTGCGTGGGTGGGAGGCATCTGTCTCCGTCTTCCCCGTTTTCCTGTCTCTCTGCCTGGGCACCTGTCTCTCTCTGTTTAGGTTTCCATTTTCTTTGCCTTCTATAAAAAGCCAGAAGGTAGACCAGAAGGGGATTTTGTAGTGTTTGTTGTACTTAATTGAGGGAAGGTTTATGTTCCCATTTCCCCAAGAAGACGCATGCTCTCTTACTGAAAATCAAAATAAATTTTAAGCATAGCTTCGTTTAAGTCACACTGCCCAGGATATGAACGATTCTAAACGGGGGTGGGGGAATGCTGTGCAAATCCCAAGGGGCCCTGGGCAGTTGGGGAGCCCAGGCAGGTTAGGGCCAGGGTTGGATGGGTGGGTTAGAACCCTGGCCTGGGGTTTCCTAAGAACCCAAGGGACAGAGTAGCTGGTGTAGGTGGGGATGAGAAATCTGCATTTTCAACCAGCACTCAGGAAACTGGGATGCTGATCTGTGCCTGGTTAGCACTGGGCCCGTCTAGAATCGGGAGGTTTCCTCACCTCCAGGGCTCATCAGACAGGACTCTGGCCCATGAGCCTCCTGAATGGGATCCCACTCTCTGTGCTGACTGTCAGATTTCTGGGAAGAGAATTCACAGTTTCTAGTTATTTTCTAAGGGGTCTCCTCACCCAAAGAAGGCTGAAAATCACTGTTCGATAGGATTCTAAATGTAGATCCTAAGACATTTGGGGGGAATGGATTGGACTGTGTCAGGCACTGTGCAAGCTGCTTCTACTTAAAGGCCCAGGGCAGGAGGGAGGATGGGGGATGGGGTGAGGCAGCATTAGTACCCAGAGGGGGTGCTGTTCTAGCAATCCCATCTGAAATCCTTTGGTAAAAGAAAAATGTCGGGTCTGAGGTTGAAGAGGAAATATTTCACTGACCAAGGAGACTGAAGGGGGCTGGTGGCCCCCAGCTGGGCCAACGTCGGCTGGAGGGTGTCAGTTGGAACAGGGTGGGACCTCCGGGAAGAGGGCCAGGATTCTGGCGGGGTTGGTGTTTGAAAGGGACCATGGGCTTCGGGCAGCAGGCGACTGTGTGGGGGGGAGGATGGAAAAAGACATGTAATTAATCACCCAAATATAGACTAGGGGAGGCAGCAAAGGAGTTTGGGGGGGGGGCACTGGAGCGGGTGATGGTGGCCCCAGAAGGGCGACAGAAAAAGCACCGTTCAGATCGAGGGCCTTGAGCTCGTTTTCACCCAGCAAGGGCTGCCCCTCCCCCTCCTTCACAGCATTTGGGCTCTAGGCTGCCCCCCCATCCTCCCCGACAAGCTGACGCTCGACCCCCATCCAAAAGGAAAGGAGAGACTCCTCCAGCAGGAAGTCCCCAGTACACCTACCCCGCGTCTCCGACTGCTGTTCAGCCCCTCCCCCAGACTGGGGAAAAGCCCTTTAACACCCCCCAACGCCCCCTCCCACTTGGCCTCCTCTGCACTTGGGGTGGGGGCCCCCTCTTCCCATAGCGACCGGTTCCCATCCCTTAGCGTCACCCCAAAAGCAGCGTAGGCCTCAGCACGTCCAGCGATTCCCGCCCCTAACCGTCGCCCCCTGTCCGCCGCGGGAAGGCCTTCGGCCTCTTCGTACCCGCCATCCCGGACCCATCTCCCGCTCCACCTGGCCCCAGGGCCGCGCAGCTTCCCGCGGGAACAGAGACGTCCCCCAACAAAGCTTGGCCGCCCCCTGCCCCCCCACCGCACACTTTCTGGAACACTCACCCCAGTCCTGTACACTCTCCCGGGCCGTCCCCTGCACATCCTCCCGAGGCCCAAACGATCACCCGGGACCCGCACATTCATCCGCGACTCCCAGCACATCCTCTGGCGGCCCGCGCGCTCACCCCGGCCCCGCACACCCTCCCGGGCTCCGCACACCCTCCCGGGCTCCGCGCACATCCTCTTGTGGCCCGCACGCTCACCTCGGCCCAGCGGCTGCCAACGCGCGGTCCTCGGCGGAGCGGCGCTGGCGCGGCCCAGGCCCGGCGTGGCAGGAAGCGCCACGGAGCCGCCAGCACCCGGCTGAGCCCAGCAGCCCCACGGCGCGTTTCCGGAGCCGCGGGCGCCGCCGTGGGTAGTGGGAGAGCGAGGCCCCACCCTGGCTCCGGCCCCGCCCGGCCCGCCGGTCTCGATTGGCCCAGAGAGGGGGCGGGGGCTGGAAGGGGGCGTGGCCGAGCCCGGGGTGGGTGGGTCAGGCCAGACCCCAGGGGAGCTGCGCGGTGGGGCCAGGTGCTCGGGTGGAGGCGGGAGGAGTAAAATGAATGTACTAATGAATGAATGAATGAACTAGCGAATGAACCAACAAGCCCACGAGGGAGGGAACGAAGGAATGGAGAGGACCCCTCCCCCTTGGGCGCCTTTAGGACGGGAATATGGGTGGGGGGATGAGAACGGAGGGTGACGCAGAGCAAAGCCAGCCCCCACTGGAGGGGTCAAAGCGCCTCGCTCAGTCACGGAAGGTGTGAGCTCTCGCCGTGCCAGGCACTGAGAATACAGCTGTGAGCAAAACCAGGCTGCATCCCTGCCCTCAGGGGGCGCGTATTTGGCGCCCAAGAGCTCCTGTGAGTATGTGTTTGTGTGTGGGGGTGTGCGCGCGCGCGCGCCCGCGTGCTCGGGTAAAGGTGGAGGGGAAAGTCACTTGAGTTAATTTCAAAATGGCAGGTCATACTAAGAAGAGAAAAGAACAGGATTCTTGGATAGGGGGTGCTGCAAGTAGTGACAGCCACTTCCAGAGGAATTTCTGCCAGTCGACAAAGATCTAGGAAACTGCTGCACCCTGCAGTGTGCTAAGCCCATCGATGCTTTCTTGAAGATTCCTGTTTCGTAAGGAATACAATAATAAACAAGGGTCAACAAACAACACACAAGAATGACAAGAACTGTGAAGAACATCAATTAGGGGGGTGTTTGGGAGTGATGGGTGGGTAATTTCAGTGAGACTATGGTTGATATGAGACTTGGATGACAAGAAGGACTGAGCCGTGTGAAGGTTGTTGATAGGAAGAGCAGCCACGGGTAAAAGGAATAGCATGTGCAAATTCCCTGTGGTAGGAACCAACTGGGCATATTCTAGGATCAAAAGGAAAATGCTGGAAAGCAGTAAGCCAAGGGAAAAGGAGCCACACTAGCTGGGCACTGAAATTAAGTCTGAAGGACACGGTCTAACTTTTTGGTTCATTTTTTTATTAATATACATTTATCGTTTTATTAGTGATAATGATTATAACCAACTTCTTAAATATTCTTGTAACAATTTTATCTGTTAGATGCTACCAACTTTTTTTCTTATTTACCTTCCACATTTTATTATGAAAACTTTGCAACATACAGATCAATTGAAAGATTTGTACGCATACACCAATCACCAATATTCTACAATTAGCATTACCTAGAGATCAATACCTGTTTACTGGGGTGGTTTTCTTTTGTTGTTTTTGGAGGTAAAATTTACATACAGTGAAATGTGCAAGTCTTAAGTGCCCCATGCAGTGACTTTTGACAAATGCATACACCAAGCTCTTGTCAGGATACTGAACATTATCAACACCCCAGAAATCTCCTTTGTGCCCATTCCCAGTCAGCTCCCACCACAATTCCACACAGAGGCAACCGCTGTTCTAAATTTTTTCCATCTTAGATTACTTTCGCCTATTTGAGAACTTCATATGGATGGAATCATATGGTATGTACTATTTTGTGTCTGGTTTCTTTCATTCAGTATGACGATTTTGAGATTTATCTATGTTGTTTAATGTGTTGCTTCTTTCCTTCAATAACTGAATAGTATTCCATTATCTGGATATATCCCAGTTGGTTTTTATTCATTCACCAGTTTATGATCTGGTCTCTTTTCATTTTGGAGTATTATAAATAAAGCTACTGTGAACATTCGTGTACAAGTTTGTGTAGACATATGCTTTCATTTAGTTGGGTAACTACCTAGAAAGGGAATTGCCACATCATAGTAGAGTTGTTTTATAAGAAACTGCCAGAATATTCTCCGAAGTGGTTGTACAATTTATGTTCCCACAGATATGTATGAGAGTTCCTTTTCTTTCCAATCCTCCTCTGTATTTGGGGTTGTAAGCCTTTATTTTTAGCCATTTAAGTGGGTGTGAAGTGGTAACTCATTGTGATTTTAATTATCATCTCCCTGATGACTAATCATGTTGCGTGTGATGTTTTTATGTGTCTGTTCAAATAGCTTGCCCACATTTATGCGTTATTTGTCTTTTTATTATTTACTTGTAGGTGTATTTTTTTTAAAAAAACAGTTCTTTTGAGGTATATCTGACAAACAATAACCTGGACATGTTTAAGCTGTACTATCTGATAAGGTTTGACATATATATATATATATATATATGTTCATGAAACCATCACCACAATCAAGGCAATTAAAGATATCCATTACTCTCAAAGTTTCCTTGTGTCCTTTTCTCTTGTCTTTTCTTCTTCCTCTTGTCCTCAAGCAACCACTGATCTGCTTTCTCTTACTATAGGGTAGTTTGCATTTTCTAGAGTTTTATGTAAATGGAATTGTATAATAAGTGTACTTTTGTATCTGGCTCCTTTCACCCAACAAAATTATTTTGAGATTTATCCATATTGTTGTATGCATCAACAGTTCACTCCTTTCTATTGCTGAATAATATTCCATTGCATTAATGTACCATAATGGGTTTATTCATTCATTGGTTGATGGACATTTGGGTAGTTTCCAGTTTGGGGCAACTATAAATAAAGCTTCTATGAACATTTGTGTACAAACCTTTATATGGACATACATTTCCTTTTACCTTGGGTAAATACCAAGGAGTGGTATGGCTAGATAATATAGTAGAGGTATGTTTAACTTTCAAAAAAAACCTACAAAATCGTTTTCCAAAATGGTTGTACCATTTTACATTCCCACCAACAGTGTAGGAGAGCTCCAGTTGTTTCCTATCCTTGTCAATACTTGGTATAGCCAGTCTTAATTTTAGCCATGCTCATAGGTATGTAGTGTAATCTCATTATGATTTTACTCTGAACTTCCCTGACTAGTGATATTGATGTCAGCCGTCTGTTACTCTTCTTTGGTGAAGTGTCTACTTAAACCTTTTGCCCATTTTACAGTGTTATTATCAGGTTGTTTGTCTTATTAAGTTGCAAACGCTCTTTATATATTCGGAATACAAGTCTTTTGTCAGGTATATGCTTTGCAAACATCTTATCCCGGTCTGTAGCTTGTCCTTTGAAGAGCACAAATTCTAAATTTTGATGAAGTTAAATGTATCAATCTGCTCTTTTATGGATTGTGATTTTGGTGTCATATCTAAGACATCTTTGTCTAGCCCAAGGTCACAAAGATCTTGTTTTCTTTTAAAAGTTGTATGGTTCTAGGTTTTATATTTACTTAGGTTTCTGATCCATTTTGAGTCAATTTTTGTGTGTTTTGTGAGATATGGGTCAAAGTTCATTTTTGTGCATGTGGATATCCAATTATTTCATCATCATTAGTTGAAAAGACTATCTCTACTGTAATTTTTTGCCTATATCAAAGATCAGTTTTCCAGAAATTTGTGGATTCAGGGCTGTCTATACTGTTCTATTGATGTATTTTCTATCTTTATACCAATAACATGAAGTTTTGATTAGTGTTTTGTAATAATCTTTGGAATCAGATAGTGTAAGTTCTATAACTTTGTTCTCAGTGTTGTTTTAACTAGTCTAGGTTTTTTTGCTTTCCCAAAAATGGGATTTGGGGATTTTGATCGGTACTGGTTTAAATTCTGTAGATCAATTTGGAGAGAATTGACATCTTTTCACCAATGTTGAGTTCTTTGAGCCATAAACTAGGTCTCTCTCCGTTTATTTTGGTCTATAGTTTCTCTCACCAATATTTGGTATTTTTCAATGCGCTGTTCTTTCATATCTTTTGTCAGATTTGCTCCTAAGTACTGCACATTTTTGATGCTGTTGTGAGTGGTATTGTTTTAAAATTTTTAATTTCTGATTGATCATTGCTAGCATATAGGAATACAATTGATTTTTGTATATTGATCTTATATCCTGCAGCCTGCTAAACTCCCATATTAGTTCTAGCAACTTTTCTGTAGATTCCATTGCATTTTCTAAATAGATAATCTTGTCATGTGTGAACAAAGACAGTTTACTTCTTCCTTTCCAGTCTGGATGCTGTTTACTTCTTTTCCTTGCCTAATTTCCCAGGCTTGAACCTCCAATACAATGTTGAATAGAAAGTGTAAGAGTGGGGCTTCCCTGTCTTCATTCTGATTTTAGGCGGAAAGCACTCAGTCTTTCACCACTAAGGACGATGTTAGCTGTAGGTTTTTTATAGATGTCAGTTATCAGGTTGAGGAAGTTCCCTTCTATTCCTAGTTTACTGGGAGTTTTTTTATTTTATTTTATCATGACTGGATGTTGGATTCTGTCAAATGTTTTTTCTGCATCTATTGAGAATATTGCTGTAGTCAGAATGTATCCCCCCGCCCCCCCCCAAAATCATATGCTGAAATCTTAACTCCCAAAGGTGATGGTATTAGGAGGTGGGGCTTTTGGGAAGTATTTAGGTCCCAATGGGATCAATGCCCTTATAAAACAGGCTCCAGAGATGCCTTGCTCCTTTGGCATGTGAGGACCTAGCAAGAAGTTGCTGGCTATTAACTAGGAAGTGAGCCCTCACCAGGGTACAACCATGTTGGCACCTTGATCTTGGACTTCCAGCCTCCAGAACTGTGAGAAATGAATTTCTGTTGTTTATAAGCCACACAGTGTGTGGTATTTTGTTATACCAGCCTGAATAGACTAAGAGATATGTCATATTATTTTTATTTTTGTTAATATGCTGAGTTACGTTGATAAAATTTCAAATGTTTAAACTAAACTTGTATTCTCATTATAGACTACTTAGTCATAATATGTTATCATTTTTGTATCTTGTTGAACTCCATTTGCTAAAATTTTGTCTAGAATTTTTGCATGTATGTTCATGAAACACATCAGTCTGTAATTTTCTTTTATATGATGTCTTTGAATGGCTTTGATATAAAGCTAGTGCTGGCCTCATTGAATGAGTTGGAAGTATTCTTTCCTCCTCACGTCTATGGAAGAGTCTGTGTAGTATTGACATTATTTCTTCCTTAAATAATTTGTAGAATTTGATATTCCCGCTTGCATATTTGTTTACATGTGAGGGCAGGCTGCAGAGGATGTCATGCTGGGTGGCTAAAACTTCAGAGACCCAGAGGACACAGTTCAGGGTGACCACAGTGGAGGGAAAGTGAGAAGGAAAATCCTGGACAGGAAAGAACCAGAGGCACGGAACCCAAATTTGGCATATAAACTCTGCTCAAATCTCTGGTGACGCTGGGATGTGTATGTACAGGGCAGACTCTAAGAAAATAACTGAGCAGAGATTTCAGATGACGTTCAACACAGGGGAGACAGAGTCTGGAGTCTGAGTTTAGCTAAGTTAACTGGCTACTAATGCAGCAGCAGCAACAATAACACCTCTTTGGAGAAATATAACAGAAAGCAAGAAGCCAGAGCCACTGGAACACATTATTGACAATGTCCAGGATATGCTGCTTAATTACTAGACGAAACAGGAAAATGTGATGACACTCAAGAAAAAAGACATTCAAGGGAAACTGACCCTGATATCATAATTCACAGACGGTATTTTTAAAGCAGCTATTATAAATATGCTTAAGGACATAAAGCGTGCTCATAATTATATTTTATAGTGATATAGGTGCTTCATTAACACATAATATAACAGTGTCTGAAACTCATCAACCAACTGTAAAATTTTGAGGTAATGCCATTTTTAGTAAATATTTCTAGATATCTGCAGTAACTATAATGGGATACAGAAATATTTATTTTTCTTGGTGATGAAGTAACATGTACTGCTAATAGTACTGTGGTTTGCTGTCCACATTCATAATTGAAGGAAATGCTATATTTTAGTTGCTTGAGTAAAAATAAATATGAATTTTCCCCCATCCAAGTTTACAGATTCCTTGAGTTCTTAATGTCAGGTTTAGCTCTTAAGGTCACAGACACTATTTTTCCCAGTAAAACCAAAAAGCATGTCTGGCATATAATAGGTGCTCAAAAATATTTCTTAAATAAATGAATACATCTGTGTTCCAGTCTGGTGGTTAAGGGATTAAAATTTGTTCCCTAGTCTTTCACATCCATCTTAATAATGAACTGAGGGGCTTCCCTGGTGGTGCAGTGGTTAAGAATCCACCTGCCAATGCAGGGGACACGGGCTCGAGCCCTGGTCAGGGAAGATCCCACATGCCGTGGAGCAACTAAGCCCCTGTGCCACAACTACTGAGCCTGTGCTCTAGAGCCCGTGCGCCACAACTACTGAAGCCCTCATGCCTAGAGCCCGTGCTCTGCAACAAGAGAAGCCACCACAATGAGAAGCCCGCACACCGCAATGAAGAGTAGCCCTTGCTTCCTGCAAAAGCCCGCGCGCAACAACGAAGACCCAACGCAGCCAAAAATAAATAAATAAATTTATTTTAAAAAATAATGAACTGATAACAAAAGCTACTATTTGATGATTGTTTGCTATGTACCAGGCACTGTTTTATAAATACTATCTCATCCTATTCTTACAATGACCCTGAGGCACGTACTATTATTACTCCCATTCTCCTGTTACAGAAACTGAGGTGCTGATCCAGGCCTGGCTGAACGACACGCTCCGGGACACGCTGAGGACGATGCGGCTGATGAGGAGGCCTCCCTGCTTTGCGGGGATGCTGCGGCTCATCCAGAAGACCGAGGCCCGGGAGGCCGACCCGGCTAGCAGGGAGCACTTCCCAGGGCAGGAAGAGGCCCGTGTGGACGTTGGAGTCCTGGCAGCAGCCGCCCAGGCCGCCGTGGCCCATGAGGCCATCACCGCAGGCACCACTGCACATGGCACCAAGGCCTCCCCGGCCGGTGAAGATACCACCGCCCAGGCCGCCCGTTCCAAGGAAGGCAGCGCCGAGGGCCACCCGGCACGTGAGGAGGCCAGTGGGGCAGTTGCCGGCACTGCCAAGGCTGGTGAGGCGGGCCCTGAAGACCATGGTGCCGCCAGGGCAGCCCCTGGCCCTGGGGAGACCAGCAAGGCATCCGCGGCCACTCAGGAAGACAGAAGTGCTGCCGCCCCTGCGGGCCTAGGTCAGGCAGGACCCTCAGATGCCCCCAGAGTCCCCATGCCTGGCCGGATGGGCAGTGCTTCCTCGGTGGCCCCAGGAGGTCCTGGCTGGGAGCCAGAGGGCCTCGCCCAGGCAGGAGGCCAGGAGGCCGAGGAGAGCCCCGAGGAGGGGCTCAAGCCCATCCCAGAAGAGCCAGGAATTGAGGACGGGGCTGCAGAGATGAGCTCTCCGGGGTCCACCTCGGGCCAGTAGGCTCAGCAGGTCCCGGGGCCCCCAGGCTTGGAGGCAGGGGGAGGCCAGACCTGGCAGCCTACTGGCCCCATATTAGGGGCTACTCAAGGTGCCTGGGCCTCCCTCCTGAGAGGGGACCCCTATTCATCATCCCCTGGGGCAGGTGGCTCCCTGTACTGGCAAGCCCAAAAGTGTCCCTGTAGGCCCCAGAGGGACCCAGGTCTCAAGGAACCCCCCCAGCCCCCGCTCCCCTCCCCCCAACACACACACCCTAGCCATCGTCCCCCCGCAGAGCCCTGAGGTGCGCCACGTGCCAGCCAAGGCTCTGGTCTCTGTGGGCCAGTGTCGTGAGCTCAACGTGTGCTTTCTCGGCGTAGATTCAGGCCCAGCGCTGCCTGTTGTTGTGGAAATGTGCATGTGTTCTCCTCTGAGCAGTCCACGCCACCCCGGTCCCGGCGCCGAGACCCGAAGCCCAGTCTCAGGAGCCGGCGTGGAGGACGGGATGGACGAGGTCACAGCCAGCGCCCACCCCAGGACCTGGGAGCCCACCTGCGACCTTCGGAAAGAAGACCTGGACCGGGACGGCAGGAGGTCTGCAGGAGACTTTCTGATACCAGCAGGTAACCCCTTTATCTTGGCATGGGAAGGAGAATGATTTAACAGCCTCTCAATAGTACGTTCCAATTAAGTAAGGCATGTTCAGGTCTGTGTTCTCTTTCTCTGATATAGGAAATATCTGGACTTAAAGGTAATCTTTAATTTAAAATTTTGTCTGCTTTTAATATTTTTATTAAAACGTTATCGAAAAGCCTCTTCTTCTGTGTCCCGAATAAAGCAAAAGAAATCTATTCTGTCACCAGATGACCACAACTTCTGGTCCGAAAAGTGACTACAGGCTTCAGAGCCTTGGTACTCCAAGCGTAGTCAGGGATCTGCAGCATGGGAGTCACCTAGCTTTCAAGAAACGCAGAATCTCAGGCCCACCCCGGTCCTCCTGAATCAGAACTTTCATTTTTACCAAGATCTACCAGATTTGCAGATTTCCAGTGCGATAACCTGAGCTCCCCCCACGCCGTTCTCTGGAACAGCGAGTCCCGCGGGCCACAGGGAAAATATTCCAGTCTTCCTTCTGTGGAAGAAATTTTCTTTGGAAAAGGGCGGGAGGCAGTTTGGGCACTAGGTGGGTAGCACTAGGTGGCTAGTACTAGGCTGTGAAGTCGAGGGAATAATGGGAGAATGTAATTCTTTGAAAGTTTTCGGTCTCTTGGTGAATACGAAACATTTTCGTGCCCTTGCATTTTTACCGGAAGCAGCTGTATTTCTGCTGTCCTCCCCTAGAAAACAGACCAATTAAAAAAAAAATCAGGATTTCATTTAGTAAGCACCCACCGGGCTTTAACTTTTGCACCCGGCCCTACGCTGACCTCTTGGAATATTCAAATAGGGAGAGCGACTGGTGACTGTCACGCCACAGCTCCCGTTCAATGGGGACTAGACATGCTAAACAAGAGCCAAGATGGCTGCTGGGCCTGGCGTGGCACGTGGTGGGTCTGGCGGTCTCCTTCCAGGGACCAGCCTAGGAATTGCAGGGGACCCTATTCCACACCTGACCCCGCGCACAGTCCAAGGCTGGATTCTGTCCAGCTCTGCAGTTTAAGGTGCCCCGGTTTAACTCGAACTCCGTCCGCCTAGTTGCGCACACGGGCGCAGGGCGGGGCGAGGGCTCCCCCTTCCGAGGGGGGGATGGTGGGCGCCACGCTGCTAGGGCGCAGGCGCGAGTGGGCCGTGTGCAGCTCTGCCGGGCGGGGGGGGCGGGGAGCGGGGGCGGGGGGGCGGGGAGTTTGTAGCCCGACAGCCCCTTTCCACGGGCTGCCGGCCCAGTGTGCACCGCGCGAGCCGTGGTAACGGACGCGTGGTGGTCGTGGTGCACAGGCGCTTCGGCCTGTAGGCATCTCCAGCAGGTACTGGTCGGGGCCCGGGGCACAGAGAGCCATCCGAACCGCGTGGGGTTCCGCACAGTGACCCTTGCCATCTCCCTTGGCGTCCCAGGGGTTGGTGGCTCCAGGTTTCCCCTGGAAATGGGATCCCACTACATCAGGCATGGCACCGCATCCATTCCGTGCCATTTCCAGGCACCGCGACCAGCCTAGGAATCGCAGGGGAACCTATTCCACACCTAACCCTGCTCACAGCCATTGGGGTCAGGACTAGTGGCTCTGGGCCTTATCCTAGAGGGAAAGTGGCTTCAGCCCTTCCTGCCCTGGCCTCCACCAACTTCCACTGACCACGTGTATTCCTGCTCTGGAATGAGGGATGTTTGAGGTAGCGGGTGTGTGAGGGGTCGTGGGGACTTAGGGAGGTGGGCTTAGGTGTGGGTGGGGACAACAGGGGAATGAGGGCGGGAGGCTTGGGGACAGTAGTTGGACTTGAGTGAGGTCAGGGCTTGGGACAGGGATGACGCTTGGGAAGGGGTGGGACATGGCTTGAGTGGGGGCAGGGCTTTGGCTTGGGTGGAGGCAGGGCTTTGTTAGGCATCGGACTTGAGTGGGGGATGGGACATGGGGAGGGGTGGGGCTCGGTGGGGGCAGGGATCGAACTTCCGTAAGCGTGGGGCTTGGAGTCAGGGGCTGGGCTTAGGTGGGGGTGGCGCTTGGGTGGGGGTGGGACTTGGAGGGGGGACAGGGATCAAACTTCCGTGAGGGGAGGCTTGGCGTCAGGGGTGGGGCTTAAGTCCTACGTCGTGCGTCAGTGGGGGCAAAGTTTGAGGGAGGGGGTGGATTTGAGGGCGGGGCAGTAATCACTGTAGGATCCCTCCCGTGCTAGCACTGTATACCAGTTGAGAAGTTTCTTTTTTGTTGTTTTTGAATTTTATTTTTTTTACAGCAGGTTCTTATTAGTCATCCATTTTATACACATCAGTGCGTACATGTCCATCCCAATCGCCCAGTTCGTCCCACCCCCACCCCCGCCCCCTGAGCAGTTTCCTGTATCCCTGTACCAGAGTGCCTCTGTAGGCTCAGAATTGGCACAGCCTGAGCAGGGGCGTGTGGGGTAGAACCAGAGCAAAGTACCTCTGCCTTGCCTTGGACAGATGCAGTGAAGCAGTACCACCTCCCCAGCACCGGGAACTGCCTCTGGGCCGAGCTAGAGGGCAGGCCTGGTGTTGAGTGTGGGTGGAATCCCCGTATCTGCACTGCCCGTGGGTCCCTAGTCAGCATGGTGAACAGCTGTGACGTAGACCTGTGTCGGGAGAGGCTTCTGTAACTTCCTGGCAAAAAGCGGGAGGGGTGGGGTTGCCTGCCAGGGTTTACAGGGTCTACAGGGTAGGGTCACACCTAGGGTGAGGGTTGTCTGTTTCAGCAGTGTGGCACTGTAGACCCTTTTTGGGTCCCTTTTCTGTCCCTGATTCTAGCTTCCACGCGGTTTGAAACGGTAGGCTACTGTTTTTCAGCACGTGATCCTTGCCGCCCACCCCCCATGTCCCCTCCCCTCCAGCGACAACAGGACACTTCTTTGGTTGGAGGCCAGTGACATCCCCTGTTGCTCCTTAACCTTTACCACATAGCACCCCTCTGCGATGGAAACCCATGGTCCACGCTGTTCTCAGTATCCACGGCAACACTGCAGCTTGTCACACGTTCTCCACACCCACCAGTTTCATTGCCTTGTGCAGAGAGAGCTCCAACCATCTTTCTCATTTGTCAGACATTCTCTGAGAAAGGAGGGAACTGCACATCTCCGTCCTCCAGCCTTTGCCCCAGAGAAGTGGGTACCAGGTGCCCTGGGCCTGAACAGCCCTGAGCCAGGGAGTGGGACAGCAGTGTCCTCTCCCGTTTGGCGGGCTTTGTCAGGCCCCTCCTCCTGACGCTGACCTTTTCACCACAGGCACCTGCAGTACACACAGAGGAGTCCTCGGACTTTGAGGAGGAGTGCACGGCAAGCCGAGGTCAGCAGGGAGGGGAGCTTGGCCTAAAGACACCTCTCCGGCAGATGACTGGGGAAGCCCTGAAAAGCAGGGCCTGAATCTCTGTGACCAGAAGTGGGGGTAGTGCGTGGGCTTTTAGTCGGGGTGGGAGGGTGGGAGTTAATGGTGCTCTCACCCCATTTGCATTATAGGCTGTGCAAACCCGGAACGATTCTGCCTCCACACTTGGCGTTGACTCAGAATTCCCTGAGTCCCGGTCAAACTCTGTGAGCTGACTACTGCCCCTAGTATTAGATCAGTCCACAGATAGTGGGAGCAATGCCTGTGAATCTGTTGGAGGATTGGTGCAAGGGCATGGACCTGGACCCCAGGAAGGCCCTGCTGATCGTGGGCATCCCTGTGGAGTGTAGTGAAGAGGAAATTAAAGAGACCCTGAAGGCGGGCTTACAGCCCCTGTGTGCCTACAGTGTGCTGGGCAGAATGTTCCGAAGGGAAGACAGCTCTAAGGCAGTTCTCATTGGATTGGCCGACCAGGTCAATTATGCCACGGTGCCGAGTCAGATCCCGGGAAAGGGAGGTACCTGGGAAGTGGTGGTGAAACCCCGTAGCCCAGATGATGAGCTTATCAACAGACTGAACCACTTCCTGAAAGCTGAGGGCCGGAGGATGGTGGATGTGGTCAAAACCCTGGGGTATAGCACTCGCCCTGAGGAGGTACAGCCAGAAGGCTTGGCCCAAGTCAGGCCACCAGACCTGCAGCCTCCGCAGGAAAGCATGTGGTACCGAAAACTGAAGGTGTTTTCGGGAAGCACTTCCCCAGGCCCGGGCGAAGAGAGCTTTGAAGCCTGGCTGGAGCAGGTGACTGAGGTGCTGCAGATGTGGCGGGTGTCTGAGGTAGAGAAGCAGCGGCGTTTGCTGGAAAGCTTGCGCGGCCCCGCCCTGTCCATCATGCGGATGCTCCGGGCCACCAGTGACTCCATGACCGTGGAACAGTGCCTGGACGCCCTGAAGCAGATCTTCGGGAATAAAGAGAACTATAGAACCTCATATTTTAAGTTGCTCCAGACCTTGCAGAAGCCCGGAGAGAGAGCCTCTGCCTTCTTGCTACGGTTAGAGCCCGTGCTGCAGGACGCCGTGCGGCACAGCCCCTCGTCAGTGAGAAGCGCAGACGCGATTCGCCTGAAACACACCCTAGCCCAGGCCCACGTGAGCACCGGCCTCCAGGGCAAGCTCAGGCTCCTGGATCAGCGAGGCTGTGCGCCCACCTTCCTGGAGTTGATGAAGCTCGTTCGAGACGAGGAGGAGTGGCAGACCGCCATGGCAGTGACCAGGGAGAGGCAGAGGCAGGTAGGAGGGGGCCACAGGGGCTCTGGCACCCAGGTAGCGGCAGAAGCCAGTGTCCCAGCCCCTCCGGTCATGGTGCGGGCAGGGCAGTTCCATGACATCAGCACTCAGACCGTCCAGGAAGGGGCCACCCTGCCACTGAAACGCAGGCAGGTGCCATGCTGCCCCGAGACTGGGGAGGAAGGCCACAGCCAGGCAGCGTGTCCTAGGGCCGAGGACCAGCCCCCGGCAAAGCAGGCGCCTCAGCCTGCAGCAGAAGCGTCGGGAAACGAGATGCGGGCTGGGGCCGTGAGCTACCCCAAGCCCTAGGAAGCATAGGCTCAAGATATCCAGGCACCCCCTCCCCTAGCAGGCAACACAGCTATTTTAACGAGGGGAAGGGGCAGTCCACAGAAACAGTGGGGGCCTTGACTGGGGCACAGGGGCAGGGCAGCCAGGCCGAGGCCCCGCCCCAGCCCCCTCAGCATCCACCAGCTGTTAGGGACTCCACCAAGCAAGCCAACATCAGCTCAGGGAGGCACCGGCGACACAAGCGGGGAGCCACCATACGCAGCGCGAGGCGTACCCGAGCCTCAGACAGAGACCCCAACACAGCAGAGGCTGAAGAAGGTATAGTCGGGGGCTCTGGCGTCAGCCCTGTCTTCTGGCCACCCTCAAACGCCCACCCTGGGGGCTCTGAGCTACGGGTGTTGATGGGCCCCCAGGCCACGCGGGGCCTAGAGGCGCCTCCCCCGGGGCCGCCCCTGCCAGAAGGAGCCGGCGCTGGCGCTGGCGTGGAAGGGCTGTGGCGCAGAGAGGAGATGCCCCGGAGGGACACCGCAGGGTCCAACTTCAGGATCATCTACACCGCTCGAGGGGAGCCCCGGGAAGGCAGCACCCTGGAGCCTCTGCGCAGGTGAGGGCAGGAGCAAGTGTCCTCCCCCTGCAGCCTGAAAGGGCAGTAGGGGCAAGGACAGCAAACACTGAGGAGACGATCCCACGCGAGAGCGTCAGGTCAGCTTGGCAGGCAGGGCGCTGAGTACCTGGTTGCCCAGTACCCCACAACTGGCTTTGGTGTGAGTGGGGGTGCAGGGAAGCGTTTGTTCCGAAGGAGGAGGAGGAGGGAGACTTGGAGAAGAGGGGGAGGGGGAGGGGCAGGAGGGGCAGGGGGTCCGGGCAGGGTCCAAGAGAATTAGTTGGCGGGAGGAAGGAGTGTTTTGTTCTCCCTAGGTTTGTGCATGGCCACTGGAGTCCTGGGACTGGCCTGGAGAACCACAGCTCACCAGCTGCCAATGCCAAGGCCAGCCCCAAAGCCTGCCACCTGGGAGCAGCCCTGAGTGGCCGGCCCCGGCCTAGGTGAGGGGCACCTGCAGATGGCTGCCACCCACACTGGCCTGGGAGTCGTTAGGGGCCACTCAAGGTGCCTGGGCCTCCCTCCTGAGAGGGGACCCCTATTCACCATCCCCTGGGGCAGGTGGCCCCCTGTACTGGCAAGCCCAAATGTGTCCCTGTAGGCCCCAGAGGGACCCAGGTATCAAGGAACCCCCCAGCCCCCGCTCCCCTGCCCCCAACACACACACCCTAGCCATCGACCCCCCCGCAGAGCCCTGAGGTGCGCCACGTGCCAGCCAAGGCTCTGGTCTCTGTGGGCCAGTGTCGTGAGCTCGACGTGTGCTTTCTGGGCATAGATTCAGGCCCAGCGCTGCCTGTTGTTGTGGAAATGTGCGTGTGTTCTCCTCTGAGCAGTTCCCCCAAGCCCTGCGCGGCGTGGAGACCCCGAGCCCAGTCCCAGGAGCCGGCGGGAAGGACGGGATGGACGAGGTCACAGCCAGCACCCACCCCAGGACCTGGGATCCCACCTGGGACCTTGGGAAGGAAGACCTTGACCGGGGCTGCAGGAGGTCTGCGGGAGGCCCCCCAGGGCTTGTGTTCTGCTGGGCCACCCCGTTGTTCCTCGGGACTCCACGTCCCCGGCTCGGTGGCGCGCGCCCTGCTGTGGGACTGTCCTGTGGCCGCCATAGGGCAGGGCCGGGCCCCGGGCATGTGGGCCAGAAATGGAGGGTCTGCCCTGCGGGGAGCGGGCATGGCCGGCGCCCATCTTCCTGACGAGAGGCCACCCGCGGGGCCCTCAGGAAGGGAGACTGTGGGGAGACGGAGGGCCGCCGGGTGGGGTGTAGCGGAGGCACCGTTTTGAGGACCCGGGGTGGGGCGGGACCCGTGGGCTCCGGTGGCCGTTAGAAGTTCCTCTGTGTGTTGTCATGCCCTCTGTTCAGTGGTTTCAGTCAATGTTTCTGTTTAATAAATTTCCCTGAGCGTTTCATCTGAGTCTGGCCTCTGCTGTGGGCAATGGAGGGAAAGGGATGCTGTGGTGGGGTCATGGTTGGGGGCAGCAGCAGTGGCCTGGCACCCCGAGTCGGCACGGAGGTACGGTCCGGGCAGGGTCCAAGAGGGTCCGTGTGGTCTCCTGGGCTGGATGGAGCCGGGCAGCAGGGCCTTGTGGGCACGGGCCCTGGCTGGTTGGGTCCCCGGGAAACTCGGGGAGTCCCCGGGAACCAGTGGGTTAGGCGTCAGGGGGAGGAGGAGGGACGGCAGGCAGCACCAGAAGCTCCAGGATCCCTGGCAGCTCTGAGGGGGCTCGGGGCACCCAGACGGTTTAGAGAGGTCACGTGTGCCCTCCCAAGGACCAGCCGGCCACAGAAGGGTCCGGGCGTGAGGTCAGAGGCCCCTGCCAGGAACGCAGTGCAGGATTCCGGGGTGGGGGGTGTTTGCCCACCTGCCTGAGATCCGTCTACCCCTGCCGGCCCACAGCGGCCTGCCCTGGTCTAGGCGCTGAGGGACGTTTGGAGACCTGGGGCTATGGGGTGGCCGAGGGAAGGAGGGCCGCCCAGCAGGAGTTGCAGAGCCCTCAGGCCCTGGGTGGGGGCACAGAAAGGCAGGGAGATCTGTCCTCCACTTTAAGTCCTGGGCGGGGCGGCTCCCCGAGAGGCAGGGGCGCCCCCACCCTGTCCCACTCCCCTGCATCACTCTTGTGTCCTGGGAGCAGGTAGGAGGCGGGGGTGGGGGTTGGGGTCCTGTGAGTGGGAGGCTGTAGATGGGGCCCCGGGATGACCCCTTCCTGCCCAGAGGCTGGCTCTGTACCCCCGGGTCCCTCTGTGCCACCTGAAGAGGGCATCGGCCAGGCTGGAAGGCACTGATGATCCGGGAGACCCCTCCCAGAGGGCCGCGGCCTGGGGGGCAGTTCTCGGCGGCGGCTGTCATCGGGTTAGGAGCCAGGAACCGTCTTCCTCGACATCCCTCGCCCCTGCCCCACACATCCCCCCCACCCGGGTCCTACCTTCCACCCCAGGGGATGGATGAGCCTGGTGCAAATTGGGGGCTGCCCTCCATCTGCCTTTGAAAGGATTCAGAGTCTTTGGGGGAGGGAGCAAGGGATTGGGCCCCTCCCTGCAGGGTGCTGTTGGGAAGGAGGTCCCGAGGGCCATGCCTGCAGCCTCCTCGGCCCAATGGGCTTGGTCCCTTATTGTGGGGACACTTGGATGTGTCCCATCATGCTGCATTGCAGGATCCAGGAGAGGCCCCAGGTGGGGCCCGTGACCGTCAGCAGGGCAATGGCAACCGGCCCCTTTCCAGAAGCTCCTGAGCTTCTGGGGGCAGGACAAGAAGAGAGGGGATGGGAGGGGGCCGGTCCCTTGTCTCTCCCTTATTCAGAGTGTACCTGTGTTTACGTGTTCCCTGGGCAGGTGCGAGTGTGTGTGAGTGAGTGGGAGTGTGCAAGAGAGTGTGTCAGAGCTCGCAGGTGAGTTTGAGTGTGTACTTGAGGGAGTGGTGTGTGTCACTGAACGTGTGTGAGGGTGTGTGTGCATGTTGGGTGGCTGGTGGTTTTGAGTCCTCCTAGGGTGGCGAGGGGCAGCCACTTTCCCGCCTCTCCCACGGCAAGGGCATCCCAAGGAGGGCCGGACCCGCCAGGCAGGCTGACCCAAGAGGGACCCTGGGAATCAGCCCTCCTCCTCCTGGGCCTGGCACAGAAGAGAGAGGACCCCGCCCCCAGCCCCCGGAGGCCCCTGCCTCCCAGCCTTTCCCTGGTAGGGGGAGGATTTGGAAAGAGGAATGTGCACTTTTCCCCCATCGGCTCCCTTTTTCCTTTGCCTGTTCAGTGGGACCACCCCTCTCCCTGACCCCACCCCCACCTGCTGGCTCCTTTGCCTAGGGCCAGTAGGCAAGGTTCAAAGACCAGGTGATCTCAAGCCACTTCCCCAGGCCTGGGAGATGGACCCACATCCCCTGGCTGCTGGGGGCCCCCAGAGCTGTGCACCCCGAATTCTTCCATATCCAGGTGGGCCCCGTGCCCGGGAGCTGGCTCTGCCCTCTGAGATTTTCCCCACTTGAAGCCCCCATCATTTGGGGTGCAGCCCTTCTCAAGGCCGCCATCCTGCTCCAGACCCCACGTCCTCCTCCTGGGGCCTGGAGCAGGGCCTGCCTCCAGGGCCTGAGCTTGCTGTCCCTGTACTCGGGGGTGGTTCCTGTGAGCACTTTGGCTGTCAGCACCTCGGGCTGCCCTGCTTTTTCCACAGCTACCCACCTGGGCTCAAACTCATGGCTGTCTATCTCACAGTAGAAAGATTTAGCTCTCTATCTCCCCAGCACCTTGTTGCAAGCCATGGTCCCCATCACGAAGATGGAAGTTCAGCCCCTTCACCAGATTGCTCTCCTATGCCAGAGTATGGCTGGGGCAGATTTCTCTCCACCAGGGCTGCCAGCAAGCCCAGATTACCAGTGAGTACCCTTGTGGCCTGTGGCGCTGTTCCAGGGCACGTTGTACTGCTGAAGACTGGTCCCTGACCTTCTCCCTGAGGCCAGCTCCAGGTGTCCCAGCACATGGCCACCTGGGCCCTGCACAGGGTGATCCCCACGCTGCGTGCCGTCCACACTGTGCTTCTGTGCACTGTTCATGGCAGTGCTTTCCACGGCACTACCGCACCTTGCTTCCAGTCCCACGGGGCAGTCTGAGAGCCATGATCCCACCTGGTGAAACAAGGGACAGCAGAAACCTGGCACTGATGGCCCCGGAGCACTACAAAGGTGCTGAAGGGTTTGGAGCCTGGGCGAAGGGTCAGCCCTACACCCAAAAGCTTGCATCTCTGAGTACTGACTGTACCAGGCACTGGGCTGAGTCCCTGGGCCCGCACTCGCTGCTCAAGTCCTTAGAGGAGCTCTGGGGGACAGGTGAGCACTGTTACGGCCCCTCTGCTCCTGTTGAGAACACTGGGCACAGGAGGGTTCAGAGACTTGCCTGAAATGCCCCAGCTCGTCAGCAAAGGCGCAGGGATTCCAGGCTAACCCGGCACACCGCACAGCCCCGGCCCTGGAAAAGCAGCCACAGCCCTGGCTGGAGACACGTGGCTAGCAGTGCCAGTCCTGGATACACACCTGAGGGCTTCGAGGCACATTGTTAGTGGTGACAAGGGAGTGATGGCCCCTGGCCTTCCGCTCCTCCCTGACCCTGGCCCTCTGCCTCTTCCGGGGCAGGTGTTGGGGTGTCTCTCTGGCATCCCCTGGGAGGTCACCCCTCACATCCCCAGGGCCTCGCTGGGTATCTCCTTGTGCACTGCAGTCTGTGCACACAGCCCAGCTGGTTCTCAGGCAACACAAGCTTGTTTCTCACAAGGCTCCCCACCCAAGTGAGAGGACAAGTGAGGGTGGCCAGGTCCTGCCAAAAATGGAAAACGAGAAGGAAGAGAGTGGCAGAGGGCCGAGGTGAAACCGAGACAGGCCATTCAGCTCACGTCCCTGAGCCCCCGCTCTGGACAGCTCGCCAGACGCCAGCTGGGGGCCTGCGAATGTGGGCTCCAACCCCAGATCCTGACCTTGGGGGGGCCCCGTGCCCCCTCCCATGTGCTGTCTCATGCGGCAGCTGCCCACAGGCCATGTGATGCGGAGACCAGCGCCCGGGCTCTGCGGGGGGCCCAGATGAGGTGGGGCACCAGAGGGGGGCCGGATCGGTGGTGCGGGTGTGGGCTGTACGCCAGGCAGGGAGGACTCAGACCCCCACCGGCACCCCACCCGTCTCGGGAGTCAGGCTCCATGGAAGAGGCCAAGGAAGGGGCCGAGAAGGGGCCTGGCACAGTCTTGGAGTTGGAGGGGGCCTGGCACAAGTGGGGACATGGCCAGATGGGGCTGTGCAGGAAGGCGGGGGTTGCCCTGCGGGGCTGAGCTTGAATGAGGGGACGTCTTTGACCACCTCATCTCAGGGCCTGCGGGGTCCTTCCCGGGGCGGGACTGGTCCCCGGGGGAGGCCTGGGGAAGGCTCCAGACCGGCAGCAGGGCCTCGGGGCGAGCAGGGCCGAGCCACTGCCCACATGTGTGCTCCAGCCCCCGTGCCCCTGCCAGGCTGTGGGACGCAGCCCTCATCCTGCAGCGCCTGTGAGGTTTGAAACAAGGACCTCCTGTCTCCCTCGGCTGTACTTGCTCCCAGGACCGTGCCTCCTTGACCCAGAGCCTAGCACATACCCTGTCCTTGGAGGCCCTCAACCTTGTCGAGCACAGCCCCCAGGGCAGCTCCCCCCAGCCTCTCATCTGCATCCCTGGCTGCTCCGGGACAACTCCTCCCTCTGTGGGGCTCCAGGGGTGCAGCTCCGAGCTGTGCAGGGGGCGGGGCCTCTCTCTAAGGCCACAGAGAAGAGAGCTGGGCACAGGGGCCTCCTCCAGGCAGCCCCTGCCACCCCTCGGAAGGGTCCTCCCTCCTTCCCCATGCGGACCCAGGTTTCTCTTCCTTCTCTTCTTTCTCTCCAGCCCTGTTGGGCTCACCCCTTCCTCCAGGGCCCTTGTTCTACAAGCTGGACCCAGTCCTCTCCCTTCTCCCCACACTGTCTGCCTTTGCTGTAGCCCTCAGCCCCGTGACTCCCTCCCGTGACTCGGGGGCTGCAGTGGGGCCAGGGAGGGAGACGCTCCACAGGGAAGGCAGAATTGTATTCACCAGCACAACCACTAAGAAAATAACTCAAAAATATAGTAAAAGAGATGAGAACACATGAACATGGTACACTAGAAATGATCTGTTTAACACAGAGGCCATAATGGAGGAATAGTGGGACAAAAATGACATAAGACATATAGAAAAGAATGGCAGACATAATCCTGTGTTATCAGGAATTACATTAAATATAACTGGATTAAGGATTAAAGATGCCCAACTTCGTTTGTTTTCAGGGAAATACGAATTAAAACCACAGTGAGGCCAGGTATTGGCGCTAGTAGCCAAGATGGCCGCTGCCTGGAGTGTTTATGAGGTTGAATGTTCCCCAATATGTCTGACACCAGTGTCCATGTTTCCAGGGTGAGCTGTAGCCACCCCCCACCACTCCAGGAGACTCTCCAAGACCAGCAGAGCATGTCACCTCGTCTTAGAGCAGCCTTTGGTCACAACCTCAGGAGGTGTAAGCATGCTGGGGATGGCAAAGATGGAGCTGCTGACTCTTGTCTCCTCAGACTCTGGCTCAGGGGAGATAAAGGCACTTGTGGAAAAGGATTCCCAGTTTTGTAGAGACAAGGGTAGCAATGCTGGAGAACCTCAGGCTCCCTCTATGCCTGGAATAGCCGTGGGGGCTGGAAATGATTCCCAGGGATCCTGGACTTGTGGAACACACCTCCCAGTGTGTCCTAGAAAATATATGGTTGAGATTTGCAAGGCAATGGAGTTCCTGCTAAAAAGATGGCAGTCGTTAGCTGATAAAATTCGGTTTTACTGTTTAATGTGACATTGTTTTGCCCAAGGGTGGGTGTGGAACCATTGGGAAATGAATGAATGAATGATCACGACTAGTAAAATGGGATTCTTAGAAAATCGTTTTCCCCTGTAAGATGTCAAATATTTGGGGCTTCCCTGGTGGCGCAGTGGTTGAGAGTCCGCCTGCCAATGCAGGGGACACGGGTTCGTGCCCCGGTCCGGGAAAATCCCACATGCCGCGGAGCGGTTAGGCTCGTGAGCCATGGCCGCTGAGCCTGCGCGTCCGGAGCCTGTGCTCTGCAGCGGGTGAGGCCACAACAGTGAGAGGCCCGCGTACCGCCAAAAAAAAAAAAAAAAAAAAAAAAGATGTCAAATATTTTAGTGAATCCTAATAGAAAAATATTTTATTTGATTTTTTAAAAATTTGTATTGGAGTATAGCTCACTTACAATGTTGTGTTAGTTTCAGGGGTACGGCGGGGCGAGTCAGTTATACACGTGCATGTGTCCGTTCTTTTTCAGGTTCTCTTCCCATATAGCTTGTTGCAGAATGTTGAGTGGAGCTCCCTGTGCTGTACGGTGGGCCCTTACTAGTTATCTATTTTATATATAGTAATGTGTATATGGCAATCCCAGTCTCCCCACTTATCCCTCCCCCCTTTCCCCTTTGGTAAGTATATGTTTGTTTTCTACATCTGTGAGTCTGCTTCTGTTTTGTAGATAAGTTCATTTGTACCATTTTTTTGGATTCCGCATATAAGCGATGTCATATTAAAAAAACACACAATGAGATAGCTCTTCACACCAACCAGGATGTCTGGTATGAAAAAGCTGGACAGTAACGTGTTGACAAGGATGTGAGGAAATTGGAGCATAAAATGGTGCAGGCACTTTGGAAAATGGTCTGGTAGTTCTTCAAAAGGTTAAGCCTAGAGTTCTCATAGGATCCAGCATCCACTCCTAGGTACCTATCCAAGAGAAATGAAAAGATATGTTGACACAAAGACTTGCGCAGAAATGTTCACAGCAACATTATTCATAATAGCTGAAAAGTAAAAACAATCCAAATGTTCAGTAACTGACGAATGGATAAATAAAACGTAGTTTATCCATACCATGGAGTATTATTCAGCCAGGAAGAATAATAACGTACCAATACATGCTACAACATGGACGAACATTGAAGGCATTATCTAAGCGAAAGATGCCAGATGGAAAATGCAACATATTTGATTCCATTCATATGAAATGTTCAGAAGAGGTAAATCTATAGGGAATGAAAGAGTAGTGGTTGGCAGGGCCTGGTGGAGGGAGAATTGTGGGGTAACTACTTAATGGGGACGGGGTCTTGTCTGGAGGGATGAAAATGTTCTGTAGCTGGATAGAGGTGAGGCTACACAACACCGTGAAGTTGTCCACTTCAAAAGAGTGAATTGTATGGAAAGGGAATTCTATCTCGATGTAAAAGCAGGTGATTTCTTTATACTGGAGACTACCACAGCTCCTGAGTCAGCCCACAGCAGTGCACACAGCAGTGGATGTGGAACTGCAGTGCCGTCACCGCTCTTCCCTACACACGCGCCATGTGCGCATCCTCACATCACATCTGTGCAGCGCTCGGGAGTACCACCCACGGCCAGTACTACAGGGCACAGGCGAAAGGCCACATCCAGCTCCCCCTGTGCCCATCACTGAGGATGATGAGACCACAGTGAGGTCACTTGGGATCGCTTTCCCATGTAATCATTACATGTTAACATATGAAAAAAGCAACTGGAGCAAACTCCCAGAAGTCCGCTGTCGCCTGAATCAGTTCAGCCCTTCACCACCCCTCTCTGAGAACTGACGTGCAAATGTTCTGGGCAATTCTGCAGGCATGTTCCCAGTGATCCGGAATCACTGAGAGGTGCTGCAGATGAAGGGCTGCCCTGGAGTTGAGGTGGCACTGGAGGAAGGGCATGTCCGGCCTGTCACTCCATGCCCCCTGCAGACTCCTGCCTGGATGGGACACGTGTGTATCTACTTGTGTCCCTGCACCCCCGGGGTCTGATTGACAAGTAGCGGGCGCAGGATGGGGGCTACGGTTCCAGGGTCGGGTCCTGACTCCTCCCAGAGGGGGGCTGCTCTGGGAACAAACGAAAAAGCAGGCTGGCCACGTGGGAAAGGGCCCCTGAGAGGGGCAGGAGGTGTGCGTGCCTCTCCCTCCCCCTCCCTCGGGCAGCTCTCTGCCAACCATGCCAGGCGAATCCCGTGATTTAGCGGGAGCATAGGGTGATTGATGGCCGACAGGTAGAGTGGCCCAAGTGGCCTCTCGGAGGCCCTGGAAGGGGCATGCCTGGGAGCAGGTGGGGGAAGAACCGAGATATACCTGGGTAGAGGCAAAGACCCTCTGGTACTTGGAGATGGAGGGTGGGCCCTGCAGACCTCAGGGCCCTGGGCTCTGACTGTGGGCAAGTTCCTGCTGATGCTGGTCTCTAGGCGTCCCCCAAAGAGGGGGGAGTGCCTGGGGGGCCAGAGGAGCTGTGAAGGCCAGAATGGCCTAGAGGGAGAGAGGGAGGCATTATCCTGCCTGCCCTGCAGGTGGTCCCCATGGTGACTCAGAGCCCCGGCAGATCTAGTGATGCTAGACACACTTGCATAGGACACACTTGCTCAGAGGAGAGGTCAAGATCCTGGGGGTCTGTTTCTTTCATTGTTTACCAACAAAGGGCCCCACGCTTGGTGCATTCCTCTCCAAGAGATGGAGGCATTCAGTGGGGTTTGTTGCTGGCCTGTTTACTCACACCTTGGAGTTACTACTCTGTTTGGCAGGGCCGGCACCTGTGCCACCAGGCACCCTGATAAAGGTAGTGGTGGCAGGAATGCCGCTGCCCTCACTGAGTACTCACTAAGGGCTGGGCATCTCCTTAGGACTTTGTAGGCGCTGGTGTCCTATGTTCGGGCAGCACAGAGCACCTGGGGCTGAGTGTGTGTGGGGTGTGTGTGGGGGCCAGAGAGAGATCAACTTCGATGACACGGAACTCAGTCTGAGGGGGATCCACAGGGCCTCCCTGGAGGAGACGTGTTCTGAGCTTGGTCTTAAAGGCCCAGCCAGGGCTAAAGGGCGGAAGACTAAGGGAGAAGTGTCACCAGTTCTGTCAGAGAGGAGATCCATGTGCACCATGATGCACGTGTTCCTGGAGGGCCTGGCACACCGAGAGAGGCTGGAGAGGCAAACAGGGACTGGTAATGAAGTTTTCCATAATCAGCAGAGAGCTCTCTTGATATCTGCTATGGAGGCGCATTCTGTGCAAAAATGCATAACGGTGGTCTGCATCAGGAGAGAGGCGGCCAGCTCCAGTTCTTGCAAAGGAGAAGCCTGCAATTATAAGCCAGGATTGGCTAGAAAGCAATTTGGAAGACCCCAGCCAGCCGACACTGTGCAGCCTTGGAAGCTAGGCTGTGCCTGGACTCCCGACCCAGGGCAACTGTGCATAATAAGTGGGCACTATTTTAAGCTTCGAAATTTGTAGCTATAGGGTACACGAGGCTGAATTAGGTAAGTGCAGCTCCTTCCCATGGGTGTGGCTCTCTCGTCATCAAGGCCACATGGAGTGGTGGATGCGGGGCTCAGCCCTCCTCAGTCTCTGGGCTTCCTTTGGTCAACTTCCAACTGTTTTCCTGGCTCAACTCACTACAACAATTCGGCAGTGTTTCTGCCCTCGTTTGTCTTTCTTTACAAGATCTCCTTCCCTAAATTCACTGACCAAACTCATTTCATTCCTAGCAACGCTTCTCATCACTGCCAGCTGCATCTTTAAATGGCCTCGAGGTCCCAAGGTTTAGAAGGTTCTGAATTTTGGAAGACTCCATGTTTTTCTTCTTTCTCTTCCTCCATATGCCCCCTCCTTTCCCAGGCCTTTGGTGCAAGGGTATTGGAGTTGGTTCTAAAATTTGCAGGTCCAGACCACCCTTCCCATCTGCGTCATCTGAGCAGTGCTGACTTAACGCGAACTGGCTCCCCCAGCCCAGCAGACACTCCCGGTCTCTGTGAGGTCCAGCAAGAAACTTAACATCAGAAGACCCAGGTCCCTAAGTAACGTCTTCAAGCACATGGCGACAAAAAGCAACAATACGATAAGGGATTTGGGCCTGAGAATCTCAGCTTTTCGTTATCATGGACTGAAATATGGAATTGGCTTCTTTGATTTGAGCTCCATGACTTTAACTCATATCTCTTTCCCATATAATTTCTCTAACTTGTGCCATTGTCCATTGTGATGGGTTGAATTGAGTTCCCCCTAAAAGGATATGTTGGAATCTTAACCCCCAGTGCTTCAGAATGTGACCTTATTTTGGAGACAGGATCTTCACAGAGATAACTGAGTTATAATGAAGTTATTAAGATGGGCAGATCCTTCCCTAGCACCTTCAGAGGTAGCATGGCCCTGCCAACACCTTGATCTCAGAATTCTGGCCTTCAGATTGAGATAATAAGTGTCTTGTTTAAGCCACTCAGTTTGTGGTACTTTGTTACAGCAGCCCTAACAAACAAATACAACCCATTTCTTTATCGCAGGCAGTTTTCAAGCTGAATCCATAATTCCTTGTCTGCATTCCATTTATAGACCCTTCCCATATAAAAACAAATAAAGAGAATTTTAAGGTACAAAAACCGTTAGTACAAACATCTGATGTTTTGCATGGATTACAAAAATCTTCCATGTTTGCCCTCCTGAATTTGCATTCTGTGGTACCTGCCCCATCATCAAGAGGAAAAAAACATAAAGTCATTGTTAAAAGAGTAAAGACCGGGCTTCCCTGGCGGCGCAGTGGTTGGGAGTCCGCCTGCCGATGCAGGGGGCGCGGGTTCGTGCCCCGGCCCGGGAAGATCCCACGTGCCGCGGAGCGGCTGGGCCCGTGAGCCATGGCCGCTGAGCCTGCGCGTCCGGAGCCTGTGCTCCGCAACGGGGGAGGCCACAAGAGTGAGAGGCCCGCGTACAAGAGTAAAGACCACCCACACCCCAATAACCTAAGATACCATGAGAAATTTTTTTCTTCATTCCATTGTGGAGCATCAAATTAAGCAAGTCTTTTAAACATTTTGGCCTCATTTGGCCTTTAAACATTTTGCACTCTTAAGATTTACTGAGGACCTCAAAGAGCTCTTGTTTATGTGGGTTATACATATCAATATTTACTGTATTAAAATTGAAAATAAGAAATTTAAAAAATTGTTCATTCATTTAAAGATGACAGTAATAAAACCGTTACATGTTAACATGAATAACATGTTTTATGGAAAAAATCTATAAAACAAATGAAATTTAGTGGAAAGAGTGGCATTGTTTTACACTTTTGCAACACTCTTTGATGTCTGGCTTAATAGGAGACAGCTGGGTAATCATGTCTGTTTCTGACTTCAGTCCACCACAATATCACACTTAGGTTGACTCTGGAAAACTCTACCTTACCCTTGGGAAAATGTGCAAAAGGCAAAAACATCTTAGCATCATTATGAAAAGAGATTTGATCCTGTAGACTCCAGCTGAAAGGGTCTCAAGGACTCCAGGGTTCCCTGGACTCTGCTTTGAGAACCGCAGTGTTACTCCATACTTCTTGGGTCCTGGAAATGTATTTATTAATTACATTGACTATGGTCACTGTTATCATTAATCATACATTTTATGTTTGTGGATGCTGTCGCTCCACCTGTCCTGTGGAAAGCAATCTGGAGCAGCACGGAGAGTCAAAGGAATGGCAAAAGGTCAGAATGAAACAGTGGTTAGGCCAGGGCTATGGAGGGACCTGAAAGCTAGCATGGTGGAGACATGCCGTTGTGAACAAGCGTTTCTGCAAGCCTGTACTTGCAGTTGGGCATAAAAAGATAAATAAAACAAGGCCATTCGCTTGGACAATTAAGAACTCAGCAGAACTCAGCATGGGGGACAGATAAAGACAAATGTAAGTAACGCACAAAACTATGAGGTCGTTGTTACAAGGAGTAGCAACAGAATGTGGGTGCAGATTGCTGCAGGTAGAGAACGGGTTGGAGAAAGCCATCTCCTATGGGTGGACCTGGAGAATTTTCCTAGGGTGACCCGGGAAGGGGACATTCCAGAAGGGAGTGCCCCAAAGCATGCAGGCAGGACTGGATCTTCAGTATTGAGGGCACTGCTGGGCCAGTGCTGGTGGTGGGCTCTGAGAGGAGGTAGAGGCCTGGAAACTAGAGCATCACCATCCCCTGGAAACTTTCAGAAATGCAAATTCTCAGGCCCTACCCTACTCCAGATACTTTGGGAGTGGAGCGCAGCACTCTGAGCTTTAACAAAGCTCTCCAAGTGGTTTTGACAGGGAAGAAGCTTCTAGAAGCACTGTAGCCCAGCATTGGGTTAAGAGTACAGGGTTTGGTGTGGCTGTATTCTAAGCCCAGTCCCACCACTTATCAGCCTTGTGACCCCCAGCAATACTCTCCACCTTTTGAACCCCATTTTCCGCAACTCTGAAGTAGCCATAATAAAGATATCTCCCTGGTAGGCGTGCAGGGAGTCTCGGATGGGACAGTGTATCTATAGCACTCAGGAGGTGTCTCAGACACAGCGCTCGGCTGACAGAACGGGGCGCCCTTTTGCCCACCCTTCTCCATGTGACTGCCCTTGACACGGAACTGGCCTCACTCAGACATGTTCTCTTGCTCAGTTGACTTGTTTTGGTGATTACCCTTTTCACCCCAAGAAACACCATTTCCTTCCCTTCTCAGTTTCCTCATCTGTAGAATGGAGGTCATGAGATGCGCTCTCGGGCTGGAGCGAGGAAGTGAGATGACCAGAGAAGGCCTCTCCCACACACTGGTGCTCACCCTTCTCTCGGTCCTTTTCCCGGCTGCTGTGATTGTCCTTCTGCGTGTGCCCAGCATCACCGCCCAGAGGGGGCGCTCCTGCAGCGTTACTGTGGGAAGAAGCCCTACGGTTTTCTCAGAGGGGCTACTGAGAGCCCTGCCCTGCTCCCACCCCGCCTCGGTCCCGCCTCCGCCTCCGGGCGCCTGGGCTCTGCAGCTCTTCCAGCGGCTCCTCTGGCTTCTGGGAGCGTGGGGGCGGGGCCGGCCGAGTGGGCCGGGCTGCCAGTGGCCACTTGGGCAGAAAGGCGAGTCTGGAGGCTCTGCGCAGTGCGACCCTGGATGCAGGTTCGGAGCTCCGTGCGCCTTCCTGGCATCTAGACGCTGACTGACCGCAGGCCTGGACTCCCATGGAGCAGGGCGGCGGGCACGGCGTGTATCCAGATCCTCGTGCAGCATGTGAAAATGCAGAAGCCAGTGTTTCAGGTCACCTCCCCAAGTCAGACTCGCAGGGGTGGGGCCCTGGAATCTGCATTCGAGTCGCATGGGCAGGGCGATGCTGCGAAACACGTTTGAAACCCTGGTGGGTCGGCACTGGCAGTGTTCTCCAGCGAAGCTGCCATTCCAAGGTCATGGAGTGGCACGCGCAAGGTTAAGGCCCTGAAAGATGGCTTTTGAAAGCTCCAGGCAGCTTTGGAATTGACCAAGACAACAAGCTTCTGGGTATAATTTTAGAGCATAATTTTAGTGTTTCATCATATTCAAATTCTTTGGAATTAGAAATCTGTAAGTGATGTGTTCAGTGGCGAGGTAACCAGAAGCCGTTCTTGGTAAGCAGGTATGCAGGACCCCAGGTGTGGATGTGTGTGGTTTAGCACTGGAATTGAATGACCTGGGCTGAGAATGAATAAGTAAAGAAATATTCGTGTGTGCTAAGGAGAAACGCAGGTGAAAGAGTCATTGGATGATAGACTCGTTGCTACTAAGGGGTAAGGGCACATGCAGATGACATGGGCCAGGAGGAGGCTGAACTCCAGGACCAAACTGTGCAGTAATTACAATAATAGACACAAGCATCAAGCGATCGTGATGCTCTAGGCAACGTGTCGAATACTCTGTGTAAGTTATTTCATCGACACCTCACAAGAACCCAGTATGACCATTTTTCAGGTAAAGAAACGGAAACAGGTTGGGTGACTTGCCAAGGACAAAACTGGTCTCCGGTAGGGATGGGAATTTAACCCATGTCCTCTCCCTCCTTACATGTGCTGCGTCGCCATAATTTTCTTTTGTAGACATTAATTCTTGAGGTTATTTGCACTGGAATATATACGATTTAACAAGTTCAACTTCAGGAGTATCTGCTTCCTGGGTGCATGTTCTGGTGCTCAGTACTGCGGGAGGTCTAAAACGAGTGGATGACGTTGCCTGCCCTTTTATTTATTGGCAAGGTTTTTTTTTTTTTTTTTTTTACCGAGCTCCTGCCACAGCCTGCAGGCTAATGAGGGTTAAGAGACATTCTTCAAATAACCACACAGTGTGATTTACAGTTACAGTCATGAAATGGAGAGGTTCTCAGGGCAATGAAGGTGCATGAAGGGGAATTGGCATAGTGCGGGCGGTCCGGAGGGCTTCACCAGGGCAGATTTGTACACGTATACCCAGAGCATTGTGTATGTGAAGCAAGGAACCAACTGTTTATCCAGTCATGGCTGGCAGAGACGGCACTCCAAAGGCCCTCTTGGTGTCCCCAGAGGACTCAAGACGCCCCCCTCCAAATATGTGCATAGCTAGCTATTTATAAATCACATATGTGTTACTACTGTAATATAGTATTACTGCACTATGAAATATCCACAAACTAGACACTTTAACTTATGTAAGAAAAATAGAAGATGTACTCTTGCCCCCTCCCACCTGGGTTTGTAGACTGCTGACCTTGAGGACTGGGCGTAAGCTGAGTGAGTGGCATTTAAACAAAGTCACTTTCTCACTCCAGCCTCATGCTCAGCACTGCCCCATTATATTCTAGCCTTCCGGAACTATTTTAGCACCTTCAACCAGGGCTCAGCCAAACCAGACCTGTTGCCTGTTTTTCTCTGACTGGAGGGTAAAGAATGGTTTAACATTTTCAAATGGTTGAAAAAAATCCAAGGAAGAATAATATCTCATGACACGGGAAAATTTTATGAAATTCAAATGTCAGTGTCCATAAGTAAAGTTGTATTGGCACATAGCCTCGCCCATTCATTTCCAGCAGCATTGAGCCAGCAAAACTAAAAATATTTTCCCTCTGGCCCTTTACGGAAACAGCTTGCCATCCCCACCTTGACTCGCTGTGCTCCTTTTTGCCTGTAAGTGCTTCTCCCTGCCTCCTATTCCCGCTTCCTTGGCCTGGGTAGCTGCTACTCATTATGCCTTTTTCTGCTTAAAGAGTTCCCACTGGAAGCCTTCCCTATCTGCTGAATACGGGGAGGTGCCCTTGCTCTTGCCTCCCATAGTCCTCTGGCTTCCACCATCTCGGATCTTAGCAGCATCCTCTGATTTCCAAGTGCCTGTTTCAGCATCTCCTCTACCGGGTGCTGGTTTATGTGTGTTGTGCTGGGGGTTTGCTCTAATCCCAGCTCCCGGACTAGTCGTTGGCATGGCATAGGTGCTCCAAAAGTGCTTCTTGAATGAATGAATGCCTCTCTGTGCTAAAATTAAATAGGGTTTCGGTTAGATAAACACCAGAACTCAACTTCGTGGCCGACTGGGATAACTCAGTTTACATTCCTCTTTCTGCAGAGACTCAAAAAGCAATAGCAAAACTCCTACTGATCTTAACCCAGATTGTTTTCCAATCGGGAGTGAATCAATCCAAAGGACAAAACTCTTTTTTTGCCATCTACATGTTTATATATCTCTATCCGGCACAGAGCACTGATAAGAGGATGGGGCTTTGTTAACAATCTGCCAGTTGAAGACGAGGGAGGGGTCCACGCAGGCACACACAAAGCTGGGGGTAGGAGTTGAGAGCGGGCGTGTGAGCCAGTCCCTGTAGGTTTCCAGTACACATGCTGCAGCCACGGGCCGGCCACATCAGGTCAGGCTGTTCAGGCTAAGCATCACGGGTACACCAGAAGAAAAGGCTTTTCTTTCAGTAATTGCCAAGGACTATATTTACTTAAGTGACTTCTAGCAGGTTCTTGATGTGACTGTTTATAAAACAGCAGTAGCCAGGCTATTCCTTGAGGCTGCTTCCCCTTGTGCTGGACCTACTTCCCCGTGGTTTCAGGATGCTGGCTGTGGGGCTCAGACCCAGCTGGCGTATCCTCCGCAGGACACTGCTGGATGTTGAAAGCCTCACCTCCCAGGTGGGTTGCGGCTGGTCCTAACTGGCTGTTACTTGTAACGTGGAGCGTTAGTTAGTGCGCTGAAGTTAAAATACTTAGCTGGCTTTTCTTCTTCTTTTAAAAATATTTTTAAAGGTGGTAAAAGACACATAACATAATATTTACCATCTGAACAATTCTGTGTACAGTTCAGTAGTGTTAAGTGTATCCATGGTGCTGTACAGCCAATCTTCAGAAATTTTTCGTCTTGCAAAACTGAAATTCTGTCCCCATTAAATATGTCCTCATTATTCCCCTCCCCCAGCCCCTGGCAAACACCATTCTACTTTCTGTCTCTATGAATCTGACTACTCTAGGGACCTCATAGAAGTGGCATCATGCATTATCTGTCCTTTTGCAACTGGCTAATTGAACTCACCATAAAGTTCTCACGGTTCATCCATGCTGTAGCATACGTCAGGGTTTCCTTCCTTTTTAAGGCTGAATAATATTCCACCGTATGGATAGACCACATTTTGTTTGTCCATTTGTCCACTGATGGACACCTGGGTTGCTTTCATGTTTTACTTATTGTGAATAATGCTGCTATGAACACGGGTGTACAAGTATCTCTTTGAGACACTGCTTTTGAGTCTTGTGGGTAGATACCAGAAGTGGAATTTCTGGACTGTATGGTAATCCTATGTTTAACCTTTTGAGGAACTACCTGACGGTTTGCTAGCTTTTCTTTTTTAAAAACAAAACCCAGGGGAGAGGGGGAAGATGGCAGAAGAGTAAGACGCGGAGGTCACCTTCCTCCCCACAGATACATCAGAAATACATCTACACGTGGAACAGCTCCGACAGAACACCTACTGAAGGCTGGCAGAAGACCTCAGACCTCCCGCAAGGCAAGAAACTCCCCACGTACCTGGGTAGGGCAAAAGAAAAAAAAGAGGCAAAAGGATAGGGACGGGACCTGCACCAGTGGGAGGGAGCCGTGAAGGAGGAAAGGTCTCCACACACTAGGAGCCCCTTCGCGGGCGGAGCCTGCGGGTGGCGGAGGGGGGGAGCTTCAGAGCCGCGGAGGTAAGCGCAGCCACAGGGGTGAGGGGGCAAAGCGGGGAGATTCCCGCACAGAAGAACGGTGCTGACCAGCACTCACCAGCCCGAGAGGCTTGTCTGCTCCCCCGCCGGGGCGGGCGGGGCTGGGAGCTGAGGCTCGGGCTTCGGTCGGAGCGCAGGGAGAGGACTGGGGTTGGCGGCGTGAACACAGCCTGCAGGGGGTTAGTGCACCACGGTTAGCCGGGAGGGAGTCCGGGGAAAAGTCTGGACCTGCCGAAGAGGCAGGAGACTTTTTCTGCCCTCTTTGTTTCCTGGTGCGCGAGGAGAGGGGATTGAGAGCGCTGCTTAAAGGAGCCCCAGAGACGGGCGCGAGCCGCGGCTAAAAGCGCGGACCCCAGAGACGGGCATGAGACGCTAAGGCCGCTGCTGCCGCCACCAAGAAGCCTGTGGGCGAGCACAGGTCACTCTCCACACCCCCCTTCCGGGGAGCCTGTGCAGCCCGCCACTGCCAGGGTCCCGGGATCCAGGGACAACTTCCCCGGGAGAACGCACGGCGCGCCTCAGGCTGGTGCAACGTCACGCTGGCCTCTGCCGCCGCAGGCCCGCCCCGCAGCCATGCCCCTCCCTCCCCCTGGCCTGAGTGAGCCAGAGCCCCCGAATCAGTGGCTCCTTTCACCCTGCTCTGTCTGAGAGAAGAACAGACGCCCTCAGGCAACCTACACACAGAGGCGGGGCCAAATCCAAAGCTGAGCCCCGGGAGCTGTGAGAACAAAGAAGAGAAAGGGAAATCTCTCCCAGCAACCTCAGGAGCAGCGGATTAAATCTCCACAATCAGCTTGATGTACCCTGCATCTGTGGAATACATGAATAGACAACCAATCATCCCGAATTGAGGAGGTGGACTTTGAGAGCAAGATTTATGATTTTTCCCCCTCTTCCTCTTTTTGTGAGTGTGTATGTGTATGCTTCTGTGTGAGATTTTGTCTGTATAGCTTTGCTTTCACCATTTGTCCTAGGGTTCTATCCATCCGTGTTTTTTTTTTGTTTTAAAAATTTTCTTAATTAATTTTTTATTTTACTAACTTTATTTTATTTTACCTTACTTTATTTTATTTTCTTTCATCCCTTTCTTTCTTTCTTTCTACTTTTTCTCCCTTTTATTCTGAGCCGTGTGAATGAGAGGCTCTTGGTGCTGCAGCCAGGAGTCAGTGCTGTGCCTCTGAGGTGGGAGAGCCAACTTCAAGACACTGGTCCACAAGAGACCTCCCAGCTCCACGTAATATCAAACGGTGAAAATCTCCCAGAGATCTCCATCTCCACACCAACACCCAGCTTCACTCAACGACCAGCAAGCTACAGTGCTGGACACCCTATGCCAAACAACTATCAAGACAGGAACACAACCCCACCCATTAGCAGAGAGGCTGCCTAAAATCATAGTAAGGCCACAGACACCCCAAAACACACCCCCAGACGTGGACCTGCCCACCAGAAAGACAAGATCCAGCCTCAACCACCAGAACACAGGCACTAGTCCCCTCCACCAGGAAGCCTACACAACCCACTGAACCAACTTTAGCCACTGGTGACAGACACCAAAAGCAACGGGAACTACGAACCTGCAGCCTGCAAAAAGGAGACCCCAAACACAGTAAGATAAGGAAAATGAGAAGACAGAAAAACACACAGCAGATGAAGGAGCAAGATAAAAACCCACCAGACCTAACAAATGAAGAGGAAATAGGCAGTCTACCTGAAAAAGAATTCAGAATAATGATAGTAAAGATGATCCAAAATATTGGAAATAGAATAGACAAAATGCAAGAAACATTTAACAAGGATCTAGAAGAACTAAAGATGAAACAACCAACAATGAACAACACAATAATTGAAATTAAAAATACTCTACATGGGATCAATAGCAGAATAACTGAGGCAGAAGAATGGATAAGTGACCTGGAAGATAAAATAGTGATAATAACTACTGCAGAGCAGAATAAAGAAAAAAGAATGAAAAGAACTGAAGACAGTCTCAGAGACCTCTGGGACAACATTAAATGCACCAACATTCGAATTATAGGGGTTCCAAAAGAAGAAGAGAAAAAGAAAGGGACTGAGAAAATATTTGAAGAGATTATAGTTGAAAACTTCCCTAATATGGGAAAGGAAATAATTAGTCAAGTCCAGGAAGCACAGAGAGTCCCATACAGGGTAAATCCAAGGAGAAACATGCCAAGACACATATTAATCAAACTGTCAAAAATTAAATACAAAGAAAACATATTAAAAGCAGCAAGGGAAAAACAACAAATAACACACAAGGGAATCCCCATAAGGTTGACAGCTGATCTTTCAACAGAAACTCTGCAAGCCAGAAGGGAGTGGCAGGACAAATTTAAAGTGATGAAGGAGGAAAACCTACAACCAAGATTACTCTACCCAGCAGGGATCTCATTCAGATTTGATGGCGAAATTAAAACCTTTACAGACAAGCAAAAGCTGAGAGAGCTCAGCACCACCAAACCAGCTTTACAACAAATGCTAAAGGATCTTCTCTAGGCAAGAAACACAAGAGAAGGAAAAGACCTACAATAACAAACCCAAAACAATTAAGGAAATGGGAATAGGAATATACATATCGATAATTACCTTAAATGTAAATGGATTAAATGCTCCCACCAAAAGACACTGACTGGCTGAATGGATACAAAAGCAAGACTCATATATATGCTGTCTACAAGAGACCCACTTCAGACCTAGAGACACATACAGACTGAAAGTAAGGGGATGGAAAAAGGTACTTCATGCAAATGGAAACCAAAAGAAAGCTGGAGTAGCAATTCTCATATCAGACAAAATAGACTTTAAAATAAAGACTTAGAAGAGACAAAGAAGGACACTACATAATGATCAAGGGATTGATCCAAGAAGAAGATATAGCAATCGTAAATATTTATGCACCCAACATAGGAGCACCTCAATACATAAGGCAAATACTAACAGCCATAAAAGGGGAAATCGACAGTAACACATTCATAGTAGGGGACTTTAACACCCCACTTTCACCAATGGACAGATCATCCAAAATGAAAATAAATAAGGAAACACAAGCTTTAAATGATACATTAAACAAGATGGACTTAATTGATATTTATGGGACATTCCATCCAAAAACAACAGAATACACATTTTTCTCAAGTGCTCATGGAACATTCTCCAGGATAGATCATATCTTGGGTCACAAATCAAGCCTTGGTAAATTTAAGAAAATTGAAATTGTATCAAGTATCTTTTCCGACCACATGCTATGAGACTAGATATCAATTACAGGAAAAGATCTGTAAAAAATACAAACACGTGGAGGCTAAACAATACACTCCTTAATAACGAAGTGATCACTGAAAAAATCAAAGAGGAAATCAAAAAATACCTAGAAACAAATGACAGTGGAGACACGATGACCCAAAACCTATGGGATGCAGCAAAAGCAGTTCTAAGAGGGAAGTTTATAGCAATACAATCCTACCTTAAGAAACAGGAAACATCTCGAATAAACAACCTAACCTTGTACCTAAAGCAATTAGAGAAAGAAGAACAAAAAAACCCCAAAGTTAGCAGAAGGAAAGAAATCATAAAGATCAGATCAGAAATAAATGAAAAGGAAACGAAGGAAACTATAGCAAAGATCAATAAAACTAAAAGCTGGTTCTTTGAGAAGATAAACAAAATTGATAAACCGTTAGCCAGACTCATCAAGAAATAAAGGGAGAAGACTCAAATCAATAGAATTAGAAACCAAAAAGGAGAAGTAACAGCTGACACTGCAGAAATACAAAAGATCATGAGAGGTTACTACAAGCAATTCTATGCCAATAAAATGGACGACCTGGAAGAAACGGACAAATTCGTAGAAATGCACAACCTGCCAAGACTGAATCAGGAAGAAATAGAAAATATGAACAGACCAATCACAAGCACTGAAATTGAAAATGTGATTAAAAATCTTCCAACAAACAAAAGCCCAGGACCAGATGGGTTCACAGGCGAATTCTTTCAAACATTTAGAGAAGAGCTAACACCTATACTTCTCAAACTCTTCCAAAATATAGCAGAGGGAGGCATACTCCCAAACTCATTCTACGAGGCCATCATCACCCTGATACCAAAACCAGACAAAGATGTCAAAAAGGAAGAAAACTACAGGCCAATATCACTGATGAACATAGATGCAAAATCCTCAACAAAATACCAGCAAACAGAATCTGACAGCACATTAAAAGGATCATACACCATGATCAAGTGGGGTTTATTCCAGGAATGCAAGGATTCTTCAATATACGCAAATCAAACAATGTGATACACCATATTAACAAATTGAAGGAGAAAAAAATATGGTCATCTCAATAGATGCAGAGAAAGCTTTTAACAAAATTCAACACCCATTTATGATAAAAACCCTGCAGAAAGGAGGCATAGATGGAACTTTCCTCAACATAATAAAGGCCATATATGACAAATCCACAGCCAACATCGTCCTCAATGGTGAAAAACTGAAAGCATTTCCACTAAGATCAGGAATAAGACAAGGTTGCCCACGCTGAGCACTCTTATTCAACATAGTTTTGGAAGTTTTAGCCACAGCAATCAGAGAAGAAAAGGAAATAAAAGGAATCCAAATCGGGAAAGGAGAAGTAAAGCTGTCACTGTTTGCCGATGACATGATACTATACGTAGAGAATCCTAAAGATGCTACCAGAAAACTACTAGACCTAATCAATGAATTTGGTAAAGTAGCAGAATACAAAATTAATGCACAGAAATCTCTGGCATTTCTATACACTAATGATGAAAAATCTGAAATTGAAGTCAAGAAAACACTCCCATTTACCATTGCAACAAGAAGAATAAAATACCTAGGAATAAACCTACCTACGGAGACAAAAGACCTGTATGCAGAAAATTATAAGACACTGATGAAAGAGATTTAAGATGATACAGATAGATGGAGAGATATACCATGTTCTTGGATTGGAAGAATCAACATTGTGAAAATGACTCTACTCCCCAAAGCAATCAACAGATTCAATGCAATCCCTATCAAACTACCACTGGCATTTTTCACAGAACTAAAATAAAAAATTTCACAATTTGTATGGAAACACAAAAGACCCCGAATAGCCAAAGCAATCTTGAGAACGAAAAACGGAGCTGGAGGAATCAGGCTCCCTGACTTCAGACTATACTACAAAGCTACAGTAATCAAGACCGTATGGTGCTGGCACACAAACAGAAATATAGATCAATGGAACAGGATAGAAAGCCCAGAGAAAAACCCACTACATATGGTCACCTTATTTTTGATAAAGGAGGCAGGAATGTACAGTGGAGAAAGGGCAGCTTCTTCAATAAGTGGTGCTGGGAAAACTGGACAGGTACATGTAAAAGTATGAGATTAGATCACTCCCTAACACCATACACAAAAATAAGCTCAAAATGGATTAAAGACCTAAATGTAAGGCCAGAAACTGTAAAACTCTTAGAGGAACACATAGGCAGAACGCTCTATGACATAAATCACAGCAAGATCCTTTTTGACCCACCTCCCAGAGATATGGAAATAAAAACAAAAATAAACAAATGGGACCTAATGAAACTTCAAAGTTTTTGCACAGCAAAGGAAACCATAAACAAGACCAAAAGACAACCCTCAGAATGGGAGAAAATATTTGCAAATGAAGCAACTGACAAAGGACTAATCTCCAAGATTTACAAGCAGCTCATGCAGCTCAATAACAAAAAACAAACAACCCAATCCAAAAATGGGAAGAAGACCTAAATAGACATTTCTCCAAAGAAGATATACAGATTGCCAACAAACACATGAAAGAATGCTCAACATCATTAATCATTAGAGAAATGCAAATCAAAACTACAATAACATATCATCTCACACCAGTCAGAATGGCCATCATCAAAAAAATCTAGAAACAATAAACGCTGGAGAGGGTGTGGAGAAAAGGGAACACTCTTGCACTGCTGGTGGGAGTGTGAATTGGTTCAGCCACTATGGAGAACAGTATGGAGGTTCCTTAAAAAACCACAAATAGAACTACCATATGACTCAGCAATCCCACTACTGGGCATATACCCTGAGAAAGCCATAATTCAAAAAGACTCATGTACCAGAATGTTCATTGCAGCTCTATTTACAATAGCCAGGAGATGGAAACAACCTAAGTGTCCATCATTGGATGAATGGATAAAGAAGACGTGGCACATATATACAATGGAGTATTACTCAGCCATAAAACGAAACGAAATTGAGCTATTTGTAATGAGGTGGATGGACCTAGAGTCTGTCATACAGAGTGAAGTAAGTCAGAAAGAGAAAGAGAGATACCATATGCTAACACATATATATGGAATTTAAGGAAAAAAATGTCATGAAGAACCTAGGGGTAAGACAGGAATAAAGACACAGACCTACTAGAGAATGGACTTGAGGATATGAGGAAGGGGAAGGGGAAGCTGTGAAAAAGTGAGAGAGAGGCGTGGACATATATACATGACCAAACGTAAAATAGATAGCTAGTGGGAAGCAGCCGCATGGCACAGGGAGACCAGCTCGGTGCTTTGTGACCACCTAGAGGGGATAGGGAAGGTGGGAGGGAGACGCAAGAAGGAGGAGATATGGGTACGTATGTATATGTATAACTGATTCACTTTGTTGTAAAGCGGAAACTAACACACCATTGTAAAGCAATTATACTCCAATAAAGATGTAAAAAAAAAATCAACTCAGAATGGACTAAAGTCTTAAATGTAAGACACGAAATTGTTAAACTCATAGAAGAAAACAGGGGGAAAGCTTTATGACAAAGGTCTTGGCAATGACTTTATGGATATGACACTAAAAGTATAGGCAATGAAACCAAAAGTAAAGAGGTAGGACTACAATAAACTGAAAAGCTTCTGCACAGGAAAGGAAAAGAAAAGTCAGTCTACAAAATGGGAGGCAATATTTGCAAACCATTAACTCCTTAATCAAGGAATTAATGTCTAAAATATAATATATAAGGAACTCATACAAGTCAACAGTGAAAAACATGTAATCTGATTAGAAGATGGACGAAGGACATGAATAGACATTTCTCCAAAGAAAACATTTGAATGACCAACAGGTACTTGAAAAGGTGCTCAACATCACTAATCATCAGGGAAATACAAATCAAAACTACAGTGAGATATCAGCTCACACCTGTCAGCAGGGCTATTACCAAAAAGACAAGCAATAACAAGTGTTGGCAAGGATGTGGAGGAAAGGAAACCCTAGTACGCTGTTGGCAAGGAATGTAAATTGGTGCAGCTACTGTGGAAAACAGTATGAGGGCTCCTCAAAAAATTAAAAATAGAACTATTTTTTAGTTAATTTTCAAGGAAACATTTATTATGAATTAATTATAGGCCAGATATTAGGTCCTGGGAATACAGGAGGCATATGATACAATTCGTAATCTTGGAAAGCTTGTGGTCTTGCAGGATGGGTACAGCCGTGGTCTGGTAATCACAGCACAAACCATAAAAACAAAGTATGATGAGAGCCTGGTGTGAGCAGGGTGGTTGCATCCCTCACCCCCTCACCTTCAAGTTTTTTCTCAAATGTCCTCTTTTCAATGAGGACCACCTTGAGTCCCCTTTTAAAAATAGGAGCACCTGCCGTCTCTGCATTCTGAGTTCCCTTACCCTGCTCAACAATGTTTTTTCTTTTTCCCTTACATTTATCACCCCCTGTCCCATTCGGCTGTTGCTGAATGACCAACCATCCCCAAACTAAGTTGAAAACAATGATTTCCTCTCTCTCACTGTTTCATTGGTTGACAGGACTTGGTTGGATAGTTCTTGCTTGGGGTTGCCACCAGACATAAGCGAGCACCGCAGACATCTGAAGGTTCTGTTAGGCAGGACATCCAAGGTGGCTTCTCACACGGTTGGCAGTTGAGGCTGACTTGGCTGGGAGCTTAGCTGGTGCTGGCCTCCAGAGTGTCTTCATGTGGCCTCTCTACGTGGCTCAGGCATCTCGCAGTCTGGCAGCTGGATCCAAGGGGCAGGAAGCAGAAGCCACCAGGCCAATGACAGGCTACACTTGGAACTGGAACAGCATTACTTCTGTATCTCTCGGTCCTAGGATCCGCCCAGATTTACTTTTGATGAGGGAGTGGCAAGATTACATTCCAGAAGCGCGTGTGGGATGGAAGATATCATTGCAGCCACTGTTGGGGAATAGGTTCTGCCATACTTTCTTAGTATACATATAGAATTTATATTTTTCTGTCTATTTTTTTGTTACTCCTGTATTATATGATCCAGCAATCCCACTTCTGGGATTTATCCAAAATTATTGAAATTATGCTCTGGAAGAGATATCTGCACTCCCATGTTCACTGCAGCATTACTCACAGTAGCCCAGATGTGGAAACAATCTAAATGTTCACTTGTACATCAATAAAGAAAATGTGAGACAGGAATAAAGACACAGACCTACTGGAGAACGGACTTGAGGATATGGGGAGGGGGAAGGGTAAGCTGTGACCAAGCGAGAGAGTGGCAGGGACAAACGTAAAATAGATAGCTAGTGGGAAGCAGCCGCATAGCACAGGGAGATCAGCTCGGTGCTTTGTGACCGCCTGGAAGGGTGGGATAGGGAGGGTGGGAGGGAGGGAGACGCAAGAGGGAAGACATATGGGAACATATGTATATGTATAACTGATTCACTTTGTTATAAAGCAGAAACTAACACACCATTGTAAAGCAATTATACCCCAATAAAGATGTTAAAAAAGAAAAGAAAATGTGGTATATACACACAATGAAACATTATTCAGCCTTAAAAAAAAGAAATTCTGCGATATGTGACAATATGGATGGACCTTGAGAACGTTATACTAAGTGAAATAGGCCACAGAAAGACGTTTACTGCATGATTCTACTTATATGAAGTATCTAAAATAGTCAAATTCATAGAATCAAAGAGGAGGATGCTGGTTGCCAGAGATCTGTTGTGCACAAAACTTTGTATGTCAATGTTTTTACCACAGTAAAATAAAAATGTTTTAAAAAGCAGGACAAAAAAGTGTAAAGATACTAAAATATAGACCATTTCTACTTAAACATAATTTTGTTATTCATAAAAGTTAATAGGAGTAATTTCTATACATGACTAAAAACACAAACTTATAATTGCAAAAAAATATTTTGGTACTATAATTTTATATAATAAATAAATAACAGTAATGCTTTATGAAGCATGCTCAGTGTAACAAAAGCTTTTTTGCCAGGAAAGTTTTCTTGAATTATACATTTTAGTATTTGTTCTTTTCCTTTGCTTTGGCAATTTTTAATCTTTGGGGACTCCTATTATATGTATATTAGATCTTTTTTTTTTAACCTGTCTTCTGTATTTGTCATTTTCTCTCAAATCCTCTTCATCTCTTTATTCATCTTTCTTTAACAAATTTCCATACTTTCTTCTGCTTCTCCTAAGACATTATATGTTGTATTTATTCACTCTCAGTTTCCTTTTAATTTAATCTTAATTTCTGAAATGAAAAAAATCTTTTAAATATTTTATCTACTATTTCTAATTCTTTTCTGAGTCTATCAACTCATTTCTAATTCTGATATATGTTATTCTTTCATGTTTTGAATCATTTTCTTAATGCCTTTAGATTGCTTTACAATAAAGGACTGTACTTCCTTCTGTCTCATGAACAATTCTTTTAGGGATGCTTTCAGGGTCTAGAGGGATGTCATTCTGCTCTGTATACTCTCTTTTATTTTAATGGCTTTGTATGAGATTTGCCTTTGATCTTTTTCTATTACTCATTTTCACCCAAAATGAGTTTTCCTGCATTTGTAGAAAGGAGGTAAATGGTAGAATTTCTAATTTCAAATATGAAGAACGCCCTCTTCTGTTTATTTTGAGAACTGTTAAAATGTGTCACCTTACTTTCTTTTTCTTTTTTTTTTTTACATCTTTATTGGAGTCTAATTGCTTTACAACGGTGTGTTAGTTTCTGCTTTATAACAAAGTGAATCAGTTATACATATACATATGTTCCCATATCTCTTCCCTCTTGCATCTCCCTCCCTCCCACCCTTCCTAACCCACCCCTCTAGGTGGTCACAAAGCACCCAGCTGATCTCCCTGTGCTATGCGGCTGCTTCCCACTAGCTATCTACCTTACATTTGGTAGTGTATATATGTCCATGCCACTCTCTCACTTTGTGAGAGCTTACCCTTCCCCCTCCCCATATCCCCAAGTCCATTCTCTAGTAGGTCTGTGTCTTTATTCCCATCTTACCCCTAGGTTCTTCATGACATTTTTTTCCTTAGATTCCATATATATGTCTTAGCATACAGTATTTAATCTTTCTCTTTCTGACTTACTTCACTCTGTATGACAGACTCTAGGTCCGTCCACCTCACTACAAATAACTCAATTTCATTTCTTTTTATGGCTGAGTAATATTCCATTGTATATATGTGCCACGTCTTCTTTGTGTGTGTGTGTGTGTGTGTGTGTGTGTTACACGGGCCTCTCACTGTCGTGGCCTCTCCCCTTGCGGAGCACAGGCTCCAGACACACAGGCTCAGCGGCCATGGCTCACGGACCTAGCCACTCCAGGGCATGTGGGATCTTCCCGGACCGGGGCACGAACCCACGTCCCCTGCATTGGCAGGTGGACTCTCAACCACTGCGCCACCAGGGAAGCCCTAATTAGTTAATTTTTTAAAATTCTTATTTCTTTTGGAATTGTATGTTAGTACTATAGAAAAATACTGGTACTCGGGTAAGTAATTAAGTAGAGATAATTAGAGATTATTAGTAGAAGCCAGGCAGTAGAAAACACATTCTCCTCAATTCTAGCATCTAATTTCTTGTTGAAATTACTACAGATAATTAGCGGTACCTAGGCAACTAGTTTACTAGACACAAGTTTTAAAAAGCTGGTTAAATCTAGGCAGTGGAAAAAATATTATTTTCGACCTTAAATATTTCTTTTTATAATATCGAGTTACTATTATAGAAAACTAACTTTAATTAGGTAAGATGTAGATAGAGACAATGAATACAACAAAAATAACTTTGTAAAGCCAAGAAGCTAAAAATCACATTCTTCTCAACTCTGAATTCTTATTCCTTGTTGCATTATTGATTTAGTACTGGAGATAAGTAGTGGTATCTAGGAAACTAGTTAAGTAGATATGACTAGCAATAACTAGAATGTATATATATATGTATATGTGTGTGTGTGTGTGTGTGTGCATGTGTGTGAAAATAGGAAACACATTCTTCTGAAATCTAAATCCTTGTTTCTTGTTGGAATCATGAGTTAGTTCTCTAATTAGAATGCCTAGATGAAGTCCAAAAGCTGAAATGTTAGATTTTCCTAAAGTATAAATAGTTATTTCTTGTTTTATAATGTGTTAGTATCATATATGGCTAGTGGAACCTTAGAAATTAATTAACTAGAAATGATTAATGATAACTAGAATAATTAGTTGAAAGCAGGGTTCTAGAAATCACCCCTCAACACAAAATTCTTATTTATTGTTGGAATAATACATTAGTACTATTGGTAAGTTGTGGGACCTAGGAAAATACTTCCTTAAAGATAAGTTGAATAACGAGTAGAAGCCAGGAATTGGAAACATTTTTTTCAAATACAATATTTTAAATTAATGAGTTAGTTTTACATAACTATGCATTTGTAGATAACTAGCTAAATGGATATTACTAGATATAATTAGAATAAATAAAGACTAGAGGCTGAAAATTGTGCTTTTCTGAGCTCTAAATTTTTATTTCCTATTGAAACAAGAGATCAATACTCCAGATGACCAACGTTACCTAGGTAAGTTATTAACATGGGGATAACTATAAATAACCAAAATAACCATTTGATGCCAGGAAATTGCAGAATAGGAGCTTTCTACATCAATCCCCAGCCCCACACAGAACATCCATCTTGACAATCACTCATAGATGGGAGTATCTTTGTTCAGGAGTCCAGTAGAGAACTCCCTGCATGCTGTTGGAGCAAAAATCTGAGAATAAACACATTGAAGAGGGTAAGAAGAACAGTTTCACTACACCTGTGTCACTCCTCCCCCAACGTGGCACAGTTCAGTGCCAAGAGAAACTCCCTCAGCCCACAATGTTTCCCACAGGGGCAAGTGAGAGAATGTGAGTGAACACCCACCTTCCTCAGTCATGTGGGATGCTGCCCAAGATGCCCGCTTCCTTCTCATCCCATACAGAATACTGAGGTAATCTGCGCAACTGAAGGATTGGAGAGAGGCTGGGAGAACAGCAGTGAGAGCTTCGAACTCATCAAAGGGACACTACTAACCACTTCACGGTTCATTCTACGACCTACTTTGTGGAATCCATTAGGAAACCCGCCCATGAGATGTTGAGGACAACTCACCTGCAGACCGCTCCCCAGTTGGCCCACAGGCATCCCCAATGCCTCAAGTACCACCCCCACCCCCTGCCAAACCCCTGTGGTCAGCTCCTGGAGTGTACTTCTATGGACAACAAATGAAAGCCTTTGCAGACAGCTAGTGAGCACAGACCAAAAGCTGGCCTAACTCTGTGGGATTGGAGTAAGGCTCACAAACGTGACCATTTCAGGGCACCACTCTAGGGAAAACAAACAGGAGGCTCTCAGCACCCTGCCTGGCTTTGCGGGATTGAAAGCATGCAATCTTAAGAATTCCCTCCCAGAGATCAGCTCAGTGCTTTGTGACCACCTAGAGGGGTGAGATAGGGAGGGTGGGAGGGAGATGGCATAGGGAGGGGATATGGGGATATGTGTATATGTATAGCTGATTCACTTTATTATAAAGCAGAAACTAACACATCACTGTAAAGCAATTATACTCCAATAAAGATGTTAAAAAAAACATGCATTATAGGAGATGCATCAAACTGATAAGGAATTGAATTTTGAAGGAATTCAAGAAGAAAAAAACAAAAAAAAAGAACACTGGTAAAACCAAATACTGTGTCCCACAGCGATCACACTGCACAGCCAGAGTTGAAACATGTTCATTTTCTTAGTTCTCAAATATCCCAGGCTGTCTTCAATTATAGTGACTTCTTTTGTGGTCTTTAAGGTTTTTGTCCCACAAGTAATAACATGAAGTATTTTATTTGAAAGAATTCAAGCAGTCCAGATTTATATGGAGTAAAATATAAAAGTACATCGTGGCCCTCCTGCAGTCCCACACACCGTATCCCTCTCCCTAGTGGTATCCACTGTCAGTGATGACGAAGAGTCACACTCCACTGAACTACCTCTGGAGAGTTTGCCGCACCTTCTCAGACTCTCATTTGCCCTGGAGGTAAACTTGCCTTGGACTAGTCAGCATCACATTTCAGAGAACATAATTCATTTGGGGATTGCACTAAAAAATCACCGAATTGTACACTTTGAAAGCATTGACCTTATGGTATGTGAGTTTTATCTCATTTAAGAAGAAAGTTAACCCATAATGACCTCAATAAATCAATACAAAGGCAAAAACAAAAAGGAAATCACTTTGTTTAGGGTGGTGGAATTAAGGGGTGGTTTTCAGTTCATTAAAAGTGATCGTTAATGTTATTTCACCTTTTCGGTGAGAAAATTGTCATTACACCCCACTTGTAATGTAAAAAAAAAAAAAAAAGGGATTCCTTTGGGCTGCCTCCAGGCTTCATTCCTGAAGACTGATTCACACGGAGTTGCCAGTGGCGGTCAGGAGTCATGCCTCTTGCCTTGCCTAAAAGCATTTCCCTGGGCGCCTGCTAATGAAGCCTGAGGCACTGGCACAGAAGCCAACAGACAGAGTGGCTTCCTGGCATGCCCTCAGAACTCCATGGGCAGAGATACAAATAGCCTTCTCCCTCCCTTTCCCTCACTCCCTCTCTTTCCCTAAATAGTACCGTATTCTTTTGGTAGTCCAAGCTAAATGCCTGGGATTAATTCCTCATACCCACTTCTCTCCCTCATTAACCCACATTTACCGTCACCAAGTTCTGTGCATTCATCTTCCGGCAGTCTTCTAAATCTGTGCACTTCTCTCTGTCTCCATAGCAACACCCCAAGTCCAAGCCAGCACTCTCTCTAGCCTGAACTACTGACTACATTCACCTCCTACCTGCTCCTCCTATAGCCTCTTTTCCCCCCTTTATTTAAAAAGTAAATCCAAGCCTATCACATTCTTCTCTGAAATACAGCAGGCAGGGGCTTCCTATCACCCTTGGAAATAAATCCCAGATCCTTCCTATGGCCTCCAAAATCCTGCCTCACTGCCGCAAGTGCCCATCTGACCTCAACTTGTGCCAATCCCCCTATTGACTCTGCTCCAGCCACTCAGACCTCCCTGTTCTGAAGACATAGCAAGCTCTGATGTGCTATTCCTTCTTCTGGCAGTGTTCCTCCACTTCAGATGGCCGTCACCGCCCCATCCCTCAGGTGTCCATCCAATACCACTGCCTCAGCAGATGTGGTAGGAAAATTTCTTGGGTCACAAGTCTCCCTCCCCTCCCTTCCCTTGCCGCGGTTCGCTGTAGGTGAAATATACTTCCATGCCCCTCTCCATTTGGGCTTTGGTCTGTGATGTGCATTGGCCGATGAAATGTGAATGGATATGAGCTACACTATGTCCAGCCAGAGGCTTTAATGTGCTTATGTAGTTTAGCTTGCCCTCTTCCACCCCTGCCCTGGACCATTAGGAGACCTTCCCTAACTCAGGTAGCCACTGATCTTTTCATCTGGGTCCCAGAATAATAAAAGACCGAAAGCCATCTCCATGCTGATCACAACCGACCCAAAGTCCTATACAGGACAAATAAATGTTGTAAACCACTGAGGCCTGGAGACTTCTCAGGGGAGAAGTATTTAGTCAAAACTAGAGAATGAAGTTAAAATCTAGATAGATGAATAGTGAGACACCCAGCTCCACTTCCTACCTAGCTCCCATACCACTGGCCGCCAGGCGAATATCTTCCAGACAAAAGATGAAAAAGGACTTCTCCATGGAGAAAAAAGGTGGGGAGAAAAGTAGATGAAGAGGAAAGGCCTGCAGACACTAGCCATGAGAAAATCCATCATTAAAAAGCTAGTTCATCATTTCTCGGCCTTTTGGCTAAGATCAAGTGTAAAAAGCTAGTTCATCATTTCTCGGCCTTTTGGCTAAGATCAAGTGTAAAAAGCTAGTTTGCTTCCTTGTCACCCAACAATCATGCCCTCCAGGGAGTAGGTCTCCCTGACCCCCATACACACAGAGCTTCCAGTTAGTTCCAATCCATTTTCAAGGGCCTTACTGTTTTTTCTTTAATAAAAAATGTACCAAAATATTCATTTTGAAGTAGGAAAAAACCTGAATGTCCATCAAAAGATGCTCTCTGCTTTTGGGAAAGAGGCCGAAATGGCCATGGCTCACTGGAGTGTTCCTGCATTGCCCCATGGCCACTGCCATATTTAGCCTGGATGGCTCACTATACTCCCAGCTACTCTCTCCTTGCCTGGACTTCGGCACTCATTCTCCACATAGCAGTCGGGGGTCATTCTAAAATGCCCATCTGATCAGATCAGTGCTTGGCTCAGAACTCCAGTAGCCAGCAGACCCCTGTCCGTGGCCTACAAGGCCCCTTCCTAGTTCTGCCAGAGCAGCTCCCACTTGTCTGCCTTTCACTGGTTCTACTCCAGGCAGGGGCCACAGATGGGCCTTTCCCCATTCTGAAAACCCGTGTCTCAGAGGCTGTACTCTTCTTGCTTCCTTCACTTGCCCAGAATCCCTGAACTCGGGCTCCTCCTTATCCTTTTCCCATCTTCACAAAGTGGCTTTTGTAACCACTCTGTCTACAGTAAGTATCCCCCCCAATGCTTACTTTTTTTTTTTTTTTCCTGTACGTGGGCCTCTTACTGTTGTGGCCTCTCCCGTAGCGGAGCACAGGCTCCGGACGTGCGGGCTCAGCGGCCATGGCTCACGGGCCCAGCCGCTCCGCGGCACGTGGGATCTTCCCGGACCGGGGCGCGAACCCGTGTCCCCTGCGTCGGCAGGTGGACCCTCAACCACTGCGCCACCAGGGAAGCCCAGCAGACAGATTCTTAACAACTGAGCCACCAGGGAAGCCCCCAACACTTACTTTTAATGTTTTTGTCTTAACATTGATGAGGATTTGTAATTATATAGATTTTTTTCCTTCCTTGAGTTATTGCCCCAGACTGTAAGGACGACTGGAGCAGGCCTCATGATGGCATTCACTGTGGAATCCCCAGCATTGATGCAAGGCCTGGTCCAAAAGAGACCTTCCAGAAATGGCTCTGAATGAAAGGGCCACGTGGTATCCGTGATAGGGTGGAAAGTGCTTGATGTACATACTTACTAGAGAGCAGACCGTGGTGCCTTTGTGTATGTGGCTGGGAGAAGATGGGGCAAGTTCATGTAGAATAAAATCTGAGTGTTTCTCTGTCCCCCCTGCAAAATCCTCTGCCTTCCCTTTGGAGCGTCTCTCTCCCCGGCCCCACTGCAGCCCTGAGTCACCAGTCACGGGAGGGAGTCACGAGGCTGAGGGCTACAGCAAAGGCAGACAGTGTGGGGAGAAGGGAGAGGACTGGGTCCAGCTTGTAGAACAAGGGCCCTGGAGGAAGGGGTGAGCCCAACAGGGCTGGAGAGAAAGAAGAGAAGGAAGAGAAACCTGGGTCCGCATGGGGAAGGAGGGAGGACCCTTCCGAGGGGTGGCAGGGGCTGCCTGGAGGAGGCCCCTGTGCCCAGCTCTCTTCTCTGTGGCCTTAGAGAGAGGCCCCGCCCCCTGCACAGCTCGGAGCTGCACCCCTGGAGCCCCACAGAGGGAGGAGTTGTCCCGGAGCAGCCAGGGATGCAGATGAGAGGCTGGGGGGAGCTGCCCTGGGGGCTGTGCTCGACAAGGTTGAGGGCCTCCAAGGACAGGGTATGTGCTAGGCTCTGGGTCAAGGAGGCACGGTCCTGGGAGCAAGTACAGCCGAGGGAGACAGGAGGTCCTTGTTTCAAACCTCACAGGCGCTGCAGGATGAGGGCTGCGTCCCACAGCCTGGCAGGGGCACGGGGGCTGGAGCACACATGTGGGCAGTGGCTCGGCCCTGCTCGCCCCGAGGCCCTGCTGCCGGTCTGGAGCCTTCCCCAGGCCTCCCCCGGGGACCAGTCCCGCCCCGGGAAGGACCCCGCAGGCCCTGAGATGAGGTGGTCAAAGACGTCCCCTCATTCAAGCTCAGCCCCGCAGGGCAACCCCCGCCTTCCTGCACAGCCCCATCTGGCCATGTCCCCACTTGTGCCAGGCCCCCTCCAACTCCAAGACTGTGCCAGGCCCCTTCTCGGCCCCTTCCTTGGCCTCTTCCATGGAGCCTGACTCCCGAGACGGGTGGGGTGCCGGTGGGGGTCTGAGTCCTCCCTGCCTGGCGTACAGCCCACACCCGCACCACCGATCCGGCCCCCCTCTGGTGCCCCACCTCATCTGGGCCCCCCGCAGAGCCCGGGCGCTGGTCTCCGCATCACATGGCCTGCGGGCAGCTGCCGCATGAGACAGCACATGGGAGGGGGCACGGGGCCCCCCCAAGGTCAGGATCTGGGGTTGGAGCCCACATTCGCAGGCCCCCAGCTGGCGTCTGGCGAGCTGTCCAGAGCGGGGGCTCAGGGACGTGAGCTGAATGGCCTGTCTCGGTAGTAAGAATTAGTGTTTCCTTTAGCTGTTGCTTCATAGTTAAGGTTATGCTCTATGTGTGCATAATTTCGTTTGGGGTTTTCTCTTTAGCATCACATTAACTATTATTTTCGCACGATTGATATATTCTATCATATGCTATCATGTCTAGCACAATGTAGTGCTTTTGTAATATTTTGATTGAGTATCCTTTTGCATGATTATTTATTTGCATTTCAGACGATCTCTTAGAAATATCACTAGAGGGTAAGAGAATACGAACATCTTTAAGACTTGATGTGTGTTCTCTAGCAGGTCTTTTGGCAAGCATTATCAATTTGCTTTCTTTTTCTTAATTTTTTTAAGATTTATTTATTTACTTATTTTATTTATTTTTGGCTGCGTCAGGTCTTAGTTGCGGCACGTGGGATCTTTCGTTGTGGTGCACTGGCTTCTCTCTAGCTGCGGTGTGTGGGTTTTTCTCTTCTCTGGTTGTGGAGCGCAGGCTCCAGGACACGTGGGCTCTGTAGTTTGTGGCACGCGGGCTCTAGTTGAGGCGAGCGAGCTCAGTAGTTGTGGCGCGAGGGCTTAGTTGCCCCGCAGTATGTGGCATCTTAGTTCCCTGACCAGGGATCAAACCGGAGTCCCCTGAATTGCAAGGTGGATTCTTTACCACTGCCAGGGAAGTCCCTCAATTTGCTTTCTTACTGTCAGCAAATGGAAGTGCCCAACTGGTTTTGCTCAAACTATCATTTTAATTGCTCTTTTACGAATGGCAAGAGCTACCCTCTTTTATCTGCATTTCTTTGGTGAGTAATTACAGTGGGACTTAATGGCTGTTTGCATTTTTTTCCTTTAGTGAATTTCCTGTACCTATCAATGACCTGTTTAGCTGGTGAAGACAGTATTTTTATTCTCAAATTTTAAGACATTCCTTTTTTTTTTTACATCTTTATTGGAGTATAATTGCTTTACAATGGTGTGTTAGTTTCTGCTTTATAACAAAGTGAATCAGTTATACATACACATATGTCCCCATATCTCCTCCCTCTTGCGTCTCCCTCCCTCCCACCCTCCCTATCCCACCCCTCCAGGCGGTCACAAAGCACCGAGCTGATCTCGCTGTGCTATGCGGCTGCTTCCCACTAGCTATCTACCTTACGTTTGGTAGTGTATATATGTCCGTGCCACTCTCTCACTTTGTCACAGCTTACCCTTCCCCCTCCCCATATCCTCAAGTCCATTCTCTAGTAGGTCTGTGTCTTTATTCCTGTCTTACCCCTAGGTTCTTCATGACATTTTTTTTCTTAAATTCCATATATATGTGTCAGCATACATTAACCTTTTGTCCATTACATTTGTTGCAGATGTTTCGCTCCACCTACCACTTACATTTTAGTTGTGTTTATGATGCTTGATGTAAAGATTTAAATTTTTTTTATATTGTTGAATTTAGTGAGATTTTTGCTCTGTAATTTCTTTCATTGCTTTTAAGCTCAGAATATTCTTTCCGATCCAGAAACAATATAAGTATTCACTGGTATTTATTCTAATATTTTTCTTTGCATTAAACCTTTAATCCTTTTGACATAAATTTCAGTGTGGCATGCGTTAAGGATCTACACTGATGTTTCCTCCAAATAGCTAAATGTTCTGGTACCATCTTTTAATCATCCTTCCACACTGATGATTGCTGTTTCCTTTATTTATATTGTACACATGTGTGTCCCACATGTAGTGTCTTTCTGATCCACTCATTTATTTTGGTGCAATTCCGACATCAAGTGAACCATGGCACACAGTTTTTAAACATGAAGCTTGTTGTGAAGATCCCCTAAGTTTGCATCATGTTACTACCTAAGTTCTATGTGCTTTAACGAACAGAGTTCAGTTTTGCGTCACATTTTGGCAAGGACATTTAATTTTGGCAAAGAGGTAGGAACTCCCTCTCCCTACATAAAACTCTGAGGGCCACAGCTCCCAGTATTTACGAAGCTGCCCCACTGTGACGGCATTCGATTATTACAAGACAGTCACTGAAAGGCCCGTGTGTCTTCTAAAATAAACCAAACGAGTAGCAGCTGTGTGACAGGCACATCCAGTGAAGGGGAAGGAAGCAAGGAGCATTTGGAAGAGGTGCAGAAGTAGGCAAAGTTGCAGGGAATGTAGCACGATGTGACCACCCTGAGTGTTTTCCAGAAAATCTGCACTGTCCAACGTGACAAAGAGGCACAAGAGAACAAAGATGGGAGCCAGCCGGTGAGGACTTCCTTCAGGGTCAGAGGTCACATGCTGAGTACACGTTGAAGGAATTTCTCAAATCCAGGAGACACGCTTCACGTTAGAAGAAAGAGGAGTGCGCATAAAGTTCTTATTCTAATGGGGGGCAGAGTATGTATGACTTCAGGAGGAAGAGATGAAGTTGACCGAGGGAGAGAAGATGATAATTATGGCAGCAAGAGTTTGAGGAGGAATTAAGGATGCGCTCCAGAGCACGAGTGGAAAGGTGCTTCAAAGAGGAAAGCAGAAGGAGTGGGAAAGTCTCGATGTCTGGGTTAAGGGTCTATGGTCCTCCAGGGCCCCTGTCATTAAAAGGGGACCCGAAGTGGGGGGCATAAAACAAGAAATGGCCAATAAACACTTGGCAAAAGTTCAAAATGAAAACTATTTTCCCTTTTTCGAATTGGCAGAAATTTTGAAAAACAACAGTACATGCTGGTAGGGTGTGCTGAAGTATGCATTCTCATACATTGCTGGTAGAACGTGAACTTGAAAGTTTTTTGGCAATTCATAACGTGGATCAGGCGCCTTGAAAATTCCTGTTCAAGTTATTCTAGAGGGAAGAAAAACAGCTGTGCAGAGAGATTTAAATGCAAGGATGTCCACAGCAGCGTGAGTAGTCACTGTGAAAAGGGGGAAATTAAAATGTCCAACATAGGGAAATTATTAAATAAGTTATATATCTAGATGATGAAATACTCCACAGTCATTGAAGATCATGATTTTGAAGAATTTTTAATGATTTGTGGGGATGGTTAGGATATAAAATGAAACAAAAATCAGTATATGCTAAATGATATCCAAGTACATGACCATAATCTGTTTACAGTTATAATGTGTAACTATATATACACATACACTTATATGTGTGCAGGAAAAATAGTGGAAGAAAACACACCAAAACGTCAATAGTACTTTTCTCTAACAAGTGATTTTATTAGCTTGTTTATACTTTTCTGCCTTTTAATTTTTTTCCTGCAACCAACACATGATACTTTTATGATTAAGACAAACCCCAGAAACAAAAGGCATTGTTTACAAACTAGGAGGGGAAAATCCCAGTTTCCTCCAGTCCTGAAGCTTAGGGATGCACAAAAGAGTCCAGCTCCTAGGCAAAATCTCCTGCTCCTTGAATAAGAAACCAGAGGAGACCTTTGTTTCCCAAAAGAGTGGGCTTAACTCAAGCTAGAACAATGGGGAGGGGAAAGAGATGTGGAAGCAGGGATCATGTTACAGCCTTGGAATGTTCATTCAGGCCCTAGAGGAGGACGTCCTACCAAAGGAACACAGGTAACTGCTGCGTCTTAATTCAACTGACATGGTGGGGGAGGGGGTACCACTGGCTGCTCGCTGAAGCCGACTGGCTAGAGCATGAAGCACCTGTGTCTATCACCTGTGTGAACCGGCAAGGGAAGGTACGTTGGCCTACGTGTACCTGTGAGCCTCTGGAGCCAAACTGAGTGCGTTCGACTCCTGACTTGTCCCCATACTTGCTGTGTCCACTTGGACAAACCACTTGCTCTCTTGGGTCCTCAGTTTCTTCATCAATAAAATGAAGACGATGCTATCTGCGACCTAAAGCTTTTTGGAAGATGAACTGAGTTATATTTGAAAAGCACCCGTAACTCTGTGTGCCTGGCAGACTGTAAATACTATACAAGTGTTTGCTGTTGTTATTACCTGTTCTCACTACCTGCATACCGATTCCGGATGAACTGAAATCCAATTAGCGGATGCTTAGGGGCTCAATTCTGAAATTCTGGAAAACTTCAACCTACCAGGGAGGCCCAGAAGAAGTAGGAACAATAAATTAAAGACTTGGAGAATTTTTAAGAAAGTGTTGTCAATTACTTTTTAAAGACCAATTCAACTTTATTTTGCATTTAGTTAAAAATGACCCAGGAGTGTTGTAAGTTTCAAAGCAATAATGCATATTAGATATCTTGCACTTCACCATTTGCCCCATCAATCCCACTCCATAGTAGATAGCCTGACAAGTTCGCAGAGATGTTGCATAAGGTTGTTTAATCTTGCTGTTGCTTACAATAATGGAAACCTGAAAACAACCACAATAGCTATCAAGAGTGAATTGCTTTAAATAGATTATGGTATGTTGGTAAAGTGGAATGCTATGCAGCCATGAAAAGGGGTGAATATTTGTCTATGCCTGTATATTCACTGACACGGAAAGCTGTCCACAACACATTATTGAGGGCAAAATGGCAGGTAGAGAATCACAACGTATACCTCCAAGTACCCATATCTCCACACATAATTGTGCAGAGAGACATGCTCGGAAGAATGCTCATACAAAAGTTGGTAGTGGTTGTCTTTGGGAGGAAGGATTTCAAGATATTTATACTTTCTTCTTTATGTCTCTATTTTTAAAATTTCTAGAATGAGCGCATATTATCTTTGTAATAAAGCAAATCTCGGTAAAAAAAAAATCTATTTCTTAAATGAATGAATGTCTTTCAAAAAACACCATGAGACACAACAAATAGTTTCCTTTCTTGCCCTTCTCCCACCCCTCTCTCTGGGGTAAGCTGTTATTATTAAACATGGTATTCCTTTGAATGAAATGTCAATGTCCCATGAGGGAGAATGCAATTGGGAATATCTCACACATCATTATGAATGCTGAATGTGGGTAAGTACCAGAGGCCAACAAAAAGCCCACACAACATTTAGAATTCTTAAAATGTTCATTTTTTTTTTTCTGCTCAGAACTGGAGTTGCAAAACCCAGTTCAGTCCAGGGTCTCCAGGTGGTCAGTTCCCACTCTTTCTGTGAACGGATCACGTAAGAGTACCTCCCATGGGAGATAATAAATAAATAGAAAACCGCTCTTACTACGAGAAATTGAAAGAGGCCGTGCATGCCTTCCTTCACTGTTCAGAAGGACACCAACTTACCTGGCTTTCACTCACTCACCTGGACAGGAGACTCCTGGCACTTCTCTTTCCAGCATCCATGGTTCCTCTGCTGGCTCTAACTGGGAGATCATGTCCGGGCTGGAAATTGGAATCCCTAGTTTTTGAAAAAGAAAGGGGACCTAGTGATTTGTGCTGCGGACACAATGGTGTCCCAGAGTTCCATTCCAATCATTTGGCCTTTGGGGGAAGAGGCATTATGGGAGACCCCACAGAGTGGTACCAAGAATATCGCCACAGAGCCCAATGTGATTTCCAAGAAGGGCTGGAGGAAGGGAAAGGAGGTAGGCCTAGGAACAGTGGTGGGAAACTCTCAGCTGCAAGGAACAGCTGGCTTTACCCTCCCAGATAAAATGGGAATCTCAAGTCATCTCCATTGGAGCCTGAGAGGAAAACCCCTGGCCTAGAAGGTCGGAGGACAGAGCGCTCAAATCCTCTGAAGGAGCTTAAGAAAGTTTACCGACAGCTCCATCTGCCCCTGGGTTTTCAACAGGAAAGAGAAACAGATCCCTCTGAGCAGGGTCCAGCTACCCCCCACCCTCCTGGTAGAAGCCTCGAAGGCACATCTGGGAATACCACAGACTCCTAAAAGACCCAATCCATTCCTACTTACCTTGAACCTCCTCGGGGAGGGCTGGAGTTGGCAGCACCGTAGAAAGAGAAGATGGACAGGAAGGGGTCCAACACCTCTTCTCTCACGAAGAAAACCAATTTATTAGCAAGAAAATAATTAAAGCAGATTCCAGTGAGCCCTTACGTGCTGGACATGGTGGGGATGGGAAATTCCCTCAGCAACAAGGAACTGGCTTGATTGGTTCCTCCGTACTGCCGAGCACTCCCAATTCCAATCCCCTCCAGTCCCAGCTCTCGGCCTCTGCTCAGTAAATGTCTGTTGGGGGGATGATTACAACAATTTGAGAATGAAAGCCCTGAGTACGAAGTCAAATGATTAGTTTTATTGTAGAGAGTATATGGACTGCTGGAGCAACAAAGAAGGGAGGGAGGTGGGGTTGGGGCAGTGGTGCTGGATGAGTGAGAATGGCTTTATAAGGGAAGCTGAGACTTAGAGGGGACACTTCATACCTTTGACCCACATCATCAAGAGTCCTTACAGCAGAGGTTCAAGCCCCTTCAACTTCCATTGCTTTGCAGGGACGCATCCCCCCCGCCAGGGCCTTCTGCGGGATTACTGCACTTGTCTCATAACTGATCTTCTTGCCACCTCCGATCTCATGCTCTACCTTCCATTGTCTACACGAGGGTGGCCGTTCTGAAATGCAATCCTAGGCATGGCAGGCTTCTTTTTAAAATCCTCTCCAAGCACTCCTTCTAGGATGAAACCAAATTCCTTCAAGTGATACTCTAGACCTTTATCAACCCGGCCTTATCTCCACCTACTCTTGCCCACAGAGACCCCATGCTCCAGCAGAACTGCCCTTTTCACCGTTCCCTGCGTACATTATGCTCCTCCTTTATGTCTCCAATGCTTTTGTACATGCTTTTGAACACATTCAAGTTCAAAAGCAATTACCATCTGATCCTAAAAACACCCCCACACTATCTCCTCAGGGATTTAAAACATCTAGACGCTCATAATTACAAGGTTAGGTGAAAAAGGAGATAACAAAAATAGACATGAAAATGCACAAAAACAAAAGAAAATACGCAAATTTGAAATCAGTTTTGTTGAGTAATAGAACAGTTTCTTTTTCTTCTGCAAGGAGGAATATGTTAGTGTTGCTATACAGGTAGGCTCTGCTTTCGAAAGTTTTATGCTGCCACTTCCTTTTTATGGACCTACATCAGTACCTCTTTTTGCTGACCAAAGAAATCCAAAGGGAATTTATGAAAAATGAAAACTGCAACGTGTTCAGCGTGTGTTTTGCAGGGGGCCACGACAGAGGCAGTGCACGCCCCTGAGCTGTGGCAAGAGTGGCACCTCCAAGCTCCTTCCTCAGGAAGTACAGTCAGCATCTCAGCATCAAGCCTTCAGAGCTTTGAAATGTGTCTGTGAGCATCCGTGCTTGATCTCAGATTTATTTTGTGTGTCCGTGAACAAGATGTGCCCTGGGGTCATTGCTTCTTTGCTGCCATTTCAGCATAGGAGAGGTTTCAGAGGAACACTCTGCTTTTGGATAGCAGGGAAAACCTGTATTTAGATTTCACTGGATGCCATCAAAATTGTGGTGTTAAAGTTTCATTTTAAAATGTCAACATTTACAGTGTGGCAGAACTGATGTATTTACAAGTATTTAAACTTAGAGTGAGAGCTTTAGACGCCAACTGCCATGTGTGAGGGGATGCACAGTTTCTCAGAGATTTTTTAGGGGTTTGTGAGCAAACACTGCCTGCCCATCTGAACTGTCCTCTACCGGCTAGCGTTCTGCAGCAGCCCACTCAGTGGCGTTCTGAGAGACCCCCTCGTCCCCGCCAAAACCTTCTCCAAGTTGCAGCAGCTTTGAATTAGGGCTAGAGTCCCTCACCTGGTTTACACGGCCTGAGAGGTGTGTAATCGGTCTGCCAGTCCTGACGATCTCGAACCAGCCTCCCACCCTTGTCCCATATGCCGTATTTCAGCCTGTCTCAGGTAATATTGTCCCCACCGCCGGACTTGTGAACACTGCTGTACGCTCCGCCTGAACGTGCCTGCCTTCCTTCTTCCCCTGGGCATCTCCTACCTGTCCTTCAGTTGTCAGCACCGTTACCCCAGGGAAGACTTCCTTGACTTTCCAGACTAATTCGTATCCCTCTAGAGAGTTGTCCTAGAGCATTGTGTACCTTTCCTCATAGCACTAGTCATATTTGCCATTTTATATGTCTATATATCAGCAGGCATGACACTTAAAGCAGAGCCACAAAGACTCGGGAGTGATTTTACAAACAACCGAAATTGCAGTCCCTCCACATGTATTCCCGTCCCATCCACAGGACAAACTCTCAGTTCCTTTCGAGTGAGAAAACAGCTCTTTGGCCTCCCTTCATTCCTCCCCACGCTGCAGTCTACAGGGAACTAACTGTCCATGCTCTGAGGTCTCCACACTTGATGACTCTTGATGCTGAAAGGGGTCACTTTTCTGTCTCAAGTACCTGGCTCTGACAACCAAGAGTCATGGCTTTCAAGGGGATTGTCTTTGGACATTTCCCATTGTGTTCACCGCTCAGATCCCTGAACTCTAGAGCCGTACCTGATTTGGAACAAGCACTCAGGGAATATTGGTCGACCCTTTGCATCTCTGTACCACCCATTCCTGGAAGGAAATGCACATGAAGAGCTTTTGCTGCCACCTGAATGGATGCTAGGACGCTGGGATGCATCCCCTTGGTGGACATGGCAGAGTTTATCCCATAACGTTTCCTCGGGGGCTGATTTCCTTAAGGTCTGTGGTAATGCCTTAGACTCTGCACTGAGTTAGGGCAGGGTGTGTTTCTGCTCTGGCCCACAGGTCGGCGTAGGCTCAGCACATACTACAATGGGTGGAACATCGTGGGGCAGCTTAACTCCTTGTTTGGGTGAACTAAAGGAGGTTCTCATTTTATCTGGGGAAAGCCCCAGGAGCTCCCCGAGTTCACAGGGATGGAATATCCTATCCTGTGGGGAGGGGCAGGGCGAGCATATAGCATACCTTCCCTTCCCAAGGGAGTGGGACAGACAGTCCCCTTCACACCTGGCCCCCCCTGGAGGCGAAAGGAGTGCTTGCAGTTGGAGAAGACTGCAGGTCAGTCAGGAGAGAGAGGGCCTGGGAAAGGGATCCATAGACAAGCAGGCAGAGCCTTCAGAGCTCCCGGAGGGTCCACCGGGTGGGGCTGGGTCAGGATCCTGAGGGAGGAAGTGGACTCAGTCACCCTGGGTCCAGGTGTCATAGGGCAGGACACACCCTTATTCCAGGCATGGACGGAGGTGGCACGTTCAAGGGGGACTAGACCTGCCCGCCTCTCCCGGGCTTCGGTCCTAGGAAGTGGGACCTGCTAGGCTCTGAGGAGACAGTGCCGGGAGAGGAGGACCAAGCCTGACAACACCGGGCCAACCCTGCCTTGCAGCAGCCCAGCTCTGCAGCCTGGAAATTGCTATTCCTGGAGTCTTCACGACTGAAGGCTCCTGAGTTTCCCGAGCCCCTCCCTCACTGGGGCTTTGCCCCCGACCACCCACCCTGCACGCTGCAGGAGGCAGACAGAGCCTGGATGGGACATCATGGCAGGGAGCACAGCATCACCTCAGGAAAATACAGAAACAGGGACTCTTCAAGAGAGTACCGCATACACACTCACAGGGGATCCTCACAGCCTCCAAGCAAGACAGAGGGGCAGATGGCTTCAATCGACAGATGAGCAGTAGGGATCCGCTAAGGAAGAGTGACTTCCCCAGGCAAACATGAGGGAACCCAGGAGTCTTCATCAGCTCAGGCCACCATAACCAAAAGCCACAGACTGGGGGCCTTAAACCACAGACCTTGATTTTCTCCCAGTTCTGGAGGCTGGAGGTCTGAGATCCAGGTGCGGCAGGGTCGCTTTCTGGTGAGAGGTCTTTTCCCAACTCATAGGTAGGTGGCAGGCATCTCACTGTGTATGACCTCTTCTTTGTACAATGTGGGGGGCAGAGATGGTGGGAGAGAGAGCACAAGGGCAAGCGAGAGGTCTCTGGCTTCTCTTCTGATAAGGACCCTACTCTAATCCGATCAGGGCCTCATGACCTCATTTAACCTTAATTACCCCCTTGTAGGCCTTATCTCCAAATCCAGTCCCATTGGGGGTTAGGGCTTTGACATACAAATACTGGGGAGACCAAATATGGTCCATAGCACCAGGTGCTCCATAACAGAGCCTCAGAGAATATGGCTCATTTCACCACCACCTCTGTTCAAAGTGTTCAAAGTGACAGTTCAATGTGTTTGGAAAACCGTATCCACCCCGTGACTAAGCCAGCGCCCTGTCAAAATAGAGAACATTTATATCTTCTCAGAAAGGAGCCACAACCTCCTTGCCAGTCGCTTCTACCTCCCTGGAGACTCTGCCACCCTCTGAAGTTCCTTCACCACAGGCCCATTTTGCCTGGTTTGGCATATTCCGTGCCAGTGGAATCACACAGTGCCACAGCCTGGTGTCTAATTTCTCTCACTCGGCATCCTCTCTGTGAGACACACCCGTGTGGCTGCGAGGGTCTGCAGCCCGCTGGTTTTCACTTCTGTGTAGGATTGCCCCAGGGTAGGGGATTCACAGCAAGTCCCTCGTCCCTTCTCCTGCTGATGGGCACTTGGGCTGGTTCTGGTGTGGAGCCATTATGATAAAAGCTGGTGCGAATGTCCTTGAGGGAGTCTCTCTGTGGACATGTGTGTTCCATTGTCCTGGGTAAATAAGTAGGAATGACAGGGCTGGGTCACAAGGGAGGGAAGTGAATGATTTACTTAAGATGGCTCCACGCAGAATGTCCAAAGTGGTTGTGGCAATTCACACTCACATCGCCAGTTCCTGGTGTGGGGACCATCCCAAGCCAGACACGAGGCAGAGAGAGGCCGGCCACTTATCAGGCCGTGGCCTGAGTCCCACACCTGTACTGAGCACATTACGGAACACGCTGCAAGCAACCAGATCTGCGAAGGTCGGAGACTTGCTGACACTTACCCAGCCCAGTAGGACCCTCAAGTCGGGGAAGCACGAGAACCGTGTTGGGGTGGCGCTCAGAAGGACCATGCCACCCGAAAGCAGCCAACTGCACCTGCGAGGTATCCGTGGGCAGGTGGACGCGGAGGCTGCTGGCAGCCAGGAAGAAGCTGTCCCCCAGGTAGGAGTGGCCAGTGAGGGAATGGCAGGTTCACAAAGGGGAGAAGGGGGCCTGCTTGGCTGCCCGAGAGCCTGTGGAGGGTTTGGGGCAGGGCTGGGAGCCCCCAGAGGTGGGGGCGGAGGAAGAGGACCACTGAGCAGTCAGAGCAGGCTGCAGCTGGTGGGGAGCTGGTCTGAGGCCAAAATTTAGGAAGTGTGGGTGGACACTGCCTGGTGAGAAGGCAGGGGAGAGCTCCAGGCTCTCCCTAGAGGAGACAAGAGGGGCGCGTCGAGCTGTGCAGAGCTTGGGCCCTCGGCAATTGTGGGGCACAGAAGCCCCTCCCGGGCTGTGAGCCGACGACTCTCCCACTCAACCCTCAGAGGCTGAGGGACATCTCCCAGGTCACCCAGCTGGGAGGCGGCCAAATGGAAAGAAACCCTGAGACCCTCTCTGCCGCCACACTGGCCGTCCCCTGGACTTCATTCCCAACAGTAAGGTGCGTGGTGGAGGGGGTAAGTTATGGGAGCACCCTGTCACCTAGTGGTCCGGAGCCTGTGTGAATCTGAGTCTATTCCTCCCTTGGTCAACATCTGCTGGGCACTGGCTCTGTGCAGGGCCCGCTGCTGGCAATCAGGGGGAACAAGCCCAAAGACAGAAGACCCCGGAGGCTGAACCAAGCCAGTGGCATAATGACAAGTCCTTTACCCGCATCCGGGAGCCCAGCGGTCTGCCCTCGGAGCCCCAAGTTGGGGGGTGGCGGTGAAGGGAGGAGGAGGACGGAAGGGGGTGAAACGGGTATCTACCTGGGCGTCACAGGGGACTCTTAAATGTGAGCATAGCCACAGGAACTCATCCCCACCCCTGTCACCCTGATGCCCATAGCAAAGACCCCAACCAGCATCTATTACATGATGACACATAAGGCAATGCCGCTAATGTGAATACGAGCGGAGGGTACTCCAGGGTCCACGTTTGATGTGGTGGCCAATCGGGGAGGCCTCCAAGGCCAGGGGGTGGGAGGGGGGTTCCGCTGAGACTTGAATGCGGAGGAGGGGGCCACCATGGGAATTTTGGGGGGCGGCTTGTCCCACACAGAGGAGGAACCAAGGCAAAGGCCACAGATGGGAATGAGCTCGGTGTGCTCTGGGGCCGGCCGAGAAGTCCATCACAGCAGGAGTCTGGTGAGGGGGCTGCAGATGGGTGGCATGGGAAGGAGAGCCTAAAGAGGAGGCCAGCTCCCGGCGGGGGTGGGGGAGCTGCTGGCCAGGGAGAGGACTTTGGAGCTTACTCTAAGGAGATGGGGAGCCACAGGGAGGACACATCACCGGGGAGGAGTGGGGTCTGGTGGCGTTGCAAAGAGTTTGCCCCAGCTGCCATGTGAGTGGGAGTGAAGTAGAGAAAGGGGCCAGAGTGGGAGAAGGGAGAGGAGTAGACAGGGCCAGGGGCCGTGGAGATGTGGACGGGGGCAGCAGTCGCCGACTAGAGTCACTAAAATCTGATGATGGGTTAGATGGGGGAGGAGGAGCAGAGGAGAGGGGAGGAAGAATTCTGGTACCTCTGCTTGAGCAACCGGGTAGAAGGCAGAGCCCTTGGGAAGCCTGGGGAAGAAGCAAGCGCGTTGAGGGGCATAGAGTGCTCCAGTCTGGACATCTTCATTCTGAAGTTCCCCTTGGGCATCCACGTGGGCAGTTAGTTTGATGAACACACGCAGAGCTCAGGGAAGAGTTCCTGCCCAGAGACAGAACGTTTGGAGCCATCGGCAGGCAGATCCTTCCGGTGAGAGTGGTGTCAGAGGTGCCAAGGGGCCCGGAGCTGAGGCTGGGAGCCCACCTCCACCGCACTGAGCTCCAAGCAAAGGAGGAGGAGGAGGGAGTTGCAAGGAGAACAGGAAGGCAGAGACTGATGCGGTCAGCCTGAAGGTGGGGGGCGGGGCTGACAGAAGCCAAGAGACAAAGGAAAGTGTTTTGAGAAGGTAGGATGGTCGGCTGTGTTAGGAGGTGGAGTCAAAGGAAGGCTGAGAGGTGGTAAAGTGAAGACAGTCAAGGCATCGCAGCCCAGCCCCGGCAGAGCGCGGAGCTGGTGTCCGGAGGCAGAGCTGGAGGAGAGTCCTGGAACTGGAGTCAGTACGTATGGAAGGAGGGAGAATAGGAAGGGAGGAGGCTGAAAAGAGGGGAAATGAGTCAACAGTCTACTTACAGGCCAGCTGGCCAGTTGGCAGCAAGGGTCCCGCATCTGCTCCCACGGGAGCACCTTCTCTGAGGAAGGACCCCAGACAAATCATGGCAGAAACCAAGAAGGAGGACGCTGTGGGGTGGAATCTGTGACAGGACTGGGGCCGAGGTTCCCTAGACAGAAATTCTCACGGCAAGTGTTAAGAGCAGACAGTCTCGGCCCTCAGCAGTGGGAGGGCGGGGAGTGCACGCACCCATGAGGCCAACTGGGAAAGATGGTTTCTGAGAGAACACCCGTGTTTCTTCATTTACCCAGCACTTACCACCTGCGAGATAGGAAAGCTGGGAGAGTAAGGCCACGTGGGCAAGCCAAGGTCCAGCTATAAGGCCAACTCCAATGTGGCCTGCTTCTGGGTGATGGGTGAGTGTAAAACAAATGAGAGTGTCTTCAACCTTGATGCCAGGAACTTTCTCCCAGAAACAGGCCAACAACGCTTCTCCGTGGTGGGGAGGAAATGAGCAAAGGCGATTCACAGAAGAGCACCCGGGCACGGTTGGCAAACTTCTGAGAAGATACCCGCTCTCACCGCCAACCGGGGAAAGGCAAGGTGTACAGTAATGAGGCACTGCTTTTCCTTGTGCGGTGGGCAAATGGTCAAGGCTGGACAAGACCCAAGGCTGCTCAGGCTGTGGGGTCCACAGGACCACTCCCACGCTGCTGGTAGGAATGAACATGGGTTCAGCCGCTCACGGGAAGTAACGGATTAGCAACACCCGGTCATGGGCACAGCCCAGGTCCCAGCAAAACCACTTCTGAGCTGACAGCGGCTCAGACAGGCATGTGCAGGGTGCTGGTGGCAGCAGTGTCTGTAAGAGCCAAAGACCAGGAACAGCCTGAATGCCCATCCTTGGGGTCATGCACAAATAAACCAGGGCTGCGATTCAACCAGGAGCTGGACACTCAGAGAAGTCTTGACCAGTAAACCTTGAGTAGGAAAAGCAAATCGCAGAAGAAGATGGCTGGCCAGATGCCAGGCAAGAAAAGAGAAGGGGGCAGGGGCAGCAATGACATCCGGAGGTGTGACCCCTAGAGGAACTCCCTGCCACCCGAGCAGTGGAGGGCTTGTCTGCATGGACCCAGACTCCCGTGAAGGGACAGGTGCAGGCTGGCGAAACCCACAGGGACTTGACCTTTGTTTCCAGCAGAGGCAGCACTGCCCTGGTGCACCATCTAGCCTAGGTGGCAAAGGAAAGGGGAAGGACCTAGGGAAGAAGGCTGACTCAGGGCCAGAGAGCCGGAGGTCTCTGGGGAGGTGCAACACCCATGCTGCCCTGAGGGGCCAAGAGAGCAATGTCCCAGAGCCCACTAGGCTGGTGAGGGCAAGGCACATATTGAGTACCCAACTCCCAGCACAGCAGCTCTCTGGTACACACCCTCGGGTGGAGACCCCAATTCTGTCCTCCCGCTAAGGCGCGGAGAAGGGGCAAGGACTTGCCCAAGGAAACAGAGTAAGACACAGGCACTAGGAGTTGAGCTCTAAGCAGCAGAAGCCCACTATTGGGATTTGAACTTGGCAGCGAGCAAAACCGTGGCACCCTCCTGGGGACTGGCGACTGGCACTGGGGTGGCGGAGTGCCTTGGCCCGTCGTGCACCCACAGCGGCTGAAGCCTGCGGCTCCCGGCCTCCCGGGCGAGCGGGGAGGGCAGCGTGTGGACCGCAGACCCTCTGATGGGGCGGTGTGTGTGTGAACGCCCGTGTGCGCCTGTGGCATCTACTCTGAGGAATCACACCTGGGCTGGGCGAGGTGCTCCTCGCCTAGCCTGGGGACAGGACCAGTCCTGGGAGGGGAGGGGGAAGGAACAGGTGACGTCACCCGCGGTCCCGGGGCGTTCGCGGCGGTGGCGACAGCCCGGCCGCGTGACCCGCGCGCGCCAATGGCCCGGCCATCACCGGGGCGCCGCGGAGGGTCCGCGCTCGGCTACCACTGTGCCCCCGCCCCGAGTGAGTCCGCACTGCAGAGAGCGGTGGCGGGCGGGCAGGCAGGCGGTGGCGCGCTGGCCCACGTGCAGCGCTGAGAGAGGGACAGAGACAGGGAGAGAGAGAGCCGGGGAAAGAGGGGCGCCCGACCGCGTCGCCGCTCAGCGCAGCCTCGCGCCCCTCCTGCTGGGACCTCGGCCAGGAAAGACCCCGACCCGAAGAAGGTACCAGACCCGGCGTGGTGCGTTTGGCTCCGGGAGACCCTGCCACCCTCCGCTAGCCCCAGCAGGACAGCGGCAGCCCGCGGGGCCGTAGGCGGGGGTGGGGGGGGAGTGGGGAGCGGGGGTGGGGGGGCGGAGTGGGGAGCGGGCTGTGGCCCCTGCGGGCAGGTGGAGAGCGGGGCGGGGGTCAAGCCTGGACCGCAGAGGCAGCACGGGGGAGAGGAGGGGCAGCACGTGGTGGGGGTGGGGTGAGGTGGGGGGGCGGGTCGGCCTTAACCTCGCTCTTGTCCTGTTCGTGTTCACAGGCTGTGGAGACCTGGGCGGTTTTCTCTGAGTCCTAGACCCCCGCCCCAATTCATTCCCGTTCCCCCACCCCCCAGGGCCAGCCACCCTGGTCTGCACCGGGAAAAGTTTCCTACCCATAGCATTAGCCCCGCACCGGAGGAAACTGCGGGCGGTGGCGGTGAAGATGCTGCAGGACCAGTGCAGGTGGATGGGCGTCAGCGCTCACAGGGGCCTGCTCATCCTGGGCATCCCGGAACACTGCCACTGCGGCCCTGGTCGAGCTTCACCGGAAAGTCGATTATGCTTTGGTCCCCAGGGAAATCCCAAGCACTAGAGGTCCCTGGAACATGGTCTTTGTGCCCCGATGCTCAGGAGAGGAGTTTCTAGGTCGCGTGTTCCCCTTCCTGTGGCAATAGGGGCAGACGGTGGAGAGTGTGGCCGGTGCCCTGGGGCTGAGGCTGGGGCTGCGCAGGGTGTGCTGGCTCCCATCCATCAGTCAGGCGGTCCAGCCTTGGGTGAAGACCCTGCGGTACCAGCGCCTGGGCGTGTTTTCCGGGAGGGACCAGCCGGACCCCGGGGAGGAGTCCTTTGAGGTCTGGCTAGACCATACCTCTGACATGCTGCATGTGTGGCGTGGGGTTTTGGAAAGGGAGAGGAGGAGGAGCAGGCTGATGGAAGGCCTGCGAGGGATGGCCCTGCAGTTTGTGCACAGGATCCTGGTGGAGAACCCTGCCAGGACTGCACAGGACTGCCTGGCGGCTTTGATCCAGGTGTTTGGAGACAACAAGTCCCAGGCGACCATCTGGGTGAAGTGTTTGCTCAACAGCAATCAGGTGAGTGCCTCTCTGCTTTTGTGTTGCGGACGGAAGCCCTGCTGCACAAAGCCGTCAAGAAAGGGACCCTGACCAGAGCCTGAGCCAGAGAAGCAGCCAGGCTCCTTCCAGGCCCAAGTTCACTGGTAGCAAGTGAGGCTGGTCCTTCACTCTGAGTTTGAAGAGAGAGCGGTCGAGTTTCCAAGTAGTGAGGGCCCCTGTGAGTGGGGGGAACATGGTGTGAAGCATCTTTGGGTTCCTGTTGTGTAAGATGACGTGGAATTTCATCTCTGTTTTCTTTGGGAATTTTTCACATATTGTCTCATTTAAAAGAAGGCTTAATAAGCTTCAGTATCTAAGTTTGCAAATGACATTAATCACACATGTATTTGCATTAGTTCAGTTCAGTGACAAGAGTTTTGCAATTGTGTAAAACAAATTGTAAGATTCCCATATTATTTTGTGATGGTGAACAAGATAACATGGCATTGGAATAGGAATTTACTTGGAAATGTGAAAGTAATTAGCAGTACAACTGAAGGCCACCACGTTGTTCCTCGGGACACCCCGTCGTCCGCTCAGTGGTGGGTGCCCTGCTGTGGGACTTTCCTGTTCCAGCCATAGGGCAGGGCCAGGCCCCGGGCATGTGGGCCAGAGGGGGAGTGGCTGACCTGGGGGAGCGGGCATTGCCGGCACCCATCTTCCTGGCGAGACACCACCCGCAGGGCCCTCAGGAAGGGAGGCAGTGGGGGGATGGAGGGCCGCCAGGTGGGGTGTAGTGGAGGCACATTGTTGGGGACACTGGTGGAGGGGCCAGAGACCCCCGGACTCTGGTGGCTGTTACAAGTTCCTCTCTGTGTTATCATGCCCTCTGTTCAATGGTTTCAGTCAAAGTTTCTCTTAGTAAATTTCTCTGAAAGTTTCAGCTGCGTCTGGCCTCTGCTGTGGGCAATGAAGGGAAAGGGATGCTGCAGGTGAGGGCGGGGGTCAAGAGTCGGAGTCCTGCTCAGCACCCATGGGACACCTCTCCAGGGAGAGGGTAAGGTAGGCACTTTGCAGACCCAGACATCGTGAGGGTTTTTCTTCCAGTTCATAGGTGAATTGTAAAGTTTTAGCGAAAACTGATAATTGCCTAAAAAGGCAGTAGAGAAGTTAAAATGTAAATGAAAACCTTGATTATCTCAGCAGGAAAAAGGGGACATAGGAGCAACAATAGTTGGACAGACACTGCTATGGACTGAATATTTGTAAACCCCTGCCCCTCATTCACCTGTTAAATTCTAACCCCCAAAGGGATGGGATTTGGAGGTGGGGCCCTGGGAAGTGATTAGCCCATGAGGGGGGAGCCCTCATAAATGATTACCTCCCTTATAAAAGAGGCCCCAGACGGCTGCCTCATTCTTTTGTGCCATGTGAGAAGATGGCTAGTGGATACAACTATACAAGAAATCAGTCCATATGAAGAAGAGCTTTATTACTATTATTTATTACTCAGCTGTACAAAGGAACGAAATTGGGTCATTTGTAGATGCGTGGATGGATCTAGAGACGGTCATACAGAGTGAAGGAAGTCAGAAAGAGAGAAACAAATATCGTGTATTAATGCACATATGTGGAACCTAGATAAATGGTACAGATGAACCGGTTTGCAGGGCAGAAATAGAGACACAGACGTAGAGCACAAACATATGGGCACCAAGGTGAGAAAATGGTGGGGGCGGGCGGGGGGTGTGATGAATTGGGAGATCGGGATTGACAAATGTACACTAATATGTATAAAATGGGTAACTCATAAGAACCTGCTGTCTAAAAAAATACATAAAATAAAATTCAAAAATTAAAACAAACCAAAGAAATAAGAATAGGTTTATGACATTATCAATCACAGTAGAAAACCACCTGTGAAGACAAGTGGACGTACCTGCCACAATGGGCTCTGCATCGCCAAGTTTGCTCCCCCAACTCCGCAGCCTTGCAGGGAGGCCTTCCTATTGGTGGAAGGCCAATGGGCGTGTCTTTTGCTTCCGGAGGCGCCAAGCCTTGGGACCTCAGGCCCTCAGTGCGCGTGGCTATTGGTGCTTCCGTAGCAAAGCCCCTCCTCACGTGCTCTTCTGATCCAACCACTTTCCCTGTAAAGAGACGTCTAGAACGTTCTCCCTCATCTTCCTGGGGCTTCCGGGAGCAGCCGGAAACGCACGTGGCGTTCGCACAGAGTGCCTGGGACAGTCGGCAGCACAGTTCCTGGCTGCTCTGCTGAGACGAGCTCTTCAGCCCCTCGTGAGCGGGACTCCGGAGCCATCCACAGAGTCAGAGCAAGTCAGGAGACAGGCGGGGGCTTTGCCGGGGGCTGGACTCCGCAGGTACCGGGGGCCCTGGGAAGGAGTGGAGGTCGGGGGAGGGCTACGGGCTGCTCGGTTGGGAGTGGGGGAGCGGCGGCGGAGGGTAGCGGGCTGAAGGGGGGCTGAGGGAAGGGTCCCCCAGTGAGCGGGTCAGAGGGGAGGACCGCTGGTTTCCGGGGTGGCTGGTGGGGGGCGTTCTGGAGTCGGGGTGCAGAGGGTGGGGCTAATGGCTAAGCGTGGGTGGGGGGGCCGGAGCGGAGGGCTTCCTGCCGGTCGGGTGGGGCCGGCTTTGGGGCCAGAGGAGAGGATGACTGGCTGCGGGGGTGGGGAGGACGGCACCGGCGGGCCCCACCCCGGGGGCCGAGACGGGAGGGGAGGGCTAACGGCTGCTGCGTGTGGCGGGAGGAAGGGGGAGCTACTCCTGGCTGAGGCGGGGGTCGATGGGGAGGACTCCCGGGCGTGGCTGCGGTAGGCGTTAGGGGAGCTCCCGCCGGGGCGGGGCGTGGGGCGGGGGGGGGGCGGACGCTCGTGGCAGTTAGGGGGCTCCGGCTTCCGGGTGGGCGGGGGCAAGACGGGTGGGCTGTGCGTCTGGGGTACGAGAAGCGAGAGCCCCCGGCGCTGAGTGTGCTCGGGGGAGGACTCCCCGGTGTGGGGAGGTGAGAGAGGCAGTCTGGCCCGTACGCATGGCGGGGCGCCCGGCTTCCAGGGCCCAGAGCGGAGCGCCACCAGCTGGTGGGTGGGGGAGGGTGTATGGAGGGGATGTAGTGCGAGGGGCCGGGGAGGAGCCGCCTGGCCACGGGGGGCGTAAGTGATGCTGAGAGGGGGAGGCGCTGGGGCTGCTGTGATCTGGTGGAGGCTGTTGGCCATGGCAGATGGATTTGTGGGGGTCCAGGGAGGGGCTCTGGCCCGCTGCATGAGGCATCGAGAGCTTCAGGTCGCCTCTGTCCGGGTGGCACAGGAATTGCAGAGGTGGGTGGGCAGGGCAAGGCCCTGGCCTCCACACAGAGTACACAGATTCCTTACGAGGGTGCTTTGCACATTCACCCGGACACGCCGTACCAGAGTTGTAAAAGTCTCCATAAATTTAGCAGTATTGCAAGTTTACATGATAAGTTTTCTCGTCACGGGGGAATTTTATTTGATGGTACTAATGATAATATATCTTCAAATATTGGGAAACCCATGGATCAAAGAAAAAAAATCACAGAGGGACTTAGAAAATATCTCAACGTGAATACTAAGAAAGCACAACTTACCAAAATTAGTGGGAGGCAGCAAAAAGCGACAGGAGGAAACTGTATTCCTCTAAATGCTTCTGTTAGAAAAGAGTCAGGACATAAAATCAATGAGCTAACAGTCCATGTAGAGATGCTAGAAGAAGAAGAGCAAAGGAAACATAAAATGAAGTAATAAGAGAGCTAAGAGAGGAAATCAGTGATAGAAAGCAAATTATGGACACGACGAACAAAGCCATGCGCTTCTTTCAAAAGAGCAAGGAGACCGAGAAAGTCCTAGAACGATGAATCACGGAAAAATAGAAAGAACGCTGATCACCAATATGAGGAATCAGAGAGGGCCAACGTTACAGATCAGATGTACATTAAAAAAGAGGATATAGGGGAATATTATGGAAATGTTTATGCTAACAAATTGGAAGGCTTGAGAAATTCCTTGGGAAAAAGGCAGCTTCCTAAAACTGAGGCCAGAAATGTAGAAAAGGTGACGAGCCTTCTATCTGTCTTTTTTTTTTAATTATTTTATTTTATTTTATTATTGTTTCTTGAGTCGTCCGCAACAAGTGCTCTTTTGTTATTATTTTTAAATTTTATTCTTTCTTTTGGCTGCGTTGGGTCTTTGTTGCTGCGCGCGGGCTTTCTCTAGGTGCAGCGAGCGGGGGCTACTCTTCGTTGCGGTGCACAGGCCTCTCATCACGGTGGCTTCTCTTGTTGCAGAGCACGGGCTCCAGGCATGTGGGCTTCAGTAGTCGTGTCACGTGGACTCAGTAGTTGTGGCTCGTGGGCTCTAGAGCGCTGGGTCAGTGGTGGTGGCGCGTGGGGTTAGTTGCTCCGCGGCTTGTGGGATCTTCCCGGACCAGGGATCGAACCTGTGTCCCCTGCACTGGCGGGTGGATTCTTAACCACTGTGCCACCAGGGAAGTTCCTAGCCTTCTAACTTGTAAATAAATTTAATTTATCAAAAAGAAGTTTCCTAAAATGAAACACACAAAACAGGGCTGAGACGTGCTCCAGACTGCTGCTGTGAGGGGCACTAGGGTGGGCTGTGTGGCACAAACATGATCCTCTCCTCTTTGCACCCACAGGCCGATTCCCACACTTCAGCAGCCTGTGCACACCTGTTTGATCGCTTCCCCCCACCCTCAGGTCCTCGAAGATGGCGATGGCTCTGGCGGTATTGCGGGACTGGTGCAGGTCGATGGGCGTGAACGCTCAGCGATCTCTGCTCATCCTGGGAATCCCAGATGACTGCAAAGACCAGGAGTTCCAGGAGGCTGTGCAAGCTGCCCTGCGTTCCCTGGGCAGGTACCGAGTGCTGGGCAAGGTCTACAGAAAGGAGCTGGGGTCGAGTGTTGCCCTGGTCGAGTTTGCTGAGTGTTTAAATCGAAGCTTGCTCCCCCGCCAAATACCAGGCAAGGGAGGGCCCTGGACTGTGGTCTGCCTGCCCCAGGCCCCTGATGCTGATTCACAGGATAGACCCAATTTCCCTGAGCAGCCCCAGAGACAAGCAGTGGTTGGCAGGGCAGGTGAGGCAGGAACTGCAGGTCACTCAGGAACTGCAGGGGAGGAGGAAGCTGCAGGGGAGGCGGGAGTCGCAGGTATGGAGGGAGACACAGGTGAGGAGGAAGCCTTAGGTGTGGAGGGAGCTGAAGGTGAGGAGGGAGGTGCAGGTGAGGAGGGAGGTGCAGGTGAGGAGGGAGCTGAAGGTGAGGCAGGAGCTGCAGGTGAGGAGGGAGCTGCAGGTGAGGCAGGAGATGCAGGTGAGGAAGGAGCTGCAGGTGACGAAGGAGCTGCAGGTGACGAAGGAGCTGCAGGTGAGGAGGGAGCCTCAGGTGAGGCAGGAGCTACAGGTGGGGAAAGATCTGAGGGTCGAGCAGGAGCTGAAGGTGAAGCAGGAGTGTCAGATGAGGAAGGAGCTGCAGGTGAGGAGGGAGCCTCAGGTGAGGCAGGAGCCGCAGGTGAGGAAGGAGTTGCAGGTGAGGCAGGAGCTGCAGGTGAGGAAGGAGCTGCAGGTGAAGCAGGCGATGAAGGTGAAGCAGGAGTGTCAGATGAGGAAGGAGCTGCAGGTTACAGAAATGTTGCAGGCGTGGCAGGACTTCTGAGTATGGCAGGACCCACGGGCGAGGCAATGACTGCGCCTGAGGAAGCAGTTGTGACAGCGGCAGGCGCCATGGGTGAGGCAGGGCCCGGGACCCAGCAGTGGAGGCAGGCCTTGCAGCCCCTGCTAGACAGCATGGGCTACCAGGAGCTGGGAACCTTCTCTGGGATGGAAGAGCCGGGCCACGGGGAAGAGTCCTCTGAGATCTGGCTGGAGCAGGCCAACGACATGCTGCACCTGTGGCGCCACGTGTCTGAGAGGGAGAGGAGGAGGAGGCTGGTGGAGAGCTTGCGCGGCCCCGCGCTGGACCTCCTGCGCGGCCTCCTGGCGGAAGATCCCGAGCTGGCTGCCCAGGACTGCCTGGCCGCGCTGGTGCAGGTGTTTGGGAACAAGGACCCCCGGGGGAGTGCTCGGCTGAAGTTCGTGACCTGTGCCCAGCGGCCCCAGGAGACTCTCTCTGCGTACGTGATGCGCCTGGAAGGCCTGCTGCAGTCGGCCCTGGAGAAGGGGGCCATCCACCCGGCCATGGCGGACCAGGCGCGTGCCCGGCAGGTGCTGATGCGGGCCCGGCTGAACGACACGCTCCGGGACACGCTGAGGACGATGCGGCTGATGAGGAGGCCTCCCAGCTTTGCGGGGATGCTGCGGCTCATCCAGAAGACCGAGGCCCGGGAGGCCGACCCGGCTAGCAGGGAGCACTTCCCAGGGCAGGAAGAGGCCCGTGTGGACGTTGGAGTCCTGGCAGCAGCCGCCCAGGCCGCCGCGGCCCAAGAGGCCATCACCGCAGGCACCACTGCACATGGCACCAAGGCCTCCCCGGCCGGTGAAGATACCACTGCCCAGGCCGCCCGTTCCAAGGAAGGTAGTGCCAAGGACCACCCGGCACGTGAGGAGGCCAGTGGGGCAGTTGCCGGCACTGCCAAGGCTGGCGAGGCGGGCCCTGAAGACCATGGTGCCGCCAGGGCAGCCCCTGGCCCTGGGGAGACCAGCAAGGCATCCGCGGCCACTCAGGAAGACGGAAGTGCTACCGCTCCTGCGGGCCTAGGTCAGGCAGGACCCTCAGATGCCCCCAGGGTCCCCATGCCTGGCCGGATGGGCAGTGCTTCCTCGGTGGCCCCAGGAGGTCCTGGCTGGGAGCCAGAGGGTCTCGCCCAGGCAGGAGGCCAGGAGGCCGAGGAGAGCCCCGAGGAGGGGCTCAAGCCCATCCCAGAAGAGCCGGGAAATGAAGACGGGGCTTCAGAGATGATCTCCCCGGGGTCCACCTTAGGCCAGTAGGCTCAGCAGGTCCCGGGGCCCCCAGGCTTGGAGGCAGGGGGAGACCAGGCCTGGCAGCCTACTGGTCCCATATTATGGGCTACTCAAGGTGCCTGGGCCTCCCTCCTGAGAGGGGACCCCTATTCATCATCCCCTGGGGCAGGTTGCTCCCTGTACTGGCAAGCCCAAATGTGTCCCTGTAGGCCCCAGAGGGACCCAGGAGTCAAGGAACCCCCCAGCCCCCGCTCCCCTCCCCCCAACATATACACCCTAGCCATCGACCCCCCGCAGAGCCCTGAGGTGCGCCACGTGCCAGCCAAGGCTCTGGTCTCTGTGGGCCAGTGTCGTGAGCTCGACGTGTGCTTTCTGGGCATAGATTCAGGCCCAGCGCTGCCTGTTGTTGTGGAAATGTGCATGTGTTCTCCTCTGAGCAGTTCCCCCAAGCCCTGCGCGGCGTGGAGACCCCGAGCCCAGTCCCAGGAGCCGGCGGGAAGGACGGGATGGACGAGGTCACAGCCAGCACCCACCCCAGGACCTGGGATCCCACCTGGGACCTTGGGAAGGAAGACCTTGACCGGGGCTGCAGGAGGTCTACGGGAGGCCCCCCAGGGCTTGTGTTCTGCTGGGCCACCCCGTTGTTCCTCGGGACTCCACGTCCCCGGCTCGGTGGCGCGCGCCCTGCTGTGGGACTGTCCTGTGTCCGCCATAGGGCAGGGCCGGGTCCCAGGCATGTGGGCCAGAAATGGAGGGTCTGCCCTGGGGGGAGCGAGTATGGCCGGCGCCCATCTTCCTGGCGAGAGGCCACCGCGGGGCCCTCAGGAAGGGAGACTGTGGGGAGACGGAGGGCCGCCGGGTGGGGTGTAGCGGAGGCACCTTTTTGAGGACCTTGGGGGGAGGGCCGGGACCCGTGGGCTCCGGTGGCCGTTAGAAGTTCCTCTGTGTGTTGTTATGCCCTCTGTTCAATGGTTTCAGTCAATGTTTCTGTTTAATAAATTTCCCTGAGCGTTTCATCTGAGTCTGGCCTCTGCTGTGGGCAATGGAGGGAAAGGGCTGCTGCGGGTGAGGGCGGGGGTCCAGAGTCCGATTCCTGCTCAGCACCCATGGGACACCTCTCCAGGGAGAGGGTAAGGTAGGCACTTTGCAGACCCAGACATCGTGAGGGTTTTTCTTCCAGTTCATAGGTGAATTGTAAAGTTTTAGCGAAAACTGATAATTGCCTAAAAAGGCAGTAGAGAAGTTAAAATGTAAATGAAAACCTTGATTATCTCAGCAGGAAAAAGGGGACATAGGAGCAACAATAGTTGGACAGACACTGCTATGGACTGAATATTTGTAAACCCCTGCCCCTCATTCACCTGTTAAATTCTAACCCCCAAAGGGATGGGATTTGGAGGTGGGGCCCTGGGAAGTGATTAGCCCATGAGGGGGGAGCCCTCATGAATGATTACCTCCCTTATAAAAGAGGCCCCAGACGGCTGCCTCATTCTTTTGTGCCATGTGAGAAGATGGCTAGTGGATACAACTATACAAGAAATCAGTCCATATGAAGAAGAGCTTTATTACTATTATTTATTACTCAGCTGTACAAAGGAACGAAATTGGGTCATTTGTAGATGTGTGGATGGATCTAGAGACTGTCATACAGAGTGAAGGAAGTCAGAGAGAAACAAATATCGTGTATTAATGCACATATGTGGAACCTAGATAAATGGTACAGATGAACCGGTTTGCAGGGCAGAAATAGAGACACAGACGTAGAGCACAAACATATGGGCACCAAGGTGAGAAAATGGTGGGGGCGGGCGGGGGGTGTGATGAATTGGGAGATCGGGATTGACAAATGTACACTAATATGTATAAAATGGGTAACTCATAAGAACCTGCTGTCTAAAAAAATACATAAAATAAAATTCAAAAATTAAAACAAACCAAAGAAATAAGAATAGGTTTATGACATTATCAATCACAGTAGAAAACCACCTGTGAAGACAAGTGGACGTACTTGCCACAATGGGCTCTGCATCGCCAAGTTTGCTCCCCCAACTCCGCAGCCTTGCAGGGAGGCCTTCCTATTGGTGGAAGGCCAATGGGCGTGTCTTTTGCTTCCGGAGGCGCCAAGCCTTGGGACCTCAGGCCCTCAGTGCGCGTGGCTATTGGTGCTTCCGTAGCAAAGCCCCTCCTCACGTGCTCTTCTGATCCAACCACTTTCCCTGTAAAGAGACGTCTAGAACGTTCTCCCTCATCTTCCTGGGGCTTCCGGGAGCAGCCGGAAACGCACGTGGCGTTCGCACAGAGTGCCTGGGACAGTCGGCAGCACAGTTCCTGGCTGCTCTGCTGAGACGAGCTCTTCAGCCCCTCGTGAGCGGGACTCCGGAGCCATCCACAGAGTCAGAGCAAGTCAGGAGACAGGCGGGGGCTTTGCCGGGGGCTGGACTCTGCAGGTACCGGGGGCTCTGGGAAGGAGTGGAGGTCGGGGGAGGGCTACGGGCTGCTCGGTTGGGAGTGGGGGAGCGGCGGCAGAGGGTAGCGGGCTGAAGGGGGGCTGAGGGAAGGGTCCCCCAGTGAGCGGGTCAGAGGGGAGGACCGCTGGCTTCCGGGGTGGCTGGTGGGGGGCGTTCTGGAGTCGGGGTGCAGAGGGTGGGGCTAATGGCTAAGCGTGGGTGGGGGGCCGGAGCGGAGGGCTTGCTGCCAGTCGGGTGGGGCCGGCTTTGGGGCCAGAGGAGAGGATGACTGGCTGCGGGGGTGGGGAGCACGGGACGGCCGGGCCCCATCCCCCACCCCCCCAACCCACCCCACCCCCCACCCCGGGGGCCGAGACGGGAGGGGAGGGCTAACGGCTGCTGCGTGTGGCGGGAGGAAGGGGGAGCTACTCCTGGCTGAGGCGGGGGTCGATGGGGAGGAGTCTCGGGCGTGGCTGCGGTAGGCGTTAGGGGAGCTCCCGCCGGGGCGGGGCGTGGGGTGGCGGGGAGGATGCTCGTGTCCGTTAGGGGGCTCCGGCCTCCGGTGGGCGGTGGCAAGACGGGTGGGCTGTGCGTCTGGGGTACGAGAAGCGAGAGCCCCTGGCGCTGAGTGTGCTCGGGGGAGGACAAAACAGTATTTCCTCAGGCAAGTCTGAAAATTGCAGACCTGGTTAGCCTGCAAAAGATTTCAATTTGAGCATGTTTGTTCACTTTGCAAATTAAGTATTGAGGTTCTATGGCCACAGGTATTTGGGCCCTTGAAGCTAATAGCTAGCCAGCCCAGACAGCTTCTATGCCCTGGACGGGGTAGTCAAAGAACTAAAATCTTAAACGCACCAACACCATTAGCTGTCCATTCTGTGCAGTGACAGCTTTAGTGCCCTATCCCTGCATGGGTTGCAATGTCAAATCCGGGAGTCTCCTACAGGTTGCTGCAAAGGTTAATCCTCACTCCAGAAGCCTTCTGGGTGCAGTGTCTTTGTTGCCACTAACCACAGACTAGGGACGTATCTAACTAACCTGGAGAATACTAGAGGCTAATTTGAAAAGAAGTCATGGGAATTCTTGAAGTTTAAAACTTCTGTTGCCTGAATTAAGAAAATATTCTGGTTCCCTAGTGGCTCAGCGGTTAATAATCTGCCTCCCAATGCAGGGGACACGGGTTCAATCCCTGGTCCAGGAAGATCCCACATGCTGCGGAGCAGCTAAGCCACCGTGTGCCATAACTACTGAGCCTGCACGCCACAACTACTTAAGCCTGCGTACTCTAGGGTCTGCACACCACAGCTACTGAGGCCTGCATGCTCTAGGGCCCGCGTGCCATAACTACTGAGCCCGCGTGTTGCTACTACTGAAACCTGAACGCCTAGAGCCCGCGCTCCACAACAAGAGAAGCCACTGCAACGAGAAGCCCGCGCACCGCAAGGAAGAGTAGCCCCCGCTAGTGGCAACTAGAGGAAGTCCAGCGCAGCAATGAAGACCCAATGCAGGCAAAAATAAATAAAATAAAATAAAATATTCCGATAGAAGGAAGGATACCACTGATGACTAAATTAGATAGCTGAAAGTTAACACTGAGTAACTCTCCCAGGAAGACAAAGAAGTGGAAACCGTGAGGAAAAGAGCACTAACAGCATTTCCCAAAAGAGAAACAAAGGAAAAAGGAATACAACTTCTTCCCTTGGGATGTGGAGAGCTCCCTGTACCGCGTGTCTCCGCTCCTCCCGCTTCCACGCCTCTCCAGCTGCAGTGTTCCATCGGATCTTGTCTTCCTCCTTGAGTGTTCTCAATGGGAAAAAGCTGTTCCAGAGCGTTATAACCAGGCTGAATCCATTGCCGCCCAGAGCAACTCCCCAGAGCTGCCTCGGCAAGCCCACTTTAACTCTGGTTGGGACATCCGGACTGGTTGTGATCCGCCCCCATTTGGACGGTATGTGTACCGCACACACGTGTTCCCTGCAGGAATCGAGGAGAAACACCTTCTGTTCCCCAGCGTACTGTGGGGAAAGCACTTCCTGAGCCGTTCAGGCTTGTGAGGGGCTGCAACAAGCTTAGCAGCATCCTCATCACTTCTCAGAGCCTTCCCCCCTCGGCCAGTCAAGAGGCCGCGCTGTCTGGACCACTGCCCCCTGCTGGTGGGAGGTCCTAGTGCGGTCACAGACTTGGAATCTAGCCCCCTGTCTCTGAGAGCCTGACAGTTAAAGCTTCTCTCCTCCAGGCTTTTAAGGGTATTTGAAACAGTAAAGACAGTCCGATATACAGGTAATTTTCCTTAAATGCTTAGGAGTGTTTGATTAGTTTTGTAGCCAGTGTTTAAAGGTTTGGGGAAAGTTACTTTGTCAAATCCAGAACTAACAAGGGAATATTCATTCAGAGGAATCTTGGCCATTTGTCTTTCTAAAGTTATTATTATTAACTGGTTGCTTTAAAGTTCATAAGATTGATTTAAAGGGCATTAAACAGAGTACAAATAGCAGTGACTATTTCTATGTCTTCCCCCTTTCCCCTGAACCTTGCATACAACCATAGGCGGCCTCTGACGTGGTCTAGGGCGTCCTGATCTCCAGTCAGTCTCTGTCTCCATTTTCCCAGCATCCTGCCATGCATAGCCATCCCATGTCCCCTAGATTTCTTGTGCACCACGGTGCACAGACTCATTACAGCTTTAAGATTCTGCCAAAGTGCCACTAATTAATTAAGAATTTATTAATATGGCCCCTCGAATCATTGGCCTCTGACCAAGCCTCTCCCCTAGAGTGCTCGCTTAAAGAATGAGGACCCTGTAACTCTATTCACTGTTGCCTTCCTTTGTCTACCTCACAAACCACTCACAGGGGAGTAAACATTGATCCAAGTCCTCAGATTCCCCTTTAATTTCTCTTTCCATTCCTCAGTCGCAGGGAGACCCCCAAGGTCAAAATCTTTATGCATTGTTCCTACTGCTGGAGCCTGTGGATCCAAGCATGTTGGCGGTTGCCTCTCCAAAGCTCCTACCTCCTCTGCGAGCATCTGACATTTAGCACTGGCACACTAGGTGTGTATGGAAGTTGTGGCTGACACTTAAACAGTTAGACTTGGTCCCGTATGAGTTTCCTATGGCTGCTCTAACAAATTACCACAAACTGGGTGGTATAAAACAACAGAAATTTATTCTATCACAGTTCTGGAGGCCAGAAATTCAAAATTATTATCACTGAGCTGAATCCAAGGTTGACAGGGCTGAGCTACTTCTGGAGGCTCTAGAGTAGAATTCTTCTTTGCCTCTTCCAGCTTCTGTTGGCTGCCAGCATTCCTTGGCTTGTGTCTGCATCACCTCAAGGTCAGCATCTTCCAATCTCTTTGTGCTGCTTCACATCACCTTCTCCTCTTCCGTGTGTGTGTATGTGTGTGTGTGTGTGTGTGTGTGTGAGAGAGAGAGAGAGAGACAGAGAGAGAGACAGAGACAGAGAGAGAGATCTCCTCTGCTTCTGTCTTATAAGGACAGTTGTGATTGGATTTAAGGCCCATCCTGATAACCCAGGATAAGCTCCCCATCTCAAAATGCTCCCTTCCCCTGATATCTTCTGTTGGAAAGTTCCTGCAGATAATTGTGTAATAAATCCACACAGTAAAACAAAGTCTTGGCTTTCTGGTTGAAAAATTATTCTTGACCTTTATATACCCATCCCTCAACCTGGGAGCTAATAGCTCCTGGCCCCAAGTTTGAAGGGAAAGGGTGATGCTTACAGCTGTCAGCCACTGACAGTCCTCCATAGGAATAGTCTTAAACTTTTCATATGCTTCATAGTGTCACACTTGCAAGACAAACAACCTTCTCTCTTATTAATATAGACTTTGTCTCATGACATAATCTCAATGTCATAACATGCCATTCTTGACATAAGTTATGCAGGGGTAAAGATGGAGAAGAATAGAGCACACGAAGGGGATGCAGAGTCACACTCTGTCATCTTCAGCTCCGTGTGTAATATTGTGTCCAAAGTTTGCATGTGTACACACCAAACGATAACAGTGTTTACCTTTGAGGAAGAGAGCGAGGTTCAGGAAGGGGGTCAAAGATGGACTCTTGCTTTTCACTCAATTGTATCACCTAATATTGTAAGCACTGAATAAATGTTTTGTTTGTCTAAGTAAAAAAATAAAAGATAAATATATGTGACTTACCAATCAAGAGGGAAAACAAGACACAAGCAATACTTATAGAATGATCCCATTTAAATAAAATAAACCAAATTTTTATATATATATATATATATATTTATTTATTTATTTATTTATTTATATGTATGAATGTTAAAGGAATAGGCAGTGCTCCGGAAGGATGTTCACTGAGAGGTTGACAGTGTTCATCTCTGTGGAGGTAAAGGGGACAGAGGTGGGAGTGTGACTCTCAGTGTTTCTTCTCTATACTTCCCACTGTTTGCATTCTTTACAATGAAAATACAGTCAGGTAGTATGGTGGGTGATTTTATGTGTCAACTTGGCTGGGCTGTACTGCCCAGTTGCTTGGTTACACATGTCTCTAGATGTTGCTGTGAAGGTATTTTTAGATGTGATTGACATTTGAATCAGTGACTATAAATAAAGCTGATTATTTTCCATAATCTGAGTGCACTGCATCCAAAGAGTTGAAGGTCTTAAGAGAAAAGACTGAAGTCCCTCAAAGAGGAAGAAATTCTGCCTGCAGACTGCATTCGGACTCAAGCTGTAACATTAACTCTTCCCTGGGTCTCCAGTCTACCTGCCTGCCCTGAAGAAGTCAGGTATCTATATATCTATATCTAACCTGTTTCAAACACGTACATTGGAGCTGAAAAGGCCTGGCTTGGAATTCCAGCTTCACCACTTCTAACTGTGTCCTTAACCAATTAAATTCAGCTTTATAGATTTCTACTTACTCATTGGTATAAACAAGGGAAATAATGGAAATAATCATTTGCATTACTATGAAGGTCAAACGGTACTGTGCCTGGTACATGGAACATTATCACAACTCAGCCAATGCCATTTATTGTGATTAAAAATGTTTTTCATTTTATGCTAAGAAAGCAGTAGGAAGAATTGAAGGGTTTTGAGCATGGAAGTAACATAATATGATTTGTTTTTTAAAAATAATTCTGGCTGCTCTATGAGGAATGCATAAGAAGGAGGCAAAGTGGATACAGATCAATGTAGGAGGCTACTGGACTAGTATAGGGGATATGTGGTCATAACTTGGACTACATGGTGGTAGAAGAGATGAGAACAGGTGGTAAAATTTGAGAAACATTGAAGGTGTCATGATTTTATTGATTTGACTTCTGCTTAATGGGTACGACAGGGTAGTTTTTGGCAGACAAACGCTCCTATAGAGAACAACAGGAAAATCCCATTAAAACATGACATGTGTCCCCACCACAAAAAATAAATGATAATTATGTGATGTGACAGACATGTTAGCTAACCCTAAGGTGGTAACACATTGCAACATATAAATGTATGAAGTCAACACATTGTACGCCTTAAACTTACACAGTTATACGTCAATTATATCTCATTTTAAATGAATTTTTTAAAATAACAATAATGTAGAATAGTTGCATGAGGGTGGACCGGGACTGAATATAAGTGAGGAGGGTCAGGGGGCCCTGTACCTAAAGCTTACCTTCATGGTGGATTTGTTACCGAGTCCAAGCTCATACTATTCGGCACATGACAGGCCAATAAATGGAGACACAAGGTGTTGAGGCAAGGAACAGCGACTTTATTCAGAAGGCCAGCAGACTGAGAAGATCGCAGATTCATATCCCAAAGAACCATTTTACCCAAGTTAGAATTCAGGCTCCTTTTATACTAAAAGGGGAGGGGGTGTGGCTGGTTGTTGCAGACCTCTCGGTGCTGGCCAGACCTCAGAGAGGACGTGATAGTCTCTTGTTCTCGCAGGTGTCCAGGTAGGTCAGGTCACGGAGTTCCTGTAAACCTTCAATAAGACAAATTTTACTTGCTGTTCTATAACTTTTTCTGTCTATATGAATGAAAGTGTTATGGCTTTAACGGTTAAGCCTGGGAGGCAGAGCCTTGAGAAAAGACTATTGTATATTTCAGGCTATAGGCGATGTTCTTTTACTGATTGAAGAGACAAAGGTTCAGAGCCAGCATAACTAAGCACAGAGATTAGAGCTAAAGGAATAGATCGAATATGGAGTTAGGTTTGTTCTTCTCTGTTACAGATTCATGGGCGTTTGGTTTTCTACTATTCCTTGGACTGTTAATGTACACGATACATTATCTTTCTTTTGTATATGTGCAATATTTAATAATAATAACATTCTAAATAGCAAAAACAATTTTTAAAAATATGACGGAAAAGATCAGTTTAAAGCACTGGAGACCTCCTGAAGTGATCAGAACTTAAGGGGCCACCGTGCAGGAGGAGAACCATGGAAAGGTACACTGGTATTTTGCAGCTGCTTCTCCTCTGGGGACGTTTGCCAATTCTAGGGCAGTGAAGGAGGCTGAGAATTCAGGCTTCATCCAGGTAGATGGATATATCTGGGGACCAAAAAAACAGCACAGCTTTCAGTGGTCTCACGGGCCTGGAGACACAAAATTGGAGATTTAAGGAGCCAAGATTGCAATGACAAAGAAGAGATAGAGGACTGAGTCAGAAGCTAAGGAGCTGAGCAGAAAGCCTTTCTAAGACAGAGAAGAGTTTTGTCTCATGTTAAGAAAAAGAAATAAAAGGTATTCATTATTAGAAAAGAAAACTGCTGTTATCTGAAGACAACATTTTCTGTGTAGAAAAATCTCATAGAATCTACCAAGAAAAGGCTGCTAGAAGTAATAAGTGAGTTTAGCAAGGTTGCAGGATACAGGAGGGAGGGACTTCAAAAGGGTAGGAGAAGGGCTTCCCTGGTGGCACAGTGGTTGAGAGTCCGCCTGCCACTGCAGGGGACACGGGTTCGTGCCCCGGTCCGGGAAGATCTCTTCCACGTGCCGCGGAGCGGCTGGGCCCGTGAGCCATGGCCGCTGAGCCTGCGCGTCCAGAGCCTGTGCTCCGCAACGGGAGAGGCGGCGGCGGTGAGGGGCCCGCGTACCGCAAGAAAGAAAAAAAAAAGGATATGAGAAACCTTTATCAAACTGTACACTTTAAATATGTGCATTTTAATTATACCTGAGTAAAGTCATTTAAATAAAGATTAAGTGAAAAAGGAGATGGCTGACAGGTAGAGACAGAGAAAGGCAATGCCTGAAGGCCCTGAAGAGGTTGGAAAATGACCACAGCGGGGATGCTTGAATCACTGATCAAGGTGGGGGCAGTTACAGGAGATGACAAAGCCTGGAAAGTGACAGCAGAAGTGGGTGGCTGAGGTAGAGGTCACTTTTGTGCCCACTGCATACTCTGTTCTTTTTGCCTGAGCACAACCTCCCTCACTCTTTGCCTGGCCAACTCCTACTCATCCTTCAGGTCTCAGCATCCATGTCCCTTCACCAAGGGCACCTCAAGTGGCGCTCCTGCCTCCATCTAACTTAAGTTCCTCTCTAACACACTCTTGTAGCAGTCTCGTAGTACTTGCCTTTCTCAAGCACTTAACATAATGATTACATATGTATTTGTGCAATTCCTCCCGCAATTCAAAGCTCCATGATGGTAGGAACCATGAGTGGTTTTGCTATCCATTGTACTTCTAGCACCTGGGGCAATGCATGGCAGAACATAGCTATATACATATTTATTGAATACATATTTATTAAATATGTAACAGGATGTTAAATGGAATGTTGCCCATCTCCTCAGGGTTTTAGCCCAAACCTGAGGACAGGAGGTGCTAAGTCCCTGCACGGTCTCCGTTCTCAACAGAAATACATCAAAATGCTTGTTATATAAATCAGCCTCAGATGGCCTCTGTGTATTGGCCCCTCACTTTTCTATTTCTTCATTGCAGGCTGAGATTCATTAGCTCAAAATCCCACTGGTGCCAAACTCCAGTTTTTACACATTAAATTATTTTTAAAATAGCCCAAGCCAGAAGATTATTAGTCAATTAGGGCCTGCCTGCCTTGCAATTCCCAGGACACCTTACCCCACATCCGCTGGTCATTGATAAGACGCCAAGCCACTGCTGCCCTTCAGAATTCTCTGACCTAGAGACTCCCTGCCGTGCTGCTGAGTGCCATCACCAGGACATTTAAGCCTCCTCTCTGATTCCTCTCCCTTAACAGTTACCTTACCCTCCTCTCCTTCTGGGTGGTGTTTCCTTAGCCCACCCATAAGCCTCTGGATGGTCTCACGCTACGGAGCACACGCAACCCAATAAAGCTTGTTGCGTGTGAGCAGCTCCCAAATCCCTCAAACAAACCCCCTACAGTGCTGAATTTACTAAAATATGGCAAAGCCACTTCAGCAAGCACCATCCCATCAATGCTATTTAAGAGAAGATAAAATATTTCGAAGGTAATTTTTAAAGGAAATTTTTAGGAGGAAAGAGTGTTTTGGCTTTTCTCCTACCTTCACCATGAAAGAAGAGGAGTACTCTCTAGCCTCAAATGAAATGTGTCAGTTCAGGTCCGCCAGGAAGCCAATATGGAGTTAGAAAGTGCAAAAGATTTACTGAGAAAGATAAAGGGGGGTAGGCAGGAAGAGCCTTCAGACCACAGTGAATGTAAGACACCTGTGGAAGGAGGGAGATGGAAGAAGGGCTGGAAGGGAGCGCCTTAGACGATGGTGCAGCTTTGAGAAAGTCTTGGCCAGCCCACTGGGAGCTCTGGTGCAAAGACGGCCCATTGAGGAGTCCCACACTGAGCAGAAATAATTCTAGTAGCCCTGCTGTGCTAAGTCGTAGACTGGGTGCTGCCTGGGAATAGCATGACCTCTGTGCAAATGCTGCAGTGGATCCTGAAAGCATTGCATCTGGGTGCTGTCAGCTGACTGCACTCCTGTCTTAAAGTGACATCTAAGCGGTGAACTTCCATAGCTGCCCCGGTCCACCCCTTGTGCCACACAGATCCACTATTCCATATACATATGTTCAGGGAGCAGTTTCTCTATGGTTCCCATGTGCCTGTCTTCTTGAGTGTCCACTTAGAAGAGAGAAATTGGTGGGACACAGTACAACGCCATTGATGCAGTTGGTCTTGCAGCTGTGACAGCTACTCATTACCTCCCTCCTCCACTGCCCATTCTAGGTCTCCCTCACCCTCTGCTATCACCTCCGCAGTCTTGGTCACTTTCCTTCATCCCTGAGGTCTGAGTCCCTGGTATCCATACCCTTCTCAGGGCAGAATTGCTGCACTTGGCCATTCACAGGCACAGCTGGGCAAATGAGTACCAAGAGTCACGTAAGCACATCATCTGTGTTCCGCACATATTCCAGCTGTAAGAGCAGTTCTCCCTCTTCCTTGGTAAGTGTTGGTTACTGCTGAAATGGCGACTCTTCCTGCCTGCCGGTCTCTGGACACAGAGGACAAAAAAATGCCGGGCAGCAGTCATATCTATAAGCACCACAGGACTCTGGCTGTGTCTCCTGGTGAGCTAAGGAGATGTGACACACGATGTCCACCTAAGTAGGTCACTAGGGAAGATGGAAAGTGGGGCCACTCTGGCTTCCACCCCTCGGCTCCCAGTCCCACGTATTCTTCCTATTGGGGACACAGTGCCACATGGAGGTCTCAGATGCAGTGCATATGTTGCATTCTGGAGGATGGCACCCCATCACTGCAGAGGATCGCCTCTAAGCATGTGCTTCAGCTGGGTGATGGAATGTGTGATACCAGAGGATCCCATGCTCGTGCGCCCACTCAGACACATCCTTCAGTCTGAAGTATATCCCCTGACAGTATACCATCTTGTATGGGATGCCAGGCCTGCATTTTCGGTCCCGGCGGCAACAGGGCTGACCAGCAGTGCTCACCCTCCAGCTCTCTGTGCCTCCACTCTGTTTTCCACTCACTGAGCTGCCCGTTCTGCCACCACAACGAAACAGGCCCTCTCCTTTGCCAAGGACTTCCTGGCCAGAGGCATTGCCGCCACCATCTCCAAGATGGCTGTGGCCCCGATGGAGTGGGTAAAACTGCTGTGCAGGTACAGTACACCAGCAAGCAGATCACAGCCGACGAGCAGTACAAGGGCATCGTGGACTGCATCGTGCGCAGCCCCAAGGAGCAGGGTGTGCCGTCCTTCTGGACGGACAGCCTGGGTCATACACTACTTCCCACTCAAGTCCTTAACTCCGCCTTCAAGGATAAGTACAAGCAGATCTTCCTGGGGGCCTTGGACAAGCACACGCAGTTCTGGAATTATTTTGCTGGCAATCTGGCCTCCGGTGGGGTGGCCAGAGCCACCTCCCTCTTGCTTCGTCTACCCCCTGGATTTCACCAGAACCCACCTGGCGGCTGACTTCGGGAAATCTGACATCGAGTTCAAAGGATTAGGAGCCTGGTGAAGATCACCAGGTCTGACGGCATCCGGGGTCTACGCCAGGGCTTCAGCATCTCCGTGCGGAGCATCGTCATCTACCAGGCCACATACTTCGGCATGTACGACAGCACCAAAGTCACGCTCCTTGACTCCAAGAACATGACAGTGGTGGCCAGCATGGTCTCCTGCCCCTTCAACACCAAGTGGCGGCAGATGGATGCAGTCAGGGCACAAAGGAGCCAACATCATGTACAGGGGGACTCTTAACTGCTAGCAGAAGATCTTCAAATACGAAAGGGGCATAGCCTTCTTCAAGGGCGCCTGTCCAACGTCCTCTGCCTCATGGGTGGTGCCTTCATGCTGGTCCTGTACGATGACCTGAAGGAGGTCATCTAGGCCCCACCCCGCTGGACACACGGACCCAAGAGAACCACATAGAATACTTAACTTTTATGGACCATTGACCTTCGAGAAATTTCACCATGTTTGTGGAGAGCTGGAGGTGGCTCTGGCAAAAGGCTCATTGTGATCACGACCGTTGGCACCCTGTGTCCATGTATTGATTAGGGAGGGAGTGGAATCGTGATGTCTTCATGGGTCCACAGGTGAGGCAGCTCCTACCAGACCTAGACTTCAGGTTGTCATAGGACCAACTTCTATTTAAGTATTTATTTTAAAAAACCATGTCTCCCATTTGTACTTAAGCATTATTATCTTTGGCACAGCCACGTATTTGCAGTTATGTTCAATGTTGGGCATTCTGCTGCAAAACAATAAAACCAGGACACAGACAAACGAAAAACAAAAAACACCCTTTGTCCCTCCACCCTAACCCACGTAGGGGTTTAGATCTTCCCTCCCCCTTTTCTTTCAGGGACATCCCTAGGTGTGGCTAGAATGTAACTGCCATCCATTTCCAACTTGTATCCAAAGACCAAGCAAATCCATCCAAAAGCCAAGCTTAGGCCTTTTCCTCCTCCTTCATCTGGCTGTATGGGATCATGTGGCCATAGTGTGAGCTGAGGGAGGAGCTCTGGTATGACTGTGACGCGTAACGTGAGGGCCTGAGCTACTGCTCACAAACCTTACTCACACCTCTGTCCCTGCCCAGCCCGCATTCCAGATGCACCACTGCCATCCTACAGTGAGTTGCCATCTGATTTTGACTTGGCAGGACCCAGCTCATGATGAGAAGTTCCAGACACAGAGTCAGTTGGTGTCCCATAGTCAAGCATCTGTCTCTACCGGGGCCCAGAAACACACCAGAGGCTATTTCTAGAAAGACATAGAATCTCTGATGCTGATGGCATGACCCTCCTCCAGAACCCCAGGGGACTGAGTGGCAATTCTCTTACAGGGGCTGGCCTTGAACTTGACACTGCATCCTTGCCCATTACTGATACCTCTGACACCATGGGGTCTGTCGTATAAGATGGTCCACACGGCTACTTCCACCACAGCCTGGACCTGCTGCAGGTTTCTCTCCCGCACCCCACCTCTGCCGCAGGCTCCTCTCCTGCACCCCACCTCTGATGCAGGTTTGTCTCCTGCACCCCAGCTCTCAGCCTTCTGTGTAACCTGATATATGGACCGCAGCAATAATCCTGGGGCCTACCAGGTGTGCTACTTTCTTCTTTGTGCTGGAGGATCCAAGACGCAATGATTCGTCTTGTACTTTGGAGGGGGCATCCTGGCATGCCTCTGATTACTGGACTCCTAAAAACTTCACTGAAATGTCAGGTCCCTGAATCTTCATAGGGTTTATCTCCCATGTTCTTGAGACGCCATGTGTCTTAGAGAGGCCTCTTACTCTTCCTGTCCAATCAGTATGATGGTGTCAGTGTAACTGATCTGATGTTCTATGGGCTGTCTAGATGATCCACATCTCTTTGTACTATGTTATAAGAGAGTACAGATATGACATAGGGCAGGAGAGTTAACATGGTAGTGGACCAAATTGTAAATAAAGATGTCCACATAATTGTGAACTGCTTCTTATCCTCTTTCTTTGATTGGTTGGAATAGAAAGGAATGCACTCATCAAATCAATGGCCACGTAACATGGACCTAAGGCCTTATTCATCTGCTTGAGCGATTATACCACGTCCAGCACACAGCATCCACAACTGGAATTAATAGTTGGTGAAGCCTGGGGTATACAGTCACTCTATGGAATTCATCCAATTTCTGCAGTGAACAGACTGGCAAAGTAAATGGAGATATGATGGGGACCACCACCCCTACATCTTTCAGAGCAGCTCTAATCTCTGCCATGCTTCCTGTGATATTGTCTGTAATTGACTCTCTTGGTTGTGTGTGGGGGGTGGGGGGGCAGTTCCATAGACTTGCACATAATTTCCACCAACGTAACCTGAGAGACAGACAGACCCCCCACCCAAAATTTGCTTTGGACATGGAGACCAATGACACCACACACACACACACACACACACACACACACACACACACCAAGAAGTCAAGAAATGGTTCATTACTTACAGAATCAAGGGTTCTCAAGAGAGCAGGGCAAGCCTCTCAACCAGTTGTAAAGTGACTTGTGAGAACAAAGGATAGAGAGTGGCCTGGGATTTTACCATGTGAGGGGGCGGGGCCGAGGTGAGAGTTCTCACATGTGGTCAGGGGCATACATGGTTCTAATCTCCCTCTGGTGCCAAAGGAAGGAGCACCCAGGCTTTCTTACCAGCTTGCCCAGATATCGGGCACAAGGGGAAGACTGAGGGCTAGCTGAAAAAGAAAGGCCCGATTCTACCGAGAATAAGGGATGGAGGCGGTACTCTTCCCTGAACTGCTGGTGCTATGGGAAATGGGGGCTCTTAGGACTTGAAATATAAACCTCAAAATTACCTGTGCTGTGCCTGGCCTTAATTCAGGGAGAGGTTTTGCTAGAAAGAATAAAAATCAAATAAGGCTGAAAGGCAGAACCTGACTGTGGAAAGGGAGACAACGAGAGCCACAATCATGTCACCCAGAGTGTAACAGTTGAGTTTTAGTTAAATGACACAGAGGGTCTGTCTGGCATGAATAGTAATGTTAGATGTCTACATAGAATAGAGGTGTTGGCGCACCATCATTAGCATCTGGGAGGCAGGAGGTTAGATGACAAATAGGACAGGTTAAGAGGCACCCCTCCCTTACGTTTGGACAGACTGCCAGAGCTATCAGTATGGGTCCACCAGGCTCACCAAGGCCTTAGGGGTAATAACTACCCACGAACTGGGAGCAATACATAATGTGATGAAAGCAGCACAGGTCCCAGACTTAAGAAGCCTATAGCTCTGCAACTCGGTAACCTGGACAATCCCCTCAGTCCTCTTCTACTCACTTTCGACCACAGAACAAGGAAAGGCTCCATGAACTCTGAGCTAGGAAAAGGCTCCACTGCTCTGCAGGAGGTCCCTGCCCACCCCATTCCCCTCCTTCTCCCACCTCTTAGGAAAGAGGCCCCTTCCCCACGGAGCCCCAGCGCCCAGAGCAACATCTCCGCCCGAGGTCCCTCGTGGTTGGAGGGTCGAGCCGCCCTCCCCGCGTGTCCACAGCTCCTGGCCCCGGCCAGCTCTGAAGGCCAGCGCCCAGAGACCACCGACACCAGGGCACCCCGCCAAACAGCCCCGTTGGCTCCTTGCGGGCACCCAGCTCCCTCCCTCTCTCCCGCCTCCGCCGGCACTGCGGCGAAGGTGCACACGTGGTCGGGGGGCGGGGCTGCTTCAGCCGCAAGGCCGGCGAGACCACCCACGTCCTCCAGGCCAACGGGGGAAGGGCAGCAGGAGGCCGGGGTGCCCGAGACGGGCGGCCCGGACCAACTGTGATCCTCGCGCGCCATCTAGCGGCAGGAGCGGGCACGACCGCGGGAGAAGCGACACTGAGGCCTCTCGCGCCCCCGGTAGCCATTTCGCTGTGTGGACGGTCCTGTTTCCCGATAGGCACCGGACACAAGCTCGGGGCTGCAGGAAATGGCGGCGCGCGCAGGCGCACACTCGCCGAACGCAAACGCGCACCCTCCCGGGGCACGCACGCGCAGGACCACAGGGCACGGTCTCAGGGTCAGGGAGGCTTCTCCTGGATCACTAGGGCCCCCAACCCTGGCCGATGCCCTCGGGTGGCACCGAGGGCCCCGGGGGTACAGAGCCAGCCTCTGGGCAGGAAGGGGTCATCCCGGGGCCCCATCTACAGCCTCCCACTCACAGGACCCCAACCCCCCCCCCCGCCTCCTACCTGCTCCCAGGACACAGGAGTGATGCAGGGGAGTGGGACAGGGTGGGGGCGCCCCTGCCCCTCGGGGAGCCGCCCCGCCCAGGACTTAAAGTGGAGGACAGCTCTCCCTGCCTTTCTGTGCCCCCACCCAGGGCCTGAGGGCTCTGCAACTCCTGCTGGGCGGCCCTCCTTCCCTCGGCCACCCCATAGCCCCAGGTCTCCAAACGTCCCTCAGCGCCTAGACCAGGGCAGGCCGCTGTGGGCCGGCAGGGGTAGACGGATCTCAGGCAGGTGGGCAAACACCCCCCACCCCGGAATCCTGCACTGCGTTCCTGGCAGGGGCCTCTGACCTCACGCCCGGACCCTTCTGTGGCCGGCTGGTCCTTGGGAGGGCACACGTGACCTCTCTAAACCGTCTGGGTGCCCCGAGCCCCACAGAGCTGCCAGGGATCCTGGAGCTTCTGGTCCTACCTGCCGTCCCTCCCCCTCCCCCTGACGCCTAACCCACTGGTTCCCGGGGACTCCCCGAGTTTCCCGGGGACCCAACCAGCCATGGCCCGTGCCCACAAGGCCCTGCTGCCCGGCTCCATCCAGCCCAGGAGACCACACGGACCCTCTTGGACCCTGCCAGGACCGTACCTCCGTGCCGACTCGGGGTGCCAGGCCACTGCTGCTGCCCCCAACCATGACCCCACCACAGCAGCCCCTTCACTCCATTGCCCACAGCAGAGGCCAGACTCAGATGAAACGTTCAGGGAAATTTATTAAACAGAAACATTGACTGAAACCACTGAACAGAGGGCATGACAACACACAGAGGAACTTCTAACGGCCACCGGAGCCCACGGGTCCCGCCCCCCCCCGGGTCCTCAAAACGGTGCCTCCGCTACACCCCACCCGGCGGCCCTCCGTCTCCCCACAGTCTCCCTTCCTGAGGGCCCCGCGGGTGGCCTCTCGCCAGGAAGATGGGCGCCGGCCATGCCCGCTCCCCGCAGGGCAGACCCTCCATTTCTGGCCCACATGCCCGGGGCCCGGCCCTGCCCTATGGCGGCCACAGGACAGTCCCACAGCAGGGCGCACGCCACCGAGCCGGGGACGTGGAGTCCCGAGGAACAACGGGGTGGCCCAGCAGAACACAAGCCCTGGGGGGCCTCCCGCAGACCTCCTGCAGCCCCGGTCAAGGTCTTCCTTCCCAAGGTCCCAGGTGGGATCCCAGGTCCTGGGGTGGGTGCTGGCTGTGACCTCGTCCATCCCGTCCTTCCCGCCGGCTCCTGGGACTGGGCTCGGGGTCTCCACGCCGCGCAGGGCTTGGGGGAACTGCTCAGAGGAGAACACACGCACATTTCCACAACAACAGGCAGCGCTGGGCCTGAATCTATGCCCAGAAAGCACACGTCGAGCTCACGACACTGGCCCACAGAGACCAGAGCCTTGGCTGGCACGTGGCGCACCTCAGGGCTCTGCGGGGGGGTCGATGGCTAGGGTGTGTGTGTTGGGGGCAGGGGAGCGGGGGCTGGGGGGTTCCTTGATACCTGGGTCCCTCTGGGGCCTACAGGGACACATTTGGGCTTGCCAGTACAGGGAGCCACCTGCCCCAGGGGATGGTGAATAGGGGTCCCCTCTCAGGAGGGAGGCCCAGGCACCTTGAGTGGCCCCTAACGACTCCCAGGCCAGTGTGGGTGGCAGCCATCTGCAGGTGCCCCTCACCTAGGCCGGGGCCGGCCACTCAGGGCTGCTCCCAGGTGGCAGGCTTTGGGGCTGGCCTTGGCATTGGCAGCTGGTGAGCTGTGGTTCTCCAGGCCAGTCCCAGGACTCCAGTGGCCATGCACAAACCTAGGGAGAACAAAACACTCCTTCCTCCCGCCAACTAATTCTCTTGGACCCTGCCCGGACCCCCTGCCCCTCCTGCCCCTCCCCCTCCCCCTCTTCTCCAAGTCTCCCTCCTCCTCCTCCTTCGGAACAAACGCTTCCCTGCACCCCCACTCACACCAAAGCCAGTTGTGGGGTACTGGGCAACCAGGTACTCAGCGCCCTGCCTGCCAAGCTGACCTGACGCTCTCGCGTGGGATCGTCTCCTCAGTGTTTGCTGTCCTTGCCCCTACTGCCCTTTCAGGCTGCAGGGGGAGGACACTTGCTCCTGCCCTCACCTGCGCAGAGGCTCCAGGGTGCTGCCTTCCCGGGGCTCCCCTCGAGCGGTGTAGATGATCCTGAAGTTGGACCCTGCGGTGTCCCTCCGGGGCATCTCCTCTCTGCGCCACAGCCCTTCCACGCCAGCGCCAGCGCCGGCTCCTTCTGGCAGGGGCGGCCCCGGGGGAGGCGCCTCTAGGCCCCGCGTGGCCTGGGGGCCCATCAACACCCGTAGCTCAGAGCCCCCAGGGTGGGCGTTTGAGGGTGGCCAGAAGACAGGGCTGACGCCAGAGCCCCCGACTATACCTTCTTCAGCCTCTGCTGTGTTGGGGTCTCTGTCTGAGGCTCGGGTACGCCTCGCGCTGCGTATGGTGGCTCCCCGCTTGTGTCGCCGGTGCCTCCCTGAGCTGATGTTGGCTTGCTTGGTGGAGTCCCTAACAGCTGGTGGATGCTGAGGGGGCTGGGGCGGGGCCTCGGCCTGGCTGCCCTGCCCCTGTGCCCCAGTCAAGGCCCCCACTGTTTCTGTGGACTGCCCCTTCCCCTCGTTAAAATAGCTGTGTTGCCTGCTAGGGGAGGGGGTGCCTGGATATCTTGAGCCTATGCTTCCTAGGGCTTGGGGTGGCTCACGGCCCCAGCCCGCATCTCGTTTCCCGACGCTTCTGCTGCAGGCTGAGGCGCCTGCTTTGCCGGGGGCTGGTCCTCGGCCCTAGGACACGCTGCCTGGCTGTGGCCTTCCTCCCCAGTCTCGGGGCAGCATGGCACCTGCCTGCGCTTCAGTGGCAGGGTGGCCCCTTCCTGGACGGTCTGAGTGCTGATGTCATGGAACTGCCCTGCCCGCACCATGACCGGAGGGGCTGGGACACTGGCTTCTGCCGCTACCTGGGTGCCAGAGGCCCTGTGGCCCCCTCCTACCTGCCTCTGCCTCTCCCTGGTCACTGCCATGGCGGTCTGCCACTCCTCCTCGTCTCGAACGAGCTTCATCAACTCCAGGAAGGTGGGCGCACAGCCTCGCTGATCCAGGAGCCTGAGCTTGCCCTGGAGGCCGGTGCTCACGTGGGCCTGGGCTAGGGTGTGTTTCAGGCGAATCGCGTCTGCGCTTCTCACTGACGAGGGGCTGTGCCGCACGGCGTCCTGCAGCACGGGCTCTAACCGTAGCAAGAAGGCAGAGGCTCTCTCTCCGGGCTTCTGCAAGGTCTGGAGCAACTTAAAATATGAGGTTCTATAGTTCTCTTTATTCCCGAAGATCTGCTTCAGGGCGTCCAGGCACTGTTCCACGGTCATGGAGTCACTGGTGGCCCGGAGCATCCGCATGATGGACAGGGCGGGGCCGCGCAAGCTTTCCAGCAAACGCCGCTGCTTCTCTACCTCAGACACCCGCCACATCTGCAGCACCTCAGTCACCTGCTCCAGCCAGGCTTCAAAGCTCTCTTCGCCCGGGCCTGGGGAAGTGCTTCCCGAAAACACCTTCAGTTTTCGGTACCACATGCTTTCCTGCGGAGGCTGCAGGTCTGGTGGCCTGACTTGGGCCAAGCCTTCTGGCTGTACCTCCTCAGGGCGAGTGCTATACCCCAGGGTTTTGACCACATCCACCATCCTCCGGCCCTCAGCTTTCAGGAAGTGGTTCAGTCTGTTGATAAGCTCATCATCTGGGCTACGGGGTTTCACCACCACTTCCCAGGTACCTCCCTTTCCCGGGATCTGACTCGGCACCGTGGCATAATTGACCTGGTCGGCCAATCCAATGAGAACTGCCTTAGAGCTGTCTTCCCTTCGGAACATTCTGCCCAGCACACTGTAGGCACACAGGGGCTGTAAGCCCGCCTTCAGGGTCTCTTTAATTTCCTCTTCACTACACTCCACAGGGATGCCCACGATCAGCAGGGCCTTCCTGGGGTCCAGGTCCATGCCCTTGCACCAATCCTCCAACAGATTCACAGGCATTGCTCCCACTATCTGTGGACTGATCTAATACTAGGGGCAGTAGTCAGCTCACAGAGTTTGACCGGGACTCAGGGAATTCTGAGTCAACGCCAAGTGTGGAGGCAGAATCGTTCCGGGTTTGCACAGCCTATAATGCAAATGGGGTGAGAGCACCATTAACTCCCACCCTCCCACCCCGACTAAAAGCCCACGCACTACCCCCACTTCTGGTCACAGAGATTCAGGCCCTGCTTTTCAGGGCTTCCCCAGTCATCTGCCGGAGAGGTGTCTTTAGGCCAAGCTCCCCTCCCTGCTGACCTCGGCTTGCCGTGCACTCCTCCTCAAAGTCCGAGGACTCCTCTGTGTGTACTGCAGGTGCCTGTGGTGAAAAGGTCAGCGTCAGGAGGAGGGGCCTGACAAAGCCCGCCAAACGGGAGAGGACACTGCTGTCCCACTCCCTGGCTCAGGGCTGTTCAGGCCCAGGGCACCTGGTACCCACTTCTCTGGGGCAAAGGCTGGAGGACGGAGATGTGCAGTTCCCTCCTTTCTCAGAGAATGTCTGACAAATGAGAAAGATGGTTGGAGCTCTCTCTGCACAAGGCAATGAAACTGGTGGGTGTGGAGAACGTGTGACAAGCTGCAGTGTTGCCGTGGATACTGAGAACAGCGTGGACCATGGGTTTCCATCGCAGAGGGGTGCTATGTGGTAAAGGTTAAGGAGCAACAGGAGATGTCACTGGCCTCCAACCAAAGAAGTGTCCTGTTGTCGCTGGAGGGGAGGGGACATGGGGGGTGGGCGGCAAGGATCACGTGCTGAAAAACAGTAGCCTACCGTTTCAAACCGCGTGGAAGCTAGAATCAGGGACAGAAAAGGGACCCAAAAAGGGTCTACAGTGCCACACTGCTGAAACAGACAACCCTCACCCTAGGTGTGACCCTACCCTGTAGACCCTGTAAACCCTGGCAGGCAACCCCACCCCTCCCGCTTTTTGCCAGGAAGTTACAGAAGCCTCTCCCGACACAGGTCTACGTCACAGCTGTTCACCATGCTGACTAGGGACCCACGGGCAGTGCAGATACGGGGATTCCACCCACACTCAACACCAGGCCTGCCCTCTAGCTCGGCCCAGAGGCAGTTCCCGGTGCTGGGGAGGTGGTACTGCTTCACTGCATCTGTCCAAGGCAAGGCAGAGGTACTTTGCTCTGGTTCTACCCCACACGCCCCTGCTCAGGCTGTGCCAATTCTGAGCCTACAGAGGCACTCTGGTACAGGGATACAGGAAACTGCTCAGGGGGCGGGGGGGGGTGGGGGTGGGACGAACTGGGCGATTGGGATGGACATGTACGCACTGATGTGTATAAAATGGATGACTAATAAGAACCTGCTGTAAAAAAAATAAAATTCAAAAATTCAAAAACAACAAAAAAGAAACTTCTCAACTGGTATACAGTGCTAGCACGGGAGGGATCCTACAGTGATTACTGCCCCGCCCTCAAATCCACCCCCTCCCTCAAACTTTGCCCCCACTGACGCACGACGTAGGACTTAAGCCCCACCCCTGACGCCAAGCCTCCCCTCACGGAAGTTTGATCCCTGTCCCCCCTCCAAGTCCCACCCCCACCCAAGCGCCACCCCCACCTAAGCCCAGCCCCTGACTCCAAGCCCCACGCTTACGGAAGTTCGATCCCTGCCCCCACCGAGCCCCACCCCTCCCCATGTCCCATCCCCCACTCAAGTCCGATGCCTAACAAAGCCCTGCCTCCACCCAAGCCAAAGCCCTGCCCCCACTCAAGCCATGTCCCACCCCTTCCCAAGCATCATCCCTGTCCCAAGCCCTGACCTCACTCAAGTCCAACTACTGTCCCCAAGCCTCCCACCCTCATTCCCCTGTTGTCCCCACCCACACCTAAGCCCACCTCCCTAAGTCCCCACGACCCCTCACACACCCGCTACCTCAAACATCCCTCATTCCAGAGCAGGAATACACGTGGTCAGTGGAAGTTGGTGGAGGCCAGGGGAGGAAGGGCTGAAGCCACTTTCCCTCTAGGATAAGGCCCAGAGCCACTAGTCCTGACCCCAATGGCTGTGAGCAGGGTTAGGTGTGGAATAGGTTCCCCTGCGATTCCTAGGCTGGTCGCGGTGCCTGGAAATGGCACGGAATGGATGCGGTGCCATGCCTGATGTAGTGGGATCCCATTTCCAGGGGAAACCTGGAGCCACCAACCCCTGGGACGCCAAGGGAGATGGCAAGGGTCACTGTGCGGAACCCCACGCGGTTCGGATGGCTCTCTGTGCCCCGGGCCCCGACCAGTACCTGCTGGAGATGCCTACAGGCCGAAGCGCCTGTGCACCACGACCACCACGCGTCCGTTACCACGGCTCGCGCGGTGCACACTGGGCCGGCAGCCCGTGGAAAGGGGCTGTCGGGCTACAAACTCCCCGCCCCCCCGCCCCCGCTCCCCGCCCCCCCCGCCCGGCAGAGCTGCACACGGCCCACTCGCGCCTGCGCCCTAGCAGCGTGGCGCCCACCATCCCCCCCTCGGAAGGGGGAGCCCTCGCCCCGCCCTGCGCCCGTGTGCGCAACTAGGCGGACGGAGTTCGAGTTAAACCGGGGCACCTTAAACTGCAGAGCTGGACAGAATCCAGCCTTGGACTGTGCGCGGGGTCAGGTGTGGAATAGGGTCCCCTGCAATTCCTAGGCTGGTCCCTGGAAGGAGACCGCCAGACCCACCACGTGCCACGCCAGGCCCAGCAGCCATCTTGGCTCTTGTTTAGCATGTCTAGTCCCCATTGAACGGGAGCTGTGGCGTGACAGTCACCAGTCGCTCTCCCTATTTGAATATTCCAAGAGGTCAGCGTAGGGCCGGGTGCAAAAGTAAAAGCCCGGTGGGTGCTTACTAAATGAAATCCTGATTTTTTTTTTAATTGGTCTGTTTTCTAGGGGAGGACAGCAGAAATACAGCTGCTTCCGGTAAAAATGCAAGGGCACGAAAATGTTTCGTATTCACCAAGAGACCGAAAACTTTCAAAGAATTACATTCTCCCATTATTCCCTCGACTTCACAGCCTAGTACTAGCCACCTAGTGCTACCCACCTAGTGCCCAAACTGCCTCCCGCCCTTTTCCAAAGAAAATTTCTTCCACAGAAGGAAGACTGGAATATTTTCCCTGTGGCCCGCGGGACTCGCTGTTCCAGAGAACGGCGTGGGGGGAGCTCAGGTTATCGCACTGGAAATCTGCAAATCTGGTAGATCTTGGTAAAAATGAAAGTTCTGATTCAGGAGGACCGGGGTGGGCCTGAGATTCTGCGTTTCTTGAAAGCTAGGTGACTCCCATGCTGCAGATCCCTGACTACGCTTGGAGTACCAAGGCTCTGAAGCCTGTAGTCACTTTTCGGACCAGAAGTTGTGGTCATCTGGTGACAGAATAGATTTCTTTTGCTTTATTCGGGACACAGAAGAAGAGGCTTTTCGATAACGTTTTAATAAAAATATTAAAAGCAGACAAAATTTTAAATTAAAGATTACCTTTAAGTCCAGATATTTCCTATATCAGAGAAGGAGAACACAGACCTGAACATGCCTTACTTAATTGGAACGTACTATTGAGAGGCTGTTAAATCATTCTCCTTCCCATGCCAAGATAAAGGGGTTACCTGCTGGTGTCAGAAAGTTATGGACTCCAAGTGAGACATTTTACTTGAGGGATCTCATAACACTAGCCCACTGTGGCTCCATGAAGCCCCCACTCAGCCAGGTAGCATTACAGGTATGAGAAGGTGTCATAAAGGGTGATACCATGGGAAGAGGGGTTCTGACCGCCATGCTGGAAGACAGCGGAGGTTAAGAAATATGTTTGAAAACATGTAACATTATATTAGTTTCAGGTGTGTTTGTATATGTTGCAAAATGATCACCATGATAAGTCTAGCAAACATTTATCACCACACATAGCTTTTTTTTTTCTTATCAGGAGAATTTTAAACATCTACTCTCTCAGCCAATTTCAAATATACAGTACAGTATTATTAACTACAGTCTCCATGCTGTACATTACATCCCCAGGACTTATTTATTTTATGCTTTTGTGTGTATGTATGTGTATATAATGTTTCCTACCTTGATGGTATTACCAAATTAGATTATAAAAGTCTTTCAAGGAGCTCCATTATTATTGCTTTAGAGATACTTAAGTGCTTTTATAAATTGAATACTCAAAATTCTCAGGAATTAGTGACAGTGAATTTGTCCTCACAAAACTTTATTTTAGCAGTAATTTTTTCATATGTAGTATGTCAGTCTTAAAGATAGTTTCCAAGATCTTTTGCTCACTTAAAACATTACACTTATACTAAATTAACTATGCAGGATGTGTTTTTGTTAAATAAAAGACTAAAGTAAAATGACTAGTTGTTCCAGAATGAAAAAGATGGAAGTGTAGGACAAAACCTGAATGGATATAGTTCTCAGAGGAGATTTTATCTCTTGTGGTCAAAGCTGGCTAAAGTTCAGTGGGTTTGTTTATAAGATTTAAAAAAATGAGCTATAATATCAAATAGTACACTGATGCAAAACTAGAATTTGATTTTCTCTGTTAAAATGGAAACATTTCCTTAGATTATTGGTCTGCTCTTCATAAGAGGTAGTAGAAGAGTTTTCTTTACATTTTGAGTAATCTGCCTAGAAAGCAAAGATTCTTTCTTTCTTCTTCTTCTTTTTTATTCAAGACCCTTTTATTCTCTAGTTCTGCCCACATGGAGACAGCCTCCTTGAAAAGGCGCTAAATCCTTCCATTCACTTTAACACCTTGTGCTGAAAACACGTGTTCCAAGGTTTCAACTACGAGATCCACATTCTTAAAGCACTGATTCTTAAACCTCATCTAGATTTCTCCCCTTGGATGGGGGGAGATGACCCAAACACAGAGAAGAACAGCTCAGGACCGCGGGCTCTGCTCGCCCAGAAGACCTTGCCAGCTCCCCTGACCACCCGGCTGGGGCCAGGATTAGGGCCCTGCGACGAGGAGCGCCTGCTGGGCTGCTGCCGCCACAGATGGGCCACACTGCCGTTGGGCGCCTTCTTGCCCCACCGCCCCCGACCCCGACCCCCGTCCTCTTCAATAGGCTGGCTGTCACCTCTAGTTTCCCTGGAGTCTGGGGATTCCAGACAGTCTCTGCTCACACTTCTGTATCACACCTGCTGCCTCAGCACTGCTGATCCACACCAAGGGGGAAGAGCACACAGAACTGCTTTTCAGCACACCAACGTTCCACACAGAAGTTATTTGATAAGCCTGCAGGCTCTTTTTCATCAGAGGACACTCCCAAGGCCATGACTTCCCCCGGCTCCCCACTGCCCTTGCCAGCAGACTGGACGTGCGTGGTCGCCCATGCTGAGTCAGGCACCCCCCCTTGGCTCCACCCCGGCCCACTCTCCTGGAGAGCTGAGGACGGTGCCCTGGGCTCATCGGCAGGATCTGTCCCGAAGCCAGTCCTAGAGTGACAAGAGCCACACCTGCAGGTCTGTTCCACCGACCAGCCGCACAGGACGGAGCTGGGCCCTCGGACCCGGATCTGGATTGTGTTGGCTGCTCGTTCTTGCCTAGGTTCACAGGCCAACAGCCAGTGTCCTTTTTTTCCCCGCTCATCACCGCACCAGCGGCTCACTCCTACCTGCTGCCGTCACACGCCTGGCAACCTCATGTTCTGGGGCCAGCCAAGAACTGAGACCCCAGCAGGCCCCTAGTTCCCAGCAGGCCAACTCCCCACTAAAGTGCCGCTGCCTAGCCATGTTCTCGAGGCTGCAGAGCCGGGAGAGTGCAGAGAGCATCGCAAGCCCAGACGCCCCCAGCCCCGGACCCACGATGCTCTCCGGCAGAACCGCTGGAACCTCGCCGCAGCCCCGCCCCCCAACACAGGCGACCTCTGCGCCCGCTTGTCCCGCGGCCCCGGGGCGCACCTCTGGCCAAAGAGTCTTTCTTATCAGAATAATTTTTTTTGCTTTATGTTGACTTTATCATGGCCTTCAACCAAGTCTTGTCACTTTTGAAAGAACTAAGGTTCTTTATAATTGCATTACTTCCAAAGATTTACTTTTAAAATATTTTGTCACTTTGGTTAAATAGACAAGTAATGTTTCTTACTGACACATGATCTTATTTAACCAAGTGTTCAAACGTTCTGACAACTTTTTTTTTTTTTTCTTTTGCGGTACGCGGGCCTCTCACTGCTGTGGCCTCTCGCGTTGCAGACCACAGGCTCCGGACGCGCAGGCTCAGCGGCCATGGCTCACGGGCCCAGCCGCTCCGCGGCATGTGGGATCTTCCCAGACCGGGGCATGAACCCGTGTCCCCTGCATCGGCAGGCGGACTCTCAACCACTGCACCACCAGGGAAGCCCCCTGACAACTTTTTTATCTTACTTTCCCCACGCTCAAATCCTAAGCGATATATTCTTTTCCTCTTCTTTATTTTTCGTTGCACCCGGTGGCTTGTGAGATCTTATTTCCCTGACCAGGGATTGAACCCTGGCCCTCGGCAGGGAAAGTGCTGAGTCCTAACCACTGGAACGGCAGCGAATTCCCCTGAGTGGTATATTCTTGATCTCAAAGCTTATTTGAGTTTTCCCAGATAGAGCCTGGAAAATCACAAAGTATCTCTTCCCTTGTAAAAACAGAGGTGCCAGAAATAATTAGGTTTATTTGATATATTGAGTTTCATGGGAGGCTTTGTCATATCATAAGAGATGCCTAACCTTCTCTAGGTTACGTTTGTGTGAGCGAAATATCATTAATATAAATGTTTCAGAAACCGTATTAACTTCCTGGCGGTTTGTCAATGCCCTCAGTGTTCATGATACATCCTGGTATTGCTTTGCCTGATATTAAACAGTGCAGTGTTATCAATCATAATTGTAGTTATCTTTTAAAACGTTGCATGCCACAGAAACAACAAAATTTCCTTGTCAATTGCATCATTTTTGCAATGAGCTCTCATCAGATCTTTAACCATGAGCATTTAAAATCTTTTGTCCTGCACTAAGGCTTCCCTGAAAGTGCTTGCAATCAGCTACAGGCCAGAATGCTTCACCTTCAAGAAAAAGGGACCGCCTCAGACCCCCATGGAAAGGACTACGCCAGATGCTCTGAGGCACAAGGTTCTGATGCCATCACTTAAATAGCTTTGAAATCCTGTCACTGGACTAAGCCCGAATTCCCAGAACTCTGGTGAAGAAGCTGATGGATATAGGGAACCCTTTCTCATTTCTCTTAAGCTATCCATAACTGATAACAATTTAGTAGACTATACTTTCATAAATGGACACAAACCATTTATTTTTTCCTCCCTGCCCAATCCCTCTAGAATTTGGAAATTATTTTTCAGCACTCTTATTTTCATGGTCATACAGTTATATGCCTAGGTTCAATAAGAACCTGCCTTTCTTATTAACAGGACATAATTGGAAACACTGGTTATATAACCAAGGCTTTGACTGGAATGTCATATTTGTAAATGATGTTCATAGAATCACGTATGACCTGACAATTTTAAGGAACTCGGGTTGAGTTTATGAAGCCAAGTCTTATAAAACTCCCTTGGGAACCTGGTACTTGGCTTACAGAGTTCCCAGCCTTATAGATGAGTAAGGAAGGTCTCTTCTTGGCAAGTCCAGGAAACTCAGGTTGTTTTGGGTACCTTGAGAAGAGAGGAATTCACCAATATGTATATATAGGAACCACGGGTGATATCTGGTGGTGAGTTCTTGGCTTGGTTTACTAGCTTCGAGAGGCTTTAAAAGTCCAAGCTGAAATTCTTCATAAAAACTTCAGCAAAGCAAACTTACAAGGCCTGTATGGCCAATGACCATCCTGGCTGCACCTGTGCAAATAATCAGGTCAAATCTAGTAAGACCAGAGTTAGTTTGCAATCAAGAATAACCTTACTGGAGATGATCTTTGATCAAAAGGAGGGTGAGCATTGACAGAAATTTTGCATTTCATTAGAAAATACTATGAGATGTGGGTTATGACATTCTGGTCCTGTTCGTTGTCTCTGAGCTATTTTGCACACATTGTCAACACTTAATATCTTTCGGTATCTGGCTACAACCCTCCAAACTAACATTTCTCATTTTCCTCTCTCCCTCCTGATTCGGCACCACAGACCTGAAAGCTGACTGCCTAGATCCTTAGGAAGACTCTAAGTTGTCTTTAAGCATAGATGAATTGGAAAAAAAATGCTTGTTAATCAAAGTTTGGTTCAGCTTCTCTCCTTCCTCCAGGCCCCTGAACTTTGGCCCACCCCCAGCCTGAGTCAGCAGACAGCCCCTCCTGAGAATAGACTGGCCTCTCTGATCTGCTACGCAATCATGCCGCCACTTCATCCCACTTCCCCACATCCAATTCTTTCTAACCTTGCTTACTCTTTAAAAAAGAAAAACTTTTTTCCTAACTTTTCAGATGCTTGCAGAATTTACTAGCACAGCATTCTCCCTATTGTAAAAGTCCCCCTCCCTCTGTTGCAAAAGTCCCTTTCCCCTCTTTCAACAATTCTTCTGAATAAAAGTCTCTCCTTGGGCTTCCCTGGTGGCGCAGTGGTTGAGAGTCTGCCTGCCAATGCAGGGGACACGGGTTCAAGCCCTGGTCTGGGAAGATCCCACGTGCCACGGAGCAGCTGGGCCCGTGAGCTACAAATACTGAGCTCTGCGCGTCTGGAGTCTGTGCTCCGCAGCAAGAGAGGCCGCGACAGTGAGAGGCCCGCGCACCGCGATGAAGAGTGGCCCCCGCTTGCCACAACTAGAGAAAGCCCTCGCACAGAAACGAAGACCCAACACAGCCAAAAATAAATAAATGAATAAATAAATTTATAAAAAAAAAAAAAAGTCTCTCCTTAATGAGTCTGTATTTGTTTTTTATTTGACAATACTTAACAGACAATAAAACACATCCATTTTAAGTGTACATATGATGAGTTTTGACAAATGTATACATTCGTATATGCTCACCATCCCAATCAAGGTTTAGAATGTTTACATCCCTCCATCTAAGGGTGCATACTGTATGATTCCATTTATGTCAAACTCTTTATATAAAACTTTTTATGTAAAATGCTTTAAAATACAAAGTAATACACAGCAGCAGAAAGCAGATAGGTGGCTGCAGGATAGAAGGATTACAAAGAAGCAGGAGGAAAGGTTTGAGGGTGATGTGTATATTCACTATTTTAATGGGGTGATGAGTCCACAGATACATACATGTGTCAAAACTAATTTTAAAAAGTGAACACTTTTTTTTTTTGCGGTACGCGGGCCTCTCACTGTTGTGGCCTCTCCCGTCGCGGAGCACAGGCTCCGGACGCGCGGGCTCAGCGGCCACGGCTCACGCGCGCAGCTGCTCCGCGGCATGTGGGATCCTCCCGGACCGGGGCACGAACCCGCGTCCCCTGCATCGGCAGGCGGACTCCCAACCACTGCGCCGCCAGGGAAGCCCAGTGAACAATTTTAACGTGTGCAGTTTCTTGTGTGTTAAATGTATCTCAGTAAAGCTTTTAAAAATACGAGTGTGCAGGCAGTCTTCACTAGAATGGCCTGTAGCAATGTCTCACAGCCAGAGGGCTTTAGAAAGAGACCCACACGCTCCCAAGCAGAGAGTTAGACGCAGAAAGCACCCAGAGGAGGAGGTCACGCTGATTACGTTACGAAGACTGCAGCAGACAGGAGTTCCTGGGCGGTGGGGGGTGGGATGGGGAGGGAACACGGGCAGCATTCATGAGCAGGGCTCAGTGTTCAGAGGATGTTCAAAAGGAAAGGAATCCTGCAGATGGCATTAGATAACGGGCCTGGCACACAAAGCGCTCCTTGGGCGACAGCACTGTGCAGAAGGTGTTCAGAGACAGAGTGTACAGTGAGGAAGGGCTGGAGCAGGGATTCTTCATGGGACAGATGGCATGGTGGGAAACACTCACAGGTAGAGTGCATGCTCCGGAAGCCATTCACAGGCAGGACACGCGGTACAGAAGAAGGTTGGGTGGAGACAGCATTAACGGGGAAGCCCATCAGGAAAGCAGTGCCACTCCTTCCCTAGCAGGAAGGGTTGAGAACAAGGAATCAGTGGCTTACACAAGCAGTAGAAGGCTGGAGCAGTGAAGGTCAGGGAAAGTCTGCTGCTGGTACACGAGGAAAAAGCCCCCAGCGGTTCCACCCGCAGGAGGTTTCCCAGAAGGCACCGGGGAAAAAGCCAGGTGTAGCCTCTTTTGGACACCCCATATTTTTCTTTAACAACAGTGACACTATGCTTCTGCTTAGCATGACGCAACCATACCTCACATACGTGAATATGCCTTTGCCTTCTTCAAGAAGGGGGGACGTCAAAAGTCCCATTAGACACACTCTCATTCTCTGGGGGATGTTCAATTGTATGATTAAGCACCACCCACACAATTTAAACGCGAGATTTGGAAATGGGAGAAAGAAAAGTAATGGGGCAGATCTAAATATATAATAGCAAAGCAAGACGAAGTATGCATAGCTTCTGTAGCTGTTATTTTTGCAACTGGCCGTGAGGTCATAGTATTCGTAACTTCCTTTTCCACTAGCATTTCAGTTCCCTATGACCTCGTCTAGCTGGCTGTGGTTGTCTACCAGGCAGTAAGATACAGACCTCTATTCCTAACCAAGCTGATCCCTCAGTGGTCCTGCCTGCATGAGTCATCACAGTCATCCGTTATCTTACGTTATTGCACGTGGGAACACTAGGAGACACTCCCAGAAGACTCTCCTCCTGGGTTTGCTATGTGGTCCTTGCAGCGACCCTTTTCCCCTCGATCGTCAGGAGCGCTCAGCCGGCAGGTAAATAACACCCTTCTTGTTGATTCAGGGGCAAGAGGGGCCCCAAACGGCCACGTAGTGATCTCAACTTTGAATTCAATGTAATCAGCGTTGGGTCCCCTGGTGGAAGCTTTCCTCCCTTGGGAAGTTCATGGGAAAAGGATACTGCGCAGAGAAGCATCACAAGAGAAATGGGTGTATGGGTTGGGGGCCCTCACAGGTGTGGACCCATAAAGGGGAAGGAGGAATGGGGGAGGCTGGGTACTGGGGATCAACCGGCTTGGTGGGAACCTGGTCTGCTAAGCCATTTTTCAAAATAACTCTACCCTAGTTTTTTCCTAGGTCCTTGTGTCACATGCTATCACCAACAGAGACTCCAGGTCCTGGTTAGGAGCTACTGTTATAGTTCTTGCCTTTGAAGCGGTAAAACCTCTTCTTCCTTTCCCAAATGTACTCATGTAGCCAAGATGGTGGCCGAGGTTGGGGTGAGAAAGTAGCTACAGGGACACTAGTTCAATACCTACTGAATGCTGGGTCCCAACGTCCCTGCTCAGTTGTAGAGGGATTTCTCTGTCATGTCTTCTATCTTTGGACTGACTTCCTGACCACCCTTTTTGGCCCCAGGCTGGATCAAGACATCGATGACACGCAAACTATATTTTCGGAAACAAAACCTGGAAGCATGGATCACGTGATAGGCAGAATGACTGTTCCACAGGATTCTGACCGCTTGGGCACCAGCCTTAATGAGCGAGGTGAAAGTCCTGCCTGTCGGTACACATCTGGAGGAATGGGTTCGGACGTGCGGTTGGGGGCACCTCTGAGGGTTAAGAGATGCATACGCAGAATTCCTGTCAGAGTTGATGGGACCAGGGGTGTTTAAATGGGAGAAGAGTTGACAGAGGAAGAACCCAACAAGTGTATTTACCGATTTTAGGGGCTGGCATATAAAAGAGGGATTACAGATTACCAGTGGGCGATAGTTAAAGGGAACAGGTTGTAAGTCAGCTGAGGAATGCATTTCCACAGACAGAATGGGCTTGTAAGGGACTGAGCTCTTGGTCACTGCAAGAGTTCAATAAGGACTGTCGACAATGAAAGGAAGGATGGGCCCGAAAGAAAATCTCCTTCATGCGATCTGACAGGTCTAGAATCGCACACTCGCTGTGCATGCATAGTTTCTAGATAATGCTGTTGTTTTCTCTTTAGATTTGATACTTCTTAAAAGTATTTGCTTCTGTAGAGAAAACTTTGATACTCCTTAAAGTATTTATTTGCTCTTGTAAAGAGAGTGGCTTCAGGTAATAGGAGAAAATAAATCACACAGCCAAATACACCGAGTTATTACACCTATAAAAGGGAACCTTAACATTTACACATGAAATATCTTACCATTTATTATAATTGTGTACATTAATGAGTTAAGCAAGTATGATTAAAAATACTAGGCAAATGAAAAGAAGCGAAAGTGTAATGCAACCACCTCTCTTCCTTAAGTCCGAAGAATTCTGTGCCATTTAAACATGAAAGAGACTTTTTCAGATTGGAGTCAGTATCTTGCATGTTGGTTCTAAAACTCTCTTAAAGGCAGAGTGTATCTAGAAGGCGGGGAAGCCAGCCTATCTTGCACCTCTTGATCCTGCCAAGACTGAGGGGTGCTACCTCCCACCCAGAGGCACGACCTTTCTTTCCCTTTCACTCATTCGTTCAGCACCTATGTGTCAGTCCCTACCGTCATGAGGAAAACCAGCTCATGCTTTGTGCGAGTACACGGCCAGTTTTCCACTCCACAGCGAATCTGACGCACATCTATGGAAATAAATGGAACATTCCTCTCTGATCATTTGGCAGGAAGAAGAAGTCCACCAGCCAACGTGCACAGGGCTCAGAAACTGGAGAGAGATGGAGAGGCATTTTCTAATTAAACCAAGAGAAAACGCCCTCATTTTTCATCAGAAAAACCGTCAGGTTGTCCTTTCGAGGAACTTACACAGTGATGCTGTTCCCAAAGGGAGAGGGGCCCAGTGGAACCTGAGCAGAGCATCAGCTGACTGCACGAATGGGCCTGCATCTGTCCAGCTGGCCGACAGGTATCCCTGTTCCAAGTACCTGGGGTCTCAGTAGTTGCCACTAGCATGGGACAGAGTCTGGACCGGAAAATGGGAGGTCACTGAGGGCCCTGTGCCCAGATCGGCTAGCCTACTGGAGCTTCCCCTGGGTTGACAAGCTCGTCTTTGGGAAGGTCTGTGAGTCAAATCTGTGCCCAGCTGACAGTATTTCAGTCCAGAAGTGTTTTCATGGAAAAGGGAGGTGAGAGGGCCAGTTTGGCCCTTCTGGTATTTTATGGGGACCCAGGATGCCCAGAGGAGGGGTGCAATTCCCCACCTTCCCCTCTGTAAAAGTGTGCGTCGGGTGTCACCTCCACACAGTGTTTCACGCGTACTCAGCATGAAATCGATGTGCGTGTTTCTCATTACTGCTACTGGAGAGGGCATGGGTGCTGGCGAGTGTTACATGGGTGCATTGTGCAAAACGCAACGACCGCCTCCCCGAGCCTCAACACCCTCACTTGCAAACTGCGGGGAAGAATGCCCTCTGTACACGACTAGCATGGGCGTTAACGCCCCCACTTCGCGATAATGCCTGGTACGCGGTAAGGCCTCAAGAAACGTTAGCTCATTTTCTCCCTTCATAATCCTGCTGGGGTCTATAGACCCTAAAACTGGCTTTAGGGGATTTCTGTGTAAAGTTGAGGGATCGGACATTGAGGGCAAAGGTATTAATTAGCTAGCAAGATTCAGACACAGATGTCCCTTTGGTCAGTAGCCTCTTAAGAATCACATCCTACAGAATTTAAACCTAACGTGTAAACTTTCTAATACATGTCCACATGCCTGCAGGACAAAACACAACTATACCGAAAGGTAGGTAGGTAGGAGGTCATTAAAATCCGCTACGTAACTCAATCAAAAGCAACTAACTAGTTGTAAAAGTATACGGAAAGTTTCAAAAATATATATGGCAAATAGACAAGCTGAACATTAGCCTATGTCAATCCCTAGCATTCAGCGTCTGCAAATTACCCACCAGGGATCGTCAACAGTCTTTAACCCCTCAGAAGCTTCAGGAGGTCTCCTTCTTCTGTCAAGTTCCAAAGGTACACTCAGAGCTGCGAACCAGAATGTGATTTGCTCTCTGTCCCGAGAGTCAGGATACACCGCACCGCACGCTCTTGTCCGTGACTATTGTACCAGGCCACCTAAACTCATCAGGAAGCTGACCAGTCTGAGGGAAGCCAAAATGGAATTACTGTTCAATCCTCTTTGCTTGAGCCGGAAGTAACATAATGGATGGGAAGTGCTTTCTAAGCTCTAAAAAGCCACACACACAAGTAATTATCATAACATCATTAAGATATGCTCCTGGATGTAAGCAAGTTCAACTTAAGAAGAGCAGAAACGTGAAGCAATCACATGGAGGAGAGAGGAAGTGAGGGAAGAAGAGTCAGCAACTGGGGGCTCGTGGGGACAGTCAAACTTGTCCAGGAGTTATCAGCTTCTTCTTAGCCTGGAGGAGCTAAAAGAAAATAGAAGGATCCATGAGATTGGAAATACACAGCCGATCCAGTGAGCAGTCAGAAGCCCTTGGCGAGGGTGACTGCTCCAGGCACCGGGAGTGACAGTCCAGGTCAACGTGTCTTCTGGAGAAAAGGCGGAACAGGCCTGTGGCTGGTGGAGGGCCCGGTTGGTACCGATTCCCCCTGCCTTCAAGGGAGATATTCTGCTCTGTGCTTCTGGCTGAGAAGGGTCACTGGGCCCCGTGAAGCTCAGACACCGGGGTCGATCCCACGGGCTTTCAGCATGCAAACCTGACTTCAGGCAGAGTTCACAATGTGGCCCGGAGGCCGCCCAGGCGCCGGGACGGCACCATCACCTCCCACACACGCCTGCGTATCCTGGCCTTTACCTGCTGCTGCTACCCAGCTGTGTATCTGTTTTACTGAATACCTCGGCTGAGGCCTGATCTGATGCTATATGAGCAATGCTGGAGGCGACTCAAAGGAATGTGGCAGAGAGCCCCGGACCTGAATCTGAAGTCCTGGGTTGAGGTCCTGACTCTGCCATCTACAAGCCAGGTGTTTCCCCATGTCCTTTTCCTTTCTGGGTCTTCACTTCCTTGTTCCCAAATGAGGCTAACAACATAGGCCTGGCCAGCATTTCAGGGCAGCTAGAGGGCTTAGCTGAGGTGCCGCATGGAAGGTGCTTCTTGACAGGAAGAGACAATGACTCCTGCAACTTGGAAATGTCCATGGGGAGGGTCTTTATCTGCGCCACCTAAGACTTCAAAGTATCACAAGGCATAGGGACACAAGGACTCGGGGTCCCCTGAACATAAAGGCTAAGAGAGATAGCACTGTCCCAGGTCAGGACTCAGGGAGAGACCAGAGCACATTTCTGCCCTCTAGTAAGTTTCCAGCACCCACCTAGAAGAGCTTCTCATAGCATTTCCCACAGTGGATGGAGTCACGGTGAATGAAGATCTGATCCAGAAGCTCACCCATCGGTTTACCGCAAATCCCACACTGAAAGAGAAAGCAAGCTAGAGGTCAGCACACAAGTGAAGCAATATAAACGAGTGGAGTGGGCAGGCTCCAGGCTGATGGCACATCCTGGACTTCGAAGCAGACAATTTAAAAATGGCTAACAGAGACAAGACCCAAACACAAACAAAAAAAAACCTAACAGGCAGAATGATCACACAGTGGTTAGGAGCCCAGGTTTCAGAATTGGGCCTGGGTTTGAGCCCTGAATCCACTACTTATTAGCTAGGTGAGCTTGGGTAAGTTACTGAGGCTCCCTGAGCCTCCATTTCCTCATCTACAGGAGGGTTTTAATTGTGACATTTAAAGTCCAAAAGAAGGTGACATGAAGGCCCACTGAAAGGTAAAGATATTTCAGCAGTCCAGCCGCTCCGGCGTGTCTCTCCAGCGAACGTCTAAAGGATGAGAACAGTCAGCCATCTGCAGCAGAGCCTCCTGGTACGAGGAGTCAGAGCAGGGTGGCCTGCAGACAGTCTCAACTAAGAGGAGACCAAGAGTCCCCATGTTTCCGAGACTCCAGCTGTCTTCAGGCCCAGCCTGGCTAAGGCTGCTGGCTTCCAGCTGAAAGCAGCGGAGAGCGGCCACAAGGGTCCCCAAGTCCCTCTGTGGGTTCTCACCAAGCACCTCTCTAGTGGCTCTTTCTTCCATTTTTCAGTTCCTGTCTCCTGGCCATTTATTTTTTGAATTTTATTTTATTTACTTTTTTATACAGCAGGTTCTTATTAGTCATCCATTTTATACACTTTGGTGTAAACATGTCAATCCCAATCTCCCAATTCATCCCACCACCACCCCGCGTTGCTTTCCCCGCTTGGTGTCCATACGTTTGTGCTCTACATCTGTGTCTCTATCTCTGCCATGCAAACCGGTTCATCTGTACCATTTTTCTAGGTTCCACATATATGCGTCAATATACGATATTTGTTTTCCTCTTTCTGACTTAACTTCACTCTGTATGACAGTCTCTAGATTCATCCACGTCTCTACAGATGACCCAATTTCATTCCTTTTGATGGCTGAGTAATATTCCATTGTATCTATGTACCACTTCTTCTTTATCCATTCGTCTGTCAATGGGCATTTAGGTTGCTTCCATGACCTGGCTATTATAAATAGTGCTGCAATGAACACAGGGGTGCATGTGTCTTTTTGAATTATGGTATTCTCCGGGTATATGCCCAGTAGTGGGATTGTTGGGTCATATGGTAATTCTATTTTTAGTTTTTTAAGGAACCTCCATACTGGTCTCCATAGTGGCTGTATCAATTTACATCGCCACCAATAGTGGAAGAGGGTTCCCTTTTCTCCACACCCACTCCAGCATTTATTGTTTATAGATTTTTTTTTTCCCGGTACGCGGGCCTCTCACTGCTGTGGCCTCTCCTGCTACGGAGCACAGGCTCCGGACGCGCAGGCTCAGTGGCCATGGCTCACGGGCCCAGCCGCTCCGCGGCATGTGGGATCTTCCTGGACCGGGGCATGAACCTGTGTCCCCTGCACTGGCAGGCGGACTCTCAACCACTGCGTCACCAGGGAAGCCCTGTCTATAGATTTTTTATGATGGCCATTCTGACTGGTGTGAGGCGATACCTCATGTTAATTTTGATTTGCATTTCTCTAATGATTAGTGATGTTGAGCAGCTTTCATGTGCCTCTTGGCCATCTGTATGTCTTCTTTGGATTGGGTTGTTTGTTTTTTTCAATATTGAGCTGCATGAGCTGTTTATATATTTTGGAGATTAAACCTTTGTCCGTTGATTCATTTGCAAATATTTTTTCCCATTCTGAGGGTTGTCTTTTTGTCTTGTTTGTAGTTTCCTTTGCTTTGCAAAAGCTTTTAAATTTCATTAGGTCCCATTTGTTTATTTTTGTTTTTATTTCTATTTCTCTAGGAGGTGGCTCAAAAAAGATCTTGCTGTGATTTATGTCAAAGAGTATTCTTCCTATGTTTTCCTCTAAGAGTTTTATAGTGTCCGGTCTTACATTTAGGTCTCTAATCCACTTTGAGTCTATTTTTGTGTATGGAGTTAGGGAGTGTTCTAATTTCATTCTTTTACATGTAGTTGTCCAGTTTTCCCAGCACCACTTACTTAAGAGACTGTCTTTTCTCCATTGTATATCCTTGCCTCCTTTGTCATAGATTAGCTGACCATAGGTGTGTAGGTTTATCTCTGGGCCTTCTATCCTGTTCCATTAATCCGTATTTCTGTTTCTGTGCCAGTACCATATTGTCTTGATTACTGTAGCTTTGTAGTACAGTAGGAAGTCAGGGAGTCTGATTCCTCCAGCTCCGTTTTTTTCCCTCAAGACTGCTTTGGCTATTCGGGGTCTTTTGTGTCTCCCTACAAATTTTAAGATTTTTTGTTCTAGTTCTGTAAAAAATGCCATTGGTAATTTGATAGGGATTGCATTGAATCTGTAGACTGCTTTGGGCAGTATGGTCATTTTCACAATATTGATTCTTCCAATCCAAGAACATGGTATATCTCTCCATCTGTTGGTATCATCTTTAATTTCTTTCATCAGTGTCTTATAGTTTTCTGCATACAGGTCTTTTGTCTCCCTAGGTATGTTTATTCCTAGGTATTTTATTCTTTTTGTTGCAGTGGTAAATGGGAGTGTTTCGTTAGTTTCTCTTTCAGATATTTCATCATTAGTGTATAGGAATGCAGGAGATTTCTGTGCATTAATTTTGTATCCTGCTACTTTACCAAATTCACTGATTAGCTCTAGCAGTTTTCTGGTGGCATCTTTAGGATTCTCTATGTATAGTATCATGTCATCTGTGAACAGTGACAGTTTTACTTCTTTTCCGATTTGTATTCTTTTTATTTCTTTTTCTTCTCTGATTGCCGTGGCTAGGACTTCCAAAACTATGTTGAATAATAGTGGCGAGAGTGGACATCCTTGTCTTGTTCCTGATCTCAAGAGGAAATGCTTTCAGTTTTTCACCATTGAGAAAAATGTTTGCTGTGGGTTTGTCATATATGGCCTTTATTATGTTGAGGTAGGTTCCCCCTCTATGCTCACTTTCTGGAGAGTTTCTTATCATAAATGGTGTTGAATTCTGTCAAAAGCTTTCTCTGCATCTATTGAGATGATCATATGGTTTTTCTCCTTCAGTTTGTTAATATGGTGTATCACGTTGATTGATTTGCGTATATTGAAGAATGCTTTCATCCCTGGGATAAATCCCACTTGATCATGGTGTGTGATCCTTTTAGTCTGTTGTTGGATTCTGTTTGGCAGTATTTTGTTGAGGATTTTTGCATCTCTATTCATTAGTGATATTGGTCTGTAATTTTCTTTTTTTATAGTATCTTTGTCTGGTTGTGGTATCAGGGTGATGGTGGCCTCATAGAATGAGTTTGGGACTGTTCCTTCCTCTGCAATGTTTTGGAAGAGTTTGAGAAGGATGGGTGTTAGCTCTTCTATAATTGTTTGATAGAATTCACCTGTGAAGCCATCTGGTCCTGGACTTTTGTTTGTTAGAAGATTTTTAATCACTGTTTCAATGTCATTACTTGTGATTGGTCTGTTCATATTTTCTGTTTCTTCCTGGCTCAGTCTTGGAAGGTTATACCTTTCTAAGAATTTGTCCATTTCTTCCAGGTTGTCCATTTTATTGGCATAGAGTTGCTTGTAGTAGTCTCTTAGGATGCTTTGTATTTCTGTGCTGTCTGTTGTAACTTCTCCTTTTTCATTTCTAATTTTATTGATTTGAGTCTTCTCCCTCTTTTTCTTGATGAGTCTGGCTAATGGTTTAACAATTTTGTTTGTCTTCTCAAAGAACCAGCTTTTACTTTTATCGATCTTTGCTAATGTTTTCTTTGTTTCTATTTCATTTATTTCTGCTCTGATCTTTACGGTTTCTCTCTTTCTACTAACTTTGGGTTTTGTTTGTTCTCCTTTCCCTAGTTCCTTTAGGTGTAACATTAGATTGTTTATTTGAGATTTTTCTTGTTTCTTGAGAGAGGCTTGTATAGCTATAAACTTCCCTCTTAGAACTGCTTTTGCTGCATCCCATAGGTTTTCGACTATCGTGGTTTTTTTTTTGTGTGTGTGGTACACGGGCCTCTCACTGTTGTGGCCTCTCCCATTGCGGAGCACAGGCTCCGGATGCACAGGGTCAGTGGCCATGGCTCACGGGCCCAGCCGCTCCATGGCATGTGGGATCCTCCCAGACCGGGGCACGAACCCGTGTCCCCTGCATCGGCAGGCGGATTCTCAACCACTTGCGCCACCAGGGAAGCCCAGACCATCGTGTTTTGCCATTTGTCTCTAGGTATTTTTTGATTTCCTCTTTGACTTCTTTAGTGATCTCTTGGTTATTTAGTAAAGTATTGTTCAGCCTCCATGTGTTTGTGCTTTTTATGTTGTTTTCCCTGTAACTGATTTCTAATCTCATAGTGTTGTGGTCAGAAAACATGCTTGATATGATTTCAGTTTTCTTAAATTTACTGAGGCTTGATTTGTGACCCAACATGTGATCTACCCTGGAGAATGTTCCGTGCACACTTGAGAAGAAAGTGTAATCTGCGGTTTTTGGATGGAATGTCCTATAAATATCAATTAAATCTATCTGGTCTATTGTGTCATTTAAAGCTTCTGTTTCCTTATTAATTTTCTGTTTGGATGCTCTGTCCATTGGTGTAAGTGAGGTGTTAAGTCCCCCACTATTATGGTGTTACTGTCGATTTCCTCTTTTAGAGCTGTTAGCAGTTGCCCTATGTATTGAGGTGCTATGTTGGGTGCATATATATTTATAATTGTTATATCTTCTTCTTGGATTGATCCCTTGATCATTATGTCATGTCCTTCCTTGTCTCTTGTAACATTCTTTATTTAAAAGTCTATTTTATCTGATATGAGTATTGCTACTCCAGCTTTCTTTTGATTTCCATTTGCATAGAATGTCTTTTTCCATCCCCTCACTTTCAGTCTGAATGTGTCCCTAGGTCTGAAGTGGGTCTCTTATAGACAGCATATATCTGGGTCTTGTTTTTGTATCCATTCAGCAAGCTTGTGTCTTTTGGCTGGAACATTTAATCCATTCACATTTAAGGTAATTATTGATATGTATGTTCCTATTACCATTTTCTTAATTGTTTTGGGTTTGTTCTTATAGGTCCTTTTCTTCTCTTGTGTTTCCCACTTAGAGAAGTTCCTTTAGCATTTGTTGTAGAGCTGGTTTTGTGGTGCTGACTTCTCTTAGCTTTTGCTTGTCTGTAAAGCTTTTGATTTCTCCATCGAATCTAATGAGATCCTTGCCGGGTAGAGTAATCCTGGTTGTAGATTCTTCCCTTTCATCACTTTAAGTATATCATGCCACTCCCTTCTGGCTTGTAGAGTTTCTGCTGAGAAATCAGGTGTTAACCTTATGGGAGTTCCTTTGTATGTTATTTGTCGTTTTTCCCTTGCTGCTTTCAATAATTTTTCTTTGTCTTTTTCTTTAATTTTTGCCAATTTGATTACTGTGTGTCTCGGCATGTTTCTCATTGGGTTTATCCTGTATGGGATTCTCTGCATTTCCTGGACTTGGGTGGCTATTTCCTTTCCCATGTTAGGGATTTTTTTTCTGCTTTAAAATATACTCTTTATTTTTTTCAGTTATAAAAATAATACATTATCTAAACAGATAGCTTAGGAAGCACAAAAATCCACCCAGGTAAACGACGACAAGAGCCCCTCCATCCCACCAGCCAGAGATAAGCGCTGCTGGTGTCTGTGACAAAGGAGCACCTGAGGCCGTGCACCGTGTACAGATGATGCCTTTTAAGTCCGGGCAGAAGACAGAAGAACTCACACTAGAAGGAAGGCTGCATGCAGTAAGGCTCCAAAGTTTCTGCACGTAGAACGATGGCCTTAAAGTCTCCTCCCCTTGACCATTTTTGATGCTGCAGAGCCCCACCCACCCGGGGACACAGGAAGAGCTCGTCCCGGCTTCCTGGGGACAGGGCTGGCCTCTGCCCCTCTCAGCCAGACGCCCATGTCCATAGTGACATGAGATGCCCCAGGGCTCCACGGGGCATAGCGGGGACCTGCGGGTAGGGACCCCGAGACTGTGGGTGCGACCGTGCATTCTAGAGCGGGCACCAGGAGACAGGGCTGGAGTCCCAGCTCTGCCGCCCACTGCCCTTGGACCAGGCAGTCTCTTGGGCCTGTTTCCTAGTCTATAAAATGGGAATAACGCCTACCTCATGGGCTCCTGAAGGGACTAAATAAAACATGAGAAGCAGGTCACAGCACTGGTACATCTCAAGGGTCAATAAATGTCCAGTACCCATCGCTCCTTCCCATTAACCTGCTTCGTGTCAACCCTGTGGCTCTCATTTTTTAAAAAACCATCCCTCTGAGCGCTGACCGAAGCCCGGGGGGTAAAGGGGAGGTTTATCCTATCCAGAGCCAACCCGAGTCTAGATCCAGCCAGGCCTGCCAGGTGACGAGAACCCGTGAGCCAGGGGCCTGGACCCTGGCTGGACCAGAGAAGAGCAGCCCGGTGAGGGCTCTGCCAGGGCCGCGTTCACGCTGCAGAGCAGACAGGGCCCAACAAAGGACGGGCCTGTGTGGAGGGGCCCCGTGGGGGACACGGAGGCCACCCGGCAGACCTCGGGGGAAGGAAGCCCTTTCAGTGGCCAAGCTGGAACCCTCCCTGCAAAACAATGAATCCCCCATCATTGTTTTGCCCTTAATCACATTTTTAAACACTTAACATATGAACATCTGTTCCCTGATGTTTCGTCTTTGTGTGTCTGTCATCCTCAAGATGAAAGTCTGGAACCTTCTGCACTAATTTTAAAGTCGGGCTGGATGTTTAGTAATGAACAAAGCTGCTTAAATTTCCCTCTAATTCTGTCTAAGTCTTCATGAAGTTTATCATAAGTAGGGTCATCATAAGGGAATTTCTGAATCATTCCAATCAACGATTCTAAGACCTTCATCTCTTTGCTGTCTTTCTCAGTGGCCCAGCCGTGCAGGAGACATCTCCATGCAAAAGCAAAACCTTGGTAGCACCCGATCTCAGATCCGATTTTAGCTCCATGTAACATGCCATACTGTCTTCCTTCAATCATACCCAAACTACTTCCTTCTTCATAGCCTTCCTGATAACCTTCCCCATGAAACCGGGCTTTCCATCACATCTCAGGAGACTAGCAAGGAGAAACGTCATCAGATGATCACAAAATGTACCGTGACTGTGGCGCCTGCAGTAGAATAAAGGCTCTAACTTTGAAGGCCCAGCTGTGTAACTGGCACCATCATAACCTCTCATCCGCCATCACGATGGCGTCGAACATGTCCTGACTCCCGGGCATGGCGGCAGCCAGCCCACCCCCAACCCCCACCCCCTTGAGCTCCGGCACCACGCGCTGCGGCCGCAGACCCACGGGCCTCGGGCACGGACACTGGGAAGTTTTTGACTATAATTTCTTCAAGTATTTTCTCCGGTCCTTTCTCTCCCTCTTGTCCTTTTGGGACCCCCTATAATGCGAATGTTGTTGCGTTTAATGTTGTTCCAGAGGTCTCTTAGGCTGTCTTCATTTCTTTTCTTCCTTTTAGCTTTATTTTGTTCCGCAGCAGTGAATTCCACCATTCTGTCTTCCAGGTCACTTATCCGTTCTTCTGCCTCAGTTATTCTGCTATTGATTCCTTCTAGTGTAGTTTTCATTTCAGTTATTGTATTGTTCATCTCTGTCTGTTTGTTCTTTAACTCTTCCAGGTCTTTGTTAAACATTTCTTGCATCTTCTCGATCTTTGCCTCCATTCTTTTTTCGAGGTCCTGAATCATCTTCCCTATCCTTATTCTGAATTCTTTTTCTGGAAGGTTGCCTATCTCCACTTCATCCAGTTGCTTTTCTAGGGTTTTATCTTGTTCCTTCATCTGGTACATAGCCCTCAGCCTTTTCATCTTGTCTATCTTTCTGTGAATGTGGTTCTGTCCCACAGGCTGCAGGACTGTAGTTCTTCTTGCTTCTGCTGTCTGCCCTCTGGTGGATGAGGCTATCCTCCTGGCCATTTTTTCACTGTAAATTTATCAGCCCTCGGTGATTCTAGTTACCGTAGACCAGGACTTGAACCTCAACTTAGCCAGCTAATGGTGCTGATCCGTTTAGGGGGTCACCTCTGGGAACACAGGAAAAAAATCAACAATCTGGGCTTGCAACATGCCTCACACTGCGGAGAACAGGGACCCTAAAAGGTTGTTGTGATGCTGTGGCCATAAGTGTCTGCTCTTTCTTCCTAAATATAACAAAACAAACTAGTATTCCATTTTATTTATTTATTTTAGTATTTATTTATTTTAATGTTCATTTATTTATCTATTTTGGCTGCACCAGGTCTTAGTTGCAGCACACAGGATCTTTAGTTGCGGCATGCGGACTCTTAGTTGTGGCATGTGGACTCTTAGTTGTGGCATGCAGACTCTTAGCTAAGGCATGCATGAGGGATCTAGTTCCCTGACCAGGGATTGAACCTGGGCCCCCTGCATTGGGGGCGTGGAGTCTTACCCACTGGACCAGCAGGGAAGTCCCCTACAAACTAGTATTTTAAAATGTTATGTCAATCTAACAAAGGTAAGATAAACCTACAGTTGAGGATAGTGACAGATTAGTTTATACAAATGAACTTGAGCAATGGAATGGCATATCCTGGGAGGCTGCAGGGTGTAGCTGAGACAACACTGGCTCTGATATCGGAACCGGGATTTCCACCCTCGGTTCTGAGCAGCTGTGTGATCTTACGAAAATAATATCCTCTTCACCTCTGTGCTCATGGACCCCAGGGGTGGCTCTCAGACACCCTGCCCACATTCCAAGAATTCCCCAAGAATATCAGGCCTATTTTGCCACAACTCCAAGTTCCCCAGCCCTGTGTGAGCTCCAATCAGGCAAGTTTAAAATCCCTGCCATTCTGTGCCTCCTCCTCCCAGGCCTGCCAGCCTCCTGCCTGCCTCTTCATCCCTATTCCCTCTGTACACATGATGGAGACCTGTTTAGCCACTTGGAAAATACCCTTGGACACCTCTTCACCTCTGACTCTGGACCCACCTCCCTCACAAAGCCTTCCTGGGACCCCAACCCACTCCAACTGCACCCTTCACCCAACACTTGGCTCTGTGAGACCAAATGTGCCCAGAGTTGCTTAGGTCTGAGACTCCCGTAATTTTGCTCTGTTTAACAGGGGTGCCCTGTAATTAAAGTATATAACCAAAAATTGACAAAATATTCTAGATCTCTAGAACTTACTTAACTTGGGTACCTGACACGTTGTACCCTTTGACCATCACCTCCCCATTTCCCCCTCCCCAGCCCCTGGCGACCACCCTTCTACTCTCTTCTATGGGTTTGGCCGTTTTAGATTCCTCACGTAAGTGGTACTAGGTAGTATTTGTCCTTCTGTGTCTGGCTTACTTCACTTAGCACAATGTCCTCCACGTTCATCCATGTTGTTGCAAATGGCAGGATTTCCTTCTTTCTTTAAAGGCTGAATAATATCCCATTTTGTGTATATACCACATTTTATTTTTTTTAATGTATTTTTGGCTGTGTCGGGTCTTTGTTGCTGTGCGTGAGCTTTCTCTAGTTGTGCAGGTGGGGGCTGCTCTTCATTGCAGTACATGGGCTTCTCATTGCGGTGGCCTCTCTTGTTGCAGAGCACGGGCTCTAGGTGTGTGGGCTTCAGTAGTTGTGGCACACGGGCTCAGTAGTTGTGGCTCGCGGGCTCTAGAGCGCAGGCTCAGTAGTTGTGGCACACGGGCTTAGTGGTTCCGTGGCATGTGGGACCTTCCCGGACCAGGACTCGAACCCGTGTCCCCTGCATTGGCAGTCGGATTCTTAACCACTGCGCCACCAGGGAAGTCCCTATATACCACATTTTCTTCAGCCATTCATCAGGCAACGCACAATCAGGTTGCTTCCATGTTTTGGCTATTGTTAACAATGCTGCAATGAACAGAGAATACAGACACCTCTTTGAGATCCTGATTTCAATTCCTTTGTGTATATACACAGAAGTGGGATTGCTGGATCATCTGGTAGCTCTATTTCTAATTTTTTGCCTGGCTTTGGTGTCAGGATAATGCTATCTTCATAAAATGAGTTTGGAAGTGTTCTTTCTTCCATTTCTGGAAGGGTATAAAAAGGATTGGTATTAATTTTTCTTTAAATGTTTGGTAGACTTGCCTGTGAAGACCCAGCCTCGAGTTTTTCTTTGTTGAGAGGTATTTGGTTACTGAGTCAATCTTCTTATTTATTATTCGTCTGTTCAAGCTTCCAATTTCTTCTTGGTTCTGTCTTGGTAGGTTGTATGTTTCTAAGGATTTATCCACCTCTTCTAGGGTGTCCAATTTATTGGTATGTAATTGTTCATAATAGTTTCTAATAAGTTTTCATGTAAGTCCAGGAATCAGGGAAACAGAATGTTCTTTGCCAAATGACATGTCACAGTCTCTCCCTGCAGCACTCCTGAGTCAATTCTGGATCCACGCAGATGGAAGAGCTTCCTACCACGTGGCCTTTTGTTCCTTTCCTCCAATGTTCTGGGCCCCTCTCTACCTCGGCCACTGCTCTGGCCAGACTCTAGGTGGACAAGCAGCCTCAGCATCGCCTGGAAACTTGTTAGAGAGGCCAATTCTCAGGTCCCACCCAGACGTACTGAGTTAGATACTGGGCTGGGGCCCAGCACTCTGTGTCTTAACAAGCCCTTCAGGGGCTGGTCAAGTGTGAGATGCACACTCCAGAGTGAGAACTGCTGCTCTAGATCTCGTTACAACCAATAAGTCATACACCCCACTGCTGGACTTCCATGTTCTCCAGCTTATTTGGCTGGTTTCTGCCACCACTGGAACCTCCATCACTGGACCAGCTCACCGCCTCACTGTTACTGTTCCGTTGCACACAGACCAAACCCTGCCAACTCACCTGGCATAATCTCCGCCCCAGTAAATCCAACTGCCCCTGCTTCACCCTTGTGGCTGAGCCTGGCTAGGGAACAACACAGTACATGCTGACCGGTCTCCATAGGAACGAACGAGCCCTCCCTTCAAGCGGGCTCTGCACAGCCCATCCACCCTCCCTGTCTCTGAGACAACATTTCACAGACTCCCCTTTCTTCTCGAGTGTCCAACACCCCTCGCCCACCCTCACTCATAGAGGATCATGTTTTCTAATCAACTGAGAAAACAGAAGCAAGTACTGAAGTTCTTCATTCTTCCACCAGCCAACTTGGGAACCTCTCTGTATGTGACGCAGAGATTTGGCCTTTCCTATTCCTGCCATGTGTCAACTGGTACCCATCTTTCTCTCCTACAGACGTACATCATGATCACCATCAACATCTCTTTCTCCTGTGTCATCAGTGTCTGCTCACTACTGTATCGCTCCCATCTGCACCAACCCAGGCCTGGCACCTCTGCCCCACTGTCTGCTTGCACTGCTCCCTTACAAAGCCAACCCATCAGGAGAGTCTTCCAGGCTCACTCTGTCCATTTCCACATGATCCCACTCCAGTCAACCTTCTATCCCCGTCACTCCAGCAAAACTGCTCCAACTGAGGTCACAGATGACCACCATGCTGCAAAATTCAAGGTCAGTTCTCAGGCTTCATCCCATTTGATCTCTCAGCAACCACTGACAGGGTGACCAATGCAGTCTTCGGAGAAATTGTGTCACTTGGGGCATTGCACTCTGTGTCACTTCTCACCCTCCTCTGTGGACCCCCTCCTCTTCCCAACCTCTAAATGCTAGAAAGCCACAAGGCTCAGCGTCAGCCCCCCTCTCCACCCACTCACACCTTAGGTGATTTCATCAGGTCAGGGATGGCTCAGGGAAAAAGCATGCCCTGCGGACTCCCAGCTCCAGCCTTACCCTGGAACACAAACTCACATATCCAAACGACCATGTGAGCTCCTCACATAGCTCTCACTGAGGCATCTTCAATTTCACTCATCTCCGCCTTCCCTCTGCTCAAACCTGCTCCCCTCTAGTCCTTCCCTTCTCGGTAAAAGGTGCCACCATCCATTCAGCTAATGGCCTGGGCCCCAAACTTTGCAATCTCCTTTGACTCCTCTCATTTTCTCATAGCCACAACCTACCAGCTCTATTTTCAAACAGTGTCCCCGATCCAGGCACCATCCTGACATGTCCCCTGCCAACTCCCTAATCAAGTGACTGCTTTCTCTAGCTTGATCTACTGCAGCAGTTTCCTAACTGATCTCCCTTTTCCCATTCCTGCCCCTCTACATTCGCTCCTTCATCTAGCAGTCAGAGGGATCCTTTGAAAAGCATGAGTCAGACCCGGTCTCTCCACCATCCAAACCACCCAGTAGGTTCCAACTGCATTCAGAATAAAACCCAAAGTGTCTCTGTGTCCTGAAAGGCCTGCATGATACAGTTCTTAGCCATCCTTTAGACTTTATCTCCTACCACTCACCCCTCACTCATGTCATTCCAGCCATGCGAGCTAAAATACTCCATGCTGCTGCCCCAGGGCCTATGCACTTGTTGGCTGTCTGCTGGGAATAGTCTTTCCCCAGAAGAATGCTTTTGTTTCCCTCAAAGTATTAAGCACATAGTACTCCTTTTGACTTGGGAGCCCATTCAGCTCCCAGTTCTGCACAGCCTTTGAGATGGAGCACACTCATACAGAGATAAAGCCTTCTCCACACTCTCTGCACCCATAAAGGCTCCCCAGCTCTGGATGACGTTCTCAGCAGCACCACCTGTCTTCCTTACCTTAAAGCAATAGTCATGGCAGCAAAGGCCGAGATGTTCTAAGGTAATCTTTGGACAGTCTCCGATCTCCTGGTTGCAGTAAGTACAGACCCCTCCACTTGTTCTGGGAAATGAAAAACAAGAATCCGCGGTCAGGCTGGTACGCAGACTATTGCTGTGACGCAGCCAGGTCCTGTGGTCTGACGCAGCCAGGCTTAGGCTGCTGCCAGGATTCCCAGCCTGCCATCTTTTCCTGTGCTGTGAACTGGCCACATAGCCTTGGGCCAGACTGGACCGCAGCCCACTGTAGACCGTCACATTGTTTCCAGAAACCAGTCCTGTATCTTCACCCTACTCTCTATCGTATGTTTGGACACCGCGATCTGATTCTTATTGCAGGCAGCTTGTTTGTCTCTATCCCTCTGCCTAGCATATCTGCTTGGGGGGCTGTTCCCACCTAGAATAGGAAGACATACGTCTTCTCCTACAGCAGACACGTCTCTGTATGCTCTACCTGGCCCCTTGTCTTGATGGCCCTTCTCTTCATGCCTGGGAGCACTGAGTCCTACCTGGAGTATCACAGAGGCAGCATGGGTCCAAGGACTATCACAAAATCAGTGTGGCTGCAGAGCCTGCTGGGACCTCATACTGAAGTCCTAGACACCGACTTGTAGATTGAGTATCTCCCCAGTTCCAGGATCCCTGCCTTTGTTCCTCAAGTCACCCCCTGGTTTTCCTCCTCAGACAGAACCTGTCAAAAGTCCCTGCCTGCCTTGCTGCTGGTCCAGGGCTCAGGCTCTTGACAGTGTTGCCCTCGTCACAGCCCTGTTCCTACCTCCTATTTTGCCACCACCAGTCCCAGCCCACAGTTAGTCAGATGGCAGAGTAGAAACACCCCTTACCTGGGAGTACTCAGGGCCCTGGGGTTTAGCCCTAGCTTTGCCACTAACTCACTGTTTTTGCCCTTTGGTCTTAGCTGGTTTCAAAGGCTTTCATTGCCACAAGTGTGACACCCCGATGAGGGAAGCAGTGCCCTATGCTGTGGTGTGACACATCCCATCTGGAAATGGACCAGAAGTAGCAAAGCGGCAGACAAAAGCAAATGGACTTTCAGCATGTAAATCTCCCTTACCTGTTTCTCCTTCTGGAGACCTGTGAGCTCCCTGGTAACACAGCAGACTTACCTCTCAGAGTATGGAGTACCGTCATGTGGGAGTTTCTTCTCCATGTTGCGTGAGTCCTCAATGCTGCTGACGCTGCAGGGAGTGTGATGGGAGAGAGGAGAGCAGTCATGAGTGGAGAATGCTGATTAACACATGACTCTGCATGACCAGCCATCATCTGTTATGGCAAATGAACTTGGTGCCAACGAGGCATAATTCTCTCAGAGAAGAGCTCTTACACTGGGGGCAAAGAAGACCTGCTGTGGTGAGGAAGATGAGAAGGGGGTGGCTAGGGTTCTGGAGAACTGTCAGTTTCACGGACCAGTGGGAAAGGACCATGGCTTTTCTCCCCACATACGGCCCTTGGTTATAATGTGACAATCGCCAGGGGCCCACTCACTGCAGGAATCAACTAAGAATGGGAACAAAAAAAACAAGGAAACATTCCAACATAATACTGTGCTGGGTTACACAGTGGAATTAGGGGTGATTTTTAATTTTTTTCCTTTTCGCATCTTCATTTTTCAATAATATGACTTTTTAATAATAAAAAATAATGATCAAAAAAACTATTTCCAGGGAAGGGCAACTAGCTACAAGCTCTGGGATATGGCTTAGTGAAGCTGTCATGCTAACAGGAGCTGTGTGATGACCTTCTGTGGTTAAGTGACCTGCCTAAGGTCATGCTTGGAGTAAGGGGTGAGCCAGAATTTCAGCCCAGCTTCTGATTTCTTTTGAGATTTAAGCTTACCTCTAAGCCTCTTGGAAGGTAAAGCAAAAGGCGAAAACATGCTGGACTACACAACTCTAAGTGCCCCATTAAACAAAATACTGGTGGGACTGGAAGAAGAAAAACCAGGAGATGGACAGAGTTCATAGAGGCAAACGCTAGATGGCACCACAACAAGGGGACTTCCCTGGCGGTCCAGTGGTTAAGACTCCGAGCTTCCACTGCAGCGGGCACAGGTTCGATCCTTGGCTAGGGAACTAAGATCCCACATGCTGCGTGGCATGTCAAAAAAAAAACCCAAAGAAACGAACAAAAACAAAAAACCACCTCCCTGAAAAAAGCTATAGAGACAGAAAATAGTGGTAGCCAGGGGCTGTGGCTTGTGGTGCTGGGGGCGCTGCTAACGGGTCTGGGGTTCCCTTTTTGCGTGATAAAAATGTCCTGGAATTGGATGGTGATGATGATTGCACAACATTGTAAATATACCAAAAATTACTGGACTGTACACTTTAAAGAGTGAATTTTATGATATATCAATTATAACTCAATAAAGCTACTAGGAAAAATCACTCTAAGGAGTTACAAGTGAAGAAGCTGAGGCTCATAAAGGTTGAGCATCTTCTCCAAAATGACCCAACAAATGGGGGTTGAGCAGGCACTTGAATTTGACCCCTACGCCCATGATCATCATTCCACAGCAGCAGTGAAAGCTGGTCTGGAGTCCCCAGAGGCCCAATCCTGAAATAAGGCCAGGATGCACCTCTCTGTTACTAAAATCCTCACCCTAGCAGTGGGGTGATGGACGTGTCATAAAAAAAAAATCCCAGGAATACACTGTCTCAGTGTGGGTTAGTTTTCAGCTGAGGTGGCATCCGGAAGCAAGCAATGTGTGTTCAAATGAGGCAACCTGGCATGCTGGAAGGAGCATGCGAGCTGAAGAGAGGAGCCCTGAGTTCTGGAACAGGATGGAATTCACTAGATGGTTCTTAGGGGCCTCACCAGCTCTATCATGAGTGATGCTCTCAGGATTTCACAAAAGAAAGCCTGTAGTCTACCGAGAAACAAATACAGGCAGAAACAGCTGGTGCTGGAAGTGGAGTGTAGGATGAGTTAATGACAAAAGGGGAGTGCAAAGGCACCGAGTCAGGTAGAACGTCTGGAAATGCATAAATCTTGTCCATGAGCAATTAAATCATCTACCTATTCAATAAATGATTACACAGAAGGTACTCTGGGTGAAGTACTTAATGAGGTACTGGGGATGCAGGAATGAGGACAACACAGGGCCTGGCAGGAGAAGGCCGTGACATGGAAAGATCTGGGACTTCTCACCTGCTGTAGAATGAAGACAGTGGCTTCCCGGAAGATACCTCACCAGCATTCACGTAATCCTTCATAAAGAGAATCCCTTTGCTGTAGAAAAAAAACACAGCAGAACAGAAAGAGGTATACTGGAAGATTCCAGGGGACTGGGCCTGACCCAAAGCAGGGGTCCAGGACAGGAAGGACCCCCATTTTGTTTGAAGGACGTGCAGGAGCTCATGGGAATGCCTGGGCGCACCGTGGACTCGGGCTGAACTCAAAGCCCATGACTACAGCCTGCTGTGTGTGGATGTGAGAGCGCTAGAAAGATGCTCCCCGCAGCCAGCGGTGGGACGCTACCCTCCTGAGACCTCAGTCCAGTGGACTTTCCATTCTCCTCTCTGACCACGTTTTGTTTCCCTTCTGCCTGGGACTGAGATCACCTCTAAGCCTCATCTTACACTGTCAAATCTCCAGCAGCAGTCCAACCTCTCCCTTCCCACACTTGGAGCTCCAGGGTGAGCTCAGGAAGTTGCCTCACCCTGGACAAGCCCCTGGCAACTTTGGGAACAAGGTCTACCTCTCGATGGGCTCACCATGACACCAAATTTGGCCCCACTTTCATGCTCTGCACTCCAGCCTGCTGGCTTGGTGGCAGTAGGCGCTCCTCTGATCTCTCCTACACACACACACACACACACAGTTCACTCAGCCTCCTTGTAATGGCTCCCTTCCTGCACTCTAAGATGGCAGGTGAGGACAGAAGCTCAGGTGAGGCAGTGGTTATGCGCCTCTTCTCACAACAGATAACGTGAGAGAGACAGACATAGGCCCTGACCTCAAAGGGATTTCTTTGGACTTCACAAGCATGTTCCCCAAGAAACATTAGCAAGGTCCAAAGGATGGCAGAGCCCTAGGAAGTGCCACCTCAGCTTCTCATTGGGAGACTCTGTTCAGGCCCACACACAGGAGTTTATATTAGGGGAACTTGGGCTACACTCTGTGGCCCCTCGACCAATGGGCTGCTGAGAATTGGAGCAGGTACTACAGCTAATATCAGGGAAGTAACGTGGGACAAAAGCCGAGTCCCTTAGCTCCAGGGAGGGAATAGCCCACAGAACATCTCCCAGATTGTCCCTTCTTACCTGGTTGAGTTAGACTCCAATTCACTTGGGGAGCCTGGCACGTAAACCTGAGGCTGCTCAGAGGTGGCAGTGACAGTAACAGTGACCATACAGCTTGAGGGGTTCCTCACCCTGAAAGAAGTGGAGGGAGCAGCAAGGGTGTCGACACTGAGAGCTGGTGCCTTCCAGGGTCCAGCAGGGTTATCAGGGGCTAATGCCGAGACTGCCACTTCAAAGAGTTTAAAAGAACGCTGACGTTTTTTAAACAAGCCTTGAAAATCACTCAGCTGTTTGTTCCTTGAGGCTCCTGAGATCAATGGGTAGAAGTACTCATTTTATAGATGAGGAAACCCAGGCTATGTGACCCAGGTTACATTGTAAGTTGGTGGCAAAACCCCAGCCTTCCAGTGTGTGCCCAGAACTATCCCTGCAGCCAAGGGCCTTGGCCTATGACTCACTTGGTTACAGCAGAGCTATGGGGCTAGCAAGGACTTGACAGACACAGCCCCGCTCACCTCCTCAGTGGGTGGGGCAGCCCCTTCCTGGAATGAGCTCCCTGCCCCCAACCTCCAGTGAAGTTTCTGGAGAGCACAAGGCTGAGGGAGAGAGGGACAAATGAATTTAGGTGTCACCAAGGAAGAGATGTGAATGGACCTCATTCTGGAAGTCACCTACCATAAGAAGAAGCAGGAGACTGACAGGTATAATGGTTTTTCTGAATCTCCACCCCTCGGCGTAGCACACAGCCCCTGGCTTGGAATCCAGTGCCCAGGACTTCAACTCGTTTAAGAGTGGGGAGGGTAGAGAACAATCATGACAGCACCTGCCCAGCTTCCCAGCCTCATCTTCCCAGACCATGTCACGTGGACCTGATCGCTCTCGTACCTTTGCACATGACACTACTTTCTCCTCGGGGAAGCCATTCCCAGAGTACCTGCCCTGTCACCCCGGGCTGGGTGAGGTACCCTGCCTCAATGTGCCCGGTCACCCTGTGCCTAGTCCTATGTCACTCTAGGACACAGGAATGCACCATGCAGACTGAAGGAGGTTGACGGGCTGGGAGGGAAGGCCCAATGGGAACGTGGAGAGACAGACGGGGGATAAAGTACAGGACCAGACAGTCAGAAGACGACTGAGTACAAGAGGAAGGAAACAGCATAGTCGAGGGGACAGAAGAGCTGAGGGGGCAAGGAGACCTGAAGCACAAGGAGAAGCCGGCTTATCAAAAATGGAGAGGCAGCGGATGGGCTTCCCTGGTGGCGCAGTGGTTGAGAGGCCGCCTGCCGATGCAGGGGACACGGGTTCGTGCCCCGATCCGGGAAGATCCCACGTGCCGCGGAGCGGCTGGGCCCGTGAGCCATGGCCACTGAGCCTGCGCGTCCGGAGCCTGTGCTCCGCAACGGGAGAGGCCACAGCGGGGAGAGGCCCACGTACCGCAAAATAAAAAAAAAAGAAAAAAAAAATGGAGAGGCAGCGGATATAGCACAGTGATTAGCAATACAGGCTCTGGGCTGACTGCCGGGGTTCTAATCCCTGTTAGGCCACTGCCTGGCTGGGTGACTACTGGCCAGCTATTCAACGTCCCTCCACCTCAGCCTCCCAACTATAGAACAGATATAATAATAGCACCTCTCTCATAGAGTTGGTGTGAGAACTAAATGAGTGAGGACACATAAAGCATGAGAAGGAGGCCTGCACATTCTCAGCACGCAGCAAATCCTAATGGTTCCTTCTGTGGTGTTACTGCTGTGGTATTTGTCTGCTTCCTGAGGGCGTGCTTGGGGGCCTGGCCATCGTGTTCAGTGTGTGTATGGCCGCTACCTACAACTGGTTCATGTGAAGTACTTGTATATCGTCTCTGGGTTATTCCCAAACTCATGACCACTTTGGGCAAAGATCTCTGTAGAGCTAAGAGGACACTGAAATGGTACCATACAAGGCACAGCTTAGAAATCTTCCAGCCCCACGAATGGCAAAGCACCCCGTATCCCTGCCAAGCCAGGTCTTCACGCTCCTTGTGGCTACCAGATAGCGTGGTTCTCTGGGCACCTTCTCTGTCAGGTTTGGCGTAACAGATTTGGTACTGTGGCTCCAAACTCAGGCCACAGAGATCTACCCTGGGATACTCATTGCTTGTCAGCCTCCCATGGGCTCCTAGCCCATCACACCTGCAGAAGGTAGCTGGCATGCCTAGCGTGTTAGGGCTTGCTCTGGGCTATGGGCCCTGACAAAAGTCAGGTTCAGGCAGGCAGGAGTCCAGCACAGAGTGGCCCTTACCTGCTGGCCTGGCTGTCCACTTCCAGGTGCTGGTCAGGATTCCTGGGGCTGCCCTGCTGCTCGGGGCTGCTGGGGTCTGCCGCCTCATGGGTGGGTGCAGCTGGGTCTCCCTGGTCATCTTGCTGGGCTCCAGGCCTCCCCTGCCAGGCGTCTCCCACCTTGGTGACCACATTCTCCTCCTCAAAATCAGCCAAGGTACTGAGGGAAAATAAGCCCTTGGTTACCGACTACACACCGATATCCCCTCCCGTGGCCATAGCAGGCTCCTCTCCCAGGAGGTGGGGCAGACAGGAGCCCGGCACGGCCCCCACCTCGGGGAGAGCTCGTGTCTTCCTCAGGGGGACCCCAGCGCCGCTGCTCCCCTCCCACCAACAATGGCTGTCCTCACGTGTATTACACGAAGCCTGAGCCCAGATGCTTTTGTCACCCCCTCAGTCCAGCAAGGGGGGAGCGCCTTCCCTGCTGTCCTTGGCATCAAGCTCTTTGGGAGCTCTTACTTCCTTCCTGGCCTCACATCACAGCTACCCCTGCACATCCCTGCCATCACCATCCCCACCCTGAGGTGCTTCGGAGGGCCTTGTTCTCAGTGCTGCCGCCTTCTCCATGTCCCATGGGACGGCGCTGCTGCCTGGTGGCCTCAAGCACCAAAGATGTCATAGGCCCACTGGCCGGGGCCAAGACTGAGTGAGATTATTGAGAACATGAGGCTAGCATTCCAAAAGGTGAGTATCTAGTTCACCATCACCTTGATCCTGGCCCATCCCGATCTCAACCCTCCTAACAGCAGCAGCCTGCCTCCAATGGCTGGTGGGGCCATCTAAGGACAAGATCACACCACCAGCCACCTCCAGCCCTGGGGCTCTATTCATGGAAGTTAATCCCCTAGTAGGCAGGCAGGCTCGCTGCCTTCAAGCTGGAATAGCAAGGGGCGTGGAGCTCACACCTTTCGGAGGGTATGCTCTCCTCAGATAGTGCCAGCCCCTTACCCCAGAGTGCCCGGACACACCCACCCCACCTCTGCCTGTGACATACAGGCTTGAGCTAAAGAAGGCAAACCAAGAAGGCCTTAAGAGTTTGTTTCCCAATTCTGGAAGCCCTGAGCTAGCTTTACCATGGACTTAATCGGAGTCCTGTACCAACCCATATCCCCTACAGAATTACGGTAATAGAAGTTATCCCCACCAAGTCTGTGAATAAAGCCAAGATTCTCAGCAAAGAGCAATTTGGATGTCCACTGCGACACATGGACAAGTGGATGAATAAAAAGGAAATCTTAGTAAAACAGTCACGGGAAGTCTTGCTGAGCAGTGTAACAACCCAGAGGTCTTCCAGGCCCCTAATGAATTGCCTGGAAGTCAAGTGTTTAGAGATAGGGAAGGTAATACTTGTGGCTGTAACCAGACCAAAGATCCAGAAACCTAATACAGCTACTGACAATTCTGGACACAATCACACTCTCTACGTGGAAGAACACAGCCCCTTCGACTCTTGTGCTACCTCCATCACACTCCTCCAATGGTTGACAGTTGTCTGCGGAGAACAAATGTGGTTAAAGTTCACCTGTTCTTAATGCAGAGAGAACAGAAACCTGAAAATCCCAGACTTGCAACACAGAGGAAAACAGCATATGCTTTAGATGTAAAGTCTAATAACACAAATTTAGTGGGGAGAAGGTGAGCTAATCTATCTTATTAAATGAAGTCAGGCCAATACGGCTGGTAAAGGGACCAGAGGCCAGCTTTCTGAGTGTCCTTAAATAGTTCTGGTGGAAAGAGACAGTCCTCTGGGACTGCTTTATTTGGCTGTGACTTCTTATAAAAGGAGAATCCAACATTTATGTAGTACTTTGTGCCAGGAAATGTCCTACATGCAAACGCATTTAACCCTCACAACAACCCTGCGTGGTAGGATCTATTAGGCCACTATTCCACAAGTAAGGAAACTGAAGCACATAGATGAGTACGATACCCAAAACCGCATAGCAAGTAACTGACAGAGCTTAGGCTTGAGGCCAGGCACAGGAGTCCGTGCTCACTATACTATACCACCTCTTCCTGTACTGTGATGAATCAAACCAAGTTAGAGTAGGGTAGAGTTCCTCAACTTTGGGACAGCTCCACTGCTCTGCAGGAGGTCCCTGCCCACCCCATTCCTCTCCTTCTCCCACCTCTTAGGAAAGAGGCCCCTTCCCCACGGAGCCCCAGCGCCCAGAGCAGCATCTCCGCCCGAGGTCCCTCGTGGTTGGAGGGTCGAGCCGCCCTCCCCGCGTGTCCACAGCTCCTGGCCCCGGCCAGCTCTGAAGGCCAGCGCCCAGAGACCACCGACACCAGGGCACCCCGCCAAACAGCCCCGTTGGCTCCTTGCGGGCACCCAGCTCCCTCCCTCTCTCCCGCCTCCGCCGGCACTGCGGCGAAGGTGCACACGTGGTCGGGGGGCGGGGCTGCTTCAGCCGCAAGGCCGGCGAGACCACCCACGTCCTCCAGGCCAACGGGGGAAGGGCAGCAGGAGGCCGGGGTGCCCGAGACGGGCGGCCCGGACCAACTGTGATCCTCGCGCGCCATCTAGCGGCAGGCGCGGGCACGACCGCGGGGGAAGCGCCGCCGAGGCCGCTCACGCCCACGGTAGCCATTTCGCTGTGTGGACGGTCTCGTTTCCCGACGCACACCGGACCAAGCTCGCGGCTGCAGGAAATGGCGGCGAGCGCAGGCGCACACTCGCTGAACGCAAACGCGCACCCTCCCGGAGCACGCACGCGCAGGCGCACACAGGACGATCCCACGCTGGTCTAGACCCAAAAGCGTGCAGGCACGCGCGAGTCGGGGACGCACGCACAGACGCACACGTTCTGTGACGGCGCGCGTGCGCAGGCGCACACTTCTGTGCCGGTGCGCGTGCACAGGCGTACAGTGCGTGCCGGCGCGCGTGGGCAACCACATTGCGTGCTGGCGCGCGCGCGTAGGCGCACACGTGCGTGCCGGCGCCCGTGCGCAGGCGCTCACATTGCGTGCTGGCGCGCGTGCGCAGGCGCACACGTGCGTGCCAGCGCGCGTGCTCAGGCGCAAACGTTGTGTCCCGGCGCGCGTGCGCAGGCGTACATGTTCGTGCAGGCGCTCGTGCGCAAGCGCACACGTTCTGTGCCGGCTGCGCCGTTCCCCGCAGAGCAGGTGGGGACTCTGTCCACCTTTTTTTCTTCCCATTGCAGAATCTCCTGGCCTCCCATGACATCGTGACAGCTCTAGGACAGAGTTTGTCAGCCTCACCATTATTGACATTTTGGACTCGATAACTGGTGGGAGCTGTCCTCTGCACTGTAGGACGCTGGGCAGCATCCCTGGTCTCCACCCACTATTTGCCAGTAGTACCCTCTTCCCAGTTGTGGCAATCAACAGTGTCTTCAGACATTGCCAAGTGACTCTTGCGGGGTTGGAGGTGGGGGAGATGCCCCTGTTTCAGAACCACTACCCTAGAACAATTGAATCTAAATCTCTCCGCGTGGGTCACAGGATACTTAAAAAAAAAAACCAAAACACCACTTCTCAGGTGATTATCAAGTGCAGCCAGAGTTGTGAAACACTGATCAAGAAAGTTTGTTTTGATTTTGCGAACTTTTAATCAGAGAAAATTAGTTCTAAGCCTGGGCTCTACAGTTAGCCAGATCTGAGCTCTATTCCTAGCTTTGCTCTTCATAGGAGCCCACCGTTTCCTCCACTGTCAAACTGCGTAATAAGAAGCCAGATCCTTCCCCAGGTTTGGGGAATGTTACACGCGATTGTGCAGATGGCATGCTGTACACATTAACCATCTGACAGTTACTGGTTCTGGGTCTTGAGAATAGGCTCCAAAGAACAGAGTTCATAAACTAGCTTTTCAAAGTTTTTCCTGGGGTTTTTCTTAGAACCTCTTCAGTTGCGACTCAGCTCTGCCATTTGGAATCCCTTGACAAGTCAGTTAACATTTCTATGCCTCAGTTTCCCCATCTTATCAATTTCACAGGGTTGCTGGCAAGAGCAAAGCACCTAGCAGAGCGCACTATAGGTGTCAGTTTTTGTTTTCACTCTGTTAATTGTCAGGGCAATTTGAAACAAAAAAGTCACATAATAGGGCCTCATACCTGAGAGATCCATTACCCACCCCACCCCCAGCATCACAGTTTATGTAGGGGTGACAAATGTAAAAACGTAGCTGTAATGTGGTGTGAAATTGCAAACATTCACTCACTTCTTAAACACCTAAATCAGACCGTGTTCCTCTCTGTCTTAAAACTTGAAAGAAGATCCAATCTCCCTCTCATGGCTTTTACCAGGGCACGGTTCCATCTATGGTCCCCCTCACCGGGTAGGCTACTTTATGCTTTGGAACTGCTAAGCGTGTTCCCGAAGCAGGGTTTTAAGTCTGTGTTTCCCTATCTGCAGCTCTTTACTCCTTGCTCTTCCTAGAGTTGTTGGTTCCCCCACTCGTCTAAGTAGTACCCTCCTCACCGCCATTACTCTCTATCTTAGCACCCCGGCTATCTCTTTCAAAGCACTGTTCTTCCCAGGAGTCACAGAGACCTGACTTCCAGTCCTTTGTTATTCATTATAGCTAGGCACAAAGCTCACATGATTGTGGGGAGGGCCGTACGAGACACTGAGCACAGGGCTGTGCACACAGTAGGTGCCCCAAAGTGAAGTAGCTGTGGTGATTATTAACGATATCTGATAGAAAAGGCCAATCAGCCCCTGCCTACCTTGACAAACCTCATGTTCCACGCCTAGCTACTTACAGTGTCCAGTAAACACCAGGTTATTTGGAGACCTTTGTACATCCTGTACCCTTTGCTTGGAGAACTCCTATTCACCTTTCAAGATTCAGCTCAAAAGTCACCTCTCCCATGAGGCTGTCCTGGGGCCCCCTTCCCCTGTTCCAGTCTGGACCAGGTTTTGCCCCCCATTAGCCCTGTCCGATTTGTCTGTGTACTCGTCTCCAGCACAGAGCAGGTGCCTTCCAAGTAGTTGCTGACCGAAAGAGTGGTTGACTTCCTGACTATGGAGGACTTCCTGGCAGAGGCCAGAGGTTTCCAGCTGGGGCTTCAGCCCTCGCCACGTCCCTTGGGCCAGCTCACGGGCCTCACTGGCCTCACCTTCCCAGCCAAAGGCTAATGTACACTTGAGCCGCCTCTCTCCACCGCACGAGCTCAGCACTGTTAGCTGATGCCTTACCCCTTTGGGTCCGTCTCCATGTCCTCCAGGTGTGCCGGGCTGTTGCTCTTCCTGCCAGCCAGGACAGCAGAGGCAGAAGTGGCACCAGAGCTGAAGGAGGAAGCACACAGACCTTCTGAAGCCTCAGACCAAAGGAGACTCGGAGCCCAGGTCTTCCCCTTCCCAGCTGCATTCTCACAGGAAAGGAGGACCTACATCTGGCCGTGACCAGCTTGGAATTCCTGGGGAAGTGTCCTCCTAGTTTGGGGTTCCAGCATCCTTGCATGACCTACACCTCCCGGGGCTCTGTGGGAATCTAGAACGATCGTTCCTTACTAAATGTTGCACACACCCACAGCAAAATGGCCACTTCCCACTGGTGGATTGGTAGAGGAAATAGGGCAGAAGCCTGCAGCCTGGGAATGCACAACCTCCTCCCACTGCACCTTTGCACCTCTCCAGCCACCTCCACACGCTCCCTGGGGCTGAGCCCGCTGCTGCCGGCTGGCTGTCCCTGGGATTCTTCCCACCGACTTCTCCTAGCAGGGTCTCTTCCCAAGCTACACTTCTCAATGCCCTCTTCTCTGCCACCTCAGCTTGGGTCCCTCTGGGTAGGTGCTGAGTTGTCTGGGTCCCGTGACTTATCACCTGTACCCACTCCTCCACCGCCCCTGGTGGGTGGGTTCGCCTCCCAGCCTTCTCCGTCCTGCAGCGATCACCTGATGTGAAGATGCCATGGAGCTGAGAGGTTCAAGGGGGACCCTGGGGTGCTGGACGTGAGGATGAAGCCTAAGGCCGTCTGGCAATGGGACTGGTCATTGAGCAGTTGCCCCACCCTTACCTGGTGGCCGCTGGTCCAGGCTTATGAGGCTGCGAGTTGGCACCGGGCACCTCCTGATCATCCAGCAGAGGGGTGAAGACAGCAGGTGAGCACAGCCTGTGGAAGGAGGCCAAGCCCGGTCTCGGTTCAGGACTTTGCGTCTTTATGTCTACACCCCCCGAGAGCGTGGCTTCTGTACTCACTCACAGCTGACCGACACCAGGACAGCGTGGCCTCGTGGTGAAGCGCACACTCCCTGGGGGGGCACATTACTCTGATTCAAATCACAGCTTTATTAAGCTTCTGGCTATGTGACCTTGGGCACGTCAACTGACCTCTTTGGGCCTCAGTTGGATCATCAGTGAAATGGGGTGACAACTGTGTCTGCCTCATACATTTTCTGAGAGGAGTAAATGAGTCAATAGATGCCAAGTACTTAGAAAAAGGCCTGGGCCCCAACACGTGCTAAAGTGCTCCTGTGATTATCACCGGGCCCTGTGGCCATTTGTAGAAGCAGCAGCCCTTTGCGGTCCGTCTGTGCCCGTCAACTTGATACAGATTCAGTGCGTGCTGTGTTATGCAGCCTTCCCAGGTATAGGCTGAGTCCCATGTCTCTCTGTGACTCACAGCATGCCGAGCAGTTACCTGTGCGAGCCTGCACCCTCCACTTGAATAGCATGTTTGTTTCCACACCCACTTACACCAGTTGCACGTGCAACCATAACCACTGAATTCAACCATTAAGTAAACTCATAAAAATGAATGGAAAAGGAGAGTGGGTGCTTTTTTTCATGACAAACAACCTTTTCTTTGCAAAGACTATAAAAGCAAGTCTCTTAAAAATCATTGTCTATAGAAGAGACAGTGTAAAAGACTGTTAAAAGTCATAAAAGTCTAGAAGATATTAAGATAATTTTGCAAGTTAATATGAGCTTTGGCTTCATTTTAAGGAAACAACGCAGAAAGCAAAGGCTTCATTTTTGCGAGGGGGCAGAGGCAAGAAGGATGTTCCGGCCCAGTCACGTTGGACCGGAGAATGGAGTCAACCTGCAGGACCGTGCTGGCCGGCACCGTGATGCAGGCCGCGGGTGTCGGGCTCTTCCACGGTCCTCCCCACTAGCGGGAGCTCAGAGAACCGAGGCCCCGGCCCCGTGGCGTTTCCCGGCACCGGCTGAGGCACAGTGGGCAGACGCTGGGGCCTGTCATCCTCTTCCCGTGTTGGCTTGTGCTCCTGATTTGGAAGTCGGGCCTTGGCGGTCCAGGCATCAGTTGCAAACTAGTAAAGTTAGGGCAAGGGGCTCCCGGTGGGCTTGGGCGAGTAGGGGCAGCTGAGAGGGCCAGTTGGGAAAGCGGAGATTCTCTCCTCGGCCAGACTGCTGTAGGGCAGGGGTGCCGGCTGGCAGCGTGCCTTGGTGGCTCTCTGTAGACACCGGCTTCACCATTCCTCCCTGGCCATCTGTTCTGAACCATAAGGGCTCTAGCACAGCTTGCAGCTGAATTATCTGTGCCAACATCTGTACACCTAACCTTTGTCCCCAGGGATGAGTCATGCTTGGTTTGGAACCACCTGGGGACAAGTGGGACCTTGCCACTCCGCATATCACCTGAGAAAATGGCCCCTGACTCTACCCAGGTCCAAGAAGTCAGAGCCCAGCTAGACACGCTTGCCTCCTACTTTGTCTCACTGTGGCCACTGCTTTTCCGCTCACTGAACTTGAGAGCAGAGCTGGCCAGAGGAGGAAGGTGGAGGAGGCTCTGGGGCTTCTGGAAGGGATGACGTAAATCTCAGAAGTGGAAAGTCAGGGGACAAAGGATGTGCTGGCGGCGGGAGTGCCGGAGATGGGAGAAGCAGTAGACGGGACTATGGGAAATGACCAGTGCCCCACCCCCAGGAGCCCAAGCAGCTGTGGCGACTTGATCAGGAACGGGAGAGAATCAACAACTTGGGGCCACGGGCCTCCCTCAGGTAGCTCACCCTCCTCTCCCAGAGCTGATGTCTGCTCCAGCCAGGCCTTCAGGTGTGGAGCCCATGGCTCCGGATCCCACGTTGCCATCACTTGATCTGTCATGGGAAGAGAAACATTTGCTGGCTGATTGGGTTTCCATTGAATGTAACTCATATGCCCTGAGAGTGGGCGCCTTCAGCGGCCACCCTGCACTGCTCCAACTGAAGCCAAGCTGATATCAGCAATATTTCTGCCTTTTTTCCTAACTTGGTGGGCTGGGAGCAAAAGTGGAGCCAAGAAACAGCCCAGGGCTGAGACAGGCTCCCCGAACAATCCTGGGTCCCCTTCCCTCATTCCAGTGCTGGGGTTCCACAGGGCCTAGGGCTGCGCACTAAGAAGACAGTGGCCGGCAGACAAGGCTGTGGGCTCTTATCCATTACTTCCTGCTCAGGAAGTGCCCAACTGTGAGCGACTAGTCACCATCCCCAGGCTCCCCTGGTCTGGCTTGAAGGACAGGTCAGTGGGATGGCTGTGGGGTGGCTGGCGCACAAGCAGCCCCTCTGGACTCAGCATCCCCGGCTATCATTCTGCCTCCTATCCCTGCACCCCCTCCGCATCTCCCTTCGCCTACAGGCCACCCTGGAAGGCCCTGTTAGATCCTCTGCTGGGGTCCACGAATCCTTTGGTCACTGACTTCCTGAAACCTCTAGCTTGGCGGCCTTGCTGGCCTAGAGTTTTGTCCTCCTCTGCAGCTGTCTCCCTGAGGAATCTTGGCAGGGGCCTGCCCTTCTCCAGGCCTCATGCATTCCTTCATTCATTCTCTCAGCAGATATTCATTGAGGACCTGCACTGCCCCCGACACTGGGGACACAGTGAAGAATGGGACAGTCCTGGTCCCAGCTCCATCCACTGACCTTGGATGGGGGGGGGGGCTCCGTGGGCTCCGTGTCCCTGCACTGAGTTACCTTTCAGAGTCTGCACCAAGGCCCTTGAAGGCCCTTTCACCAGTCAAGTCTGTCTTGGGCTCTCTGGGGTTGGGGGCTTCGTTGTCTTTGGAGCCTGGGGAAGACCTATGGTAGAAAGAAACATAAGTTAACTACCCATCAGCCAACCATACTTAGGTGGGGGCAGTTACCTCATCCCCAAATGCCAGCTTTCTGCAAAGAGCGCAGAGCCTGACATCGCAGGATTGGCTGATTATCAAAATCTACCAACAGCTGCTGTTGACTGAGGGTCAGACCCCATTCTCATGACTCTGAATGCATTAGCTCTCCACATCAACCCCACAACATGGTCACTGTTCTTAGCCGTGCCCACTCTCCAGATGAGCAAACGGAGGCACAGAGAGCCTGGAGTGACTTGCCCCGAGTTCCACAAGTAACAAGGGGAAAAGCTGAGATTTGAACCCAAGCAGTCTGATCCTAACTCCTGATTCAACCTCCCTCTATGCTCTCTGAGGTCACCAGGGAGCCTCATGGTGTCAAACCCAACAGAGACACTCCCATCATTCTCACCATTCAGGACCACTGACCCAGTGGGCCACTCCCGCCTTCTCTCCCCCATCCGTCCATCATGACTCTGTGTCACTGGCTTAAATGTTGGTGTTCCTGGCGTCCCTCTCCATCTGAATGCTCTGCCACCTACCTTGGTCACCTCCTCTGCTCCCATGGCGTCAACTGTCATTCTTCAGCCAATGACGTCTGCCTGTTCCCACCTCTCCTCTGTGCTCTGACCCGTACCCTCACTGCTTCCGGGACTGGCCCTCAGGCACCTCACCCTCAACATGGCCAGAACTGACCACCCTCACCAGCTGCCCTCAGGGGAATGACCAGGCAGCTGCCACCTCCACGATACTATCTGTGCTCAGTCTGCTGGCTCCTCTCTCCTCGAGTCCCTTGACTTTGTACCCCATGTAAATATCGACGTTGAACCCCATTATTTCTGCTCTCATCCCTCTGCACAGAACATGGAAATCTCTTGAGCCCTGATCTCTCTGCCAAAGCTCAACCAGAAACCCTCAAAAGCCTCCTGGTAATTTGCATTTGGATGCCTACAGATAAACTCATCACATAGTCATTTGTAAAGTACTAAGTATTTATAGCACCCCTTCCTGCCCCCTCCCCTTAGTTCCCACTACTGTAGTGACTTATGGAGCAAAAAGCGCAGGGAGGGAGTCAGGCAGTGGGGTGGGAGTCATGGATCCGCCTACTCTTGGCCGTGTGGCTTTGAGGAAGTTACTTAAGCATTCGTGGTCTCAGTTTCCTCATCTGTAAAATGGGCATAGTGATTGCATCTACATCCTGCATGGGGACACGTGTTAGGTTGTTTGGGACAGGGCAGGGCTTAGTGAATTCTAGCTTTCCCTCTTTCTTCCTTTTCTCCGACATGACTTTCCTGTTGGAAAGTGGGGGAGGGGTGCTCCAGAGGATCTCCAAGGGCTGTTATAGCTTTGTCACTCCCAGACAAAATGCCAGTGGCCTGGCTTCCTGCTGCATCTCTCAGGGGCAGTGAAGCAGCTTCCAGTGTTGCCTTATTAAAGACGCTGTCACACTGGGTGATTCTCAGTCATTCCAGCAATAAGTGCTCCTGCAGTCCTGTTCTGGGCCAGCCAGGCCTTGAGCTCTCCAGGAGCTTGGAGTCCTTGGGGCAGAGCCATCTGGGAGTGGACAACTGTGACTCCGTGTGGAACACTCTCTGGTGGAGGGATGAACACAGCGCTGTATGAGCTCAGCGCGGAAAGCCCCTCACGGGCGCTGCCTCAGAAAGAAACACAAGTAAAGGAGGTGCTACAAAGGGGAGACATCCGAGCTGAGACTGGAAAATGCAGATGGGAAAGGGCATCCTACAGCCTGCACAGACGAATGGGGCTGGGGGAGGCTGGTGGGGAGGGCCCAGGGAGGAAGGGTGTATGAGGGGATCCTGGGGAGGGGGTGGATGAGCCCCGCCGGGCAAGGTAGAGAGTTCAGGCTGCGGAGCCTAACGGGGAGGGGGAATTGCAGGGTTTTTCCCCAGGGACTGGCATAGGACTACTGCTGCCCTTTAGAAATGGCACCCAGGTAGGAATATGAAGGAGATTCTGGGATGGAGCGAGTGACGAAGGAGGCCTGGCCCCAGGGGAGAGGCACGAGGGACAGAAATATCTCTAAAATAGAATGGACAGGACTCAGTGCCCGACTGCGGCGAGGGTGTAGAGAGGGAGGGGCCGGTGAAGACAGTCAACGGCCCCAGAGATCGGAGCTTCCACCGCCCCAAGGATTAGCCTGGGCTTATGCTCTGGCCTCCGTCCCCAGACGCTGGCTTCACAGGGTGGGGTCCCAGTCTGTCGGCTTCACTGCTGTGAGCTGGGTGAGTAGCTAAATGATCAGGAGCCAGAGCCCCTCCGGGAACAAGCGGCCCCTCCCTGCTCGCATCTCCCTTTGCCCCCACCCAAGCTTCCCTGGGGCCCAGCTCCCAGCCCCCCGAACCCTGCCTGCATGTTACCTGACTGTCTGCCCCCTACCTTGGGGCAGGGGCTGGGCCTGCCGTGCTCCCTGCTGGTTGTGCCCCCCCCCGACCCCCTCCCCTGTCTCTTGAACTGCCAATGCTGACCTAGTGACCCTGCCCTGTTCCTGGTGCCTCCCCCCGCCACGGCTGCTTCAGTGGCTTCATGGGGCTCTGCAAAGCCCAGATCCCCACCCAGCACGGCTGGCTGCTCCCATCCACAGGGCCCAGCAGGGTGAACCATCACTTCCAGGGGCTCCTGGCACACGCTCAGCATCTCACTTGTGTCTGCATCTGCCTCCCCCAACTTCAGCGGGGGGTGGCTGCCGCTGGGTCCCCAGGGCCGGGTCTGGTCTCCCATGGACCAAGTGCTCGCTCCCCAGCACTTGTGGAGTGAAATGGGATGGGGGCAGAGAACCCAGGTGGCTCATGCCTCCCACCAACCAGCCCCCAGGCCTCATCGCTTGCACCCTGACCCTGCTGCCCCCAACTCTAGAATCGTGTGTAAGGAGCCCAGGCAGCAGCAGGGCCCCTGTACCTCATTTCTTCCAGGTCTGGGGCCACCAGGCGGAGTCCCGCCCCGGGTGTTGTGATCTGCAGGCGGACAGTCTCCTCACCTCTTGCGCTGTGACCAAAGGAGAGCGTCAGAGAGTCGGTGGTAAGAAAGGCCTCCGCTTCTCCATCTGTGCTGGGGATCCAAGGGTGTCCTCTCTGAGGAGCCTCCTGGCTAGTGCAGTGGGACACCCAGACCCATTGCCTTCCCCCCATCCCCTTGTTTTTTCTCTCTTGTCTCCTCTTTGGGCTGAGCTCGGGCCACTGACCTCCAGGTCCCAGAGGAAAGGCATTGGAGGACCCCCTCACCAGTCTCCCATCCTCGACCCCAGCCCCCTTCAGACCGTGCTGCTGATCAGTTGCAGAGGTGCGCCCTGCCCGTGGCCGCACTGCAGCATCCAAAGTGGCTATTTGTGAGTTCAGGGGCTGAGGGGAACGGGTGATGAACAAAATGCCCAGGAAACCTACAGACCGAATTTGGAGTGAGAGCCAGTGGAAGGGGCATGTGGGAGACTCAGGGGATGAAGGTCAGAGAGAAGGTGCCGGTGAGCTTGAGACCAGGGAGGATCAGACAGTCTCAGCCCTCAGAGGGTCCCTTTGAGGGTTCCTGCGCTCAGAGGCTGGTCCGAGGGTGACTGCACACAGCCCTCCAGTTCCAGTGTTTTGGGGCCCCCACTGCAGCTCCGGACGCCCAGCAGGAATCGGGCCGTGGTGATGGCTAGGGCTGGAGAGAATCTAGAACTCCCTGGCTTTCTGGGGCTCCCCCTCACTCCAAACCACACCTACCCAGGTCCACATCACAGACACTCACTCTTTCCTTCGGTTGCACCTGGCCACTGGGCTACAGATGGGGGTGAGCCCCAGGTCTGCCTTGGTGAAGCCCCGGCCCAGCAGGGGGCAAGATGAGGGCTGAGTGGCATGGGCTGTGCACAAGTCCAGCCCCAAAGGCACCCGAAAAGCTCCATGGAGGAGTAGGCCAGCCCAGGCCAACTGCGGGCATATAAGGGTAGGAGGTGGAGGCTGGCGGGGGACTTAAAAGCAGCGACCAGATTGAGTGCGGCAAAGGGAAGCCACAAGATGGGCTTGAAGTGGGGATTCGGGGTGGGTCTTGAGATGATCAGCCTGGCACGTTAGAAAGGACACTCTGGGGTCCCAAGAGGAGGAGGGGTGGGGGGTACAGGGTGGAGACAGGGACTTGAGTCGTCCGAGCAGTCCCCCTGGAGTTGACCGTGGCATCTGGCTCCAACCTAGACTAGGAGCTCGTGGAGGCCAGGTCAGTGGGCTGCTCATCTCTGCCCCTCCTGGACACTGCAGATGACCAGAGGAAATGGAAGGGCTGCCAGAGACAGGGCCTCTCTGCACATGAAAGACCAGCGAGGGCCTGGGGCACGCAGGTAGCTCTGATCTGCGCCTGTCTCCGTGATAACCACGAAGACAGCGTAAAGCCCCGGGCTGCTGTCGCTACTCTGTCCCATCTAAAGCACATGGTGCCGGGGAACAAGGACACGTCCCACTTGGGGACGTCACAGGCAAGTAAAGCATACCTTCTCCCTGGCGTTTCTAGCTATGTCAGAGAGGAAACAGGGACCCCAGCTGGCGCCTGGCCCTCAGCACCTTGCTCCTGAGCGATTTCTTCTCAAAGGCCCAGCTCAAATGGCACCTCTTCCAGGGGTCCTGTTACAGGTTGCATTGTGTCCCCGCTAAAAGATATGCTGAAGTCCTAACCCAGGTATCTGGGTGAACGTGACCTTATTTGGAAATAGGGTCTCTGCGGAGGTAATTAGTTAAGATAAGGTCGTACTGCAGTAGGATACATCCTAATCCAATATGACTGGCGTCCTTACAGAAAGGGGACATTTGAACACAGACACACAGAGGGAAGACAGCCACGTGACGATAGAAACAGAGGTTGGAGGGATGCATCTACAAGCTAAGAGGCGCCAAGGGTTGACTGCACTACCAGAAGCTGAGAGAAAGGCCTGGAACAGATTCTACCCCAGAGCCCTCGGAGGAGCACACAGCCCTGCTGACACCTTCCTTCATTTAACTTCTGGCCTCTAGAGCTGTGGAAGGACAACTTTCTGTTGTTTAATCCACCCGGTTTCTGGTACCTTGTCACGGACGCCCCAGCAAATTCATACAGAGGCAGTAGCTCCTTTTCAGGCACCCACAGCGGCATTTCCCTCTGAGACCAGCAGGTGCCGATGTTGGTCTCTCAATTTGTTGAAGGGCCCAGCAAATCAGGAAGCGCCCAACCACACCAGCACCCAGGCAATGTGCAAAGGGCTTTATGTGTACTATCTCATATGGGATTTGGGACGGTCTCTGGAGGTACGTATCACTGCTCCCTATTTCACACGTGAGGACACTGGGGCACAGAGAGGTAAAGTGACTTACTCAAGGTCACACAGCCAGTACGGGGCAATGCCAGGGTTTTGCCTTGTGCCAGAAGCTGTGCTCTTACTCACTGCTCCCCAGCCCCTCTGCCAGGCAGCATGTTGGGGCCCAGCCTCCAGGCCCCACCTTGATCAGGTGGGGCAGAGAGCCAAGAAAGCCTGAGCGGCGCTGTGATGGGGCAGCAGCCAGGCCTGGGGCTCTCACACAGGCCAGTTTCTCTGACAGAAGGTATCTGAGTGAGTTCAGTTTGGAAGGTGGGGAAATGAGCTGAACCCAAGAAACCAGCCCCATGGCGCCTGGAGGGAGGGCCATTGCCACAGGTGAGCGGGGGAGGGGGGAGGGGAGGGGGCTGATGGTGGAGACAGGAGCTCAGATTTGTACACTTGGTGCTGAGAAGCCTTTGAGGCACCCAGGCAGGTCAGGGGTCCGGAGGAAGACAGGGCATCCTTGTGCGGCACTCCTTCTGCTCCCCTCTGAAGTCCCTAAAGGGTTTGGTGCCTAGACAGGGGAGACCCTCCTAGGTGGCTGAGAAGCTGACCTTCAGACCCAAGCCAAGGGGGATGGGGCAGGGACACGCTTGCGGAGGGGCCCGGGGACCAGGCTGTGAAACTCTCCTTTCCTACTTTGCCATAAACCAGCCTCCAGAACTGTGAGACGATACATTTCCATTGTCTGAGCCACCAGTTTGGGGGACTTCGTTATGGCAGCCTGAGCAGGACAGACAGCCATCTTGCTATGACAGCAGGTGACGGGTAGTAAACGTCCAAAGGAATATTCTGGAATAAATGTTAAAATGCCTCTCAAATGATAATATAGCACAACCTACTTCCTCCTCCTATGTTCTTTCAGAAGGCATCTGAAACCAACATTAATCGCTTTCTTTTATTCAAAAGAGAAATTAAGGAGAATTCAGACACGTGCATTGTTTTTGCTGAATTGTGTCCCCTCCAAAATTTATATATTTAAGTCCTAATCCCCAGTGCCTCAGAGCGTGAGCTTATTTGGAATAAGGTCGTTGCAGATATAATAAAGATGACGTCATACTTGAGTAGGGTGGCCCTTAATCTAATACGACTAATATCCTCGTAAGAAGAGTAGGTCAGAACACAGACACACAGAGGAAGACCTTGTAAGAGACGCAGGGAGAAGACAGGCGTCTACACGCCAAGGAGAGAGGTCTTAAGGAGAAACCCTGACAACACCTTGATCTTGGACTTGCAGCCTCCATAACTGGGAGACAATAACTGGGTTACCTGAGTCACCCAGTTTGTGGTACTTTGTTACAGCAGCTCTGGCAAACTAAGCACCCATATTCCATCGATCACCATGTCCCATCAATGCTACCTCGTGAAGAGCTCTCAAATTTTCCTACTTGTTCAAAAGTTCTTAGGGTGTCCTGTCTCCCTCCCGGCACAGAAGAGGTGGCCCCAAGGACCGAGGTCACATACAAATGGTTGTGGGGCTTGAGTCGGGGAGGGGCGTGTGGGACATGCAGTGGCAATTCCGAGACCTGTAACAGCCCCAGAGGCAGCGGCACCGTCGGCAGGACTTAGCATGATTCAGCTCAAAGTACAAGGAGGTATTGATTGCCTTTGGCCTGCAGACAAGAGAGAGCCATTATCTGCCCGGAGACTCTGGGGCTCAGAAATCAGGGCAAATCAGAGCCCCACCTGGAGTGAGATTACCCACGCTCAGCCCGTCCCTGCCCTGTCACCCCGCTGCCAGACCCTCCCACCTGATGGCCTCAGAGGCCAGAGCCAGTTCTTGGCACCCACCTGAGAATAGCAGGGCTAGTGCCCTGGCCACAGACCCCCTCACATCCCACAGCTGGTACTTTTCCTCGGGATGCTGCGGCTGCCACTGGACTCAGTGGTGGAAGGGTTAAGTTGACACAGATAGGCACCAAACAGACAAGACTGAAGCACTGTCTCCCAGGAGACCAGGCTGTTTTGCGCCTTTCAACCCCAGGACATCCAGCCAGAGAGGCCCTTACTGATTTCTGGGCCCCATCCTGTCACTGGGCATACAGGGACACTGACCCTGAGGTCCTGTAGGGAGGTGACCTGGCAGTCACCAGCCCTGGGCAGAGATGAGCAATTGATTACCTGCTCGAGCCGGGAGGGGATCGTGCCAGAGCAGGTGGGTCCTGGCTTTTCTTGGAAGGCCCGTCCTCATCCACCACCTCAACCCTTTGGGCAAGAAGAGAAACAGATGCACCGCTATCCTCAGGGCACTTTTGGCCTGCGAAGCTGCCCCGGAGCTTGCAGACCCTGAAGGACATGCTGTCTTTCAGTGGTGTTTATGGCTTAGCAACTCCAGCTTGGGATAAGGGCAGAACACTGGGTTGAATAGCATCCCACCAGAATTCATGTCTTTCTGGAACCTGGGAATGTGATCTTATTTGGAAATAGAGTCTTTGCAATCAATTTGTCATCAAGTTACAATGAGGTCACACTGGGGTAGGGTGAGCCCTAAATCCATGACTGTTGTCCTTATAAGAGGGAAATTTGGACACAGACACACAGAGAAAAGAAGGTCATGTGATGATGGGGGCAGAGATAGGAGTGATGTGTCTACAAGTCAAGTACTGCCGGCAACAGCCGATGCCGAGAGAGAGGCCTGAGAAGGCTTCTCCCTCACAGCTCCCAGAAGGAACCAAGCCTGCCCACACATTGATCTCGGACTCGTAGCCTCCAGAACTGGGAGACAATCTGTTCCTGGACCTTGTGCCGGTTCCCGCAAAGTGCCGGTTCCCGGTACTCTGATATCGCAGTCCCAGGAACCTCATGCAGCCAGGAGGAGGACAGCATTATCTGGATATCTTCCCTCTCTACCCAGTAGAATACCCCTAAATTTCAACTGGCCAGAAGTTTCTTCCCTCTCCTCCCCAAATACTCCCCTTTCCCAGAAGATGTCCTGTCAACTGATGGTGCCATCCCTCCCTCATTCAGCTGGAGTGTCTTGATATCCCGATCATGGCCCATTGAACCCTGTTCACCCTTTAGGGTCCATCTCCAGTGTCATGGTCACTTCCAAGGGCCTGGTCAGGCGGGGGCTCCCAATGACAAGCCTCTGGACTCCAGCCCAATGATCTGTCCTACCAAGGCACTGTCCGGCCCACCCCTGGTAGGGTGGGCAACAGGGCAAAGGGACAACTTTTCTGTAGCCCAGTAGCTACTTTTGCTGCAAAACCCCAGAGGCCTTGGAAACACTAAAGCTCCATCTTGGGTCGGGGGCCGGGTTCTCTCAGCCAAGCTCCTGCCTATGCAGCGTTGGTTGCCAGGGTCTTATGTGCCACCACAGCCACCCACGTGCTTCCTTGGCTTCCAAACAGAAGCCACCAGCCCCTCACAACTCCCTCTACTCAGGGACAGTGACCGCATCCCACCCTGTGCCTGCTCTCCCCACACTCCACCCCTGCCAACGGAAGACCTTCCCTTTGCCGACATTTACCTCTTTGCGATGAACGGGGCCTGTGTCTCCTGGGCAAGGCTGCTGGGAGAAGGCAGAGAGGTGACAAGTTGGGCAGAACCCACAGACAGGTGACATCACTCCCAGCACCTTGCCTACCCTGATGGCGGCAGCCAGACCTCTCAGGTTTCCAGAAAGTAGATCTGAGAGTCCCAGAAGGTCTGGTTAGGAGGGCCCTCTCAACCCGCCCGTCACCAGCCAGAGGAAGACCAGAGCCCTGAAGGGAAAGGAAGTGGCCCAGAGCAGGGAGCGGGCTGGTGGCTGAGCCACAACTCACCTGGCACTCTTCTTGGCCGCCGACAGGACGTAGGAATGCTCCCGGGGAGCTGTCTTCCTCACCACACTGCTGGCAGCCTCTGACCTGGGGTGGCACAGGGAGGGGGCATCTGATGGCGTGAGGAGGGGCTTGCTCTGCCAGCCTAGCCAGGCAGCTACTCGGGAGGCAGGGGGAGCTTTGGGAGCTGCCCGAGACCCCACACCTAGAGGGCGGCAGAGTGGGCAGTCGATGCCCGGCAGCCTGGCTCTGGAGCTCTCGGCTCTTCCCCGGTACCTCCGAGGCCTGGGGACCCCTGCTACTGTTGACTCTGCCCTTAGGACTGCCTGTCTGCTGGGCCTTCAGCGTGGGGGGCTTTGGTGTGTTTCCTGAGTCACGGAGGGGCCAAGCATCCAACCCTCACTTTGGGACAAGGGGCATGGGCACCTCTGGAGCCTGGCCCTGCCCCCAGGCACACACAGGAGGCTTCTCCCAGGGCACCATGCACTGCCTATCTTGGTCCAATTTGCTCAGGAACCTTTTTAACAAACTATAGAAATTCCTCACAACCTAGGTTCTGCCCTCTTAGAAGGTTCATAAGAGGGTCCCCTGGGCTGGCCCAGCACTGAGTGGGTAGTTCTGGGGGTCCAGGAGTGCCACCTGTGCTGGCAGCGACCCTCCAGCCAACAGACCAGCACCGATGCTCCGCATGTGGTGCACCAGGCTTCAGAGACTTGAGCCCCGCCCGGTCCACGGGACGCCCAGCAGGCACCGTTACCTCCGTTTCTGCTCATCAGAAGAGAAGGGCACCTCCTCGTCTTCAGCAGCCCCTGATGCTGAGCTGCGCCTGACGTTGTAGGGTGCCCTGCGGGGGGGTGGTGAAGAAGCTGGCAGTTATGACCCCCCCTCCCTCTACGTCTGCCCCTGCTCCCTGTCACAGGCCGCCCCCCTCAGCGGCTCGGCTTCCTGACTCTGCTCGCGCCGCTTCTTTCTCTTCGAAAGCTACCCTTACTGTACCCCAGGACCCAGTTCAAGCCTCATCCCTTCTCCAGAAAGATTCCCTAGCTGCTCTGTGTCACTGGATGATGGTGACAAGGGACAAACAAGATAAAGACGTGGGGCCCTGGGAATGCAGGCCCTGGGCACACAGGACAGGGGCTTGGACAGGGGCCACAAGGGGAGCTCCAGAGGGAATCCCAAAGATTTATATCCAAGAAGCAGGCCAGAGTTAGGCACCAAGTGCCCATAGGTGACTGGCTGCCAGGGCCAGCAGCATGCTTGGGCTCACCAGGTGCCAGCCCAGTTCGGCCCAGCCCAGGAAACAGCTAGGGCCATGACCCATGACACTTTCTCCAGACCCACTAGCTCCTTCTACAAGCTTCCTACAGCCCCTGCTTTGCTTCAGATCAGAAGTACAATGTGCGCACTGTCCAATTTTCTGGAGCTTGTCAACCTCTGGTGGGTTCCAGGCCACAGTGGCAACTGGCAGGGATGTCAGGCCGACAGGACTTGCACTCCTGGGCTGTGCTCAGACCTGGCTGTGCTCAGAGGCAAGCAGCCAGCTGCCCTCAGCGGGCCCAGGGTTCGGGCTCGTCCTTGGAGGAGGGAACCAAGTTGAGTCTGTGATTGCATACTCACAGCTTCTTGTAATCCTCTGTGGTCATCCTGTAGCCAGAGGAGGAGGGGCGGGGAGGCCCGGCAGCGCTGCAGAGGCAAGGAATTTCTGTGAGTCCACCCGCAGGGCCCTCTTGCTTCCAGATTTGCCTACATGGCCCAGCGGGCATGTGGCAGGTGGACAGGGGGTGCTGGCGCCCTTTCCTCTCTGCTCTCAGCCCTGCCAGATACCCAGAACAGCTGTGCAGGGCAGCCCTCTTGCCACAGACAGACTCAGCCACCTTGGTCCTGCTTTTCTGATGAAGCCCAGGTTCAGCCTGGTGCCAGCTCAGCCCGTTGGGAGGAAGGTGGCCTAAAGCACACAGCTCAGTGCAGTTATCAGCGAGTCAGGGCTCCCACCCAGCCTCCTCCCGGTGCCTCTGTCTCAGTGACCAGGGCCAGTCAGGACTGGCCCAAGGACAAGGGCACTGGTAGTGGTCCAGGGCCTTGCCTTACACAGGAAGAGACCTGCCACCCACCCCCTCAGTGACAGGCAGAGGACTCTCTCTGGCCTGGGCGTGGCCTGGGCCCTCACACCTCTCACGGGCCAACTGGCCAGCACCCTGTGAACACACCGTTTTGGAGCTCCGTTGGCCTTGGGTAAGTGCTGCTGGGGCTGAGACGAGCTGTCTACAGGCTTGGTGAACACTCCCCTGAAAGAGAGCCCGGGAGAAGCAGCACCGTGAGCCCCGCTGGGAGAAGCTGGGGGCAGCGCGGGCGGGCATGGGGAGGTGGGCAGGGTCCTGTGGTCACCTACCGGATGATATAGCCGGTGGGAGCCCTCGTGCTCGGGGGCCTGCCAAGGGAGAAGAAGGGATGGTGTGAAGCCAGGCTGCCCAGTGACGGCAAAGTGGGTTGGCTGCTGGGCGTCCCAGTGCAGGCAGAACGAGGGGAGCGACAGTGGCCAGCTGCTTCCCAAGAAATCCAGCCACGCCTGCACCCCTAGCTGGGCTACCTGTCCTGCTCTGCCTGTCGCCCTCATGCCCCCCAAGAAAGGTACCCCAGGCCGATTCTTCTGGGCCCTGGCTCACAGCAGGTGCCCAGGAAGGGCATTTATACAGAGCTGTCCCCTCCAAAGTCCGGTTTCTCCCTGTCCTGACAGCCCTCCTCACCTCCCCTCTCAGAGCTGACCCAGCTCAGGCTGGAGGCTCTGTGCTCAGAGGTCTGGGGCTGAGGTGATGTCAGGCAGAGCCCCTAACCTGATCTGACGCCCTACTCTGCCCAGCCCCCTCCAGGAAGACTCATGAGGGCCCAAGGGGCAGAGCCCAGGCAGGAGCCAGCCGCCCTTTCCTTCCCGCTCTGCTTGAGCCTCCCTCCCCCAGCCCGTGCGATGCCCACGTCACAAGTCTTGATGGAAGTTTGGGACCGGAGGGCACGGCCAGGGCTTGGTCAGTGCCTGGAAAACATTAGACTCCATGTGCTGGGCACCTTCCGCCTGGGAGGGGGCTCAGAGGACTCGGGTGAGGGGTGTGGCCAGGCAAGAGCTGGTAGTGATGGGGAAGCAGGGCTGTGAGTTCTGGGATCAGAGGCAGGAGACAAAGACTCGGCAGATGGCTCTTCTGTCCAGGAATAGGGGAGCCTGGGGCTGGAGCAGCTGGGAGGGCAGTGCAGAGCCCCAGTGTTCTCCATCCCCACGGACCCTGTCCTTAACAGGGCATGGCCTCCTGGAGGTGACCAAGTTACAGGAACACTTGGAGCGGAACCCGAGAAAGAAAGGTCACTTATCCCGCGTGTTTTCCAAATATACTCCCAAACCAAAGCCCAGGCTGAGAACTGCACCCCCAAAGTAAACATACTCTCCAACGAATAGATTATCTTTGAACTGTGCTCAGGCTCTGGCCAACTGCCGCTATCACGATTCGCAATTCTCTCTTTCACGCTCATCTCTCTACTCAGGATGTGCCCGTGTTCCTGGCTAGGATGTCGGTTCCCTGAGGAGAGGGTTGTGTACTCTGTGCCCAACACAGGACCTGGCAGGTAACAGGTGCTGAGTCATTGAGAGATTACGGGCAAGGGCATAGTTGCCGGAGGGAGCCCCTGTGGCTAGCAGTGAACTTGGACCCCTGCCTTCCAGCTGCTGCCACTGCCTGTACCACCACCCCAGGAAGGCACTGGCCCTGCACTCAACTGCTAACTGCTGGCTCTTTGAAGCAAGGATCAAGCCTGAATTGAGTGGTCCCCCTAACCCTAACCCCACACTTCTCAGGAGTAGTTCCTCCCCGTATGGGCAGGATGTGCCCACCCTTCAGAGCCTCCCTGGATGCCATTATGCCAAAGTCCTTGAAATAGAGAGAAGAGCTGGTTCCCCTCGGCCAGCTGTCAAGATATGTCATCTTGAACCTGGGAGACAGTTGGGGCAAGTGTGTGAGTCTCCCCTGGCACTTGGGATGCTGTGCTGATACAACAAAAAAGTGACAAGTAAGCACGTCTTAGAGCTTGCAGAATTTGCATAAAACTGAAGCTGTCCAGACCTGTGGGTATTGCCTTTTTAAAAATGTGCCTGGGCTTCCCTGGTGGCGCAGTGGTCGAGAGTCCGCCTGCCGATGCAGGGGACGTGGGTTCGTGCCCCGGTCCGGGAAGATCCCACGTGCCGCGGGGCGGCTGGGCCCGTGAGCCGTGGCCGCTGAGCCTGCGCGTCCGGAGCCTGTGCTCCGCAACGGGAGAGGCCACAGCAGTGAGAGGCCCGCGTACCGCAAAAAAAAAAAAAAAAAAAAAAAAGTGCCTGATAATGTGTATTATGCAGAATGCAGAATGCGCATTTGCTTTTATAATCCCATATGCTCTGGCAGAACTTAGCATTTTGGGGCTAAGACTTTATTATTATGCTCAGTGACAATTTTGATCCCAGTTGACAGCTGAAGCCATGGACCTGGACCCAGTGACTCCTGCACTCCTTTTCCCAAGAAGGAGCAGAGTGGAAAAGCCGTCCTTCCTGTGGAGTTCAAATGACTCAGCGTCCGCCAAAGGCTGCAGCGCAGGGCCCGCCCACCGGCCACCTGGGCACCACTTCTTACCTGGCCTTCGGGACCTCCCCAGCTGAAGAAAAAGATATGGCACGACTCCGGCCCGAGGGCAGCTCGCTGAGGAAAGAGGGGACACAAAAGAGGGCGGGCACTACATGTACCCCAGGAACTTGGCCCACCGTTCCCATCTTACCTTCTCCTTCCCTGGCCTGCGTCCACACTGCAGAGGCATGTGTGTCCACGCACGCCCTGGCAGCCGTGCCTTTGTCACCCTGTGATTTAGACTGAGTGTGGCCCATGGAGCGCCACCCCACGCCCAGCCTGTCGCTGCCGGCCCTCCTGGCCTCCTGGACTTACAGGGTGTGGCTCTCCGATTCATCCTGCTTGGTGATCCAGCTCTTGTCCCCCTTCAGCGTGGTCCGAACCTTCATCTGCTTGAGGACATTATTGCGTTCCTCCTCGCCTGGTGGGAGAGGCTTCCCTGGTGGCGGCAAGGCCAGGCAGCATCAGAAGTGCGGCCCAGCCCCAGGACCCCGAGGCCTCCTTTCCAGCCCTCCCAATACGTGCTGTCACTCGGCTGCCCGAGCAGTGCTGTGGCCTTGCAGGGCAGGCCTGGAAGGAGGCAGCCACGTACCAAGCCCAGGACGATAGGGCACCCAGGCCTCACCTCTGCTGCCTCCTCCGAGAGCTGAGATACTCATGGTGTTTGCTCTGAACGTCCCTTCTCGGTGGATTCGACAGGGCTCCTGGGGGCAAAGGCAAGCACATGGCTTGTCACTTCATGCATTTATACTGGCTCGTGGGTCACCGTATGGTCCTTGGCAAATTGAGACCATGCAGGCTGTCCTTTGGGTGGAGTCTGGGCAGAGGCCGCCGCTGGGCCGCACGCTGGGAAGCATGGCACGGCCTGCCAGGGGCTCTCTGTTGGAGAGATGGCTGAGACAGGCAGACCACCAACTCTCTTAGAGACCTCTGATGGCCAGACTCCCGCCCAGCGAGTGTAGGGGAGGGGCGGAAGCAGTGGCCGACACTGGTGGACCCAGGAGGAGGGATGGGGGAAGGAAGGGTACAGGCTGGGGGACGGTCGCTTTGGGGGACCGTCTCTCTCGCTCCTTAGTCGTCATCTGACAGACCTTGAACGGGTCATCTAACCTCTCCAGCCTGACCCAGTGTCTACCCTTCAGGACTGCCGTGAGGACAGAAGGCACCAATGTTCTTGCAACTGCCCAACACTCCCCAGGACAGCAAAGATCGCCGTGACTCTCAACCTATCCTTGTTGGGAGAGACCCTCGCGGGTCCTTAATCAGCACAAGCACAGCCTGGAGGTGTCAGCCCCGTGTGGTTCGGGGGTTGGGTCCATCTCCGGTGGGGAAAGCCTGGGGCCCCACTGCCAACTCCTAGTGACCCTCGGGCACGAGGTCAGGTTGGGGAAGCAGGGAACGTCCTGTGCTCTGCTTTCTCTTCCTCTGTCTTTTCGCCCTGCCCTCCCCCATTGTCTCCTCTCTGCCCTTGAGCCAGGCGCTGCCCTTCTGTGGCCCGTGAAGGGGGGGCCGTCATGGTCCCCGACACCTTCCAGCTCCAGGAGGCGCTGGGGTGAGGAAGTCGGCTCTCCAGGATGGGACTGGCCCAGCACGGGTTTAGTCAAAGCAGTGACCCGCCACAGCCGGCCCCTTGGGCCTCAGGAGAGGGGCTGGAGGCTCAAGCGAGTGGGCGTGACAGGAAGCAGGGGCCCTGGCTCTGCCCACACAGTCCTAAGGCACAGCGACCTCCCTCTTAGGGGCCTGCCACCCTCTGGGCCCCTCCAGGGCCAGGCCCTGAGCAGCCGGGCCATGCTGCCAGCTGGCAGAGTCCCGGGAATGTTTTCACGGAGGTCACGGGCATACTAAAACGGGCAGGGCAGCCCAGCAGGCCCGAGCCCTCTGAGTGCCAGGAACGGCACCTCATCACTGCGAACGGGAGCCCCGCGTGCCTAGCCCTGCACCAAGGATGCCACGTCAGAGTTCTATTGAGCAGAGCTCACTCCATAGGTGACCGTCGGACCACACTGCCCAGTTGCCCCATCCCGGCAGCCCCTGGAATGGCCCCACTGGGCCGCCTGAGATCTCGGCCCCTCCGTCTCCTGGGGCTGCTGACTGACCGCGTGGCCTTGGGGGAGTCCCTCACGTCCTCTGGGCCTTAGCTCATCAGTTTCCCCTCAACAAGCCCGTTGGCCACGTTGCCTAGAAATTTTCTGTCAAATCAGAAGCAAATAAGCCACTTACTTCCAAAATCAGGGCAGATGCATGAACATGCAGAATGACAGAGGCAGAGGGGCCTCTGGGGACTCCCAAGCCAAAGGGGCAGGGACGCACCCGAGAGCCCACAGCAAGGGCTGGCTTTACAGCTTCTTGTCCCACCTCGCCAGACAAAGACCAGGACCGACGCCTCATCTCAGAAGTCAAATGTCTTTTTTCACGGAACAAGAAATCTGAGTCAGGAAGTAGAGTCTTCTCATGGGACTGAAGAAGAACGCAGCGCTTTAGGACAAGGAGACTTTAAGGTGATGAGTCCCAGCCAGATGGATGCACACATGACATTTGAACCTATGTCCCGGCTGGACAGCTGGCTTCTCCCTCCACTTCACTGCCTGCCTTCCCTCCCCACAACAGCGCTGGTTCAGGCTGCAGTGACTTCTGCCTTCCTCCTTGGTCCGCTGGTTTCCATCTGTGCCTCCTTCTGGCAGCACTCATCGGCCCCTGATCCCTCCTGCTGGTCCCCCACTGTCTCCAAGACTGGGGGCAAACTCCCCAGTCCCCTGACCCAGCCACTTTTCACACCTCAATGTCAACAGTGCGCTCCAAGCGGACCACATGCCTCAGCATCCCTGGAATGTGGCCCTGCCAAGTCAATCCCCGCGCCTTTGCTTATGCCGCTGGGCTGGAGGCTGGCGGGGGGGGGGGGGGGGGGGGGGGCCGTGCTCCTAACTTATCCAATAGCGCCACCACTCCTTTGAGCCAGGTCTCCTCTCAGACCCACCATCCACTCCCCCTCCTCTGACCCTTCTCAGAAAGCAGGGCAAAGTAGCCGCCCAATCCGTGGGCAATCAGAAAACCCTCACTGCAGACAAGAGCAGCTTTGGAGGATTGGGGGGGGGGTGGACCACTCAGGAGGGCATTTCCTGGGCGGCTCTCAAACACTGCTGGCGGGCAGGTCAGTCAGGGCATCTTTTTGGAGGACAGGTCTCCGCGTGTGTCAAAAGCTTTGGAGAGGGCAAGCCCATTGATCCAACAGTTGCCCTCACAGTAACCTCTCCTAAGGACTCAAGGGCATAAGTACAACACAGTATACAGGAGGGTGTCATGCCAGTGTAGGATATGATGGTGAAAATTTGGCAATAATCTAAATTCCCAATAGTTGTATTTAAACATATTATGATCTACTGTTCAAGCAGATAATACACACGCCCATTACAAATGATATTCATATATGCGATATTCAACAAGCCTTCAGGTATATTGGTTTCCATATATCATTAACTGCAAGGCAGCTTTTCAAACCAGATGTGTAGGGTGCTTCCATTTCCGTAAAAATACATTTACATAAAAATGCCCAGGAAGAGAAACAACTGAAAGGACATATACAAAAAGAGTTTGCAGAAGCACCCTTGGGAGCAGGCTCAAAAACACAAGAGACACAGTAGCAGAGAATGAACGCATTTTGCACGTGCAGGCTCTCTGCTCCCTCCCTCACTCGGGGAGAACTGACCAGGCATCGAGGATCCACACCACCCCCCTCCAGCCTGGCTGACTGGAGCCTTGGTCCTGCCCATCCATGGGGCCTTGGGATGTGGGGTGCCAGCATCTAGTCCAGGCATCAGGGCAACCCGCCAGCAGTAAGTATACCATCGTCCTGCTTCACTGTGAGCAAACTGGGATCGGGGAGGTTGGGCAACTGGCCCCAGGCCACGCTTCCAACACTTTCAGAGGGTGGTGGGCCCAGCTAGAATCTGGGCCCCAGCCGTGGCCGCACAGTAGCCCTGCTGACCCCACACACGACATCACGGAGCAAAATCCTGGGGTCCAGGCAGCTCACCACCAGTATGATTCCTGCAAAGCAAGGCACATGGCCCCAGCAGCTGGCTCACACCTGCTGCAGGGAGGAGACTCTTGGACTCAGGCCAGCCACGCACACGGTGCCTGCCTGGACTCTCAGCCTCACTACCAACTCCGAGCTCCTGACTCCAGCATCCTCTCTGAGCTGGGCAGCCCTCGCCCTGCAGCCCCGGACTCTACCCTCTCCACATCCAACATGCCAAGCTCTCTTATGCCCAGGGCTTGCACCTGAGACGCAGGATGCAAAATTCAAGAAGACACGGGAAGAGAGAAACTGTTCTGCACCTCCCCACTCACCCCACACAGAAGGTGGAGAAAGAGGCGAGATGGACGCTACATCACTGGAACGTTCCATCTCCAGCTGCCTTCAAAAGTGGGGCAGGAGGGCTTCCCTGGTGGCGCAGTGGTTGAGGGTCCGCCTGCCGATGCAGGGGACGCGGGTTCGTGCCCCGGTCCGGGAAGATCCCACGTGCCGCGGAGCGGCTGGGCCCGTGAGCCGTGGCCGTTGAGCCTGCGCGTCCGGAGCCTGTGCTCCGCGACGGGAGAGGCCACAGCAGTGAGAGGCCCGCGTACCGCAAAAAAAAATAATAAATAAAGTGGGGCAGGAGGCCTCCCAGCTGCCCAGGCCTTCCAGTCTTCCTCTTCGTCTGGGCACTTGGGCTTCTCCCAAACTGTCCTAGGCCCTCCTGGTGCACGAGGCCTGCCATTAGGAAGGGCCCCCCAGCCTGAGAGCAAACCCCACCCAACAGGCTCACGGCTCTGTTCCTCGTCCCTAAGAGGCCTCACACGGCTGCAATGACTGCTAGCAGGCCTGGGGTCTCCTTTTTGGGTGGTGACAATGTTCTGGAATTACAGAGCGGTGAGGTACGCATCCCTTTGTGGACAGACTAACAACCACCGAACTGTACACCAACGGAATGTGAACCTACTTGCCGGGTCTCCTCTTGGCAGGACGCCTCCAAGCCAGAGCATGTGCCACTCGCTGGAATTTGGTGCCAGTTCTGTCCCATGCCATGGCTTGGTGTCTGGATGCTGGTGGGTGTCCTAACCTCCCAAATGGCCCACGTGAGCATCGGTCTAGTCAGGGCAGCCACTCTGTGTGCCGTTTCAGGACGATGGCCCCACTTCTACCTTGAGAGAGAGAAGTCTTCTGACTCTTTAGGAATTCTCACATCGCCTTGCCCAAGGGCCTGGCCCGGGCCACCAAAGGAACGGGTGGCTTACGTGCCACCTTCTACCGCAGCTATCCCTCACGGCACACCCCTGGATCCTCACTAGATGTAGCCTCACTAGGCAGGACCCCTTCCAGTGCTAACTTCCAGGGAAAGGGCTTCCAGCCCTGATTGGATAGACAGAAGCAAGGAGTCAATGAGGGGCGTGCACGGAGCCTGTGGTCCCGGCCACAGCGAGCCTGGTGGCATCAGAGGCCAACAGAGCTGATGCAGGCAGACTAGCATGAGGGAGGGACCCGGGAGAGCTGGCAGACAGTGACACAACTGCTTGGCTGATGTGTGAGGAGACAGAGATGGAGAGAGAGACAGCGAGGAGGGGTCACCCCGTCACCACACAAGGACGTGCTGTGCCTCCAAAATGAGAAAACTAACTCAGAGAAAGTGTTCTAGAATCGCCGGCCTGCCTGACACCCCATGTCGTGCACATCCACTTTCCCAAGCAGGCCTCTGTGCGTCTCCCCTTGCTGCTACCAACTTGACAAATGGCCCCGAGCTTCAGCCCAGGAGGCATCTCCCAGGGGCGCCCTCAAGTCCCCCTGGGGCTGCTCTCCCCACACCTTTCCCGGCTCCCCCTGGCACAGCTGGGACGGGCTGGCTTCTTCCGGACAACAGGACTGCTCTTGCCCCACCCTGGATGGCAGTGAGATGAGTGGGGCCAGCGCTGGATGCCAGGCAGGGACCTCCTAGGTAAACTGCGATGGAAGAGGAACAAAACACCTTTAGCCGTGCTTTCCAGGAGCACAGGACACCGTTTCACACACAGGAGCTGCAGCCAGAGGGCGCGGCTGTTGGGGCTTGTCTGCAGGCGTGTATGCTGGGCGCTGGCCACTGTGAACAGGCAGGCGTGGGTGCGCCACTGGCAGAAGAGCGAGGGGCACGGCTTCTTCCCCAGAGGTGAGCTGTGACACTCTGCACCCAGGGAGCTGACAGGAAGCCCTGCTGTGTTTCCTCACACGTATCGACCTTCTGCGGGACCCCATCTCTGGCTGGCAGGGATCAGACGCAATTCTGTCTCTTGGCACCAGAGCCCACGGCTCAGCTCCGGGCAGACTCGTTAGGTGTGGTCACAGTGTGACCCATGCAGCCAAGCCCAGTGACCAAATACAGATGTGACGAGGACATCTGGAAGATGTCATTGAGGCTTTGGGCCCCCCGGGGGGCTGCTTGCTGGGCCAACTTTAGGCCATGTTTCAGTAAGGCTCTGTCTGCGAGCATTTTTATGCGGCTCTGGGGCAGGGACTGCTAACAGCCGCAGGGCCCCGAATATGGCCTCCCCCATCACTTCAGCAGAGACACAGCACTCCTATCTGGGGCGGGAGGGAAGAGGTAAAGTGGTGAAAAGTCCCTTGTTTCCCAGCAGCTTGTTCCTGAGACGGGCGGACCCAGCCAGTTCTGATGCCTTCAGCTGGGTGCTGTCGGGGGCTCTCAGAGAAGACAGCTGGCCTGGGAGGAAGGAGACTCCTTCCTTCCACGGGGCCTTGGCTCCAGATGAGGGTGTCATGACTAAACCATGAAGAAACAAAACCTGCCAGGGGGACCTCAGCTGTCACGTCTGTCCCCTCTGGCCCTCTATGACAAACAGCCTGGCCAGAGTCCCTCCACGCCTCCCTCCCGGCCCAATTCAGCCTGGGGGCTGCCACCGGCAGCGAGAAGGGGGTGGGAGGGAGGGAGGGAGGACACCTACGCATGACCTCCCAGGCCGTGCCCCTCCTCACCTGTCCAACAGCTCTACCCACCGGAAGACTTGCCCCGCCGATGGTGGCTACCTCCCGTAAGAGACACCTGGGCCCTCTTTCGGTGTGTTTCAAGCAAATGCCTTGAAGCTTCAACATAAGGGTCCTCCCTAGTGTGTAAGTGCCCGTGAGAGGCCCCTCTCAAGGTCCTTCAGGGTAATGAGGTGTCCCAGAATTGGGGCAGTCTGCATTACCAGGGGACGGGTGACACCAAGGTAGTCAAAGCCCACCTGCTGGAGAGCCCTGCCTCTACCCAACGGGCAGCAGATGCCTTCACCCACCCTGTCCGTCCTTAGAGAGCTTCCCTCCACGGTTGGCCTGGCAGCCCCTTGAGCCCGAAGGGGGCAGCAGAAACAAAAGCTGACGAGGCAGTGGGGACACTGCCTGCTCAGAGATGAGCTGGCCAGGCCCATCGTCCGTCCCTTCACAGGAGGGGCACACATGCTGTTTCTTCCAACTCAGGTGCAAAGGAAAGAGCAAGAGACACGGAGTCCAAGTCCTGTTCTGTCAGAAAAGGTCACCGGACATGTCACTTACCCCCTCCGGCTGAAGATAAAGCCCCAGTTTCAAAGCGCTCGCTGACCCCTGCACCTGGCCGTGGGGGTAAGGCACAGGCTTCAGAGCGGCTCATCACCAGGACCACAGCCTCCTGTCCCTCCTCTGCAACATCCCCGGAGGTCAAGGGTCTAACACCGTAGGGAGGGCCCAGGTTGCGCTGGGCTAAGGAAGGCCTGGACCCAGATGAACGACGCTGAGGCCCCAGGCAGGACGTATGAGGGGGCTGGGGACCCCTGTTTGGGTGTCCTCGTCCAGTCCTTTCTCAAGGCACACACTTGGCTGAGTGTCAAAGTTTGGACCCAGGCTGACTTAAGCCAGCACTGGGTCAGCTGACCTGATTCCCCAGGCCAAAAGGGCTGGAACGATCAAACGTCCCATTTTATGAGGCGGTCTCCTGAGACCAAGTCTCATGAATGAGGACATCCTGATTCCCAGTCTCAGCAGCTGGCAAGAGGACAGCCAGCAGACGGGCTGCTTTCCTCCAGGGGTTCCTGGGATCCGGAGATTCTCAGCAGCAGTCCAGGGGGAAGGGGCCCTTCAGAGGCCTTCCAGATCGATGGCTGAGCAGCTGGGTTACGTCCAAGCCCCTCAGTTGGCTGCACAGCACACAGCTCCCAGGAGCCCTGGCTGGCCTCTCCGGCCTGTGCGAGCGACAGAGTGGAGCATCTTGCCGGCCCGTGATGCTCCAGTCCCAGGCCTCCTGCCTGGAAGCCAAGGGGTGGCAGGAAGGAGGCGTACCACATGGAAAAAAGAGCTGGAGGAGACTTGGGTTCCAGAGAGGGAAAATGTAATATGGAAAAAAAATGCATTGACTGGGGGGGAGTATTTGTAAATGTGCTTTACAGGTAAATGACTTCTGCATGAAAGTCTGGAATTTCACCTCCCCTCATCCCACCCCCAACACCCCAGAATCTAGACTTCTCGGCGTCAGCACCAGAGGGGCCCTGGGAGGCAGACATCTGAGGCTGGTCAGCTCCCTCCGGGCGGTGGGGAGCTTGAACCCCAAGAGGACAAAAGGAGCCACAGCCACCCAGGCACACGCCACTCCTGTGCCCATTTGCTAGCTCTCAGCCAGCCAGATACAAGCGACTGCTTCGGGCAACTGGGCCATTTCAGAGGTGGCTTGGCCTCAAGGGCCAGCAAGGTTCCGGCAGGACTCTCTGAGATGTCTCTGTGGAGGCCAGGGGGCTGGGCGGGGCCAACATGCTGGGGACAGCAGGGCCCGTGCACGGGCCTCACCCCACACAGGACCCTTTGCCGGAGCCACGTACAGGAGCTATTCCCAGGGCCGCGACCTCCCCTGCTGTGCCAGGAGAAGGGGCCCAGACAAAGCCCAGGAGCCGTCTCGTGGGGCCTGGGCCAGCTCTGTCCCTTCCACCACACACCCCAGTTGTCTCTGCAGCCCGGAACCAAGGTGGTCTTAAGCTCATGCCAGTGGGGCAGAGATGCTGTCCACATCAGCACACAGACAGTCAAGGGGGTTGAAAGGGACCCAGGGGTCACTGGAGCCCACTTCCACCCCACACAACTCTTCCCACCCCAGGAATACCCCCGCACCCTCTCTACTGCCACCCATTCAGCCTTTGCCAGAGCAGGCCCGGTGACAGGGAAGTCCCTTCCATTTTCCCCTGACTGACACTGGCCAAGGCTGATGCCTTCTGTCCTAGTCACAGGTGATCACGAGTGGCGCTGCCCTCCCCCTTCCCAGTCCCCTCCTTCCTCACCTTCCTGTCCGGCCCAGACCCAGAGTTCCCTGAGCTCCACCCCGACCTCTTATCGCTGTCCGCACTTCTGGGTGAGAATATGGAGACCCGGAGAGGAGAAAGTGTTTTCCCAAGGCCACATATTCATTTATCCCATATGCCTTTAGAGAAAGTAGAAGGCAGGCTGGGTGCTGGGCAGACAGGCAGACAGGAGCCTAGAGCGGCACCACGTTTCCCAGGAAGGTGCCCTTGGCTCGGGCCGTCTGAAGGAATGAAAGAATGAGTAGGAGCTCACTGGGCAGAAGTGATAAGGCAAGTCCTGGTTTTTTGTTTTGTTTTGCTTTTTTCAGTCTTAAAGCGGGCGCTGCCTGAGGTAAGCATTTACACCAGGGATACCCGTTCTGCTGCTGGGAATCCTCGGGCCTGCTCTCTGCGCCATCAAGCTCCGTGGGAAACTGACCTAGTCATCAGAAAGTGGCGAGCTGAGCCAGTGATCACGGGGACCAGATCAAGGCTGCTGGACCGAGCACCCGAGCTGTGCCCACAGACGTGGCCAGGGCCAGGGGCTGCCAGAGACAACCAGCAGCAGCGTGGGGCCTGTGCACCAGTGGCCCTGGAGGCCAGGCCTCCTCTTGGACCCAGGGTGTGCCACACAGCCCCACAGCCACCTCGGCTGCCACCACCAGCAGCCCCAGTTCCCGGCTCCCTCTTGAAATGGGAAGTGAGCACCCTCCCCACAGGAAAAGCCTAGGCAGTGTTTCTGAAAGTGGCCTCTGGGTCCCTCTGGCATCCAGGTCACCGGGGACGTGTGATTACCTTGCAAATTCCTGCTCTCCCCACCCCCATTAGACTTTGAGAATGACACCCACAGGGCCTCTCGTCCTTTCATTTTCCAGTCCCTTCTCCACCCAGCCCTGCCCCTCCTGCTTCCCTACCCCTGTCCTCCTCAGCCCTCAGTCCGCCCTGGGCCCCAGCGCCAAATACGGACGTGCGTATCTGTGAGATAAGGCAGCCTGGCTCTGTTCCTAATCCTCAAATGAGTATTGAGTTCCTCCCTGTGCCTCAGTTTCCCTTTGGAAAAATGAACTGACACCAGCCTTGCCCACCTCCTGACCCTGCCATGACCACTGGAAGGTGACAGTCACACAAGTACTCCCACGTCAACTTCCCCCTTCCTGAAGAAAACGATCAGAAATGTTCACACTGGGGGATGCAGATAAGGGAGTTCTTGGTACCATTTTTACCACTTTTCTGTGAGCTTTTGATTAATCCAAGATAAAAGTTAAAGAGAAAAACACTGAAAATTGTCAAAGAAAGCAAATCAGATGTTAGTAGGCATCCAGAAATGACCCAAGAATTAAGTGCTCTGTAGCAAATCACTGAACCGTGGGTAGACACGGTATGCATCGTCGGCATAGACTAGCAGGGATTTTAAAACAGTTTCTCCTCAGGTGGGGAGGCCACAACCCTCCCAATCCGGCCTCAACCCCACTCCTGGCGACCACGGCTCCTGCAGGAGGACAGCTCTGACAGCATACGGGTGACAACCCGGGGCCTCCAGAGCTTTCGTGATGCACTCAGGTTTGCACAACTAGACAGTGGCCGAGCTGGTGTCTTAACGCAGTCTGACCTCCGAGCCGCATTCTCACCGCTAGGCTGTAAAGGCGCCTCTGTGTCCCATCACGCACCCTACGACCAGCCATCTCCCGTCGCCACTTCACAACCCTCACTTTCAGGCGCGTGGGTCCCTGCGTGGCTGCTCTTGTCCTGGCATCAGCCAGCTCTCTGCGGGCGCAGCAGGAATGAACGCAGAATCCCTGATGGATCCCAACCTTAGGGGCCCAAAGACCCGGGGCGCTATGTGGGTTGCTGCTCACGGTCCTGTCCAATGCCAGGGGGGCCTGGCTTTCAGCAAGCAGAAAGCAAGCTGGTGTTACGCATGAGCTGGCACCTTATGAGCTGTGGCTTGAAGCAAGATCCAGACCAAAGGGATCAGTCAGCCGTGGAGGCGGAGTGGGGATGGGAGACGGCAGGCTTCCAGCTTCCAGAGTGCACTGGGCCAGATCTGAAACTTTTTTGGGCATGCAGCTGAGGGCAGTTTGGGGACCGGGTGCCAATGTCTATGTAGCCAGGTCCCAGGCCCGCTGCTGGGGGCCCAGAAACGCAAGGCAGGCTGAAGGAGGCTGAGGTGAAGCACTGGCTGCTCCTGGGGTCACTGCACTCCGTCTGGAATCTGGACTCGAGTTGACGAGGAAAGGAGGTTGGACAATTTCTTTACTGAGCGGCCTGTCTCCTTGGGGCAAGGCTTGCACCTGATTTCTCTCCAGCGCCCCGCTGCCTAGCTCCGGGTGGAACACAGAGGGCTTAGGAAGTTTTTTCTGATCCTCCCCTACCCCAGACTCCCACAGCCCCTCGTGCTTATGCCTCCTCTGTCGCTGACTTGTGCGTGTCCAGAGGGTGGAGATGAACAGATCCAGAGCACCTACTGTGTGCCTGGCCCTGTGCTGGGTGCCTCTCATCAGATCCCCACACTTGAGTACGGAGCCCCCAGCCCGGCCCCGGCTTCTCAAGGCCAGGCCAGGAAGGCACACGGGCTGGGGCTGGGAATTGATGGAAAGTGGGGGTAGGGCAGGTGAGGTGGATCTTCTCCTTCTCATCCTGGGGTGGCCCAGGGGTGATGAGGTGAACAGGCCAAGTACCAAGGCCTACTTGCAAGCTGGCTCCTGGTCTGTGCATCCATCTCCCGGCCACTTGCTTCTAAGTGGTGAGCAGGGCCTCTGAGCTGCCCCTGGTTTTATGGATGAGGTAGTGGAGGCCCTGGGAAGGTAGGACACTCCTCCCCCCCGCCCCCTGCCGCCTTCCACCACAGCTCTAAGTGACCTGGTGAGGAGGGAGTGGGAACCCAGAGCCCCTCCCCACTGTCCAGGCCTATTGGCCCATGGGGCCCTGCCCCCTGTCCCCAGCCAGGTACCACGATCAGAAGTCCAAAAGGCCATGAGGCCCAGGCACGACTGGGTCCAGGTGCCAGAGGCCTGAACCACCGCTAGGTGGGTTGTGAGGGGCTCTCTCTCAGGGTTCGCTGAGTGGTCCTGAGATGCGGCCTTCCACGATGTCAAGACTAAGTGCAAATGGCTCAGTGCGAACACAATTCCTATTGCGCCTCAGATGTCCCAAACCCCAGGCACAACCACCACCGACCTCATCTGAGACCCCAGCAGCCCCGGGTGGGAAGCGACCTAGTGTCTTACCCCCTTGGACCGTGGAGCTGCTGCCTGGGTGCCCCCGGCTCAGAAGCAGCAGAGTGGACAGAGCAGCTGAGCTTTCAGTCTCTTTCCAAGGCAGAGGTATCACTCTGCCTTTCCAAAGAGGACAAGGCTCTTGGCTCCCCTGCCCCCATGAAACAATCCAGCCACAGAGCCTGCTCACTGCAGATCCCGTCGATAACACCCAGCGGCGCTTGATTCGGCGCCTTCTGTCTGAGAAGCTACCTTCCCAGTGGCCCTTCAGGGACTGCCCTGTGCCCAGCACATGCTCATCACAAGCAACCGGTGAGCCTCCTGCTCTGGGCTCCAGGGTGAGCTGGACTCTGGGTCTCAGTTTTCTCATCTATAAAATGGACACAGGGAGAACTAGCTGATGTGAGATAGCACCCTGGCTCCAGGCCATTTACTAACAATCAAACCCTCTCTTCCAGAAAGAGTGAGGACGCCGGGACCAGGCCAGCCTTAGGTGCCTCTCTCCTTAGTCTCTTTGCTCAAAGTGAAAACCAGAAAACTAAGTACCCTGCCTCAGCCGGCGGAAGCCCGGGAGGGATGCTTAGAGAGGGTGAAGGTTATGGATGGGGAAACTGAGGTCCTGAGTTGTCCCTGTCACCCGGCTCAACACTGGCCGGGGTCCCCCCGCTGACTCTGCCGGCCGCGCCAACGGCGACTCGACAGTCCTACCTGGCACAGGTGCCCAGCTCGCGGGGCGGGCGGAGGGTCGGGCGGGCGCGGGGCGCGGGCTCCCTCAGGTGGGCAGCGCCGGCCGGGCCGGGCAGCGGACGCGGGGTGCGAGGCGCGGCGTGCAGCGCGCAGGTCGGCGAGGAGGAGCGGACTGGGCTCCGCCCGCGGGAGAACAAACAGGTTTTCTCCTGCGCCCGAGCCTCGCCCCTCGCCCCTCCCCTCGGCCGGCCCCCTTCCTCTGCCCTCTCCCGGGGTAGGTAGATGCGCCTGGCACATTCCGCGCATTCTCCCGCCAGTGTCCTCGGCCCGCCCGCCCCTTCCCGGCCCCGCCCCGCGGGGCTACTGGAGAAATCAAGGCCCGGGTTCCCCGCACCGAGCCCAAAGCGAGCTCCGGAAGGCTCTGCCGCGGTGGAAAACTTCCAGGCAAATTCCTCCGGGCTCGCGGCCCCGGGCTGGGAGGCCTCCGCCACGTGAAGAGCCCGGGCTGCCCAGTTGCGCCCCTGCCCGCGCCCGACGCGATCTGGCCCCCGCTCGGGGCGATGACTTGCACAGATGCCGCGGGTTAATTCTGTCGAGAACTACTGTTCCTAGATCCATTTTACAGATGGAGATCCCAGACAGGGGCGGGGAGGGGGGGCGCTGGGGGCTGTCGGCTGAGATCATGCAGGAAGTCCCGGAGGCCGGGAAGGAGAAAAAAGTGGAAAAGCCTGCTCCCCGGCCGCGCCTGAGAAGTTCTCACCCTGGAAAACCATCCTGGGGGGACTTGGGGTTCCCAAGACACTGCAGTGAACACCCTGTCAGCCAGCCAGGCCACCCCCACAAGCTGGGTGGGGAGACACAGGCAGACCCCGAGGGCCAGTGCAGTTTGATAAGTGTCATTCAGTCCTGCTTTTGGAGTACTTGTGTCATTGTCATGCTTGCGGAGTACTTGTGATGGTTAAGGCCCTGGACTGGGGGCCAGGATGGAGGGAGCGGCAGAAGAAGCCCCTAATCCTACCCGTGGGGCTTGTCCAAGAGACGAACAGAGTTGGCCTATGGGGATGACAGGATCAAAACGATGGACCAACAGGTTCTTCATCGATCCCTGGCAAATCGACGTCCTAGAGGGCCCTCCAATCCATCCACTTCCCTCCATGCCCACTGCCATCACCCTGGTCCAGGCCTGGGCTCCAGGATCAGCTTCCTCGGTGGTTTCCCTGCCTCCGGTCTTGCCTTGTCCCCGTCCAGTCTCCACACAGAAGTCACTTTAAGACTTTACACGTGGCTCCACTGCCTGCAGCTCTTTGATGGCTTCCCACTGCTCTCGAGATGAAAGGAAACTCTTTAAGGGGCTCAAGGATTCGGCTGTGCCGACCTCTCTCTCTGCAGACCCAGCCACTCTCTCCCTCGGTTCAATACATTCCAGCTACACTCACCTCCTTCCGCCTTCTGAATACATCCTGTCTCCTTGAGGCTTTTGCTCCTGGCACCACTCAGACTCCCTAGAATGTCCTTTGTCCCCTTGTCTGGTTAGTGAACTCATGGTCATTCTTCAAAACTTTACTCAAGTGTCTGTAAATCCTCTCCTGACTCTACAGGCCACCCGGGTTTCGGGGTGGGGGGGAAGATCACTTCCTTCTGTGTACTCCCCCAGTTCCCTCCGATTACATCAATCAAACATAGCAGCTGTCACCTTTTATTGTTCTAGATGATGAGCTTGGGGAGGGTAGGGCCCTGTCTGAGTCATCACTGGGACATGGAAACCAACATGGCAGGTTGGAGGGGATTGAGAGGCGATTGAAACTCAGGAAGCTGTCCTTGTTATCCTTGGGCTTTATCACGTAGGGAGGAGACTGCCCTGTGTCTGTGTGGATATGTGTGTGGGGTGTGAGGGTGGGGATCGTATATAAAGTATAACGTCACCTCAATTCATCTGTGTCTCTTGCCAGCAAACGTTTCTCTGCTTCCAGTCTGGTGGCCAGTGTCTAACGCCTTCCAGACCCCTGACCCCAGGCTGCTGGCGGCCATGGACTTGGCTTGGCATCCTCGCTCCGAAACATACTCACTATATGACCTAGCGTGTGTTTCCTCCCTCTCTGGGCCCCCTTACCCTTCCGGAGCCCCTAGCTTAAAGAGGTAGAATGGAGAGGAGAAGAGGTGAAAGAGCAAAGGGAAGGACGAGACAGAGGGTGGCCCTTCCCTCTAAGGCCACCAGTAGGAAATGGCAAGCTCACCCCCGAGCCCTGAGTCTGGGTTAGCCAGCTGGAGACTACAAGCAAGCGTGCTATTCAAAGCCACCAACGACCAGTGAGCGAGGGCTGCCCTGGGCTGGACTGCTCTGGGGTCTCAAGCTCTTCCCATATATCGGGTGATTCAGCCCCTGCCAGGTCAGATCTGCCATGACAGTGCCAGTCAGCCTTTCCTTAACTCTACCCTCCCTGCCAGGCTTCCAGGCCCTGCATCTGATCTTGCCTGCAAACGGGTTTGACTCGAATGGTAAGCGCCTTGCCCTGCCCTGCCCTGCCCTGCCCACCTGTTCACTGCCCCAACACAGCCCCCACCGCCCCTGCCAGGGCCACCCGAAGTCACGTCAGCCAGAGTCCGTCAGCCTCCTCTTTGACTCCTTGCCCTCGGGCACGTGGACCCAGACACAGCAAGTGCTCTCGTCCCAGCAGGCCCCTGCACGAGATGTCCCCTTGGTGATGACCTCCCACCCATAACACTGGCTCCGTCATGAACTTCCCCTTCGCCCAGAGCTCGAGGGCCAAGACCCTTGTGGCTGCTGGCTGCCCCCAGACTGGGCTCTACCCCTGTCTGGCTTGAGCTTGGCCCTGTCCTTTTCTACTCTCAGCTCCTCTTGTGCCTCGACACCCATCTCTAGCTCCAAGGCTGGCCAGCCGCCCAGGCTCTGGCGGAGTCCTCCCGAAGGCCCCCAGCTCGAGCAGTCTCCCCACGACAGGCAGGCCCTCAGCAAGGCCCTGCTCTGAGGCTACAAGTGCTGCCTCTAAGTAGGGTGGGCTGGAGGGTAGGGTCAGGCTGGGCTGCCTGGAAGGTAGAGGCAGGAATGGGCAGGTGTTGACCCCCTATATGCTGAGGGGAGCCATGAGCCTTGAGCCGGCAATGGAGGCAGATTCTTCGGGAAGCAAGCAGATGACATGGGGACAGGTGACTGTCTGGAAAGAAGTGGCCACCAGCGCTCCTCAGCCCCAGGATGGCCCCATTCAGATCTCCAGGGCTGGGAACAGAATGTAGGCAAGCCAGTCTAGCCGAAGAGTTCCCAGGTTAGGGAGGAGGACCGTGGGTGGGGCCCTGAAGACTGTCAGGCCCCAAAGCCAACACAGGCAGAGTGTCCCCACATTGGAGGGGACTGGAGACCAACAGCTGACCCAAACCCTGCCATGGTGCAAAGGGGGAAACAGGTCCAGAGAGGGACGGCATGCAGCAGCGGCTACACAGCCAGTCTGAGGCAGAGCTGGGACTAAAACCAGGGCTCCAGTTGCTGCGGATGGATCCCTCACCCAGCTAGGGTTCTCAGGTTCACGTGTAGGGAGGGCCGGGCTTCTGTTTGCACCCTAATCCCCTCCTTCCTTCCCTTCTGCTAGGGCCCGCCCTGACACCTCATCCTCCTAAGCTCTTCAACCAGTCTCCACTTGCTGGGTGACTCCATTGGCTCCAAGCAGGGTGGGTCCCCTCGGGGCAGGGGTCCCCAGGCATGGTTGTAAACCACAGGGGCCCCTGCGGAGCCCCGAACCTGCAGGCCAGACCTCTGAGTCTGTAAGCAGCTCTCTGTGTTGCTGGGAGGTGGTCCGACCCTGCAGTGCACGGCCTGAGACACCGCCTGCCCGGTCTTGCCTTTGGGGCCCCAGCCCTACCCTCAACCTGCACCGCCCCTCCCTGGCAAACATACATACTCTCGCTCACCAAATGCCCCGTTTAGGACCTCCTGTCCCCCACTGCACTGCAAACCCCACTGCACCCAGAGACCAGTCAGACCCAGTCCTGGCTTGGAGTAGCTCCCAGTCTGGTAGGGAAGGCAGACCAGTTCAGCTCCAAGGGGCAGAATGCACACCCGAGGATTTCCTGCTCTGTGGACAGTGGCCCCACCAGGAGCGGGAAGGTTGTACAGGCAGGCCTCCCCAGCCACATGGACATCTCCCACCCCTGCAGCCTGGACTCCCCACTCCCTTTTGAATCTACTACTTTGGATAAGCCCAGGAGACGCTCGGCCGTCAGTCTTGGCCTGTGTGACCTGATGCCCCCGGAACGCAGACTGCCTTTTGTCTCTGGCTCTGAAGCAGCCCCAGGCCAGGCCTCCGGAGCACGAGTGCACGAGCCGAGCCAAGGCCTCGCTGGCGGATAATCCCCACATGCCCTGAAGAATGGCTTTTTGCTGCTTTAAGAATCATCCACAGATCGGAAAAAGAATGTTCTAATTGGAAAACCTCCCCGCCATGGTTTTCCGGAGTTTTAGCACAGTTGGCCGGCAAGGAGGCTCCTGGGATGAAGAGGAAGGGAAATCATGAGGAGGAGAAAGTGGGCTGGCTGCCCAGCGCCCCCTCGTCCCCTGAGCTCAGCAGCCTGGGGAATCTGGCGGCTGTCTGGTCCTGCTGGGAGGCCCTCCCCCGAGCCGGGCCCGAGCCCTGTCCCCCAGAGACCCCACCGTTGCCCCAGAAGCCGCCCAGGCCCCCAGGACCCTCTGGCAGGACCGGGCCAAGGAGAGGAAAGGTGTGGAAGCAACCACCTGCTCAAGAAACAGGAAGGTGCCCCAGACCCGACTGGGGCCCTGGGCTGGGAGACCTAGCCGAGGATGCAGGATGCACGGGGAAACTGGCTTCTGAACAGCCAGATCTGTCTGGAGAGGGAGGACTCTCTCGCTCAGGGGCCCTGCTAAGCCTGGGCTGGCTGAACCACTCGTGGGAGGAGCCGAGGCTACAGCCACCTGAAGGTCTGTCCAGCTCCAAGAGTTGCTGATTTGTTCCTTTGGGTCAAGCATTGACCTTGCACTTGGGCAATGCCCACCTGGGAAGGGGAAATGCAGTGGATCCTTGAAACTCCTTCACACGGGAGCGCCAGGTTACTGAGACTCACCTTAGTTTTTCCAGAAACCTCCCTGTGTGCGTAGACAGTATCCTGTACTTGGGGACTAGGAACTTGACCACGTGGCTCTAGGCTCCCTGGCATTGTGCCCTCTACCGCTCCCCTTTCTCCCCCCCCCCCACCGCTTGCCCCCTTTGTGACCTTGAAGACTGCAGCTCCCTCCCCAGCACACCTCTGTAGAGCTCCACTGGCCACACGTGGCTATTTAAATTTAAATGAATTACAACGGGATAAAATTGAACCTTCAGTTCTTCGGTTACAATAGCCACATCTAGCCCCATGGACATCGCCACTCTAGCTGCTTCGCTTCTCCTTAGAGGGAAGCGCTCAACTTCCTCCTTAACTGAAGCCGGGGTCCCTCCACTAAGCGAGGTGCCCCCGTAACCTGACCCAAAGGAGGCGTTTCCTTCTCCCACACCCCACTTACCTTGGGGTAGGCTAGTCCGTCCTTGGATGAAAACCTCTCCTCCTTCGAGGCTCAGGCCAACTGGCTAACGCACTCTCCAACGTTCAGTCAAGTCTTCGCAGTGACGTCACTGCATGTGAGAAAGTGATTGCGAGAATGGGACAGGACAGTAGTGACGTGGAGTAGTGAGTGTGAGACTTCAGCATCCCTGCCTGTGGACCATCGATCCTCAACCCTCAGGCCTCCCAGTTCTTCGAACCTGACATCTCTGAAGACCCTGTCGAGTCCACTGCAGCTGCCTCTTGCCACAGGGGCAGCCTACATCTTGTTGCCACCTCTGGAGACTCTATGCGGGGCTCCCACTTTCTGACCCCTGTCTCCTCTCTTTCTACTGGGCTTGTTCAGCTACCTCCTGATGAAAGACACCACCAGCTACCTTTCCAGCTTGTGGGGACCTCCTGTCCGTTGGTCTGCTTTCTTCCCGCCCATTAGCCCTTACTTCCCTTCCTTTCTCTCCCTATCCAGCATAGAGTCAATGGCCCATCACTTCAACGCCTCTTTTGCTAACGTCTGAATTTCCCTTGCTTTGCTGTCCCTCTGTCACCTCCACCTGACACTGCATCAAATCTGGACAAATCTAACCATCTGCTTTCCTCCTGCCTGCCCCAAGGTGATGGAGGTGCTGGCAAAGTTCACACAATCATGCAGAATGGTGCCAATGTAAATTCCTGGATCCCACCCCTTCTCACCTCCGCAATGACTTTGTCTTTGTAATTATCCCTTTCTCTTCTGCATCATAAGAAGGTCCATTTTATTTGGAGCATTCCCTTCAAAGTGAAAAAAAAGAAGAGTCTCACTTGACCCCACTCCCACCTCCAGTCAGTGTCCCATTTCTCTGCTCCTCTACTGAGCAAAACTCCATGAAAGAGTTGTCTACACTCTCTGTCCCTGCTTCTTCTCATTCTCTCATAAACCCATTCCCATCAGGATTTCAACCCTACTTCTCCCTTAAAATCGTTCTTGTCAAGGTTACCAGTGATCTCCATGTTGCCAAACCTGGTGCTCACACCTCTGTCTTCGCTTAACCTCTAAACCACAGTTGATCACGCCTTTGTTCTGGAAAAACATGCTTCTCTTGGCTTCCCTGACACTCCACTTCCCCCAAGGTATTGAAGGTTAGGAGCACAAACTCTGGAACGGGACTGTCTGGGTGCAAATCCTGGCTGTGCCAATTAATAGTTGTGTGACCTTGGGCAAGTTACTTTCCCTCTCTAGGCTTCCATTTCTCACCTGTACAAAGGAGGTGAGAATACCAGCATCTACCTCCTGGGGTTGTTGTGAAGGTTATACTGGTAACAGATAAAAGTACTAACAATAGAGCTTGTTACATGGAGAGATGCTCAATGGAATCACCACATGGGCGTTGATGGGGTTCAAGACACACTACCCCCAAACATGGCACCTTGGCATGTTGAATATTTTAAGATGAAGGAGTTTGAAAAAATGGCAGAAGCAAGAAGGTCTCTCTGACCTTCCCCACACTCCTGCCCTTCTCCCTGGAAGCAGGTCATAAGCCCCTCATGTAAGAGGTGCCCTCCCCATGCCTGGAGAGAAGGAGTATCCTTATCTCTAAGACAGGGGTAATGCCAAGAAGAATCCACACGAACAGGCCTTGCTGAGCTCCCCCCAGTTTACTACACTTTGCTCAAACTCTTCGTCAAACCTAGCATCAAAACACTCAGGATTGACCGTTCCTCCAGGTCTTCATTTCCTTATGAAGGTTCCCAAGCTTATGTGAAATAGACGTGTGTGCTTTCCTCCTGTCAATCTTTCTCTGTCAGTCTAATTTTCAGACCTAGCCGGGGACCCTGAGAAAGTCGAGGAAACCTTTTTCCTTCCCTACAATGTCCAAGGGTTGACTCAAACTAAAGACATACAAATAGAGCTCTTGTGCCCTATTCCACACCCTCCAAACCTCTCTTCTCTAGGTCTTCCTCATCTCCATCAGTGGCACCTCCCAGATGTGCACGTCCAAAGGCCCAGGTGGCAAACTTGATTTTCTTTCCTTCCCTCATCTCCTACAGCCAATCAATCAGCAAGTCCTGATCACGGCTCCACCTTCAAAATATACCCAGAGCTTGACCGCTTTTGCCCGCTTCCACTGCCACCACCATCTTACTCCAAGCCACCACTCTCACTCACCTCCTCCCTGGTCTTCTGGCTTCCACTCTTGTCCTGCTGCATCTACTCTCCTCGAATCAGCCAGAGCAATCTCCCCCTGTGCTCTCAGTCTGAGCGATGCGGTGACTTAATTCACCCAGTTCTCCAAGCTGGGAATTGGGGTACCATCTGACACTCCTCTTTCCCTCTCTCCCTCCAGCCTCTTCTCCCAACTCTCAAGCTCCAAGGTCCCGTCACACTGGACTTCTTGCTGATCCCCACATAAGCCTTGTTCTCTGTCTCCAAACCTTAGTGTTGACTGAGGTCTCCCTGCCCTGGTTAACTCCTACTATGTGCAAACCTCTAGCACGAAGTCATCCCTAACCACCAAGACCTGGCACTCATTACCCTGCAGCGTCACTGTCTCCTGTCTCTCTCCTCCCTTCCACTTGGATGTAGGAAACATGTTTCATGCTCACCTGCTCACCCAAGCACCTGGTAGGGTTCCTGAGCGGGCACACAAGGAATATTTGCCAAATGAATGAAAGAAGGGATAAATGTTCATGTCAAATGTAGTGTATTATCAAATAATACACTGGCTTTTCAAATCAGTGAACTAAAAGTGTATCACTCAGCAGATGACGTTGGAACGACTGCCCATGTGGAAAAACAAGCTGGATTTCCTACCTCATACTCCACACCGAAATAAACTCCAGATGGCTCAGAAATTTCATGTAAAGAAAAATGAAACCATAAAAGTACTAGAAGGAATCCTGGGGTGGGGACGGCCTTTCTAAGTATGTCATGAAAACCAGAAACCATAAAAGAAAAGACAGAGAAATTAAAAACTTCTGTATGGCAAAACCCATCATAACTGTAGTTAGACAAATGACAAACAAAGAAGAGTTATTTGCACTGCATGTGACAGTGAAAGACTTAATTTTCCTAAAATAAAAAAGGGCTCCTTTCAAAGCGAGCAATAGGAAAATGGGCCAGCAAAGAAGGGAACAGACAATTCACAAAAGGAGGCTTGCAGGAGCCTCCATTAACCTCATGTGAAGGAAATACAAGTACAGACTCAGAGAAGTTAAAGTTAAATTAGATCTGCAAAACCCGGGATTACCTGAGGTGTGGGGAAATGGTCACCCTCAGGCCCCAGGGGCCCTAGAGGTGGGAGGATTAATTGTTGTGACCTTTCTAGAAATACGTAACAAAAAGAACGTTGAAGACTCCCTTTGACCTAGCAATGCCAACGTTCAAAAATTCCTTCTGGGGGGCTTCCCTGGTGGCGCAGTGGTTGAGAGTCCGCCTGCCGATGCAGGGGACACGGGTTCGTGCCCCGGTCCGGGAAGATCCCACATGCCGCGGAGCGGCTGGGCCCGTGAGCCACAACTGCTGAGCCTGCGCATCTGGAGCCTGTGCTCCGCAGCAAGAGAGGCCGTGGCAGTGAGAGGCCCGCGCACCACGATGAAGAGTGGCCCCCGCTCGCCGCAACTAGAGAAAGCCCTCGCACAGAAACAAAGACCCAACACAGCCAAAAATAAATAAGTAAATTAATTAATTAAAAAAAAAAATTCCTTCTGGGACTTCCTTGGTGGTCCAGCGGTTAAGACTCCGCGCTTCCACTGCAGTGGGCACGGGTTCGATCCCTGGTCCGGGAACTAAGATCCCGCATCCCGCATGCCGTGCGGCGCGGCCAAAAAAACAAAACAAAACAAAACAAAATAAAACTGATTAATTGTGCTGTACACCTGAAACTAACGCGACATTGTAAATCAACTATACTTCAATAAAATTAAATTTAAAAAATCGTTTTATTATCTGATATATATATGAAATGACATATATGTATATTATATAAAATGTGATGCATCTAAACGTCTACCCACCAGCCAGTGCCATTACCTACACCTTCTGCCCTCTGTCCTAGTACTTGGGATGGCCTGTCCTGGCTTGGGCCCTTGATTCCATCTCCTGCCACCTAGTCGGGGACGGCCCGCTAACATTTTTTTCCTTTTCTCCTGGATCATCAATTATTTCTTCTTGGCTGGATCATTCTGATCAGCATGCAAGCATGCTGTAATTCTTCCTGCCATCAAAAAGCTTTTCCTCGTTTGCATCTTCCCCTCCAGCTACTCTCCATTTATTTCCCTTGTCCGTTTCTCCGTAGCAATCCTGGAGACAACTATCTACACTCTCTGTCTCTGACTCCTCTATCTCGTGGCCAGCACTTCACAGAACTGGCTCTTGTCAAGGCCACCGGTGCTCTCCATCTTGCGAAATCCAATGGTCAGCTTTCAGTTCTCATTTTACTAGATATGTCAGCTGCGTTGGACACAGGAAACACTCCTTCTGGAAACACTTTTCACTTGACCCCTTCTCATTTTCCCCACCCTGTCCAACCTCTTCACTTCGGAGGGTCCCAGGACTCAGTCCTTGGAACTCTTCTCAATGATATTCATTTTTATGGTGTTTTCTATCCATCTCGTGTCTTTAAACACCATCTGAAGACTGGCAGCTCCCACATTTACATCTCCAACTCAGGCCTTTCCCCTTAATTTCAGATTCCTATATCCCAAGGCCTATTCTATGTATACCTATTAGGCACTGTACTTGGTGTCCCAGATGAAACTGTTATCGGCCCCTCCAAACCTGTTCCTTCCACAGTTGTCCCCACCGAAGTTGGGGATACAGAAATCTGGCCACTTCTCCCCATCTCTACTATCCGGTGGTTTTTCTGTTAAGAACAAGGCTGCTCTGGAATTCTTGTACACATCTGACCACACGGGAAAGAGCTTCTTTAGATGAGTGCTTCTCATGCTTTGGGGGCTTCAGAATCCCCTGGAGGGCTTGTTAAAACCCAGAGTGCTGGACCTCACCCCCAGAGATGCCAATTTGGTTAGGAATGTATTTGCATTTCTAACAAGATCCCAGGCGACGTTGATGCTACTGGTGGGGAAATCACACTTGGAGATCCACAGCTCTAGGGCGTATTATGCCCAGGAGTGGAAACGCTGGGTCATAGAATACGTGCATATTCAACCGCACGATGGAACACTGATCTTCCTTTCGATCAGCAGTGCCCGAGAGCGCTCAGCGTTCCACATCCTCACCAATATTTTGTGTTGTCAGAGGTGCTACGGTTACCAATGTAAAGGATACGAAGTGTTAGCTCATTGTGGGTTTTGAGTTACTGGCATTTATCTTCAGGTGGCAACTACATGTTCTCTCTCTCAACCCCATGGAAAATGCCTATAAAACATATTGTTGAACAAGAGGGAAAAAGCAGTTTCCATGAGATACGTGACAGCATGTATAGCGTGATTTCATTTCTGTAACATTGTCTGAGGCATTGAGAAACACCTTGGAGAATATTAACACTTGATATCTCTAGGAGATGGATTTTGAGTTACCTTTACTTTCTTTTTTGTTTTTCTGCGATGTTTGATTTTTTAGAAAAATGTGCGTATCTCTTTTTTGTTTAAAAAAGTGATTTTCAAAAACTACATCATTAAATTTCTGGAAGGTTTCACATGAAAATGATCAGAGCGGCTGTGTCTAGGCAGTGGGTTGGTGTGGGCCGAGTGGGAAGGTACTTTGTCATTTCTTGAGGGCCACGAGAAGGGGCTGCTTCCTCCTCACAGTAGCCCCTCTGAGCTACTGGCCACTGCCGTGTCAACATACATGGCTCAGTCCCTTCACAGAGCACGTCACGTGGTGGTCGTGTGGTTTGCCTCTGTTTCCCCCACAGCCCGTGAACTCTAGAAGGCGGAAACCGGCTCCCATTCATACCCCCCCTCTTCGCGACAGGCCCGGGGTCTGGCACACACTCAGTGCTCAGTAAGTGTTGGGTCAACGGAGTGGAATCATCTCCAGTATAGAAAGAAAATGGAGATGCCATCTTGCAAATGCTCATTTTCAAAAGTCAAGGTAGAGTCACAGCTGGAGGTGTCCCAGCATCACTGTCCAATCTGCAGTGGTCCAGCAGGCCCTCCCCAGGGAGTGGCTTGGAGGAAGTGACGCTCTCTTGAACATATACTTCCCCTTTAATAGAACAGCCACACAGAACACAAAGTGTATGGGACTTCACAGTGCCCACCTCCCTCCCCTCCCCCACTGTGGGCGGCAGGCAGAACCAGCCTTCAGCTGTCCTTGCATGATTACTGAGTTTGGCCACTCTTAACACTTGTGTGAGGATAATATTTGGAGGAGCCCAGTAAATACTTGGTATGTTTATTAAAACAGCTTAAATTGTGCTTTTTCAAGTTACATCTTAAAAGTCATACATACTTGCTCTAAAATATCAAAATTGCATAGGATTGTATGACGTCACCCCAGAAGGTGCTCCTGGAGCTTCCGCCCCTGCCCTCTCCCCATGACGCAGGACAGAGGGAAATGACATTGGAAGGCAGGCTTCGGGTGGCCTGCACGTTTGTCTCGTACGGGAGACAAAACTGCAACAAGTCACTGAGTCCTGAGGCAAGAACTAGTGCCAGTTGGGAGCGGGCAGAGGGCTGTTGGGGGAAAAGTGAAAGAGATGGTCATGGGAAGAGTGGACTTCAGGGGAGCCTGGCCACGGCAGAGACCCATTTGCAAAGAAGTTCCAAGCTCCCTTTAGCCTCAGGCCTCAGGGAAGGAGGAGACAGAGATGGCAGGTGAAATCACGTCCTCCTGGGGTGGCAGAGAGCTCCTTCAGGTCATAGGTCTTGGCCCCTGGCTACACCACGGGGGACATGGGCCGCTCGGTCGATGTTTGCAAAAAGATGGAGAGAGGGAGAAAGGGAAGGAAGTGGGAAGTCTCCTGTCCATGAAACGCCACCAGCATCAAGATTCTTTGCTGTTTATTCCTTACGTGTAAAAGTTGGACTCACAGCAGCTTTTCCAAGGCCCCCCTCACTATGAAATCAAGACTCCATGTAAAACTAAGTAAACGTGGAGTCACATTTGTCTGTCTTCAATTAGCTCATCTTGTGGCCACTTTGGTGCAGGTTTCTTGCAGCGGCAGGAACATTCCGATGTGGCTGGGATAGACTTTCATCTCCTCTTTCCCTGGCCCCCACTCCCAGCTTTGACAAGGGAGACCGCCACCAGCCCTGTCCTCCCTAGGTTCAGAGGAGTTGAACCGTTTGGTCCATCCACAAAGAGAGAGGCAGGTGTTCGGGGGCATTAGAACAAGAAATGGGCTGAGCCCAGAAGGGGTTTGGGTTGGGAACTGGAGAGACACAGAGAGGGTGCCTGCTTGCTTCAGTTGCTTGCACAAATCTTTTATTCGGGACTTAGAGAAGCCTCGTGAAATAACTGAGGAAGGGAGTGAGACTGGGGGGCCTGTGCAACAACCAGGTGGGGAAGACTGACACTCAGATATTACGGGGCTGGGGCTCGGAGGCACTGTCCAGGGTGGAGGCCAAGTGTGTGCGGGCAGAGGTAGCTTGTGATGGCCGCTGGGCAGTATGGGAGGGTTGAGCGTGTAGAATGATAAGGAAGGCCAGGGAGGAGCCCTGCCCAGCTAAACTGAAAGGGAGCCCCCATGAGGAAAGAGCCTTTGAAGCAGGGGTCAGAGATCAGGCATGAGTAGTCACATTTGTCAAGACTCATCCGGTTGCCAGGAAGCCGGAGCAGAGGGGAACAGGACGCCTGCAGCTCTGACCTGCTTGCTCCCAGGGGCTATTCGCAAATGACTGATTTGTTCCCACTAAGACCCGGGCACTCTTCTAGCCCCACGCTGAAAATGAAACGTGCGGCATTAAGTGTCCTCACAGTCTAAAGGCATCCACCAACAGTGGCAGCCAGATACCTTCCACTGAGATGTTCAAAAGGTAGCAATACAGTGGAGATGCTCCCAAAGAACCCTTAAAAGAGCTCACGACACCTCCCCCCACGCATGAAAGTGCCAGCATCCCTTAATTTTCCCAAAGAGGGTAGAGTGGCAGGAGGGCCTCAGACAGCCAGGGTGGGCGGGAGGCGGGGAGGGGAGAGTTAAATCCAGTCTGAGATTGACATTTTAGTCCCCTCTGAACTTCAATAACCAAAAAGGAGAAACTTCTGAAACCTCACCTCTGAGGGCAATTCTATGATTATCCCCATTTTACAGTTGAGGAGATGGAGGCCCAAGCTTACACAGCTAGTGCACGGTAGAGGTAGGATTTGAGCCTGGGCTGTCTCCACAGCCTGGACTCCCAACTTCTACATCTATCACCTCACCGGGTTCAAACAAATAAGCCTGGAGGACTGCGTGTGGAGTTTCAGGAAGTTGGAAAGGATACCAAGGATATGAAGGTAATTGAAGGATGTGCATTGAGTTCAAATGCATTTCGTTAGAAAGTTTAACTGTTGGTGTGCTACTTACTTCCCAAATTGAATTTCATTACTTACATTAATATGAATTGGCCCCGCAAGACCCAGTGTGCAACTTCACTCTGGTGCCAACACACTTGGTCATGATATAAGATCCTTTGACTGTGGCCACTTGGCTAATATTTTGTTGAGGGTTTGTGTGTGTGTGCGTGCGTGTGTGTGTGCGTGTGTGTTTATGGTGAGTGGGATTGGTCTGTCATTTTTCTTTTCCATTCTGTTCCTATTAGGGAGGCTTCCTTCTTTCCCTAGTCTCTGGAAAGTATTGTTTTTGTCAGACTGGAATTTTTTCCTTGGATGGTTGATAGAATTCACTACTGAAACCATCTTTGCCTGGAAGTTGTGTTTGGGCGGGGAGTGTATCAGTCAGGGTTCAACCAGAGAAACAGAGTCAGTAGGAGATATATGAAGATATGTATTGTCAGGAATTGAGGGTTGGCTAGGAAGCCTGAAATCTGTAGGGCAGGCTGTGAGGAAGGACAGGCTAGAACTCTCTGCTCTTAGAGCTTTTCAATGGATTGAATCAGGCCCACCCAGATTATCCAGGATAATCTCCCTTAAAGTCTATTGATTATAGGCTTTAATCACATCTATAAAATACCCTCACAGCAACACCTAGAAGAGTGATTGAGTGACTGGGGACTGTAGCCTAGTCAAGTTGGCACGTAAAATTGGCCATCACGGGGTTGGGGGACTTCTAATTGCTGATTCAATTTTTAAATGGTTATAAGACTATTTGGACTTTTCTAAGTTGCCTTTTTTTCTACGAATTGTATTCTATTTCAAACTTTCTGTTTTGGCTCATAATTTCCTCTTATTATCATTTAAAGTCCATAGCATTTAAAATCACAGTCTCTTTTCTATTCTTGGGCTTTCTGTCTTTTTTCTTGATTAATCTCACCAAAGTTTTGCTAATTTTATTAATCTTTTCAAAGAGTAAATTTTGGTTTTGTTAACCCTCTGTATTGAGGGTATTTCCTTTTTAATTAATTTCTGTCCTTCTCTTCATTCATTCATTCTTTTGCGGGGTTTATTTTGCTCTTCTTTTGCTAATTTCTTGAGAGGAATACTTAGCTCATTCATTTTAGCCTTCTTTCTTTTTGAACCACACACATTTGTGGCTAAAATTTCCCTCTAAGCACGACCTTGACTGTATCCCACAAATTTTGGTATGTAGTATTTTCCCTATCAAACATTCAAAATATTTTCAACTTTCTATTATGAAATTTTGACCTACAGTTATTTAGAAGCATGTTGCTTAATTTCCAAACATGCCACAGTTTTCCCAGCTATTTTTTGTTACCAATTTGTAGCTTAATTGCATTCTTGTCACAGGGTATATACTTCATATGATTTCAATCCTGTTCCCTGTAGATATTTTTCAAGTTTTTCATTCATTTCCTTAAACATAATAAATGTAGTTCTTTTATAGTATGTGTCTGATAAGTAATGGTGTTTGGGGGGTACCTGCCACAGGGGAGCTAGAACATTTATTGGAGGTCAGTATTGCCCACCCTTTAGTCACTTGCGTGCTATTTTCACCAATTTTTGCCATAAAAAGAAACATTACAATAAAAAGGAAATAATATGACAAATCGTCTAAAATACTATTATCTGATGAATGCTTTAAGGCTGAGGTCTGCTCTCTTATTGTTAAAGATAGAAGATTTAGCAAGTGTTTGAGGACCTAGTGAAATACTAGCAGCACAGTGCAAGGCAGTAGGAAAAGGATGGATTTTCCAATAAATATTATCTGTAACACGACATTAAAAACACTTTTCTCATCATTTTGCAAAATCATCATTGCAAAAATCATCAATGGATGCTAAATATGGGGGAGGGGGGAAAGTTTCATGAAAATTATTTGCATATGGTCCTGAAGTGTCTCTTGCAGATTGCTTATTAGTTGTAAGGGGGGAAAGTGTAACTACACAGGGGAGAAATTGGCTATCACTTTGATTGGGAAATCAAGTCTGATGAATCCCCACTGCACATCACATAAAAAAATTAGTTCCAGACAGGCTGCAGATCTAAGTGTGAAAGATAAAACAACAAAGCTTTTTGAAGAAAAACATAGGAGAATATCTTTGTGAACTTAGAGTAATCAAGCGTTTCTTAAACACAACAAGAAAAGTGCAAAGTATAAAATAAAAAATGGATAAATTGAACTACTTGAAAATGAAGAACTTCTGTTCATCAAAACACACTGTTAAGAAAATGAAAGGCCACCCCCGATATGGAAATCTCCACAATACAGAAATCCAGAGAAACACTCGTCCAGAATATATTAAACAAATAACTACTATAAATCAACAAGAAAGACAATCAACCCAATAGGAGAATGGGTAAAACATGTGAACAGGTATTTCACCAAAGAGCATAACCAAATGGTTCAACATATGGAGAGGTGGTCAGTCTCATTAGTTCGCAGGAAATGCAAATTAAAACCATGAGATCTAAAATTAAAAAAGACAGAGAGGGCTTCCCTGGTGGCGCAGTGGTTGAGAGTCCGCCTCGCGATGCGGGGGACGCGGGTTCGTGCCCCTGTCCGGGAAGATCCCACATGCCGCGGAGCGGCTGGGCCCGTGAGCCATGGCCGCTGAGCCTGCGCGTCCGGAGCCTGTGCTCCGCATCGGGAGAGGCCATAACAGTGAGAGGCCTGTGTACCGCAAAACAAAAACAAAAACAAAAACAAAAAACAAAAAGACAGAGAATACCAAGCGTTAGCAAGGATGTGAGGGCAACTAGAACGCTCATGCATGGCTGGAGGGAGGGTAAATGGGTACAAGAACTTTAAAAGACTGCTTGACCTGGTCTACTAAAGTTTAATATGCATGTTCTCTGACCGTTATAGAAGCTGGGAGTGGGGGCCAGGGAAAGAGGAGGTAAAAGTATATCCCAAACACTCTGAAGTGTTATGGGTTGAATAGCGTTCCTTCCAAATTCCTATCTTGACGTTTTCACTCACCATACCTCAGAATGTGACTGTAGTATTTGGAGACAGGGTCTTTACAGAGGTAATTAAGTAAAAATGAGGTCACTAGGGAGGGCCTTAGTCCAATATGCCTTCTTATAAGAAGAGAAAAGGAGGACCCAGACACACACACAGGGAAGCCCATGTGAGGACACAAGGAGAAGACAGCTGTCTAAACGCCAAGGAAGGAGGCCTCAGGAGGAACCAGCCCTGTGCACACCTTGATCTCAGACTTCTAGTCTCCAGAGCTGGGAGGAAATAAATTTCTGTTATTTAAGCCACTCAGCTTGTAGTACTTCGTCATGGCAGCCTGAGAAGACTAACAAAAGGCACACACAAGGAATATCCATAGCCGCATGATTTATAATAGTCAAAAGCAACCCAATGCCCATCAGAGCATTTCCACAGAACTGCAAATGTATGGATGAGGCTCTCAAACATAATGCTGAGTGAGAGAAGCCAGACGTATAAGAGCACATACCGTGTGGTTTCATTTACGTAATACATAAAAATGTGCAAACCGAATGTCTGCTACTAGGTATCAAGAGAGTGGTTCCCCTCAGGGAGGGGACCTGGCAGACGGACTTGCGGGGTGCTGGTAACATTCTGTTTCTTGATCTGGGTGCTTTCGTACAGATAGTGTCCTCTTTGTGAGCCGACATCACGCTGCACACTTGCGTATGATATGCATACTCTTTTTAGTGTCTATTTTGCTTCGGTACAAAGTAAAAAAAAACACAAGGGCACCAAACTTGGAGTTTTTGTTTTTTTAAAAAAATAATCTGAAGGATTGGCAGAAGAATTGTGCAGGGATGGCCTTCCTTCCTTTGTTATTGGACAACGATGGTTTTGTACCACCGATGGTATCCCAGGGCACCCACTGGGACACACTGGTGAGGGCAGCCGGAAGCCTTTGCCTAGTGTTTGGTGGGGATTGGCAGGACCAGACCCGCCTGGTGCACGGAGCCCCTGGTTGTTGGGTGGGGGACAAAGGGGAGCCTGTGCGGAGTCAGGGAGACCTTGCTTCCCTCCTCCAGGTTAATCAGTGGCGTGCCCACTGTTTAATCTATTGGGGCCCCCAGTGCTGTGGGGACAGCCGCAGCCCTGCCCCTCCCTGCTATGCCCAGTGGGCCTTGGTCTGAGCTTCTCCCCACTGACTTAGGGCAGGATCCTGCCTCCAGGCCTTGCAAGCAGCTACTTGCCCAGCTCAAGTACTGATCACCCACTGAGGTCCTGAACATAAAGGGTGGAGGGATTCTTCTCTTTGGTTCTACAAGGCAGGGGGTGCCCAGACCCTGAGGGTCGCAGAACAACAGAAGGCCATCCTGTGGTGGAATACTTGAAGATACACCTGAATTTTTGTAGGCTGTTGTTTAGAACCTCCAGTAAGACCATTTCAGTGACGTGGAACAGTTCAGGACTGTGTGGTTCTTCCTCTCTCTCTCTCTCTCTCTCTCTCTCTCTCTCTCTCTCTCACACACACACACACACACACACACACGCTTAATCACAGAAACCATTTGGGTCACACGTGCTTGATTGACCAAGAGTGCCCACAGCTGGCGGTTTTCTGAAGCCCGTGGAGCTGAGGGGTAGAGGGGCCTCCCAGACTGCTGTTCCAGGGATGGTTGTGAGAGGTACAACATGTTACCACAAGATGAAGCTCACAGCCCAGCAGTCACCAGACTTCACTTGTGGCTAGATCACAGAATGGAGATGATGTCATTAGAGCTTCACATTGTTTCTTCCAAATTAACCGAGAGTTAATTAGCACGTCCGGAGTGCTTCGAAGCCGAGGAGCGCTGTTTACTCACGGTTGGGGCGCAGCAGTGACTTTGGAATGGGAAGGTAAGCAAGGCTTCTGTCCCTGACTTGCTGTGAGGCTACTAGGAGATAAGTGTCAAAGCGCGTATAGGAGTGTCCTGGGCCTGCCACAATAAAGTGCCGTACGCAGGGCAGGGTGCGGGGGAGCTTTAAACAACAGACATTTATCTTCTCAAAGTTCCGGAGACCAGAAATCTGAAATCAAGGTATGTGCAGGGCCGTGCTCCTTCAGAAACCTCTAGGAGAAAATACTTCCTGCCTCTTCCAGCTTCTGGTGGCCCTAGGCTTTCCTTGGCTTGTGGCCGCATCACTCCCAGCTCTGCCTCCGTCTCGACATGGCAATCTGTGTCTCTCTTTCCTCTCCTCATTAGGACATCATCTTATCGCATGAGGGTCCCCCTGAATGCCCTCGTCTCAACTTGCTTGTCTACTAAGACCCCATTTCCATATCACGTCCCGTTCACAGGTACTGGGGGTTAGGGCTTCAACGTGTCTTTTGGAGGAACACAAGGCAACTGGTAACAGTGCCCATCTGGTTTCCAGTGGCCAGTGAGGGCTTTATTCCTGTGACTTACCCTCCCTCACTAGTTTCCTCAGCACAGACTTCTAGAAGGAGCTGGACAGAAGACTCTAGGATGAGATTATCATTGTAATAGCTATTCTTTCATGAATAGGCTTTTCTTCTTAGACTAATCTCAGCCCTCCCTGAGTCTTGGCCCCTTATCTGAGCAATGAAGGGGCTGACCTAGGTGCCCTCACTCAGTTCCAGACCCTAGAGTAGGAAGCTTAGCCGACTGGGTGCTGGACTCTGGCCCCTGAAGACCGCTAGGCAGAGCCTGGCTGTTCCCAGGCAGTCTTAGGCCAACTTGGACTCATGGAACTTGGGTCCTGGAGAATCCCTTCAGCCCTGGGTAATTACTACTTTCTCATTACTGTATTGCTCTTCAATTCCATTTAGTTCAGCTCTGTGGAACACTCATGCTGAGGTGGGGAGAGGTAGGCTCCAGGGTGCCAATGCCTGTACTGGCAATTCAAGGGTCACAGGGAGGTTCTGAGTGGGCCCTGTCTTGGAGGACTCCTTAGTCCAGACGGATACAGGCATAAGAGCCAGGAATCTTGGGCCAGTGCCAGTGGCAGAGGAAGCAGGCACAGTGGGAGCTTGGGGGAGGGCACAGCGGGACCTTCAACTGGCCAGGCTGCCAGCCCGGGCAAAGGGGACAGGAGGCATTCCAGGGAGAGGCTGAGCAGAGTGCACGTGGAACCCCCCGGCCATAGATGTCAAAGGTTACCTTGGGCCCCTCCACACCAAAAACAGCCTGTCAACACCCAGTGGTCTGAGCCAGAACTGGCTTTGGAAAATTGAGCAATCAGACAGTCATGTTAACAGGACAGGGACCTCTGGAGCCCTTGGCGCTGCAGCGGCATGGGGCACCCTCTCCTGAACAGCCTGCAGTGCCATCGAGCCTTGGGTCTTGTCCCTGCCTCTCTGGCAGGGCCCAGTCTCTACAGGTTTGTTATCAGCACCACATGGGCCCATACTGGGAGCCCCTTTAGTTGGCTATGGCTAGATGGCCTCTGGCTGGCTGGCCTCAGCTTAGCCTCTGAGCTTCACTCCTCTGAATGCTAATCCCAGCCCCAAACAGGGCACAAAGAGCATGTCCAAATCCCAGTCCCTCCCCTACTGGGACCCAAGGCCCAGTCCAGGATCAGAGGCCCTGGTCCCGGGCCTGGAGACAGTGTTGGAGCAAACACTTGCTCACCCGGGCCACTGGATTCTCAGGCCTTTCTGAGCCCACCCTACAGATCCACCCACATTTCTCAGCACCTTCTAAGCCAGTGCCATCCTATTAGTGACCTCCGTACAGGTTTTACAATCATCACTTGTGCCAAACTAGCCCAGTGAATGATCTGAATAATATTCGGCAGACAGGGCTCCAGGGATGTAGCAGTTTGCTCAAAGCCCTTGGCCCAGCAGAGGCAGGTTAGACCGTTAGGTAGGCAGCCCTTTGGCGCTTTACTCAGGGCCTCGTCTCTCCCAGCCAGCTCTGCAGGAGCTGCCCCACACTGGATTCATGGCTGTTGAGCCTGTCAGGACTTGTCTGCCCTTTGGCCCCCTCTTCCAGCTGGGCCTGCCACGTACCTGGACCCCTCCCGTGCCCCAACGGCCTGCTCAGCACGCTCTGTGTGCACCTACCCATAGTGTTGCAACTCTACCTGGCCACCGCCTGAGCTAGTTGTCTCACTGCCTTGCACTTGGGTTCAGACAGAACCTCATGCTTGACTGGTTTTTCCAGACGAATGTTAGAGGACCAGGACACTCCTACCCCACTGATCACCAGCCCAGAGGAATCCCTTTCTAGATCCCATGTACCTCATTAGCCACTGTGGTAGGTTGATTAATGGCTCCCAAAGATGTCTACATCTTGAGGAGAAGGAGATGTGGCAATGGAAAACAGAGACTGGAGTGAAATAGGCAAGAAAAGGGATTTCCCCCCCAGAGCCTCCAAAAGCAACCACCCTGTTGACACTTTGACTTTCTGTCAGTGTAACTGATTTTGAACTTCTGATTTCTAGAACTGTAAGAGAATAAGTTTCCATCGTTTTAAGCCACTAAGTCTGTGGTAATTTGTTACAGCAGCCACAGGAAACTCATACATCCAGTACTCCCATCCAGTGCAGGGGTTAGGGGCTCAGGCCACTCAGGATTATCCTGGGAGAGTGGAAAGCCAGTGGGGAAAAGAATGTTGGGCCAGAGGGCAGCCAGCCTGGGGTTAAGGCACAACTGTGACTCAATCAGCTGTGTGTCTCGAGAAAACCCCTCTCCCCCGCCCAAGGCTTTGGGCTTCCCTGTACAAAGTGGGGATTAGAATAAACAGGATTGTTGTGAGGATCAAAGGAGGGAACACTGACCCGTGTGTCTGTTCATCCGTATATTTGGGAATGTGCTGGCTGAGGAGGTGCTGAACAAAAGCCAGCCCTCTGCCCCGCTCCCGAAGACCCTGCTCCAGTCCCCTCCTATCAAAATCATTTAACAAATCTGGAGTGTCATTGGTGCGAATAGCATCATCTGGGTCAGGAGCTGGAGGGTTCTTTAAAGTCAAAGAAAATCTGCCCTCGAGAAGACGACCATCAAAGAAGAATACAGAGGGGAAGACGGAGGAAGGATTCGAGTTGCCCGAGCGGGACGTGGAAATCTGCCTTGACTGACAATGCTTGCTGCCTCAGGCTGCAGCTTCTCTGTCATCACGGAGCCCAGTTGTAATGAACTGTGATTCTGTCATTAATAACTACCTCTTCCTCCCTCACCAGACCGTGAGCTCCATGTCACTCTCCAGGGGGCAAGAAAGTCAAAGCTCCTTGACCCCTGCAACCTCGTCTCCTACCATTTCTAGCCAGAGCCCACGGTGGTTCCCTTAGCCTGGAAGGCGGAATGCTATTCTTCCTCAGGTTGGCCAAATCGGTCTCATTCTATTTTGTTTTGTTTTGTTTTTTTGATAGTAGCCATCCTAATGCGTGTGAGGTGATATCTCACTGTGGTTTTGATGTGCATTTCCCTGACGATCAGTGATGTCGAGCAGCTTTTCACGTGCCTGTTGGCGTATTGGCCACTCTTAAGCAGACGTTGGCAAACTTTTTCTGTAAAGACGAACTATTTTAGGCTTGTGGGTCACATGATCTCTGTCATAACTGGTCAACTCTGCCGTGGTAGCACAAACACAGCCATTGACAATACGTAAGAGAACCAGGCAACAAGCAGGATGTGACCCTGACTTCACGGTTTGCAGACCTCTGCTCTTGACGCAAGGAGCACTTGAGTTGTTACTTTCTCTGTGGGACTCACTGAGGGTAAGGGCTCTATCTTGGTCACTTCTGTATCCCTTTGGGCTTAGCGTGGTCAGTTAATATTTTCTGCGTTGATGGTCCCCGACTTCCCCCGCCACAGCCGACGGCGCCTGTGTCTCCTAGTACCTGCTAGACGAGGCATATTGCGAGAGTTAGTTGGGAGACAGGCTGCAGTAGAGGACAAAAGGAGGGACACTTTTCCCTCCTTTTCTCCCTTACCCAGGTCACTCTAGAAAGTTCTCTGGGCTGAAGCAGCTAATGTGAACAAAACTGCTGGGGCTGAGTAGGTGCGAGGCAGACACAACAAAGGGGAGTCTACTTTGTGGCCACCGTAACTTGGAGTCCTTCGAGATCAACAACTAGGTAGTGCTTATGGAAAGAGGTGAATGCTGGTGATGGAAGGTTCTAGTGTCTCCCAATATGCCTCTTTTGTGCCCTTTGAGCCCTTCACTTTGGAAAGCCTCAGATGAGAGCCTGTGTCCCTTGGTGGTGTGTTAAGCTGCCTGGGGAATCGGGAGCCCATGGTCCAGCCCTGGCTGTGCTCAGTGCCTGAGTGCCCTTGGCTGCGGCTGCTTCTCTCTGGGGCTCCCCCAGCTGGTCAGTGTGGGTGTTACTGGCTTTCTCCTCTCAGTGCCCTTCCAGTCTGGTGACACTTACTGATCACCTTCTCGGGAGTAAGCACTACACAGGACTCCAGGGACAGAGAAATGAATGAAAAGCCCCTGGCCCTTGAGCAGTGTAGCGGCTCATGGGAGATCTGGGCAGCTGAGCCAGTGATTACTGTATGATCGAGGAAGTGCTCAGACGGCAACGCAGGCCAGGATTTGTAGGAAAAGCCAGAAGAGAGAGATCTTCATGGGGGGAAGCTGCGAGGAGGAAATGCTGCTGCAGGTGAGGTTTGAAAGAAGAGAGTGCCGCTGAGGAGCCACGAGGAGCTTAGAGGCTAACTTGCTGGGGTTGTGCGGAGGGAGGGAAGGCGAGGGAAGTCACATCGAGAGGCATTTCAGTTCAGTAGAAGGGAGAACTTTCTAGCACCAAGGCTGTCTCGCCCGGCAAGTAGAGAGGAAGCCTAGAGCTCCTTGTCAGTGAGGAGGAATGCACACCAGAGTTTAGAGGGCTGTGGCCAAAGGCCTCAACCATTCCTGTCCTGTCTGCTGAGCCAGCGTCTGCCTTGGTTCCAGTCCTTCCCTGGTTTGGAGTCATGGACCCCACAGATGGAACAGCTGGCCACAGGCACCCCCTGTCCCAGGAACACACGCAGATGGGGGTGCCCATGATGCCTGGGAGCCCCAGTCTGGGCTCTGCCCCCTCGGCTTGTCTCTCTTGGACCCTCCATCCAGGGCAGGCTTCTCTGCAGCTGCTGGCCCCCAGCCCACTGGCTCGAATTTTGTGTTGGGCCACAGTCATCTGTGAAAAGCTGATGACAGCTCTGTGCCTCTCCTGCCAAAAGACACACACTCACAGATGCCCCAAAGGCCATGTCCAATTTATGGGGTTCACAGACCTCCCGAGTCCACGCACGAATGCCAGGCCTGGAACCTCTGCTCCAACTAGGCCCGCTGGCTGCTGTTCCCCATTCCTTGGACTGTTTCCTCTGCTTGCAGCTGTTACTCCGGGATTCTAGGCCAGGCAGGTGCTTACCCACGCTTCCTGACCTCCCCTCTGTGCTGTGGGGACACCGGTTGCCTCTACCTCCAAGGAGCTCCTGCCTGGTGTGGGTAGGAGGAAGCACACAGAGGGAAGACAGTAAACGACGTAAAGATCGAGAGCCTCGGGCTGGGAGCCCAGAGGAGAGAGATGGTTTCCAGTCGGGAGGCTCAGGGTAGGCATTGGCGGGGAAAGGGAGCTGGCCATTCTGGACTTGGGGCCACATGGGGGAGAGGACACTGCAGGCGGCGGGGGCAACCTGGGCAAGGGGATGGATGACACGGCCAGAGAAGTCTGCCTAGGGCACAGCAGGTGGGAAGCCCAGGGGAAGAAGCTGCAGAATGTGCTCAGGAGAAAACTGGGACCCACTGAAGTATTTCCGGCAGAGGAGAGGCAGGATCTAGTTGTGGTTTAGGAAGGACGCCTGTATGGGCGTAGAGTCTGCATTGGAGGGGACACACAGATCAGCTCAGCCGTCCCAGTACACCTGACCCAGGTGCGCACGGGGCCGCGTGTGCAACTAGGTCAGCACGGATGGGGAGGGGAGAGGGCCTGAAACAAGAGAGCTCCCCAATGAACATGCAGAACCGGGCCTGGACTTGTAGCTGTCCCCGAGCTGGGAGACAACGGCCTTCCCTCAGGCCTGCACAGGGGTGAGCCACAGGCCGGGTCGGTCATCCAGTGTGTCATTTTAGGGACGTGCACTGCACTGCCAGGCTCTGGTTGGCAGGAGAGGGACGGGGTGGGAAAGCGGAGGGAAGGCGGTGGTCCAGGGATCTGGGCAAGTTCAGTCTTTCGGGGGCTGACGCGAGGTTCTAGCTGTACTCAGTGACCTGGTGGGAGACCACTTCCGTTGTTCTGAACCATCGGGGGGGCTTGTGAAGCAGAGTGCCAGGCCTGCCCTCCAAGTCTCAGTTCAGGTCTGCGGTGGGGCGCCAGTTTCTAACAACTTCCCAGGGCTGTGCAGAGTCTGTTTTCCTGGCTGTCACACCTTCTACAAACGGGTGGGGGGCCGAGAGCATTTTGGTCCTCGGTGCTCCTCAGCGAGACCCGCCAGCTTGTCTTCCCGGCCTGAGACCCTCCTTCCAGTAGCTCCGAAAGCGGAGTCTTCCCTTCACTGCCCTGGCCTCCTCCTGCCTCTCACCCCCCAGAGGAATCCTGACTCCTTTCCAGGCCCTTCCACTAAGGCTCCATTTGTAGTTCCATGGACAGCTGCAACATTGCTCAGAGTTTTGTTACTTCCTATCTCGTCTCTCAGGCTCCACATAGGGTGGCTGGAATGAGCTTGTGGGTTTTTGCTCCCCATTGCTGGAACTGTCAATGGTTTCCCAGGCCTACAAGATAAAGTTCAGCTCAACTAACCTCCAAGGCCAGCTGGACATTTCTGTACTTCATTGAATCTGAGAGACAACACATCGCTAATGAAACTATGACAAGCCAATGCCTGTGAACCTTACCTTTTACCTTGAAACGCCATCTAGGGGCGTCTCAAGTGTGTCTATCATTTCCTACCTGCTATTATAGGGGCTTGTGAACGTATCTTAACTCCTCCGTTCTAACTGCCTTAGGGGCAAAAACCCTGTTTTATTTCTGTTTGTGTCCCCCCACCCCAGTAGCTGTTTCCCCCCAGGTGGGGGTCAAGTTCAAATCACACAAACTGCACAGCACGTACAATACCTTCACTTTATTCCAGTCTCCCCAGCTGTCTCCCCACCCTTGCACAAAGGCAGAGAAGCAAACAGAAGTCTTTAAGGTTACATTTCAATGAGTCTGAGAAGAAACCAGATTCTGTAAGCAGAGCACCAGAAAATAAAGAACGCTGAATCACTGTATGTGCTATGACGGTCAGAAACTGGCCTGAAGGGTTCTATGAGCGTGAGCCGCAGGGAAGTAGCCCTTTCTGCATCATCTCGGGCTGTTTCTGCCCAAACTCCAAGCAGATAAAGGGGGTACTCTTCTCTCTGACCTTCTCCATGGCTTACTGGCAACCTGCCCAGTGTCCCATGTTAGGAGAGGTGCTAAACAGCTTCAAACGGTATGCCACTCGGGCAGACCACCACCTTGCCATTAAAAGGACACAGGGCTCTGTGGATAAAGAGAAAGGTGCCCATGAAAGAATGTTGTATGAAAAAATACTGCAGGCAGGCACACCAGCTGTACCTGAGAGAGAACTTGGGAGCATGTAAGGAAATGGGCAACTGGTGGCTCTTCTCCCCAGGGATTTGGGGGGGGGGGGTTACAGTTACTCAAGCTTTGTAAAAGTTTTTGCTCTAAACTCTGTGTCTATTTAAAATGTACACTTGAAGCCTCACCATGTGTTTATAACTTCTGCTTTTCTCTAGGCTATCTGTCATCTGTGGCTCCTTGAACAGTCTGCATGGAAATAAGTCTAGGACCCCCTCCTCAATCAGCAAATGGCTTGTTTCTTCCCTACGGCTTCTTTGATTGTTTACGAGGCCACTGGAATGATAAGGAACCCAGGAGGAAGCGGGTGGGGGAGAGGGAGAGAATACAAAACAGTAGACTAGGAAGCTGCCCAATTTTAAGAAATCTACATCCAGTCCTACGAAGAGGAAACGCCTGCTGATTTCGCCACCCTCGGAGTCACAGAAGGGTGGGTGTGCTCTCATAGAACCAGCCGGAGGAGACCTAAGCTCAGAAGAAACTCACTGGAAGGAGAGAGTTATCGGCTGGGGAACGCGTGGAAGGGCCCAGGCTCCAGGCCGCCTCACTCGACCTTCCGCAGGTGGTGAAAGCTCCGCACGGTCCTGTCCACGGCGTCATCCATGCTGACCAGCGGCCGGTAGCCCATGACCCTTTTGGCTTTCTCACAGCTGTAGTAATGGAATGTGCCAGCCAGCGCGACCCGCATGGGTGTGAAAGTGGGCTGAAGCTGGGTTATGGGACTGATTACCGTCACCAGGAGGGACAGCAGGAGGGCCAGGTAGTAGGCCACCCAGTAGGGGATGTGGTACTTGGGGGCCTCGTAATTGAGGCCTGTCAGGATGCGGGACAGGAAAGTCCAAAAAGGGATGGGCTCATCGTTGGTGATGTGAAAAGCCTGCAGGGGGGAAGGAGAAGTTAGGAACTGCTCCCCAGCAGGACGGGGCAGCAGGCCATGCTTGGAGCTTGGAGCTCAGCCAGGACCAATATTTTGAGAAACCAGTGGCCGCTCCCTGCCTGCCCGCCCCAGTTCCTTTGCAAGGCAGCTCAAAAGTGAGGCGGTTATTAAGCCTACACAGACCGCAGCGTTTCACGTGGTCCGCAAGTCTGCAAGCATGAGCCAGTGGCAGCTTTCAGGCGATGACAGGATTTCAAGGGAAGCTTAGATTGCACTTGGGAAGGTACGTTTGTTAATTTAATAATTGTGTTAATCACGGTAAATGCAGTAAATCATCTTATCTTCAGATGCAACGAACGGGTCATATGACATTTCTGAAACGTGCTGTCTTTGGTGTATACTAAAAGCCATACCCACCATACCCCCGCCACACTGAGAGTTACAGGAGGGGGAAAATGGCAGAGGTCCAGGAGAAAAAAATGATGCCCAAATACGGGGGATTCCAAAGGTCGGAGTGAGAAACAAAGAAGACGGGGGCCCTAGGAGTGGGAGTGAAAGGAGCCCGCGTGTGCTCTCTCATCTCTGCGTGAGAGCTGACCTCACCCCACCAGAGGGGTTCAACCGTGGCCCAGTGGGATCCTAGAGCAGCTTTGCCAGGATGCAGGGTCACAGAAGCCACTTGCCAGTGGGTCCAATCACTGGGAGGAGAATTGTGAAGGCAGGCGGACACACAGGGGCAGGAAGGGGTGGGCCGGCTGCTGCCGAGCAGGTAGAAGCAGGTAGAAGCAGGTAGAAGCAGGTGCCTTACCTTCCCACCCAAGGCTGTGTCTCTGGAGAGGTGCTCTGCAGCCAGGATGTGTCCGTGGACCACGTTTTCCACGAAGGTGAAGTCCACCAAGTTCTCCCCGTTCCTGCATGTGCACAAGGAATGGGTTCCCTGCGTCGGGGGAGAACCTGGTAGAGCCCCTGCACGTGGACCCAGGGCCAGGACCCGCCTTGGCAATGCCAGCCCCTGGCACACCTGGGCATCCGTAACAGTTGAAGATGGGCAGGAGACCAGGGCTCCTAGGCCCTCAGGGCCAGTGGGATATTTAAGGGCCCACCAATGAATCTGCAAGTCCCGTGCCCTGCCTGCCCCGTCCCAGTGTGGCCAACACTGGTATTGTCTGCTCTGGGCTCTAATTAGGGCAGCAGCTCTGAACTCCCTCCAGGGCACTCTGGGCTAATGCCTTTCTCTGGCCTCGGAGTTTTCTACTGTCTCTTTCAAATCCCACAGCAGGGAAGCCAAGTGAGAGGCAGGGAGGCAAAGTGGCAAGGCACAGGGATAAATGGGGAAAGAAAGGGAGAAAAGAGAAGGAAGGAAGGAAGAAAGGAAGGGGGGGGGAAGGAAAGGTATACTGGGGACACCGTCCCAGTCTCATCACCTGCAGCGGCCCTCCCACTTGCACTTGCCCAGAGGAGGAATGTGAACACCTACCCCCCGCCTTCCTAGATGCAAGGAGAGCGGAGGGCTTGGCCCTTAACCCTGGGCCAATTGTTTCCCCTCTGAGCCTGTTTCCGGAATTTCCAAACAGGGACACAAATGTCTTCGCAGCCTACCTGAGAGGGTTCATGGGGCAGAAGAGCGTCCTGCCACAATCCATGTCTCCCTGGAACTTGTGACTATGACCTTATCTGGAGATAAGGTCTTTGAATATGTAATTAGTTTAGATAATGTCACACTAGTGTAGGGTGGGCCTTAAACCCAATGACTGGTGTCCTTATAAGAGGAGGGACGTTTGGGTACAGACACAGAGAAAAGATCGTCACATGAAGATATAGGCAGAGACTGAAGTGACGGGTCTACGAGCCAAGGGACGCCAAGGGTTGCTGGCAGCCACCTGAGACTGGGAGAGAGGCCTGGAACAGACTCTCCCTCAGAGCCTCCAGTGGGGGCCAACCCTGCCCACACCTGGATTTTGGAGTCCTTGCCTCCATCACTGGGAGTGAATCCATTTCTGTTGTTCTAAGCCTCATTTGTTGTGGCAGCCCCAGGAAATGAGCAGCGGGCAGCAGAGAAGGCCACGTAAGGCAAGAGCCGACTGTGTCCAGGGTGGGGGGTGCGGGGAGGAGAGCAGCCAACTTACCCGATCATGAACTTCATCTTGCCTTTCCTGGCCGCCTCGATGAGAATGGGGACCAACTGGGGGTCCCTTGGGCCAAAAATGCCATGAGGGCGGATGGCTGTGGTTACGAAATTCCGGTCAGGATCGTTGGCACCCAGTACCGCCTGCGGGAGAGCAGAGGGACCATGTGGGCTGCAGACATGCTCCCCAGGGGACAGGTCCTCGCACGGGGGCATGGATGCCGCCCACTGCCCCGGGCTGCAGACTCACGTCAGTGACACTTACAATTCGGGACTACTTCTGTATCCCTTTCCCCACTCCAACACCCAAATCTGAAAACACAGGAGAGAGCTGGGTCGAAACCAGTAGAATCCAACAGAAGGGCCTGGGTTTGGGTTTAAACACTAAAATGCATGAATGCAGCAGTCTGTGGTAAATACCTGAGAGATCCAGTTAATGAGTTAGCTGGGGGCCTTCAGTAAGGCTGCTGCCACCAAACCGGCTCCTGACTTAAGCTCCATGTGCCACCTGTATGTTTCCACCAGTCCTGGGCTGTTGTGGTCAGAACTGAGTACCACCTCCTAGGAAGGGACTCTGATGAAGCCAACTGGGCCAGGAAGAAGGGGCTGGGAGAAACAGGGCAGCAACTCAGTAGCTAAACAGATGAACCAACATGTCGGGTGAATCCTCAGAGCCATGTTCTGTGTGGCTTAATGTACAAGCTAGAACTTAAGGGCTTCAAGTACAGAGAAACAAGTTTTGTCTCAAAGGGAACAAAACTTCCCAAAGGATCAGATAGGTTGTTGTTAAAAATGGGGACCACGATGGTACTACTGCCAAGGCTGTGTGCTGCTGAAACGAGATGGCCCACCTCACCTAGGATTTCTACTCCGTGGTGGCAAAATCCTTGTTCACGTTTTGGTCCAGTGAGCTTAAGCCACTTGTTGACTGTGTTCACAATGATCGGAGTTACCCAAAGGTGGAGCTGCCTCTCCTCTCCCCCCACCAGGCCCTGGTCCCCACAGGGACAGAGGAAATGACTCAATAAGCCTTCAAATGCCCTCTAGCCGAGGCTCATCTCTGTTACTAAAGAGAAGAAAGCTCCGGGAGTCCTAGATAACACCACACTCCATCTATTATCTGTCAGCACGTTTGAAAGCCGACAGCAGCTTGACATCTGCCGCCAACTGGAGGCTCCAGCACGGTTACTGCCAGAGGCGTTTACAGGCTTAGCTCGTTTCCAGCAGAGCACCCAAGAGTCTGTGCAAGTGACATGACGATGGTCTGAACCACAGTTGCCACTTGCAGCACCTGAGCCCAGTGGGCGGGAGACCCAGGAGCGCTGGAGGAGGGTGCACGGGGCCCAGTGGAAGCTTTAGCGCTCCTTGGGTCAAGTCTGAGCAGGTGGGAGCTGCGTGAGGCTCTCTGTGCTCCAAGGAGCAGGTGGGCAGACCGAGGACTGGAGCTTGCAAAAGCTAGGCCTCCATGTGCTGCACTGGGAAGCCCTTGGGTCTCCCGGCAGATGAGGTCTTTTGGGACTTGCTGGGTTGGAGTAATAGCAAACAGATGGGAGGCGGCTGACACTCAGGCCGCGCAGGGGGACTCTGGCCAATCTGGCGTTAAGCTCTGGTTCCATACATACCGGCTGCGAAAGAAAACCTCAGTAGGTGTGGCCCGCTGCCAACAGCTTGGAGAGGCAAACTCACAGCTGCCTGGCTAAGGTGAGCTGCCTGTGGCCGATGAGTATCCATGGCCTACAGTATCGGGTGTCTTCAGGGTAATATTCTCCCGGACGTTAGTCCCGGAGCTGGCTACTGTCACAGTCTCTGCTACTTGGCCCAGACTGCTGCTACAACCAGGTGCTCCCTGGTGAAGCTGGCTTGCCAAGTGAAAAAGTACTTTTCCTTAAAATAAAGCAAGAGCCTTCCATTGTTTAATTTCAAAAAAAAAAAAAAAAAAAAAAAAAGGACAGGGGGTGCAAGAGTGCCACTAGGAAGGTGTGTTCAAATCAAAACACACTTGAGTGTTTAGCCTGAGTTCTGCCTGCCACTTTGGGTCATCATAAATTGTCTGATTGCTGGAGCAGTTCAATAAACTTGCATGGTATACATGTTGAGTGCAAGCTCTAGAGCTGCGCGACCTCAGGAAGCTTCCGAATCTCTCTGCACCAACTGTCCTCCTCTGTAACCTGGTGACGGTAACAGTACCTGCCTTGTGGGGTCATTGCGAAGTTTAAATGAGGCAGCTCCTCGTAAAATACAGAGTAGTGTCTGGCCACATTAAGCTATTATGTTATTATTTTTTCTGTTATTATCTTTGAAATTGAATTCCATCCACAGATTTTACTGCCCGATTTACATATTAGGCGTCAGAATACTAACTTCCCATGTTCATTAACATTCTTAAGATTCTAAATTCTGTAGACGTTCATGGACCTCGTTTGTCACTCACTCAACCAGTTTTCAGGTACGTACTCTCTCCTGTAAGATCTTCGTCTCTGTGTAGTAGTCAATGGGCTTCCTGGCATAAGGGAGGTCTTCGGTTCCATTTTTGATGTCGACACCCTCAAAGATGACACTGGCACTGCTGGTTAAAATGAGTTTCTGGCAGAGGAGAACAGAAGATTTAAAAAAAAATGAGTCAGGGACGATCGCTGTTTAAACATCACGACGGTCAGGTAGGAAAGAGAATCAAAGGGCACGTGTTCACAACCCTCGCCCCATACAGATTCTTTACTATGATGCCTTCCCTTTTCAGGCCTTCTTAAAATAATGCAAAGATCACCATCTTTTGCAGGTATGGGGATTTGAGACACATTATGGTATCACACTCTAAAACAGTGAATTTCACATTTTCCCCCCTCTTATCACAACCAAGGGATAGAACAGACTTCCATTATTCACGGTATCTCACTATGGGAGTGATTCTCCATGGGGGAAGGATAGCCCACAAACTTCGAGGCAGGTGCCTGTCTGCAAAAGATCCTGGTGATTCTGATCCCAACCTTGGCACGTCAGCACACACGAACGGGCACGTGCACATGTCCACCGGTGAAATGCTATTTGAAAGGAAGTTGCTTTCTTACGAGGGTTCGTAGCTTCCGGCTATCTGGTTAAGGGCAGTCCGTCCTAAACCGAACACCATTAGCTCGAATCACATCTTTATCACTTTTATTCAACAAGGTCCTGGAAGTTCTAGCCAGCATGGTAGGATAAGGGAAACAACAAAGTGTAATGATTTGAAAAGAAGAAACAAAACTATTGCCACTTACAGGTGCTGCAAACGTCTACATACAAAGCACTACGAATATACAGAAAATATTAGAGTTCAGCAAGGTACATGGAATAAATTTAACAGAAGATGTACAAAACCTTTATGAAGTAAAGTATAAAGCTCTATTGAAAGACATTAAAGAGAGAGATAAATAGACATATTATGTATGTATTTATGGATACGGAGACTCAATATTTGAAAGATTTCAATTCTCTCCCAAATTACCTTTAGGTTTGAGGCAATTACAGTAACATTTCCAACAGGCTTTATCAAGGAACTCGACAGGCTGGTTCTAAAATGTATACGAGCAAAGGGCTAAGAATACACAAATTCTTTGTTTTTAATTTTATAAAATATTTTCAATTTTTAAACATCTTTATTGGAGTACAATTGCTTTACAACGGTGTGTTAGTTTCTGCTTTATAACAAAGTGAATCAGCTATACATATACATATATCCCCATACCTCCTCCCTTGTGCATCTCCCTCCCTCCCACCCTCCCTATCCCACCCCTCTAGGTGGTCACAAAGCACCGAGCTGATCTCCCTGTGCTATGTGACTGCTTCCCACTAGCTAGCTGTTTTACATTTGGTAGTATATATAAATCCATGCCACTCTCTCACTTTGTCCCAGCTAACCCTTCCTCCTCCCCATGTCCTCAAGTCCATTCTCTACGTCTGCATCTTTATTCCTGTCCCACCCCTAGGTTCTTCACAACCATTTTTTTAAAAAATTCCATATATATGTGTTAGCATACGGTATTTGTTTTTCTCTTTCTGACTTAATTCACTCTGTATGACAGACTCTAGGTCCATCCACCTCACTACAAATAACTCAATTTCATTTCTTTTTATGGCTGAGGAATATTCCAGTGTATATATGTGCCACATCTTCTTTATCCATTCATCTGTCGACGGACACTTAGGTTGCTTCCATGTCCTGGCTATTGTAAGTAGAGCTGCAGTGAACATTGTGGTACATGACTTTTTTTTTTCATTTTATTTATTTTTGGCTGTATTGGGTCTTCGTTGCTGTGTGCGGGCTTTCTCTAGTTGCGGCGAGCAGGGGCTACTCTTCACTGTGGTGCGCAGGCTTCTCTGCGGTGGCTTCTCTTGTTGTGGAGCACAGGCTCTAGGCGCGCAGGTTTCAGTAGTTGCAGCATGCAGGCTCAGTAGTTGCAGCACACGGGCTCAGGTGCTCCGTGGCATGTGGGATCTTCCCAGAACCAGGGCTCGAACCCATGTCCCCTGCATTGGCAGGCGGATTCTCAACCACTGTGCCACCAAGGAAGCCCCATGACTCTTTTTGAATTATGGTTTTCTCAGGATTTATGCCCAGGGGTGGGATTGCTGGGTCATATGGGAGCTCTATTTTTAGTGTTTTAAGGAACCTCCATACTGTTCTCCATAGTGGTTGTATCAATTTACATTCCCACCAACAGTGCAAGAGGGTTCCCTTTTCTCTACATCCTCTCCAGAATTCACTGTTTGTAGATTTTTTGATGATGGCCCTTCTGACCGGTGTGAGGTGATACCTCATTGTAGTTTTGATTTGCACTTCTCTAATGATTAATGATGTTGAGCATCCTTTCCTGTGTTTGTTGGCAATCTGTGTATCTTCTTTGGAGAAATGTCTGTTTAGGTCTTCTGCCCATTTTTGGATGGGGTTGTTTGTCTTTTTGACATTGAGCTGCATGAGCTGCTTGTAAATTTTGGAGATGAATCCTCTGTCAGTTGCTTCATTTGCAAATAGTTTCTCCCATTCTGAGGGTAGACAAGCAAATTCTGAAGAACATGGTTGGGGGAGTGACTTGTCCTACACTAGATACTGAGGTTCATCCTACGGCAGGGCACAGGGGCCAAGAGAGTTTGAGAGCCGGGAAGAGGCCCACACAGATGCTGCATAGGGCGCTGAACAGCGGGGAAAGGATGGATCGTATAATACATGCTGCTGAGTACCAAAACATCCTCTGTCTACTTCAGAACATACACAGACATAAGTTCCTGGTGGATTAAGGATTTAAATGTGGGAAGTAACACTTTAAATCTTTGAAAAGAAAAGCACAGTAACCAATCTTTTGATTGCTCTATTGAGAGACATTCCCTAAATACTACATTAAAAAAAACACTTCCTGCACTGTTACCACTGAGCAATCCTGCCACTTCAGTGAATATACCAGAGCTACGTATATCAAGATGGAGAAATATCAAAAACATAATGTTGGGGAAAAAAAGCAAGTTGGGGGCTTCCGTGGTGGCGCAGTGGTTGAGAGTCCGCCTGCCGATGCAGGGGACGCGGGTTCGTGCCCCGGTCCGGGAAGATCCCACGTGCCGCGGAGCGGTTGGGCCCGTGAGCCGTGGCCGCTGAGCCTGCGCGTCCGGAGCCTGTGCTCCGCAACGGGAGAGGCCACAACGGTGAGAGGCCTGCGTACCGCAAAAAAAAAAAAAAGCAAGTTGCGGGAAGATATATTCAACATGATATTATTTTTACAAAGTTTTAGATTTTCTTTCTTTTCTTTTCTTTTGGCCACGCTGCAAAGAATGCGGGATCTTAGTTCCCAACCAGGGATTGAACCCGTACCCCCTGCAGTGGAAACACAGAGTCTTAACCACTGGACTGCCAGGGAAGTCCCCTACAAACTTTTTTTTTTTAACGTTTTTATTGGAGTATAATTGCTTTACAATGGTGTGTTAGTTTCAGCTTTATAACAAAGGGTATCAGTTATACACATACATATGTTCCCACATCTCCTCCCTCTTGCGTCTCCCTCCCTCCCTCCCACCCTCCCTATCCCACCCCTCTCAGTGGTCACAAAGCACCGAGCTGAGCTCCCTGTGCTATGTGGCTGCTTCCCACTAGCTATCTATTTCACGTTTGGTAGTGTATATATGTATATATATATGTGTATATATATATATATGTATATATATATGTGTATGTGTCCATGCCACTCTCTCGCTTCGTCCCAGTTTACCCTTACCCCTCCCCGTGTCAAAACCTGGAAACAGCCCTGGTGTTCTAACACCTGCTACAGCACAGACGAACCCTGAAGATGTTACACTAAGTAAAGTAAGTCAGACACGAACGGCCACATGTTGTTTGATGCCACTTCTACGAGGTCCCTAGAGTCAAATTCACAGTGACAGGAAGCAGGATGGTGGGCGCCAGGGGCTGGGGGAGGAGAGAGTTAGTGTTTAATTGGTACAGATTTCGGCTTAGGCTGATGAAAAAGTTCTGGAGACGGATGATGGCGGTGGTTGTACAGCAATGCGAATGTGCTTAATGCCAGCGAACCGTACACTTAAAAATGGTTAAAATGGTAAATTTTATGTTTTATATGTATTTACATTATATATATATATATATATATATATGTTTAAGCCACAATAAAAAAAATACAAGCAATTTCGAAATTTTGTAGCTCTTTAACCAAGACTAATAAACCTTAGGGTCCTCAGATGGTCTGTTCAGATGCTCAGCAGGTCCTAGGGCTGAATTTCTAGGCTCTCCACAACACTTTAGGAAGCAAGCCTGGCTAGGCACAGGAAGAGAACAAGAGCCCTGGTCCCCACACACTTGGAAAGGGCCATCACACGCTCCTGACAGCACTCATTCCAGCTTTCCCCTTACCTGAACCCCAGCCTCTTTGCAAGCTTCAATGACATTCTTGGTGCCAACGTAATTCACTCTGTAAAAGAGTTCCTTGTTGTTACTGGATGGCGGGGGCGATGCACAGTGGAAAACTGTGTTTACACCTTTCAGAGCTGGGTACAGATCCTGGAGAAGCAAACAAAGACAAAAAAGAATCCCTCCTGCTTTAGACAAGTAAACATCCTCCTCACATTACCACTCTCCAATCTGGGGCATGTAGGTGGCTTGCCCTTTAATAATTCTACAATCAACACAGAAATACATTCTCATTGTAAAAGAGTCAAACAACACATAAGTACATGGCACAGAAACCATATTGTCCCTTTAACCACCCCCCTCCCCATTACCTGGGCCCAAATAAAAACTGGTTTGGGGCATGAGAAGCCTGTGGGATCCAGAGAAAGGCAGCATCTTTGCCTTTGCACCTCATGGGTGGTGGGTGGGTGGGGTACAATTCAGGGCACCTGCAGTTAAAGCTCCTGGGGAAGATGAGCCCATAGATACACATTATGAATCATATGAAAAGACGGTGTAAATACCCAATACACAGCAGCATTCCTTTCTGTGAAACGAGACATAAAACAGTAACCTGAGACAAAAACATGTACGTTTAATTTATTGCTACAGGGAAGCAGAGCTCCTGAGATCGACGGCTGATTGCAGATCTGGGGCAGGAAACAGACAAGATGAGCCAGGAACACCTTGTCGCACCAGAAAATAACTCCTGTTAAAAGGACTCGAGAGCCAACTTGAAGACGCTCCCACTGGCCAAAAAGGAAGGGACAATTTGATCCCCAGTAAGAGTAAGAATTCCTTTTGCAAAGTGGCAAATAAAGGGAAAGAGTCAAGCATTTAATCTGCACAAGGTACAAAGATTTGAGCTAAGAAATAAAGAGAAAATAATAGCATGTCACCATTTTGTGAAACCTTAACTAAGTAATAAGATCTAGGAATGATCAACAGATACTAACATCACCAAAAGAAAGACAACCATGAATTATGTGCCTAGATCCACCGATTATTAGCATTTTGCCACAATTTTCTCTATGTAGACATGATGTTTTTCCTTGAAACCATTTGAGAGTAAGCTGTAGACGTCATGCCACTTAGCCTCTCAAGTCTTCACCAGGCACCTCCTAAGAACGAAGACATCCTCCTAAGTAACCACAAAACGTTCATCGTATGCCAGAAATGTAACAGATGGGATACTCCTATGCAATCATTAGTCTCTATCCAAACTTCCCCGACTGTCCCAGTAATGTCCCCTCAATTTGGATTAGTCTTTTAGATTTAATACTTTTGGCAAGAACATCACACCAGTGACATTATGACCTTCTCAGGGCATCACCCAGTCTGTCCCATTGTTGGTGATGTTGATCCAATCATTTGGTTAACGTGATGGCTGCCCGATTCTGGCCATCAAAAAGGTACCTTTCCCTCTGTGTAATCCACTACTATTATATTTGGTGAGGCTCAAAATGTCCCAGATTTGGCCAGTGGAGGCTCTTCAAATTGGTTCCTGTGTCTTTTTGACATATTCTCATTAGTTTTTGAGTACGTCCTTAATTTTGTCCTAAGAAAATATTCCAGGCTCACCTTGTACTACCTACCCTGCCCCAGAGTCCTGCATAGGCTATTTTCCCAAGAAGCCCTGGTTCCTATTATGGGCAATGGTGTGTAGAAAGCAAAATCTGAGCACCAGGTGTGCTTATGGCTGTTGGGGTATCAATCCATGATGCCCCAATGGAAAAAAACCAAACCAGAATCAGATGCAGTCTTTACTCCACTAGAAATATAATACAAAGCATAGATATGACTTCAAATTTTGTAGTAGCCACATTAAAAAAGGAAAAAGTGGGAATTCCCTGGCGGTCCAGTGGGTGGGACTCTGCGCTTCCGCTGTGGGGCGGCGGGGGGGAGGCCTGGGTTCAATCCCTGTTTGGGGAACTAGGATCCCGTGAGCTGTGTGGCACGGCCAAAAAAATTAAATAAATAGAAGTAAAAAAATAAAAAAACATAAAAAAGTAAAAAGAAACAGGTGAAAATAATTTTAATGTATTTAATATAACCTACAGGGACGTGTTCAACAACACCACGGGGATGAAATCTGCAAGATCCAGACCATGGTTTATGATAAACATCCATCATTCAATGAACAATCTAAAGGTTTAAAATGTGAGAGGGAACTTATAAATTAAGAGAGACTGAAACATCTCATTCCTGTCCTGCCCCTTCAGTTGACTGCAATATTCCTCAACCTTTTTAGTTCCTTATTTGGAAAGACAACTATACAAAAACATTGTGAGACATTCAGAGATATTTGGACACTGGTTAGAAATTAAGGAATTGTCAATATGTTTTAGGTGTGGTCATGGAGTTGTGTTTTTTCAAAGGATTCTTATCTTTTAGCAACAAATACTGAAATATTTACAAAAAAAAAAAAAGACAAGATGTCTAGGTTTGGCTTTAAAATAATCTGAGGGTGGGGAGGGGATACAGATGAAACAGGCCTGGCTGTGAGTGTATATGGAATAGCGAGAATCTAGAAAATATTATAAAGACAGAAGGAGAAAGAACACATGGAGGAGAGACTAAGAGACATGTAGAATATAATGAAAAACTTTACTGTATGTCCAGTGAGGCTTCCAGAAAGAATGGGGGTAGAGTCAATATTTGAAGAATTTTCTCAAAGTGAAGCCCACTAGGTGCTGAGTGGGATTCAAAAAGAAAACTAAAATTCAGACCTAGAGATACTCTCTACAGACCATAAAGGACAAAAAAAGAAAATCCTAAAAGTCATGAGGAAAACTCAGCTGACCTGACTAGCTGACTAGCATTCATGAGTGAGGGGAAAATAGAGACATTTTCGGGCATAAAAGGACTCAGCGAGTTTACTGTGTACAGATATTCGCTGGGGGGGAATGCTACAGGAAATGCTTCAGCAGGAAGAGGAAGGAACCTGGGAGACAGAAATGGGACAGGAGAGGTGCTGATGGGTGGAGACGTCAGTCGATCCCTCCCTCGTCCTTCACCGTCTTCAGGGTGAAGAAAATCTGGAAGCGAAATACTGGCAACGATAGCATGGGAGTTGTGGGGGAGTGGTTTGGAGGGGAGCTGAAGTTTGCTAAAGAGCCTGTCTCCTTTGAGGGGACATGTCAGTGATCAAATGAGACCATATCCCTGCCATCAAGGAGGGTACATTCTCTGGGTGGGGGGCACAGATACCTAAGTTTACACAGAGTATATCAGCTAGCGCCAAGTGGTACACAGAAACACAAAGCGGAGTAAGGGAGATCCAGAGGGGCTGGATGCTTAGCATAAGGTGCTCAAAGACTTACAGGAATTTCCCGAACAAGCTCTGTGGTTCACGAAGAGCATTCCTGACAGAAGGAGCAGCGAGTGCAAAGGTCCTGAGGCAAGAAGTCAGTTGGTGAGTTTGAGAAGCAGTAAGGAGGCCAGTGTACCTGGACCGGAGCAATGAGGGGGAGTGTGGGAGCCGGTGAGGTCGGATCACGCAGGGCCTAGTGGGTGATTATTCAGGTCTGTATGTTTGCTATAAATAGGACTGGACACCCCTGGAGGCTTCTGAACAGAGGAGCCCTGAAGTCTGATTTATGCATTAAAAGGGTGGTGGCTTGGACCAGGGTGGTAATGGAAGGGGTGAGGAGCTGATGGATTGGAGATCTACTTTGAGAGTGGAGTCAGCAAGATTTGGTGATGGATGGGATCGAGGGTATGGAAGAGAAAGGAATCAAGGATAAATCTAAAGTTTCTGGCCAAAGCAATCCGAAAGACAGAGTGGGCATTTATCAAGATGGTGAGGACTTTAGTAGGAGCAGGTTGGCTGTGCTGGGGGAGGGGGCCAGCTTGTAGCGGGGAGCCAGGAGCTGAATTTTAGATACAGCACAAAGAGAGATAGCCAGCAGGCAGCTGGATAGACACGAGGCTGGAGATCTCAAGCTTGGAGCTTATTAGCTCCTAGACTGTATTTAATCTGTGAGCCGGAGTGGATTCACCAGGACACTAAGTGTGCTTGGAGAAAAGAGATCTAAGGAATAAGCCCCGGATCCTGCCAAGTTTAGAAATTACAGAGATAAGGAGACTGAGGAGGGGCAATTGGCGAGGCAGGAGGAGAAGTGAGCGGGTGGTGAGTGAAGAAACTATCAGATGCCGTGGAAGGGTCCAGGCAGATGAGAAGCACGGTGTGGCCACCACATCTGGTCGCTTCCAGGTCCCTGGTGGCTGTATCAGTGGCTGTTAGGTGAAGGCCTAGCTGGAGTGCTGCTATGAGACAACGGAGGGAAGCAGTCAGAGGTGCTGAGAACAAACTACCACAAGGGGAAAGTGGGGCAGTAGCTAAAGCCGCATCTTAAGATGCTGATGCTGTGCTGATGGCTGCGATCTGGTAGAAGGACGGCTTGCCGATCAAGGAGAGAGGGTGGAGAATCCCTAGAGGAATCACCAAGTAGGGAAGAGGACATGGGCTCTAGCTGGTGCCTGGACCATTTCCAGGGCTAAGCACGTGAAGAGTGTAGGTCTGTGGATATGGTGCCGGAAGGTACAGGGGTCGCTTGAAGACCACGACCGTGAAGAAAGAGGCAACAAGCTTGTGTTTTCTTCTCCAGCCCCGTTTGGCCGCACAGAGACACCCCACGGAGGTAGAACTGGATTTAACCAGGGCTGGGGTTTAACCCAGGAAGTACAACACGATGGGGAGGTTTATGTGTCCATTTTTCCAGCAGACACTAGTCCAGGGGCTGCTCCGAAGATATTCTGTAGCTGTGGTTAACATCTACAATCAGTTGACTTGAAATCAAAGGAGACTATCCTTGATAATCTGGGTGGGCTTCATTCAATCAGTTGAAAGGCCTAAGAGTAAAAGCTGTGGTTTCGGGAAGAAGAAAATCTGCCTCAGGACTGCCCGAGCTTGCAGCCTGCCGGCCTGTCCTGCAAATTTCAGACTTGCCAGCCCCCACAATCCATGTCTCCCCGGTTATTTCTCTGGACAACTCTGACTGATACATACAATGAGGGCTGAGAATCATGCAGGAGAAAGTCAGCCATAGACTTGACAGCAGGGAGGCTCTGAATGGGGTGCGGGATAGTGGGAAAGGGCCAGATGCCTGGGTGGGTCACAGACCTGGTAGAGTGGAGGTCTTAGAGGCTGTGAACTGGAAAGATAGGAGCTGGGGCTCACAGTGCAACACCTGTAAGTGAGATCACAGAGAGGACACACTTACTGGGGATGACCGAGGTCCGGGTCTAGGGAATGACAATGGGAGTGGAGGCCAAGGCGAGGGTACTGGCAGGATCATTCGTGTGAATACTGAACTTGCCAACCATTATGATGAGGTTGACCTTGGCCAGGAGCTAAAACCACTGAGAAACTGAGATGGAGTCACCTGGGAAAGGGAGAAGGTGGCTGTGGATCATGGCCACAAGGAAGGGTACCAGGGTATGCAGAGCCTGCCGGTATTACCTTCAAAGCTGGAGGGAGCTCGGGTCAGGGTGAGAGCAGTGATGATGAACAAGGAAGACTTCTACCCCATCTCCAGGCCCACAGGTGGGGAGGGTTGGGTAAGGAAGACAGCCTGGAATTTGACAGGGCTGCAGAGGAAGCCATGGCCTTAAAATCTAAAACAAATAAACAAACTATAGCCAATGATGCCAAAGCCGAGAAGAAGAGCCCAGTGACAGGCTGAAGGAAGCCACTGTGATACATACAACATGCGAAGGACTGTCTCAAATAGAAAGGAATTACACATCCCTAGGAAGAACAAGGTAAAGCCAAAGACAAATGAGCGAAGGTCAGTGATACGCATTGTACAGAAGAGGGTCAGGAAAAGGCGTGGCGCCTGGCCACCCGTGCAGGGGGCACATGTGACACTAAGCGTCACTGAGGTAGCACTTCACACTCTCCAGAAGGGCAATACCAAAAAGTCTAAGAATACCAAGTGCTGGCAAGGACATGAGCAATGGGGATCCTACCACACAGCTGCTGTGAACTTAAGTGACAAAGCAGCCTTGTTGAGCAATTTGGCAACATCTTAAAATTCAAAATATTAACACCCTTATAATTCGGCTAAATCTTGAAAACATTAAGGGAAAGAAGTCAGTCACAAAACGACAAATATTATGATTCCACTTATGTGAAGTGTCCAGAGTAGAGATGGGAGATGTATGGTTGTCAAGGGCTGGCGGGGGTGGGGAGGACAGGAAACGGGGAATGACTGCTAGCAGGCCTGGGGTTTCCTTTTTGGGTGGTGACAATGTTCTGGAATTACAGAGCGGTGAGGGACGCATCACTTTGTGAACAGACTAACAACCACTGAACTGTACACTTTAGAAATGTGAAATTTATGGAATGTGAATTATATCTCAATTAAAAAAAAAACTCCAGCAATTGCACTTTTGGATATACACTCTGGGGCCACGGTCCGCACACTATGGCCTGCGGACAACTTTTTGTAAATAAAGTTTTATTGCTACTCAGCTACACCCACTCATTTATGTATTGGCCACACTTGCCTTTGAACTACCAGGGCAGAGTGGAGTAGTAGTGACAGAGATGACAGTTACTCATTCTCACTAGTAACAATGTGGGTGTGTGTTAAATTCTTTCCTATAACTTTACAATTTTTCAAAAAAACTTTTGTTTTAGAAACAACAACTTGGCTGGCCTCTGAGCAGCATAAGTCTGGTAGTCTCCCTTCAGGGGCCTGGGGCAATCGGCAAGGCTGGGTGGTCTGTTACCTGTTGGCTGCAGAGGTCGCCCAGGAAGAACCGCACGCGGGGATCGTCGAACCCTTGCCGAATGTCAAATACGTTGACAGCGTAGCCTCTTGCCAGCAGCTGCTCCACCATGTGCTGCCCCAGGAACCCAGAGCCTCCGATCACTGTGCATTTCGTGGCCTGCAGAAAGGGAGGGATGGCAGTGGGGTACGGGTGTGCTGAGAACTATTAAGAGCCTGGACTCACAGACCATGAGCCACTGCGATGGCAGGTCCATCTCTTAGTTTGAAACTCTTCTTGAGCCAAGTTGGAAGCTTCATATAATTCTGGTGTCCTATCACCAATGCCAACATTCTCTCCTGGGATCAGGAGAGGCAGGATAGCAAATGATACTGAGGCAGACTTTGGTTAGACTGGATGACCTGAGGGGAGTTCCCTGGCGGTCCAGTGCTTATGACTCGGCGCTTTCACTGCCGTGACCCAGGTTCGATCCCTGGTCGGGGATCTAAGATCTCACAAGCTGCACAGGGTGGCAAAAAAAAAAAAAAAAAGTGACACCTTCTTGATCCATGGGCACTTCTAAGGCAAAAAGCAAACCAACCAACCAACCAACCACACACATGAATGGAAAAACAAAACAAATCAAAACGTGCCACCCACTCAATTGGCAGTGTGCACTTAAAATATCAGAAAGGAGAAAGCAGAGTTTCCTTACTTGCAGGGCAAAGTCAGCCCCCTCTGCTCCCCAACCACTATAGGGCTGGCTGTGTGGCTTAGGGCTCGTCACCGAACCCCTTCTCGCCTTAGCCCATCCATGTAAGACTGTGCTTCTGTCTGATGGGATCTCCTGGTGGGGTTGCAGGGAGGATGGGTGAGCTGTTCACCAGCCAGGCCCAGGGCTTTGCTTCCCCTTCCCTGAGCTCTGAGGAAGTTGTTGAAAAATTAGGGGAGAGCTATGGTGTTTACATTTCAGTTTCCGCAACACATGCACTCTTTTGGCTAAATTCCAACTCTGGTAACTGGGGATAAAGGAAGGACAGTGCACCACATGCAGGCACTTAAATATTCTGACTCCAGGGAGTCGATGCAAAACTGTAGCTGGTGTACGCTGATGAAGCTGGCTATAAGGGTCCCAGATGGAGGACCTGTTATATCCCTCCTCCCTGGGGTCTTTGTAAAACCATATCTGGGCTTCCTTAAGATGACAAACCCCCATTCTTCCCTGAGCTCATGTACAGTAAATCAAAGTTGGGGATGGTAAGTAGAGATCTTAAAGAAATTCTGCTCCTGATTAAAAAACCAACCAACCAACCTGCTGTGTATGCCTTAAACGCCTATATAATTGAGACATGCAGGAGACTGCAGGGGTGCCAGAGCCTCTTCTATGGATCTACCCCTCTCAACCTGTCATCCCATCTGGAGTGGTATTGTTAGTGGAGTCCACCAGGCCATCTGTAGATGGCTCTGTAGCTTTAGCATCATTTGTTCAGGCATTTGTAATCTCCTGACAGAGTCAGCCTCACTGTGCCACCCCCCGCACCAAATTATCTTTTAAGCCCATTCTCGTCTATGCTTCAATTACTGTCATATACATGTAATCATAGCACGCTACATTATTTGCCCCTTTACCAAAATTTCTAACACACCCCCAGGGCATAGGCAAATGAAATTACACAAATCCCACTTGATCCCCCTTTCGGCAATCCCTTATCCTCCCGTTCCCCCCAAGTCAGCTGCAGTTTTTTAGAATAACTCTGAGCATCCTTGCCTCCAAAGCTATTTTTTCTTGGTTTAGTAAACATCTGCCTGAGCCCAAAGAGGGTCTGAACTAGACACGTCTAAGGGCATCCCAAAGGATTTCAGAGTCTCTTGTTTATATTATCTGCAGTCTCTAGTTACAGTTGCTTCAAAAGGCTGATATAGTCTAATTAAAAACAAATCAAATAACCGTGCTACTACGTCTAGTGCAATCTCGTTTCATGATTTTAAATGTGAGCAATCCGTACTCCTCTCTTTGACAGTGACGTGGATTTTTTATTATATTGAAATGTTGCGCCAATATTGCCTGGGAAGCGTGGGTCAGCAGCTGTGCCACAGAGAGTTTTGTAATGATGAGAACAGAGCTGGCATTTACCCCAGAGAAGTCAGATGTGGGATGGAACCATGGTATTCGGTTACAGGAGATCATGTGAAATAACCACTTAACTTTTCACGGCCATGAAAGATGGCATGGGGCAAGTGGGCCCAGCAGACAAGAAGGAACACGCACTAACAAGTAAGAATGAAACCCCAGACTGGAAACAGGTAGCGAGACTCAAGAATGGGTTACTGTTGGGAGTTATAAAATTGACATCTTGGAGACAGTTTTAAGAATAGGAAAAGGAAAGAGGGGCTTCCCTGGTGGCGCAGTGGTTGAGAGTCCGCCTCCCGATGCGGGGGACGCAGGTTCGTGCCCCGGTCCGGGAAGATCCCACGTGCCGCGGAGCGGCTGGGCCCGTGAGCCGTGGCCACTGAGCCTGCGCGTCCAGAGCCTGTGCTCCGCAACGGGAGAGGCCACAACAGCGAGAAGCCCGCGTACCGCAAAAAAAAAAAAAAAAAAAAAAAAAGAATAGGAAAGAAAGCCATCTAGACATACTATTTCATTGCAATATGATCTTGAGAAAAGAGAATGCTCCAGGTCACTGGGTTTATTCCATCCTTTTCTGTTTTCCCTTGTCTTTAGCTGTGGGCCGTTTTCTCAGAGAAGTCTTACACAGAATGTATATATAAGTTAGGGTGAAAGTGTTCTTTTTATTGTAGTACTTTGTGTAACTTTTACTTCCTATAAAGTCAATCAATGAGAACGAACAACCATCCGAATCCAGATTGTTTTTGTTTGCTGAGTAAAGTCCTGATTCACACAATAATGAACTGCAGACGGCAAGGAGCTCTGGTGGCTTGTCTGAGCGCTAGGATCTCAGATCAACACTCAACTACAGAGGCATAGAGAAGGCCTTACTCGGAGCTGTACACTAAAACCAGGGTGATCTGCTGACCTCTGGCAACCTCCTGGGAATCCTTAATTTACTAACCTTTGATATAAACACATTTTTTACCTTGGTGTGATTTCAGCAAAAGTGAATCCAACCCACCCTTTGCAGATCTTTGTGGAAAAATCTCCAAGAGGCCTGACAATTCCTTCAAGTCCCTTCTGACACTTGCGACGCTAGACTTTAGGAGGCCTTGCTACCGCCCTTGTTGGCCCTGGAAAGCCTTCTGCCATTCTACCCAGAAGCACAGTCTAACCTGCTGGAGGCCACGTGAAGGCAAACCGAGGCACCCAGCTGACAGCCAGCAGTGACTGCCATGTGTGTGAGGCTGCCTGGAACATACACCTCAGGGTCCCCATGATAGCGGCTGTGACAGCAAGCCCACGGGAGACCCACCAAGGAACCCCTGCCCCCTGCTGGGCCGAGCCCAACCTGTAGAATCGTGAACAAAGAAATGGGTGTTGTTTTAAACCACTACATTCTGACAGAGTTTGTTACACAGCAATAAGTACCTGGTCCCTTAAATAAAGATATATTATCTTCTATAAAGAAACAATACTCAACATTGATTGATTTAATAAATGAACCAAATACGATTTTTAACCCGTAGCTACGTATCAATGTCTTGTTGGTATGTATGTGTTCGACTTTCCCCTTACCTGGTTTTGGTTAACCCTTTTCGTACTCACTTTTGCAATGTCTTCTGTCAAATGTGTCCATGTGCCCTGGTCTCGCACTGGCTCACCAGCTGCTTGTTCCATTTCAGCTGCAAATTTGGCCCCGTCTGCAGTCAACTTTTCGGTCCTTAAAGACATATTTAGAGACAGACATGTTACATAAACTGAACCATCTTTTAGTTATTAGTGCTCTGTGTGGATGCCCCCCCGCACACGCACACATGGAGTTTTCACAAAGAGCTCAACCACAGCTTCAGCTGCTGGATGAAGCACTCAGCGAACATTCCTGTGATGATGCAGGCTGCCCTCGGAGAAGGGCCTGACTGGGCCCATAACTCACTGTATATTTGGCTACAGGCAGAACAGGAAGCCAGTTAAATAATCTCATCCATCAGTTACAATGAAAAGAATATGTCTAGCACCACAGCTTTTCCCGCAGCACTTCAATTATTGTCTATGTCTCTCGAGTCGATCAGTAGACTAGTAGACTGTGGCAGCACAGGGGGAAAATGCACAGACCCGGGGAGGCCCAGGTTCCAGTCCTGGCACTGTCAGAATGTGTATCAATCTGCTCAAGCCATGTCTCTTTGCTGCAGCTCAATAAAACAGACTCAGTGCTCATCCCCATGGTGCCAGGGCATGGGATGCTGGGAGGAGGAAGAGTAAGAAGAGACAGAGCTCTCCTTGTTGGTGGAGTTAAAGCCACCCTGACCACATATAGAACTCAGAGTGTCTGGGGCCACCAGAAGCCCTCGGGAAGTGGTCAGAGTGTGGTGGGGACCCAGCAGTTCATAACCAGGAGACAGTAGCAAAGCATATCAGGTGATAAAGTCCCACAACAAGACCAAACCACTGAGCTGCAAACAAAGAGAAGCCGTTCACTTTGGGGTTACAATGCATTCGGTCTTGCATCTGCTTTCTTGGCAGTGGTCAATTTACCTAAGTCACAGATCCCCTAACACCCGGGGATGGCAAAATCCATGACAAAGAAAGTCTAACTGCTTGCAAAAGGCTAGATTCAGAGAATACTCTTCAGTGAGGAGGTGGCAGGCAGGCAGCCCAATTACACACACACACACACACACACACACACACACACTGTCATGTGTCCCTGTAGGAGCTGATTTTGTGGCCTGGATGTTAGGATCCTCAATGTCTGATGGAGCCATTTTGGGGACACATATTTCTGCAACCACAATGGAAGTTATTAGGAAATATATTTCAAAACTTCATTTTTCACAGAACTTTTTAGAAAGCACACCAACGCATAAGCGAAGTTCACCTGTGGCTCTAGGCCTATCCCATCTGCCTTGTACACCATAATCCTCTTTGTGTCGGCAGATGGCCCTGTCATCTGTTCTCCCTAAACAGATGTGGCCGGTGAACATTTTATCCATTTGGTTCAATGTGCATCCGCCGGGGAACAAGGATCTGGGCACCTGCACCAAGGCCTAGCAAACAGTGTGCCTAGAGGTCCTGTCTGTCTTGCTCACCACTACATCTTGGCCCTCACACATCCACTGGACTCATGAATACATGGTGTGTGTACGCACCCATGCTTTCTGCTTTCAACCGCGTACACACAGACACCCCCATCTAAGATGCAGGAGCTTCACTGGGGGCAAATGGGTTTGTTATTTTTCTGGTGGTGTTACACTCACCAATACCCACTGCTGGTTTCTTACTCAATCTCTCCTGATACTCAGGGAAGCATGAGGAAATGAGAGGGCAGAGAGCATTTGGAGTGCTGTGGTCACAAGCCCAGGGACACCTGGAGCCCCCAGAAGCTGGCAGAGGCAGGAAGGATCCTCCCCTAGGGCTTGCGGAGGGAGCCTGGATCCATAACATAACTTTCAAATAATGCACATACAATTCTCAGCAAACCAGCCTCTTGTAAAAACAAAAACAAAACCAAATCTAATTTGTCTCAAATGATATACAAATTATTTTAAAGTCTGTAAATACTTTAAGCCAGATAAGAATTTTGCTGATACTTTAGTGGTCTCTAGAGGCTGGGTACCCAGGTCTAGCCTAGGGAATGAATCAGATCCCACTGGCAGCCCCCCTCCCCTGCAACCTAAATCCCCCATATGATATATGTTCACGTCCAAATGAACACCAAGAAGAGTTGTGATTTAACAGACATTTCCCTAAAAAAGATACACTTTACAGATGACCAATGAGCACATGCAAATATGCTCAACCTCCCTAATCATCAGGGAAATGCAAATCAAAACCACAGTGGGCAATCATCTCATACCTGTTAGGATGGCTATTATCAAAAAAACCCAGAAAACAGAAAATAACAAGGGTTGACAAGGATGTAAAGAAACTGGAACCTTTGTTCACTGTTGGTGGGAACGTAAAATGGTGCAGCTGCTGTGGGAAACAGTATGGTGGTTCCTAAAAATATTAAACATAGAATGACCGTAGGATCAAGCAATTCCACATCTGGGTACATACTCCAAAAAACTGAAAGCAGGGATTTGAACAGATATTTGTACACCCATGTTCATGGCAGCACTATGAACCGCAGCCAAAAGGTGGAAGCAAGTCAAGTGTCCGTTGATGGATAAACAGATAAAATGGAATATTATTCAGCCTTAAACACGAAGGAAATTCTGGCAACTATGGAATGGGAGAAAATATCTGCAAAACTTGTATCTAATAAGGAGTTAATCTCCAGACTGTATTAGGAACTTCAAATCAATAGCTAAAAAAAAAAAGAAAAAAAAATCCAACCCAAACTAATAACCTGATTAGAAAATGAGCTTAGGACTTGAATAGACATCTCTCCAGAGAAGACATACAGATGGCCAACAGGTACATGAAAAAATGCTCAGTGTCATTAATCATCAGGGAAATGTAAAACAAAACTTCAATGAGATACCACTTCACCCCTGTCAGGATGGCTGTTATCAAAAAGTCAAAAGATAAGTGTTGGCGAGGAGGTGGAGAAATTGGAACCTTTGTACACTGTTGGTGGGAATGGAAAAACGATACAGCTACTGTAGAAGACAGTATGGAGGTTCCTTAAAAAATTCAAATAGAACCACCAAACCACCATATGATCCAGCAATTCCAATTCTGGGTATATATTCAAAAGAGTTGAAGCCAGAATCTTGAAGAGATATGGGTACTCCTAAGCTCACTGCAGCACTATTCACAATAGCCAACATGCAAACAACCTAAGTGCTCATTGATGGATGAATAGATAAAGAAAATGTGGTATATACACACAACGGAATACTATTAAGCCTTAAAAAAGGAGATTCCACTATATGAGACATGGATGAACTTTGAGAACATTATGCTAAGTGAAATAAGCCAGTCACAGAAGGACAAATACTGCATGATTCCACTTATATGAGGGACCTAAAGTAGTCAAACTCACAGAATCAAAGAGTGGAATGGTGGTTGCCAGGGACTGGGGGAGGGGGAAAGGGGGAGTTACTGATCAACGGGCAGAAAGTTTCAGTTAAGCAAGATGAGTAAGCTCTAGAGGTGTGTTGTACCTATTGTACATTCAAACATTTATTAATATGGTGGATCTCATCTTAAGTGTTCTTACAACAATAAAATAAAAATGAAAAGAAGGGACATTCTGACACATGCTACAACATGGATGAACTTAAGCTAAGTGAAATAAGAACCTTGGAGGCATTATACTAAGTGAAAGAAGCCAGACACAAAAGGACAAATACTATATGATTCTACTTACATGAGGTCCCTAGAGTAGTCAAATTCATAGACACAGAAAGTAGAAGGGAGGGTGCCAGGGGCTGGGAGAAGTGGGAGAATCGGGAAGTGATGTAGTACATATAGAGTTTCAGTTCTACGAGATGAAAAGAGTTCTGGAGACGGATGGTGGTGATGATGGTTGCACGACAATGTGAGCGCACTTAATGCCACTGAACTGTGCACTCAAAATGGTTAAAATGGTAAATTTTCAGTTCTGTCTGTTGTACCACACAAACACTCACACGAACAGCTGTAAGTGAGAAAATAAGACCCCAAAGAGCAACGTTCTAAGGTTCACACATCAGAAGCCTCAAGTCTTTTTCCTTTAAAATGATAGGTCTCTGAATTAAAACCAGTACGTATGCCCTTGTTCCTCTATACACACCGGGACAAGGCCTTAGGCTAAAAACAATCTAGGAAGAGAACCATCTTCTATTAGGGAAACCCAAGCGCCTGGCTCCACTTCTGGGCAAGGGGGAGGAAGGTCACTGATAGGATTAGATACAGAGAGAAGGGAGTGAGCCCATCACCGCCTTCCTGCTGGGGAGAGTCTCCAGCTAGTGAGTCCTGGGGACAAAAGGACGGGATAGTCTGTCTATTTCGAACCAGATAGAGACAAGTGTTCCTTCCTTTGCGAACGTGGGAGACCAGGCTCTTTGTGAAGGGGAAATCCAGAGCAGCTCAGAGGGGTGTGTTGGGGTAGTCCGGGCCTGGCCTGCTGCTGTCCACAGACTCAGTGCAGGAAGCTAAACTGTGGCCACCACGAGCTCGATACCCTAGTCTGTGGAAGAACGACGCCAACAACATCCAAGGCTTCCCACCACTTCCCCAAAAGTCTCAATCAGCTCAGTCTTGTCCTTTCATGGATCTGAGGTGTCTCTGTGCTTCTGTCAGCCATTCATCTCTCTGCTGGTCTGTTTACTTTTAGGACACAGAAAGGCCCTGATTTTGAATTTGTGGTGGCCACTGACAAAGCCAGCCTGAGAGCTTTAGCTTATGCTGTTCCCTCCACCTGGAATATTCTCCCTGTTCTCTCCACGGTGAGCTGCTCTGCTCAGCTGTCACCTCTGCGAAACCTCCTCCCCCTCCCCGGGCAAGGTTAGCAGCTTCCTCAGAACAGGTTTCTGTTCTCATTCTAACACAGCACACAGCTTTGGGCTTTCTCCCCGCCACATCTGTCCCGGCCCGCCAGGCTGTGAGCCCCTGGAGGGCCAGCAAGGACCCTGGAATGGAGAGTATGGGTTGAACTGTGCTGCTGCGGCTGGTGTAAGAGGCCTCATCTGTAGAGCAGCGATCCTTCCCACGGACTTCAGAGTTGCTGTAGGGCTGAAACAAGCCCCAGGGGTAAAAGGGGAGCTGTAACTTGTCAAAAAGTTGTAAAAAAGCACCCTGGTGTCAGCTCAGTCACTCATACATTCCCTCATTCACAAGGCCATTGCCAAAGAGAACCTTGCACAGCACAGACATTCAGGGAGTCCAGCATCTGGGGTGGGAGTCAGGCTTAGCAGAACATTGCAGAAGTGCCTTTGACTTCCGATGAGGGTAAACCCAGGCGGAGAGGAGATCCCTAAGCCAAGTTCTAAGGCCCTGGAGGCGTGAGTCAAACAGAGGGGCTGGCTGTCTGGCTTGTACTCATAGGGAGGCTACTGCTGAAGGCCTGAAGTGGGAGAGGAGCGAGCAGCAGAGGTGGGAAAGAGAAAAGAAACAGCATTTAAGGGGGAAAATGGATAGAACTTGGAGGCTGGTTAATGGGAAGGGGGCACGAAAAGAGTCAAATATGACTGCAAGGTTTTGGACCTGGTTTATGCTCAAAGAGGAAGAGGATAAAGGGCAGAAGGTCGGTGAACACTGTCGTTTAATGAATGTCAATAAACCTCAGGCTGTTTTCAGCCTGAGAAACTTATGCTTTGTCCCCTGCCCAGAGGGGAAGCAGGTAAGGGCTGAGAGCACACGTCCCATTGTAATTCTCCAGGCAGGTCTCACACTTCCAAAACTCCTGTGACTTTGCTCAGGAGGTGTCTCCGCCTGCAATGCCCCTCACTATCCACCTGGAGTGTTTGGGTGCCAAAAAGAATATATTTTGATGACCTGCTCCCTCTCACGCTCATATCTGCTTCACTCCCTTCGAAGTCCGCTCCCAGGCCTCCAGCTCACTTCCCTGGGCTGCTTTAAGCCAGGCGAGAACTACAGTGATCCTGTCTTGGAACCTACTTGAGAGGCAGGGGATGCTCTTGAAGGGACACGCTCAAAGAAAGAGCCTCAGTGAGTACAGTGTCTGCTCCAACACGAAAGGTGACGCTCTTCTCTGGCCTCGCTGACCCTAACTCAATCTCAGGCCAGACCAGAGAGTCCCCGACCCGGATCGCCCCAGCCAACCCTTCCAGTCCTGTCGTCGACACAAGGGCGAGGTCGCAACCCTTACCCGTCCGTAGGCGGCCCCCTGGCTGTCCCCAGCGCGTCCGCAGCCTTCATCCTCAGCGCTCCAGCGGCCTGCAGCACCCCTTTCTCCCCGCCCGCGTGAGCCGAGAATCTGCCGAGGCTCTTCCACCAAGGGAATTGGCTCGGTTCGGTGCTGGCTCAGCCAGTCGGCGCTCGCGGCGTGATCCTGCCCAATGAGGTCAGGCCGCGAGCGCACAGCCCCCGGCCCTGCGCCGGGAGTTCTTCGATTAGCCCCACCCACTCCAGCCCTGTGCCAATGGGGAGCGTCAGCGAGCGGTCCGCCAATGGGGAGCGACGCCGCGCGCGCGGGGCGGTGGGAACGGAGTCGAGTCACTGTGTACGTCGGTTGCCGTAACAACGGGAAGTGGAGTCCATCCGCGATGGTGAGTGCGTGCCGCCGTCTGGAACCCCGCGTCCAGAGGCTGAGCCCTTCCCAGGCCTTGGCAAGGCCCCGCCGCCTCTCCTGCGCGGTTCTCGGCCTTGGCGCACTCCTTCTTCCTCTGAGAGCTTTCCCGGAAGGGTAGGGTAGAGATGCCGGCTGCCCTGCTGGGCCTGTGCTTCGTCGCTGTCTCCCCTTCAGCCACAGCCGACCCCTACCCGCCCCTCGGGTTCCCCTGGCCTTCTCCAGCCCCTTCGGTGACCGTCCCTGGGCAAAAAAGACTCGGGTTCCCCCCAGGCCCCGACCCCTCTCTGACTCTGGCCTTCTGGCCGCCTCTACCAAAGTTTCCACACAGAGCTGAGGGGCAGTTTATTATGTTTGATTATTAATGCATTTAAAATGTTAAATATAGGGACTTAGGGAAACGCTTTGAGCTTCTTGGAGAAGGCTCAGAGGTACCAAGGGGATTGAATTTTATTATTCGATATTGACAGAACATATATCTTACCTTAGTAATATTTGGCCTAAATCTAGAAGTAATCAGAAAACCGGAGAACTTAAGAGTGAAGCGGGGTAGCGTTCTAGGGACATTTTTATAGTTAGGATCCCCAGATTCCGGGAGAACTGGTTATCTGTACAGTTCTCCCCAGTCAGCTCCTTGGCTAGCTCTCTTTTGGGATGATTTTTCAATAAGAGACGTCCAAAAGAACAAGGCATTTCCTTGCTTCTACAAACAATAGTTTGTTAAGCAAAGTTTTGGAATTCGTTGGTATAAGCTATCTTAAAATTCGTGTGGTTGTAACTATTTTATGTAAAATGTGGACTCTTAATATTATGCTTCTGTGTTTGTAAAACATATAAAGGCCTCTAACTTTAAGAAGGCAAACGTGGCATCAACTGCCCAGCGAAAAAGGATGAGTCCTAAACCGGAGCTTACTGAAGAGCAGAAACAGGAAATTCGAGAAGCCTTTGATCTTTTTGATGCTGACGGAACTGGGACAATTGATGTTAAGGAACTTAAGGCAAGCCCTATACATTCCTGCTCTGCTGACTTATCTTTTCTCTGCCTCTTTGTCTTCTGTGCTGTGTTTTCCTGTCTTTACTTACCTCGAGAATTATTAAATAAAATCGAGCGCACATATCAATTTGTTTAATGTTATAGTGTTTCTTAGTCATTTTAACAGGATTGTGGCAGATGCTGGCTTAACACCCTCAGCACTGTCATTGTTTCGCGCCTGGGCTTAGATGTGCCTATTGAGATGATCCTCTCTTTTTGTTGTAGGTGGCAATGAGGGCACTGGGCTTTGAACCCAAGAAAGAAGAGATCAAGAAAATGATAAGTGAAATTGATAAGGAAGGGACAGGGAAAATGAACTTTAGCGACTTTTTGACTGTGATGACTCAGAAAATGGTAAGTTAGCTAAGATGATCAGCATATTTTCCACCAATAATGGTGGACAAATTTGAATCTCGATATGGAAATGTCTTCACCGGAGAAAAGTTAACACAAACCGGAGAGTTCAGATAAAGGAGAGTATTTGTGACTGAGAATTATGATGTTTAGGTTCTACTTGGCTTTCTTCAAGGCCACAGAGTCACAGGGAAAGTCATTTTACCCTCTGAAAGGAAGTAAAAGTCTTCCTGCTATCATGTTTTTTGCTATTACCTTTCTCCAACCGGTATGTCCGTGTGATATCCACAGGCAGTAAAACTTTTCATAACACCAACAATATTAGAGCGTCTCGCATTTTGACAAGACAAAGTCCATGTGTTTAAAGTTTGAAATTCTTTTCTCTCCTATTTGTCAGTATTCTGGGCAGCCTCAGCCTGAGGCTGTGTTTTTATCGCACTGAGGATTTGGTCTTTCACCACTTCCAAGGTTGAATTCACCCATTTTCTAGTCTCTTGGGTGTCACCCTTTTAAAGGGTCCAAATGGTCCAGAGAGACTCTAAGATGACACCTCACCAGTCTACCTCAGTCCCCTGAGTGTCCCACCCAGGAAAGATGTTCACATTGGTCCATTTCTCTTTCGTTGACCTCCCGGCTCCTCCTTAATGTGTCTCAGCTATGTTCTACTGGCCTGTGGAGAAGTAACTCCATCAGTGTTTCAAGTGTGCTCCCCAGGGCACAGGCCTGTTCCTACTCTAATAATCCTGTTGCTTTGAAATTATCTAATCACACCTATATTTTTCTTCAGAGACTCGTTTAAGAGTTCAGGAAGTTTAACATTCTGTAAAAACCTAGTAAAGCTGTCCCACATTCAAGGTTGATTCCCAGATTGGTCTTATTAGAGGCTCACTCTATCTTTAGCTACCTTTCAGGAATATTTGGACTTGGAGCTCTTGGAGATTTTACTCTTTTCCTCTGTTAGAGTACTTGGGATCCCAGTAACGCTTTGTGATCTCGTAACAAGTGAAATAGTCTTCTCTTTCCTCCCTCCCCCTCCACCCTCACCAAGATTCTCCCTCCTCCACCAGCTTAAGCAGTATATTTCCCCTAAATTTAACTCCACCATCTGCTTGTATATCTTAAAAACAAATCTACTTTCTCTTTGGTTTATACAGAAAGTGTTTTAAATACAATCCTTTATAATTCCTTTTTAGCCTCTGGGTTTCTAATAATTTCATCGTTTGTCCCCTTTTTCTACCCTGGTTGATGTGTGATCTTCTGTGATCTAGCCCCTGTGGTCATGAAGGCTGTTACCAAGATGTCTGTGCAGGGCAGGGGGGATGGGCGGTGGTGGGGCTGCAGGAGCCAAGTAAGTATGAGTCATGAATGTCTCCGTATTCATGTGTTTTATGTTCTACTTGTTAAGTCTGAGAAAGATACCAAAGAAGAAATCCTGAAAGCTTTCAAGCTCTTCGATGATGATGAAACTGGGAAGATATCGTTCAAAAATCTAAAACGTGTGGCCAAGGAGTTGGGTGAAAACCTCACCGATGAGGAGCTGCAGGTTTGTGACGCATCAGCCTGGGGCCCTGTGTGACTTTTCTGACTTACGTTTTCTCTGGTTACATATGAAGGAAAACTAGTGTTCTCTCGTCGCTCTGTTGACCACTTAATTTCTCTTTTGATAGTGTGACAAACCTATGGATGCTGCTCCCAGAAAAATACACACGTGAACAATTTTACTTACTATTTTAGGTTTTAGGAATCTCCCTAGTCAACATGATCGTTGAGCTTCCTTCTAGGTGATACACATGTGGCAAAGTATGGCTTGGTTTTCAAATGTGACTTTTCAGGAACCAAGCCATTGTAAAAAGCAGCACATTTGCATCAGGTGGACCACAATTGTCTATTCATGTAGCATTTTAAAAGCCTATTACTTAGTCACATTTTCGTTTCATTTATGAGTTAATCTAACCGGAATCTTTTCTGTGCTGAAGGAAATGATTGATGAGGCCGATAGAGATGGAGATGGAGAAGTCAATGAGCACGAGTTCCTGCGCATCATGAAGAAGACCAGCCTTTATTAAGATCAGTGTCATCTGTTATAACGCGAGCACGTGGAACTCGATTTCGTGCCTGCTGTTGTCTGAAGCCTGGTTTTTGAGAACGTAAATTATTTTTCCCCCACTGACCTCTCTGTATGACTTTAGTAATAACTCTGAATCTATTTTCAACTTTTGAAAGTGTTCTTTGAAACTGAGGTTCTTTGCAAGGTGACCTACTGACTGCTTTAATTCCCCAGGGCAGCACGAGAGCACGTTAGAGTGGAGAAGAGGGTCTTTGAGCTTTTGCACACCTGCTGTTCTGCCTTGTGTCGCTTAACTCTTGTCCCGCATTCCCACATTTATGCCACCGCAGAGCAGCTTCTTCACAGGCACACGTTGTACTTGTGTCACCACAAGCAGGGGGCATCTCTTCAATGGTTCCAATTTTAATTGGCACCTGAGTGCAGCTTTCTCTCTCTCTCTCTCTCTTTTTTTTTTTTTTTGCGGTACGCGGGCCTCTCATTGTTGTGGCCTCTCCCGTTGTGGAGCACAGGCTCCGGACGCGCAGGCTCAGCGGCCATGGCTCACGGGCCCAGCCGCTCCGCGGCATGTGGGATCCTCCCGGACCGGGGCACGAACCCGTATCCCCTGCATCGGCAGGCGGACTCTCTACCACTGCGCCACCAGGGAAGCCCGCAGCTTTCTCTTTTATAAAACCCAGTGAACTCTCTTACTTGCATTTGGATGTGTGTGTGTGTGTGTGCGCGCGCGCATGCACGCTATTTGTTTTGTCTTCAAATAAAACCTTTCTTATTTTGAGCTCTTGTTCTCTAAGGATGACTTCTTTAGCCTTGACTGTGAGTTCAGCTTCTAAACCATTTCATTGAACGTAGCCTGGTAGATCCCAAACTCCTTGCCAGCCCGTGAACAGAAAACAAAATGATTCTTTACTATGGATGCGAATTGCTTTTTGCCCTGGGAACCCATCAGTTTCTAAAATTAGTTGACTGTTTTGCATAAGCCTAAATGATACCCAAAAAAATAGTTTTGGCAAAGTGTACAGCTGGAAAAGAGTCTTATTGGTAATTTGTGCTTGGGACAAATTGGGGAAAGCCAGGTGATTATGACAGTAGTTTGAGCTTAGCCAACCTCTGGTCAGTTTATTTGCTGGATGGTGTCTCAGAATCTCTGTGTGGTTCGGGTCCAGTGACCTTGTCTAGCACCCTCCTGGCCCCATATGGGATGACCTATAAGAGAAATCCCGGCAGATGGCATTAAAGTCTCTGCCCCAGGCTGAGGGTGAGAAGCAAGAAGGGATGAGGAGGAATGGAAAACCGATTAAGCTGATAAAAACAGAACACCTAGGTTAATTTGAATTTCACATCAATTTTTTTTTTTAGTGCAAGTGTATCCCATTTGGACATTTTGTTGTTTATTCATTGTTGATCTGAAGTTCAACTTTACCTGGGTGTCTTGTATTTCAACTAGCAACCCTATGTGGGGTGCATGTTAAAGAGGAGTGACCATGGGCCTCATCTCTGGACACTGGCATCCTGGAGGACTTGGGGGTCCCCTGGACAACTCTCCTGCAGAGGGACTTCTCCTTGAGAAACACTGAGGTATGTGGGGGGAGCCCAGAGTAGCTTCAGACCTGGGTTCTCACAGGGGCTCCACCACTTTCTGGCTGTGTAATTTGGGGCAAGCTGCTTCTCTAGGCACCCCAGTCTCCTTGTTTGTGAATAGGGAGAAGAGTGGTGCTTAACTCAGAATCGCTGGCGGGGCCAATGAAAACAACAGAAAGGGCCTGGATTTATAGTGCCGAGAAGGAGGCATTTCAGAAGTATTTGTTCTCACTCATTCCTTTGGTATGGTTGTCACATAAGCTTTTTGTTAAATGTGGCTCCATGAAGCTTTTATGATTACTGTCCCCAAAGTCGAGTTGACAGCATTTCCTATGAGGATTTGACCTTTGTCATATTGCTGGGTTTTAATAAGAGGCATATGATCTGATAAAAGACATACAATATTGGAAACGAGTGAAAGAACTGGGCCCTACTTCCCATTTCACTGTTAGCTGTCACCCTGGAGACATTCTTATCCCCTCCTGCTTAATGTTCTCCTCAATGAAGTAGAGTCAGAATCGCTTGGAGGGAGGGAGAGTGGCAAGTAACGTGTTATCCCTAAGGATAAGGACAGACATAATGTGCTTGCCATATGTATGTCTGGCAGCCATTCTAAGATAGGTTTTTTTGGTTTTTCTTTTTTTACATCTTTATTGGAGTATAATTGCTTTACAACGGTGTGTTAGTTTCTGCTTTATAACAAAGTGAATCAGTTATACATATGTTCCCATATCTCTTCCCTCTTGCGTCTCCCTCCCTCCCACCCTCCCTATCCCACCCCTCCAGGCGGTCACAAAGCACAGAGCTGATCTCCCTGTGCTATGCGGCTGCTTCCCACTAGCTATCTATTTTACGTTTGGTAGTGTATATATGTCCATGCCAGTCCCTCACTTTGTCCCAGCTTACCCTTCCCCCTCCCCATATCCTCAAGTCCATGCTCTAGTAGGTCTGTGTCTTTATTCCTGTCTTACCCCTAGGTTCTTCATGACATTTTTTTTCTTAAATTCCATAAATATGTGTTAGCATACGGTATTTGTCTTTCTCTTTCTGACTTACTTCACTCTGTATGACAGACTCTAGGTCCATCCACCTCACTACAAATACCTCAATTTCGTTTCTCTTTATGGCTGAGTAATATTCCATTGTATATATGTGCCACATCTTCTTTATCCATTCATCTGTTGATGGGCACTTAGGTTGTTTCCATCTCTGGGCTATTGTAAATAGAGCTGCAATGAACATTGTGGTACATGACTCTCATTCTAAGATAGGTTTGCACGAATCCGTGGCTGTGGCACTGGAGCAGAGTCACAGGAGGGTCGGGAAGATGGGGATGCAGGAGGATCTGGAGCCAGTTCATGTGGAGGCAGAAAAGAGCTGCAAGGGAGTGGGGAGATTTGGATGGAGAGGAGGCTGCAGTCAGTTCATGTGCGGCTCGGTCAGATAGTCTGATGGGATGGGAAGGATGGGGAGAGGCAATGGTAGGCGAGGCTAGCACAGGTGCAGTTGATGCAGAGAGTGTAGGGTGAGTAGGGTCACGAAAAGGGAGCAGAGTAGAGGTTGGTTCATGTGGGGCTGGACCAAGAGATATAGGCAGAGTGGTTGGGTAAACTCTGGGCGGTGTGGGAGTGGATAGGGAGGGAGAGACAAGGTAGGTCAGTTCCCGAGGATGGATGGTCTACAGAGCTGGAGGGGGATGGTGGGGGATGGGAAGGGAGAGAGCGGGAACGGGTCAGCCCCTGTGGGTGGACCAGAGATTTAGGGGGAGTATGGCAGCGTGGACTGGGAGACGTAGCAGAGGTCAGGTCAACTGGTGATGGAGCAGAAAGATAATTGGGGACTCGGAAGTAAGGGACTGAGGTCCATCCATGTGGGTAGGAAAAAGTGGTGGGTGGGGAAAGGAGAGGGAGAGGGGGAAAGGAGAGGGAGAGGGAGAAAGGGTTTCTGTGCAGACGGATCAGGGCTGTAGGGGCTTGGGGGTGACGAGGAGGGGAAGGCAGCAGGTGTTAGGTCATGTTCAGCTGGAACAGAGAACTATAGTGGGTTTGGGGTGATGGGGAGGGAAAGGATACAACAGTTCATGTTGGGCTGGACCAGAGAGTTGTGGGAGAGTGGGGGCGGGATTTTGATGATACAAGATTTTGACTGGTTTGCAGGAGCATAAACCAGAGAGCTCTATGGGAGTTGGGGGAAGGGGGAGGAGGGACCAGGGGTTCCTACATGTGGGGCCTGACCAGAGATATGCAGGTGGAGTTGGGGGGAAGAGAAACAGAGATTGGTTCATTTGAGGGTGGAGTAGAGAAGCATATGGGTGTGGGAGGATGGTGAGTGAGAGAGGGCATTCCGCATTGGGCTGGGCATTGGGAAGCAGCGGGAGCTGAAGTTAGTTGATGTAAGATGGACCAGAGACGACCATAGTGAGGTGGCAGGGATGTGGATGGAGAGGGAGCGGAAGTGCCTTCACATGGGGCTGGAGCAGAGGGGTGTGGGGAGATGGAGGGCCGGGGATGGAGAGGGAGCTGCCATCAGTTCCCATGAGGATGCTGTGGAGAGATGGGGGTGGTGGTGGGGATGGGGGCTTTAGGGGAGAAAACACAAGTGGGGTGGGGAGGGAGAAGTCAGTTTCTGTTGGGCTTTGTGGGCCTCCCTAGTAACTCAGGGATGTACTAAGTTTCCTTGAAATAACTCTCCAGTGGATTAGTCTTTTCTTTGCTCCAAAGTGTTCCAATGACTAGGAACAGCCAGATTCATCCATAGCCATACTCAGGGTTGATCTAAGTAGAATCTAAGGAAGTTGTTTAAAGAAAGGAGGGGGCTCCCCTGGTGGCGCAGTGCTTGAGAGTCCGCCTGCAGGGGACGCGGGTTCATGCCCCGGTCCGGGAAGATCCCACATGCCACGGAGCGGCTGGGCCCGTGAGCCACGGCCACTGAGCCTGCGCGTCCGGAGCCTGTGCTACACAATGGGAGAGGCCACAACAGTGAGAGGCCCGCGTACCACAAAAAAAAAAAAAAAAAAAAGGAGGAATCTCAGTTCTTGTCCTTTCCAACATGGAAGAGCTCCTGGACCCAGAATGTTGACCAGGCATCGAAGGGTGAAAGTGCACATTGGATGCCCTAGGGGGCCCTTTTGAAGTCCTTTCACCCTCCATCAGATTTTAAATTCTTATTTTTGTCACACTTTCAAATAGTAGGAATTTTGGAAGCACATTCAAAGGGAGAATACACTCAAAACAACACTTTACCTACAATTACAGCTCACTCACATTTCTGTAAAAAACAGCCAGTAGTCATTTCACTACACACTTAATCACCCTTTTGTTTGCCTAGACCTGCTTACTCCCTGATGGCTCACTCCACGAAGTGAAGTTCTGCCACAGGCCAGGAAATACCCTTTTATGAGCCCTCCACGGCCTTCGTGATAAGTGTCTTGCAGAAAGTGGCTCCTTCCTCCATTCCATGTCTCATGACCTGCTCAGCTCAACATCCTATATATATATATATATTTTTTTTTTGCGGTACGCGGGCCTCTCACCATTCTGGCCTCTCCCGTTGCGGAGCACAGGCTCCAGACGCGCAGGCTCAGCGGCCATGGCTCACGGGCCCAGCCGCTCTGCCGCATGTGGGATCTTCCCGGACCGGGGCACGAACCCGTGTCCCCTGCATTGGCAGGCGGACTCTCAACCACTGCGCCACAAGGGAAGCCCCTGTGGTTTTTTTAATAAATATTTATTTTTGGCTGCGTTGGGTCTTCGTTGCTGTGCGCAGCCTTTCTCTAGTTGTGGCGAGCGGGGGCCACTCTTCGTTGTGGTGCGCGGGCTTCTCATTGCGGTGGCTTCTCGTTGTGGAGCATGGGCTCTAGGCATGCGGGCTTCAGTAGCTATGGCTCGCAGGCTCTAGAGCGCAGGCTCAGTAGTTGTGGTGCACGAGCTTTGTTGTTCTGCAGCATGTGGGATCTTCCCGGACCAGGGCTCGGACCTGTGTCCCCTGCATTGGCAGGTGGATTCTTAACCACTGCGCCACCAGGGAAGTCCGTGACTTAACTGTCGTGAGCCTCAGTTTCCTCCTTAACTTGGACTGTTCTGTCCTTAATCAGTGCCTTTATATGTTATCCTTGGTATATGGTTAATTTCTATATATGTACTTATGTCCCTGCCATCGTCCCTATTGAAATATAGCCCCCATTTCCGCCCAAATCTGTATTCTTCTCATGTTGTGAAACTTGACCTAAGAGTCCCCTCCTTCCAGAAAAACTTTTGTTTGACGGTAGGAGTATTTGTGGTCTGCTTCCTAGCTGGAATTGAGAATTGAGACAGCAGCCTTGCAGATATGTCCCTTGCCACTAGGTGGAGTGCCAGGACAGAGAGGCTCCAAGGCACCGAGTCACTTGGAGTCCAGTGGTTCAAGCTGGATCTTCTCAGGTGCCCTGAGAGGGCTGTGGTCCCAGACAGCCTTGGAGTGTGATGGAGAGGATGCCACAGTGTCGAGAATCCTGGCAGAGCTGTGGACCCCTCAGAAAAGCTACCAGGTGCGGAGACTGATGGAAGGATGGCTTGTCTAGTTGGAAGCTTAAGTCTAATTAAAAGAGAATAAAATGACATGTTTGCATTTCTGAGTGTTTGCAGGGAAAATTGTTTACCTGCTACATGGCCTCATTGAGATTCCCCAACTACACCGAACATTTATCAAGGGAAGGGCACAGGTGTGCTTTTGATTTCTTCGTAGCCATGCTTTGTACCCAGTAAAATGCTCTGTTCACAGTCACGCCTCCTCATTTGCCAGCTTTGTTGATCCTGTAGCAAGGGTTTATTAGCTCATTAAAAATTCCAGCATTCTGTGGCTTTTTTTCTGACCACTGTGCCTTCTTATGGTTTGAATTGTGTTCACTTAAAAGATACGTTGCAGTCCTAGCCCCCAGGACCTCAGAATGTGACTATATTTGGAGATAGGGTCTTTACCAAGTTATAATGAGTTCATTAAGGTGGACCCCGATCCAATCTAACTGGGGTTCTCAGAAAAAAGGGAAATTCGGATGCAGGCATGCATAGAGGGAAGACAGTGAGGAGACTGAGAGAGACAGTCATCTATGAGGCAAGGAGAGAAGCCTGGAGCAGATCCTTTCCTCACAGCCTCGGAAGGAACCAATTCTGCCAACACCTTGATTTTGCACTTCTAGCTTCCAGAACCGGGAGACAATACATGTCTGTTGTTTAAGCCCCCAAATCTGTGGGACTTTGTCTTGGCAGCCCCAGCAAACTCATACATGTCTCTCTTTTACTGAAAAACTTCCTTTATTCCACCAAGTGTCCTGACAAGAAGTGCACATGGTGATGTCAAGGAAACAAAACCTGGATGTGGGGGTATGCAGTCTTGCCCCCACCCCCCCCGAAACATTTTTTCTCAATTTAGAGTGTAACCTTGTACATGGATGTGAGGCCATCTCCTTGTGAGGTGTTGTATGTGGGTGAATATTTGTGCAGTCCCTCATACAAATAGGTCCAATGATGGCAAACTGAGTCTGAAAAGCATTGGAAACATCAGTAACCAGAGGCAGTGTGACAGAATTTCTGATGTTGTTGTTGGTGGATGAACCTGGCTCTCTGAAGAACAGACACCAACCTCTTGAGGGGCACCGTGGAGTAGTGGTGAAATGTCTCTGGAGCTAGACAAGTGAAATCCCATTATGTGACCTCTGGCAAGTTACCTAAAGCCTCAGTACTTCATTGGTTTCATCTGTCAAAGGTTCTTTTAAAAAAATTTATTGGAGTATAGTTGATTTACAATGTTGTGTTAGTTTCAGGTGTACAGCAAAGTGAATCATTTGTACATATACATATATCCACTCATTTTAGATTCTTTTCCCATATAGGTTATTACAGAATACTGAGTAGAGTAGAGTTCCCTGTGCTATAAAGTAGGTCCTTGTTGTTTATCTATTTTATATATAGTAGTGTGTATATGTCAATCCCAAACTCCTAATTTATCCCTCCCCGCACCTTTCCCCTTTGGTAACCATAAGTTTATTTTCAAAATCTGTGAGTCTGTTTCCGTTTTGTAAATAAGTTCATTTACATCACTTTTAAAAATTAGATTCCACATATGAGTGATGTCATACGATATTTGTCTTTCTCTATCTGACTTACCTCACTTAGTATGATCATCTCCAGGTCCATCCATATTGCTGCAAATGGCATTAGTTCATTCTTTTTAATGGCTGAGTAATATTCCATTGTATATGTGTACCACATCTTCTTTATCCATTCCTTTGCTGATGGACATTTAGGTTGCTTCCATGTCTTGCTATTGTAAATAGTGTGGCAATGAACATTGGGGTGCATGTATCTTTTCAAATTATGGTTTTCTCTGGATATATGCCCAGGAGCGGGATTGCAGGATCATATGGTAACTCTATTTTTAGTATTTTAAGGAACTTCCATAGTGGTTGTACCAATTTACACTCCCACCAACAGTGCAAGAGGGTTCAAAGGGGGTTTATTAACAGAACCCACCTCAAGGGCAGTTGTAAGGATTAAATAATCCAATATATCTAAAGAGCTTAGAACAGAGCCTAGCACATGGCAGGCATTCAATAAACATTTGGTGAATGAAAAAATTCAGAATTTGGCTAAAATCCTCAACTATAGGGTTTGGGAGTTACACCATTCATCCCAGTGGTGTAATTTAGGGAGATACCTTTAGAACAAGGATTCTTAACCTGCGACACTTCCACTTCAGAGGTCCACGAATTACTCCAAGGGCGTTCTTAAATCTCCTAAAATAACATGCACAATTTGAGGGTACAGGCAGGTGGGCAACTTTCATCAGAATTGTTCAAAGACCGTGAGCCTAAAGAGATTCAGACCCACTGCCTTGGAATTGGGCATTGCCATTTGGGGCATGGAGAGAAATGCGCAAACCCATAGCACTGTGTAGTAGTAGCAGCAGTAGTAATAATAGTAGTAGTGTGTGAGACCTGGTTTTGTGGTCATTTGTCCACCCAGGCATTCCCTGAGATCTGTTTCTTGGCTCTGCCTGAGGACCTGAGGCTACTGCTTTCTTGCCACTTCGGGGTCTGGGAATCTCTACAATGCTGTTTCTGTCCCTGTCTAGACCTCCTGGCGACCCTCCACTCCTTGGAGCCTTTGGATTCCAACAATATCACACTTGCCTGGGTTTCTGGTCATCTCCTCTCCCAACGCTTTTAGCCTTTTTCAGTTTGAAAATCAATCTTCTTGAAGTAAAATGCCAACAAAAGAGGACTTATTTTCTTTAAGAAGTTGTTCTTTCCCCTCCTTATACTGTTTAAAAGGCCTTTTACTTATCCGTCTTCAGCAGTTTTCAAAAGCCTCAATCCATTTTGAGGTCTAGCCTTCCTGAAATTGTTGTTTGGGATTCATACCATTGCTTTGTTTTGTTTTGAATCAATCATTAGATCTTTTCTCTCCTTCTATCATTTGAATTTATTTATCATTTATTCAGCAATAATGAGCATCTTTTCTGATTCAGGCCCTGAAGTAAACAAAATACAGACCTTAGCCTCATGGGATTTACATTCTGGTGAAGGAGACAGAAGAAAAATCTCAAGAAAGTAAAGCAGGAAGAGGAGATAGAAAAGGATGTAGGGGTGCTATTTTAGACAGGATGGTAAGGGAAAGTTTCTCTATGGGGATGACATTCAAGCAAAGACCTGAAGCCATGAGGAGATCTGGGGAAAGAGTACCCCAGCAGAGAGAACAGCAAGTACAAAGGATCTGAGGCAGCAGTGGGGTTGGTGTGAGTGAGGAACAATGAGGATGTCCATGTGGCTGCAGCAAAATGAACAAAGTGAAAAATGTCAGGTTGGAGAAGGAGGCAGGGGTCGGGTAAGATAAGGCCCCGTAAACCCCATAAGTAATGGTTATGTTCTGCAGACGATGGGTTGTCATCACTGAGAGCTGATCGGGAAGGTAAGCTGACTTGTAGTGGAAAGTCTCACACTGGCAGCTGTGTTGTGAATTGCCTATGGGAGCCAAGGTGGAAGCATATATCTTTTCATAATATGAGCTCATTTAGAGGTCTCCCTGCATAGCCACATGGCTGACTTTTTTTATTTTTAAATCTCATTTGGATGATTTGAGATTGGGAACTTTGGGAATTTGAAGTAATGAAGGCAGATTTCCCCTTTTTAGAATCCTCATCGTTTGGAACCACTTCCCTTAGAGTCTCTAGCAGTAGGACTGCAAATTGTGTTGTGTGCTATTTTGCTTTCTGCCCTTTTCCCCCTGGAGTCTGCCTTCTCAGATCCTCTAATCTAAGTTCATGTCTGATTTCTACCCAAGCTTGTCTGCCATTATTATGAACCTCAAAATGTCATTATTATTTTTTTCCCAAATTCTGGTCATTTCCTCATCCACAACCAGTTCTTCTCTCTTGCTGGTCAGGTTTAATCAATCATTCTTAGTCCTTTCTAAACCATAAAGAGTTTGGGAAATGTTGATCCTTGAATTATCAGCAGTGGGCAAGGATTATTATTACCCCGTTTTACAGATAAAGTAGCTGAGGCTCAGAGTTTCTGACTCTAAAGTTCATGATCTTTCTACTTTATCACTCTGCTCTCTAAGACAACGTGCTCCTTGTTTCAATTAGTTTAAATACTTTTAACTGAAAACTAGATGGTTGAGCCTATTCTTTTTCTCTCTGGGATGGTTTACAAGTTTTCTATTCTTAATTTCTTACTTGGAATTTTGATTGCTTGTAACACCCATCAGGGCAATTGCTTAAATACACCACAGCTTCCTGCTCTGGGTTTGGTCTCCAAAGCAGTTCACATGACCAGTCCAATGGTAAATTTTATGTGTCAACTCAACTGGGTCATGTGTCAAACATTATTCTGGGTGTTTCTGTGAAGGTGTTTTTGGATGAGATTAACATTTACATCTATGGACTGAGAAAAACAGATTGCTCTCCCTAATGTGGGTGGGCCTCATTCAATCAGTGGAAGACATGAATAGAACAAAAAGCCTCACCCTTCCCCTGAGTAAGAGACAAAGAATTCCTCCTTTGAACTGGGATATTGGCTCTTCCTGGGTCTTGAGTCTACCAGCCTTCAGACAGGAACTACACCACTGGCTCTCCCCATTCTCAGACCTTTACACTCAGACTGAAACTTACGCCATTGGCTCTCCTGGGTCTCCAGCTTGCTGACTCACCCTGCAGATCTTGAGACTTGTCAGCCTCCATAATCCTTCCAGTCAATTCCTTATAATCTCTCTCTCTCTCTCTCTCCATATATATGTATATATATGCAAGACAGAACCAATAGGAGATTAATTATATATATATATATATATATATATATATATATATATATATATATATGTATGTATGTATAAAATCTCCTATTCTGGAGAACCTCGACTAATACAGCCAGCAGAGGGCAATGTCTTGTCAAACACTACTTGTTTCCCATTTGGAACTGTTGGGCAGTTGTTTTCTTCAAAAGAGAGAAAATCTTTCCAATTCTTTTTTTTTCCCAGACAAAGGAAGCAATTTCAGAGAGGGAAAGGACCATAAAGAGTTGTTGGTATATGTGATAGGAGAAGGTCATTCCAAAATAAGGCTGACACTTCCTAGGTGATGCATTCTGCATGAGAAAGATACTAAAATTCAGCTGCTAGTGACAAAACTAGTCAACGCAGCTTACTCTTCCAGGACATCAATGACCACATTATAACCAGTGGGATAAGCTATAGGGTAAGATTTCAGAGGTGGAATTTCTCTAACAGAAAGAACAGTGGAAGTGGAAAGAAAGATGGAAATTGATATTAATGACATAATGCATGTGTATACATTATGTATAATCTTACATTCAACCTCTGTAAGAATCTAAATGCAGAGAACGAGGTGTGGAAAGATAAGCACCAAACTTTTAAGCTGCTTTGGGTTTAAATTTCTTAAAACAAGATTGTATTCATGTATGATTTTCTTATTTAAAAGTATTATTAAATAACACAACACATGCACTAGGATGGCCAGAAAAAATGGAAAATGACAAGTGTTGGTGAGAATGTGAAGACAGTGGAACCCTGGTTCATTGCTGGTGGGGGTATAAAATTGTGCAGCCACTTTTGAAAATAGTTTGGTGACTTGTCAGAAGATTAAACATTGAACTACCATATGACCCAACAATTCTACTCTTAGGTGTATTACAGAAAGAATTGAAAGTACGGACATGAGAAGACATTTGCATACCCATGTTCATAGCAACATTACTCACAATAGCCAAAAGGTGGAAACTCAAGTGTCCATCAACAGATAAATAGATGAACAAAATATGGTTTATATAACACAATGGAATATTATTCAGCTATAAAAGGAATGAAAATTTGATATATGCTATAATATGGATGGACCCTGAAAACATTATGCTTAGTGAAAAAAGTCAGACACAGAAGGACAAATACTGTATCTGTCTGCTTGCATGATGTACCCTAGAATAGACAAATACAGAGAGACAGAAAGAGGTTACCAGGGCCTGGTAAGATATGTCCAGTCCTCGCAACTAGTACAGTGCCTGGTGTACTAGGTGATGCGTTCTGCATGAGAAAGATACTAAAATTAATCGATATTTGTTGATTAATAGATATTTATTATAATTAATAGATATTTATTGATTAATACTAAAACCAATTGATATTTGTTCAATGAATAAATGAATTTCTGTGACTTTAATCGACTTTAGAAAAACATTCTCTGTCTTCTCATTTTGGGCAACCATTGTCAATTATCTGATGCGCAATGAGAAATACAAGTGCAGAATTCGTATATTTGATTGTCATTAGCATAGAGGTGGTGTGTCAGTTAGTGAGAGGGTTAAATGCTGTATCAAACAATCTCTGTATCTCAGTGAGCTGACTTAATAAAGGAATATTTTTCACTCATGTTATAGTTCAAAGTTAGTGGGGACGGGTTGGGGTGCTGCTTGGGCTTGACTCCATACAGGCTATTAGGGACCAAGCTTCCTTCTATCCAGTAGCTCCAGAGGGCCCTAGGCACATTGAAATCCCCACTGACTTCTTTGCATGTGGCTGGAAGATGAGTGACGAGACCGATCTTGGAGGACCACGTGTGAGGTTTGAGTGGCCAGACCTGCAAGTGTCATAGTCTCTTGCCTCCACATTCCACTGATCAGAACTCAGTCACATGACTACACTGAATCAGGAGGGATTCTGGGAAATGTGGCCTAGCTGCAGGTAAAGTAGGAAAAGGAAATGGTGTTTGATGAACATGTAGCATCGCCTGTGTCACAGATAATATAGATGTGGCAAGCACTCCTAGGGTAACTGTGTCATGCGCATGCTGAGTAAGAGAAGGCTGCCCAGGACCAAAGTCCTGGGATCTTTAGTGTTTAAGAAATGGGAAGAGGAGGAAAGGCAAAGCAAAGAGACTGAAAATAAGGAAAGTGACTGCAGGAAACCTAAGGGAACGAAATGTCACAGAAACAAGGGGAGAGTGTGTCAACAGACAGACCTTAGCAACGGCAATTTCTGTGGAAACCAAAATGTGGTGGCTTAGGGGTGAAATGTTTGAATGTTTAAAGGGAAGTAACCATAGTAAATAATACCAGTGTGGTATAGGGCCAGGAAAAAATTGGACTATTGGAACAGAAGAAATGGGCTTGAAACAGACTTAAGTGTATATGACAGTTTGGTTTATATCAGGGATGCTGTGAAAAGATGGACTGTTTCTGCTGCATGTATGTATGCGGCTACCTATGTATATACTTTTCTTTTTTTCAGAAAGGATTTAAGGATACTTGAAAAGTTACATTCTGGTGACAAAAATAAAACAAATGATTAAAGAGGGAGAAAATGACATGCTGGCACAATGAGGTGAAACATGCATTTAGGTTTGGTAACTTTAAACGTCTCTGACCACTTTAAACATTGGTGCTAAGCTGATTTTAGATACCTTGATCAATTTGTGGTGAGATCTATCAGATGGATAATTCCATTTATGTAACTTGCTCTGCAATATCACTTGTCGGGCAGAGACTCACATTTATTCTGAACGTTGCTACGAGAATCACGCAGTCCCTGGTCTTTGCCCTGTGTATTGTACAACAGCATTTGACAAGCAATAAAACCTGACATGAGCATTAGACAGGCACTGACTGTTCTGGCTTCAGAAACAGCTTCTAAGTCACACAAGAACCTTGGGTTCATTTCTCTATAATCATATCTTCTTTCTGACCCCAAGTGGCACCCTATGAGCCATCCTATGCTGTGTTTACTCTGATACCTTTCTCCTGAGCTGTTTGATACCCGTAAGCCTTCACATGTCTTTATGTCTACAATGTCCCCTTATTTTTTCTCTTCCCCAGCAGACTCATTCTTATCCTACAAGATCCAACTTACTTGTCACGTGCTCAAGGGGAATCTTTCATGAATGGCCTGACCTGGATCTGTGCTCCTCTCTGTGCTTCCCTAGCCCCTGTCCTCTCTGTCATAGCTCTGGTTCTACAAGCTTAGCAAGGTCATCAACTCCACTGACCTTGTGCTTCAACTCTGCATCCTTGGGGCCCAATACCTGGCACGATCAGAGTTGTCACACTATGTGTGGACAGCTTGTAGTAGACAAGTGGGGATTTCCACTTAAAACCACAACTACCATTTCGATCTGCATGATGATTACATGGGAGTATACATTTGTCAAATTTCTCAAGTTTTACACTTATGATCTGTGCAATTTTTTATGTACGTTGTACCTTGACAAAGCACTGTTAACTTAAAAAATTTTTAAAAGAGAAAAATCCATCCCCTTAACCACCTGCAGTTGCTTTTGCTTTCCAGGGGAGAGGCATGGTTTTCTCTGGGTAGATAGTTCTTTGCTTACGGAGATACTTGGCTGCCTCGGGGGTGAAAGGAGAGAGTCACAGAGAGCTGAATTTCTCCCCTGCATGAAGGCGGCAGAATCTGGAATTTCTTGATTCTGAAAGTGTCCCCTTTCACATCCACTCTTTTGTTTGTCTTCAGGACAGTAAATGTCAATATGGCCTCAGGGTCCTTCTGTGAAAGGATCCATCCAGGGTGATCATCTCAGCCTGGGGCACAGGTGCCAATGACCAGGAAGTTTTGAGAAACTGGAACACTGGGCAGAAATGTGCTGGTCATGGGCCCGGGGGCAAGAGAGTCATGCCAGAAGTCCCTTAGCCCACAGGACAGCAGAAGGAAAGGGATCTGGATCTTCTGAATTGGATAAGCTGAGGTGCAACTCACTCAGGCTTCCTGAGGTGTAAACACTGGTTTGGGGGTCAGACTAAGCTGAGTCCTGGCCTGGGCTGCGTGGTAGCTTGTGTGACCCCGAGCAAGGTAGTTAACCCCTCAGAGTCGCGGGTCCTTCCTCTGTGAGACAGTCATAGTCTTTACCTCACACGAGTGGGAACAGAGAAAGATATTATATTAGTCTACTGGGGCTGCCATAACAAAATGCCAGCGACTGCGGGGGCTTAAACAATGAAAATGTATTGTTTCCCAGTTCTGGAGGCTGCAAGTCTGAGATCAAGGGGTCAGCAGGGTTGGTTCCTGCTGAGGCCTCTCTCCTTGGCTTGTAGATGGCCATCTTTTCCCTGTGTCCTCACATGATCTCCCCTCTGCCTGTCTGTGTCCTAATCTCTTCTACTTCTTTTTTTTTTTTTTTACATCTTTATTGGAGTATAATTGCTTTACAATGGTGTGTTAGTTTCTGCTTTATAACAAAGTGAATCAGTTATACATATACATATGTTCCCATATCTCTTCCCTCTTGCGTCTCCCTCCCTCCCACCCTCCCTATCCCACCCCTCTAGGTGGTCACAAAGCACCCAGCTGATCTCCCTGTGCTATGCGGCTGCTTCCCACTAGCTATCTATTTTACGTTTGGTAGTGTATATATGTCCATGTCACTCTCTCACTATGTCCCAGCTTACCCTTCCCCCTCCCCATATCCTCAAGTCCATTCTCTAGTAGGTCTGTGTCTTTATTCCTGTCTTACCCCTAGGTTCTTCATGACAACCTAAGTGTCCATCATCAGATGAATGGATAAAGAAGATGTGGCACATATATACAATGGAATATTACTCAGCCATAAAAAGAAACGAAATTGAGCTATTTGTAATGAGGTGGATGGACCTAGAGACTGTCATACAGAGTGAAGTAAGTCAGAAAGAGAAAAAGAAATACCGTATGCTAACACATATATATGGAATTTAATCTCTTCTTCTTATAAGGACATTACTCACATTGGATTAGGGCCCACCCCAATGACCTCATTTAACTTTAATCGCCTCTTTAAAGACCCTATCTTCAAATACAGTCACACTCTGAGGTACTAGTGCTGGGACTTCAACATATGAATTTTGGGGGACCACAATTCAGCCTAGAGTAGATATCATCCCAGGGTCTGGCCAACAGGAAGTCTCACTAAATGCGTGTGTACTGTTGCATGGGGCTTTGCCTGTTACTGTAGAAGTAGATCTAGATCCTTTAGAAAGTGGACATATTTCTAAAATATGGGCAGAACCAGTGCCGCTACCAGCAACCGTGGACTCACTGCCACCTCAGTCCCTATTCCCATTGTATCTCCTTAATACTGGCAGTACCCTCTACTAGACTGGGAGCTCCCCCAGAGCAAGGCTTGGAGAAGCCTTGCTTTCTCCAGTTTTCTGTTGAAGCCCTAGAACAAGTGAGGGGACCATGACTCTAGCCATCCCTATCTTCTTGTCATGGGGATCCCAGAGGTGCCTTCTCATGCTGAATGCCTGTTTGGGTCAAACCCTTCCAGCTTCTGGTGTCTGAAAGCAGCTAAGGGAAAATATAGTGGCCCCTAAGGTACGCTTTCTGACACATGAACTTGGGTTAATTACATCTACTCCCTATAGGTCAGTTCTCTCTTTTGTAAAATGGGGGTTACAACTAGGACCGGCTACATAACTTGTGGAGCCCACTGCAAAATAAAATATCAGGGCTGCTTGTTTAAAAATTAAAATTCAAGATGGTGACAACAGAGCATTATACCAAGTATGCAGAACCTTTCTAAGCATGGGGCCCTTGGGGACCGCCTAGGTGGCACACCCTCATCCATGAGGCTAGCCTTAGTTCTAACCTTGGGCTTTCTCCTTAACCAAAGCAGGTGTGTGCTATGTGATAATCTTGGGGAAAGTGCTTTACAAACAGCCAAGTGCTAGACTTGAAGATTGAAGAGCTTCCTGAAGCCCAGCATCTTCCAGTTCTTGGCACCTTTTGGGCTCATTTGGACTTTTCTAATTAGTTTGCTTACCCCACTGCACTCCTTTCTCACTCCCCTCTCAAGACCTCTTGCCCAGTGTGCAGCCCCCTTTCACTTGGCTATGGGCCATGGTGACCTGAAAGGACCAGAGTGAGGGGGTACCATCCATTCCCTGGGGCTCAGACCTACAGCTGTGCTCACGTCTCTGCCCTTGGGCTAGAGCAGTCTTGCTCTGTGGCAGCCTGGGAAATCCCAGCGTTCCCTAGCAACAAGGCCGAACCAGAGCTGTTGCTAGGGAAACCCTGGGATTTCCATAGCTACCAAGAGCTCAGTGAGCATCTGCATTCCCACAGCTGAATATATTTGTCCTTAGCAGAAGAGCAGAAAGGAGAACCGATGTTCTGCTGCCAAGGGGGCAGGGTCGGCTCCTCTGAATCTCATTACCTGCACAAAGAGGGTCAAAAAAGTCACCAAGGGCAGGATAATTCCTCCAGGCTGACAAATGGATGGTCTCTCCTTTTACATAGACCTCCAAAAAATGGCTGGTCCGCTTGGAGTTGAGTAATCTGCTGGGTTCTCACAGTGCCTGGTGTCCCTGGCACGGAAGTCACCATAATATGTTGCATCTACACATCTGTGTGCCCTCCCACTCCCAGTGGCTGGATCTTACTGAGGCTGTGTCATGGGCTGCTGTGTCCCCAGGGCCCAACATAGGGCAGGGCTTCTTAACCTCCTTGCTCATGTGGGGGAGACTGGGGGGATCTGTCTGAGAATAATGTTTTTGAATGCAAGAAACAAAATAAGTAGGGTTACAAAGGAAAGCAATTTTATTGAAGTACAGTTATCAAACTATTTAAGAAACACAATTGTGATATTGTAAAATATATGTGCATCTTCACTGATGCATTAAATAATATGACTGAGTAGTATGTCTAATAATTACTGTAATTAGGAAGTAGTGACAAGGGTAAAGAATATTTGGAGAGAGCTGATGCCATGGTAACATGATATAAAAATACCAGGGATTTCTCCTGGTGACAAAGTTGCAGGTGCTGCTAACCTTCCTGTGGTTGGTTGCCTGCATTAGTGAAAATAAAGAATATTCTTCCCCCATCTAATACCACAGAGCTTCCTAAATTCTACTAGGTTGTGGGCTCTAAGTTTGGACACAGCACGTTGTATGAATGAATGAATGGGTGATGAAAGAGTAGGAGCTGAGTAAATTATCCAGTTTCCTTGAGAAACTGAGTGGCTCAGCAAGAGGAAGGACCTTGTTCACAGTCATTCAGTCACCTTCAGACACCCTGCTCCTTGTCACTCTTCCTTTAAGAGCTGAGGAATTTCAACAAATGGTTTTGGAACAACTGGGTATCTACATGCAAAAAGATGTTGCGTCTTCATCTTACACCATATAAAAAATTAACTCAAAATTGATCAAAAACCTTAACATAAGTGCTAAAGCTAAAGCTCTTAGCAGAAAACATAGAGGAGAAACTTCATGACATCGATATGGCAATGATTTCTTGGATATGACACTAAAAGCACAGGCAACAAGAGGACAAGTAGATAAACTGGACTACATCAAAAAGTAAAACTTCTGTGCAACAAAGGAAACAACCAACAGAGTGAAAAGGCAACCCATGGAATGGGAGAAAATATTTGAAAATCATATATCTGATAAGGCGTTACTATCCAGAATACATAAAGAACTTTTAAAACTGCACAACAACAAAACAAACAACCTGATTAAAAAATGGGCAAAGGACTCGAATAGAAATTTCTCCAAAGAAGATATATAAATGGCAACTAAACGCATGAAAAATGCTGAACATCATTAGTCATTAGGGAAATACAAATCAAAACCACAATGAGATACCACCTCACACCCATTAGGATGGCAACTATTTTAAAAACCCCAGAAAATAACAAGTGTTGGCGAGAATGTGTAGAACTATCATATTGATCCAGAAATTTCACTCCTGTGTATATACCCAAAAGAATTGGAAACAGGGTCTTAAAGAGATATTTGCACACTAATGTTCTTAACAGAACTGTCCATAGTAGCCAAGAGGTGAAAGCAAATCAAGTGTCCATCAGTGGATAACTGGATAAGCAAAATGTGATACATACATACAATGGAATATTATCCACTCATAAAAAGGAAGGAAATTCTGACACCTGCTAGAACGTGGATGAACCTTGAAGACTTTCTGCTAAGTGATAGGAGTCAGTCACAAAAAGACAAATACTGTATAATTCCACTTCTATGAGGTCCCTAAAGTAGTCAGATTCATAGAGACAGAAAGTAGAAAGGCGTTTGCCCAGGGCTGGGCGAGGGGTTGGGGAGTTGGTGTTTAATGGGAGCAGAATTTCAATTTTGCAAGATGAAAAGAGTTCTGGAGGTGGATGGTGGTAATGGTGGAACAACAGTGAGAATGTGCTTAATGTCACTGAACTGAACACTTAACAATAATCAAGATAGTAAATTTTATGTTATATATATATTTACCACAATTGAAAAGATTGGAAGGAAAGCAGGAGGCAGCTTCTTGGCTTGAAAATGCCTTGTCAGGGAAAAAGGTGCCCATGAATCCTGGTGGGGGACTAGCAGGAAATCAACAGCCTTTCTTCATTGTCCTGCAACCTGAGGATGAGCGAGTCAGTATTCAGGACAAATGACCTGTACAACAAAACTGCCTAATAGGATATCAGAGGAGGATGCCTGCTACAAGGAACTCTTTGTAGGGACCTGAGGGATCTTCCAACAGCTCTCAGGCTTCCCAGTCTTCTCACTGTCACCTCCTCAAGACTGCAGACTGGGCTGAGACCTATGTAGCCAAGCACCCGGGGAAGTGAAGCCAGAGGAGGCATAGCCCCACAATCCCACGACTGAGTCATCAGAAGGGTGGGGACCTGGTAAGCCTGAGCCTCTGCACAGGGAAGTCCTCACAAGCCACAGAAGCTCAAGGGCACAAAGGCAGTGTACATAGCAGCCCTCAACATGGCAGGTAAGAGCTTTGCTTGAGGGGTGAGGTAAACCTGGGCCTCAGATTGTAGCCAAGTGGGGAGAGTGGCCAGATGCCAGGCTGGCTAGGTGGTCAAAGTCCTCAGTGTGTAGGACCCCATGAGCCATGGAAAGGAGTTTGGAATTTATTCTGAGGAAAGTAGGGAGCCACTGGAAGGTTTAAGCAGGAGAGAAATGTGATTTAATTTATTTTTTAATCAAGGTCCATCTAATGACTGTACAGACAGGAAGAAAGATGCAGGCCGCGGGTGTCGGGTTCTTCCACAGTCCTCCCCACTAGCGGGAGCTCAGAGAACCGAGGCCCCGGCCCCGTGGCGTTTCCTGGCACCGGCTGAGGCACAGTGGGCAGACGCTGGGGCCTGTCATCCTCTTCCCGTGTTGGCTTGTGCTCCTGATTTGGAAGTTGGGCCTTGGCGGTCCAGGCATCAGTTGCAAACTAGTAAAGTTAGGGCAAGGGGCTCCCGGTGGGCTTGGGCAAGTAGGGGCAGCTGAGAGGGCCAGTTGGGAAAGCGGAGATTCTCTCCTTGGCCAGACTGCTGTAGGGAAGGGGTGCTGGCTGGCAGCGTGCCTTGGTGGCAGAGGCAATCAGGCCACTAAAAGTGAGGAGGTGGCAGGGGCAGATATAAGTGTTGCCACTTCTCTCTCCTAAGCTGGCCTTACCCTCAGGAAAAGGCTCCCTCTTCTCATGATGGTTGCCTCCTGTGTCTTCTCAGGCTCTCTTGCCAGAAATCTTGCTTCCTACCTCCAGCACCGTGGGCTCAATTCACAGTGCAAATCATGCATTTCTAGGTACACCATTTGCCAACTTTTGTGATTTTGATTTCTGGCCATCCGCATTGTCACATTCTGCAGAGCTATCCAATGAGGAAAGGACTGCGAACCATCCACTGTATTTAGCAACAAAGAGACAGTGGAGTCTGAGGTTACATTCATTCATCCATTCATTCATCTAAAATGTATTGAACATCTGCTACATGACAGGCATGTTGTTTCAAAGAAAGGAGAAAGTCTAGGATCAAACCTGTGTCCCTTCTGCCCTCTCAATTCCTAAAAGATGCTCTGGCAGCCATGAGCCCTACCAGTGGGCCCATATGACTCAATCCACCTGCCTTCTCATGAGCAGGCTTGCCTAGGTGGCAGGATCCTGGGAGATCATGGGTTCAAGCAGACTGAGCCCAGATCTGGGAAGAGAGATATTCCCCTACCCCTTCCTGCTTGTGGGAGTCAGGGTAAGATTTGAGGCAGCTTCGGGGGTCCCATGGCCTGGTCTTCACAGGTCCATCACAGGCACCTGCAGAGCATGCAGCAGTGTCCAGGGAGAGTGACCTGGGACCTAGCGCACTACAAGATGACAGACCAGGGCTGGGGTGGCATGGCTTTTGCACAAGGATCTTAGAACATTTAAATTCTGACTGCCTTTTCCCATCTTTTATGTTATTGTTGTGGCATATTCCCCTATACATTTCTGAGTCACTGTTCATATATTTTTAAAATATATTTATTGGAGTATAATTGCTTTACAATGGTGTGTTAGTTTCTGCTGTATAACAAAGTGAACCAGCTATACGTATGCACATATCCCCATATCTCCTCTCTCTTTTCTGCTCTACAAAATACACTACCAAGAGAATGAAAAGACAAGCCACATACTGGGAGAACATCTTTGCAAATTCATAACTGATAAAGGACTGTTATCCAAAATATACAAAGAACTCTTAAAACTTAACAAGAAAATGCACAACCTGATTAAAAAATGGTCCAAAGATCTGAACAGGCACCTCAGCAATGAAGAGTTACAGATGAGAAATAAGCATATGAAAAGATGCTCTATCTCATACATCACCAGAGAAATACAAATTAAAACAGCAATGAGATACCACTGCATACCTATTAGAATGGACAGATTCTGAAACACTGACAATGTCAACTGCTGGTGAGAATATGGAGCAACAGGAACTCTCATTCATCGCTAGTGGGAATGCAAGATGGTACAACCACTTTGGAAGACAGCTTGGACGTTTCTTACAAAACTATACTCTTAACCACACAACCCAGCAATCACACTCCTTGGTACTTACTCAAAGTAGTTGAAAACTTCTGTCCCCCGAAAACCTGCACATGGATGTTTATAGCAGCTTTATTCCCAATTGCCAAAACTTTGATGCAAACAAGGTATACTTCAGTAGCTAAATGGATACATAAACTGTGGCACATCCAGACAATGGAACACCACAATTCAATGCTGAAAAGAAATGAGCTATTAAGCCATGAAGACATGAAGGAATCTTCAATGCTTATTACTGAGTGAAAGAAAGCCAATCTGAAAGGGCTACATACTATATGATTCCAACTATATGACAGTCTGTAAAAGGTAAAACTATGAAGACAGTAAGAATTCAGTGGTTTTCAGGCGATGGGGGAAAGGAAGCATGAACAGGTAGAGCACAGAGGGTTTTTAGGGCAGTGAAACTACTCTGTATGGTATCATAATGGTGGATACATGTCATTATACATTTTCCCAAACCCATAGAATGTACAACACCAAGAGTGAACCTGTGCACTTTGGGTGATAATGATGTGTCAATGTAGGTTCACCAGTTGTAACAAATGTACCACTCTGGTGCCAGATAATGGGAGAGGCTACACATGTGTAGGCGTAGGGAGTATATTGGAAATCTCTGTACCTTCCTTTCAATTTTGCGCTGAATCTGAAACTTCTCTGAAAACCAAATTGTGTTAAGAAAATAAAATGTCAGACTCAAGCCCTAACATTTCCATAACTACATTAAAACACATGGTCTAAAATACATCAATTAAATGACAGAGAGTGGAAGAGTGGATTTAAAAAATGACCCAATTATATCATATGTGTAAGAAACTCATTTCAAATATAATGATATAAGTATAATGAAAGCAAACAGGAATATAATTGCAGCTTTATTTTTAATAGTAAAAAAGTTGCAAACAACCGAAATGTCCTTTACTAAAGGAATGATTACAGAAACTGCTGCTTGCATACCATGGATTACTACTCAGCTTAAAGGACATTATTCAGAGTGAAAACATCCAGTTTCCAAAGGTCTCATACTGTATGATTCCACATATATAGTTTTCTTGAAATAATAAAGTTATAGAGATGGAGAAGAGACAATTGGTTTCCAGGGGCAGGAATTGTGAGAGTAGAGGAATGAATATGATTATAGAGGGGTAGCACAAGGGAAGACTTTGTGATGCTGGAATAGCTCTGTATCTTGATTATCTACACTTGTGATAAATAGACAGAACTATACTAATACATTGTATCAATGTCAGTTTCCTGGTTTTGATATGGTATTTTAGTAACACTTGGGTGAAACTGGATGAAAGGTACACAGAACATTTCCATACTATCTTTTTAGCTTCCTTGAATCTACAATTATTTCAAAATAAAATTTAAAACAAAGCAAATGCAGAATTCCATTTTTTACAACATATTTTAAAAGACCCTGAATAAACATCCTCATGAAAACGACTAAAACACTGAGTAAGTCAAAGCTTCTTAAATGCATCACTCCTTGGTATTCAAGTATGGAATTCACAGAAGCCACAAATGAAATGATCGCAGGACTCCTGGGAGGTGAGAGTATCAAAGTCAGCTTTTATCCTTGAGGTTTCTGAAAAATTTGGAGGCATTGTGTTCCATTTTGATGGCTACATAAAGTACACAGGGCAGGCGATGAAATTTAGAGCCTGCCTAAAGTGGAAGTCTAATGGGAGATTAATAGGAGGTCTAATAGAAGATCCCCTGTTTGGGAACTTGTTACACTATCAGTAAAATGATAAATAATAATAAGCCTGCCAGATAGATGGAATGACATGGAAATTTGCTTTGGGTAGAGGAAAAAAATCTTACCCTGAAAAATTATAATACTTGTAGATTATATACATTATAAGGCACTGGTATCCAGAGTATATAAAGAATTCTTACAATTCAAAAATAAAAGGACAAATGTTGCAATTTCAAAACTGGCAAAATATTTAAATACACATTTCTTCAAAAAAGGTATATGAGGGCTTCCCTGGTGGCGCAGTGGTTGAGAGTCCGCCTGCCGATGCAGGAGACACGGGTTCGTGGCCCAGTCTGGGAGGATCCCACGTGCCGCGGAGCGGCTGGGCCCGTGAGCCATGGCCGCTGAGCCTGCGTGTCCAGAGCCTGTGGTCCGCAACGGGAGAGGCCACAACAGTGAGAGGCCCGCGTACTGCACACACACACACACAAAAGTATATGAATGGCCAATAACTGCATGAGAAGAAACTCAAGATTTTTGGTTATTAGGGAAATGCAAATCAAAACCACAGAGATACCACTTCACAACCACTAGGATGGCTAGAATCTAAAAGGCAGATAATAATAAGTATTGGTGAGGATGTGGAGAAATTGGAACCATCACACACTGCTGTAGGATTGTAAAATGGTGCAGCCACTTTGGAAAACTGTTTGGCAGTTGTTCAAAAAGTTAAACATTGGGTCACTGTTTGACCCAGCAATTGCACTCCTAGGAATATACTCAAGAGAAATGAAAACATGTTCACACAAAAACTTGAACATGAATGTTTAGAGCAGCACTGTTTACAGTACCTCAAAGTTGGAAACGACCTAAATATTCATCAATAGATGAGCTCAACACCATGTGGTATATCAATACAATGGAATATTATTTGGCCATAAAAAATAAAAATATTATACAGGCTACAGCATGGATGAAACTCTTGAAAACATTTTGCTAAGTGAAAGAAGCCAGACATAAAGGGCCACATATTACAGGATTCCATTTATATGAAAGGTCCAGAATAGGCAAACTTGTAGAAACAGAAAGCAGACTCTAGCAATTGTCTGTGGTTGGGGTGTGGGGTTGGGAGGAAATGGTGAATGAATACTAATGAATACAGGGTTTCTTTTTGGGTTGATGGAAATATTCTAAAATTGACTGTGGTGGTGGTTTCCTAACTCTGTGAACATACTAAAAACTACTGAACTGTACACTTTAAATGGGTGAATTTCATGGTATGTGAATTATATCTCAACAAAGCTGTTTTTTGAAAAAGCAAGTTGCAGCATAATAGGAGCAATATGATGAGATTTCTGTAAGTTGATGGGAGTTTGGGAGTATTAGAAACTTTTCATAAACAGCTGACTCCTATATTTGCTGAATCCATTACTAATTTAATTAAATGATACATATATCCCTATTGACAGCCTAATTCTGTGAGGTCTGCCTTTCTCCTGTGAAAACTAAGCAGGCAGGGACCTTGGTGGCAGCTCTAAGTCCCCACACATCCCCATTGCACAGATGAAGAAACTGAGACCCAGAGAAGGGATGGCACTTGCAATTTAGTAAGTCAGTGGCAGAGCAATGACTAGAATTTGAGTTTCCTAACCCGTTGTCCAAGGCTCTTACCACTGGACAACTTTTCATTAACCTTCTTACTTCCTTCTACTTCCTCCTCCTTTCTGCTCACCCTGTCCTCAAAAATAGCACTTTCAATTATTTGCTTCATAGATTTTTAAAAAATTATCTTCCTTCCCTCCCTCCTTTCTTCCCTCCCTTTTCCATTTCCTCTATCCCTTCATCTATTCTTCCCTCACTTTCCTTCCTGTTTTTAAAAACTGGTCTACTATTTTCTCAGGGAGCAATTTCAATGGGTTCTTTGTAGTCTACTGTAATCCAGGCCAGACTTTCTCTTCAATCTCCATCATCCCTCGAAGTGTCAGATTCATCCTCTGGGGGTTGCTTTATGAGCGCTAGGCAGTTAGGATTGCAGATCTGGGAGGAGGTGGGGGGAAGGTTGTCACATAAGAATAAGAGTTGGAGAGGGTTGGGGCAATTGCCATTCCACACAGGTCTGAGGCTATGCGCTTTCTTGGTTTCTTAATCTTCTCCTTTCCCCCTCTTCTCAGTTCTGCTGAGTGTCTTTATATTCAAAGCGGGAAGCATGCATTTAAATCATTCTGTCTGCTGCTTGGACCAAGGACTGATATTTTTTCCTCCTTACTAGTCTGTCTTGTATTTACAGTCTTTATTTTTCATTATTTAGAAGGTGACTCATGTCTATAGCTGTTGGAATGAGGGAGAGAAGAGGCCTTCAGGATCGAGTGTTGTGGGTAGAGGGTGTGGAGAAACCTATTCCTTAATGCCTGAAGTCTTGCCACAGTGTAGATTGTCCTAAGGAGACACATGGGACCTTAGGTAGGGGTGTGTGCTCTGTAGGATAATATTGCCCCAACATAGTGTTTTCCACAACTTGGGGAGGTGTCATCTTCAGAAAACCAGATCTGGGCTGACTGTCCAGTTCTGACTTTCCTGCTGTCTCTCTGCTTGTCAGAGATCCTCACTTTCCCTTTCATAACACCCCAGAATACTACTAAATCAGACTTCTGTATTTGAAATAAAATAACAGCAGAGACTATAAGCCCCAGGATCTCTCTCTTACACACAGAGGATTACTTCTCCTTTCTTTCCTTCCTCAATGCTTCTATTTGGCTGGTGTATTTCTGCAGTCCTTATATTTGGCCTAGAGATCAGGTCTACTCTTCCCTCCTCTTCTCTCTTCTCTTTGTTTTTTCTTTCCACTGTTTCACCTGGAAGGTGACTAGAGTGGAGGCTGTGGCTGTGGTGAACCCAGAATGACGGGAGTGGAATACTACAGAGAACTTGCCTTAGTCAAGGGGTAGGCCTGACCCTGCCTCCTCCCACCTCCAGCAGCCTTCTTGGGCACCAGTCAGAGTCCAGTACACAGTAGGTACTGGTACAGCTGTCTTTAGTCTCCTCTCTGGTGCAAAAATCATATCATGACTCTAACCTCTATTTTTGCAGGCCAAAGAGCTTAGGCTGAGTGGGCAGGTGCCTGGCTGGCCAGCCCATGGTCTCTTCAGAGGGTGAAGCCCTTGGCACCATGGTACCTGGAAGAACCTCTGGTAGTGAGGGTACAGCCTCGGAAAGGCATGGGGCTCATTTGCTGTCTTGGCACCCTGTGGGCTTTCTCACATCTGGCAGCCTGGGAGGGAGTCAGAGAAAATCCCAAGGAAACTACAACAAATCCAGCAAGGTTGAAGGATACAAGATCAACACACAAAATTAACTGTATTTACATACAACTACAATAAAAAATTGGAAACCATTTTGGAAAAAACTGGAAAAAAAGAAAAAAAAAAGATTAAAAACCTACCACTTTCTGGTGAGATTATGGGTGCTTTTATTATTTACTCTGATTTCTGTGATGAGCACATGTTACTTCTGTAGTGACCAAACTGATTCTTTTATAAAAATTTAAAGTTTTAGAAGACTTTCCTGCCAGTCAAAAAGTTATTTGTCCAGAGATATCCACTGCAAGTTTAATTTCATATGTAACAAGAAATCTCACAAATTATCTCCATTAATATATGAATTTCCTCTTTGAAAAAAACTTACCATTTTCAATAGTTAAAAAATTGCAATATTTAGGTATAAGTCTAATAAGACATGCACGGGATCTGTATGCTGAAAACTACAAAATGCTAATGAAAGAAATCAAGACCTAAATGAATAGTAAATAAATAGTGATACCTACTGTGTTCATGGACTGGTAGACTCAACATAGTGACAGTGTCAATTTTCAGTAAATTGATCTATATATTTAAAGTAATGCCAGTCAAAATTCCAGCAGGATTTTTTTGTAGGTATAAACAAGCTGATTCAAAAAGTTTATAGAAAGCCAGAAAAAGTTTATGGAAGGGCAAAAGAACAAGAATAGCTAAAACAATTATGACAAAGTAGAATAAAGTTGGAAGAATCACACTACCTGATTTTAAGAAAAGGCTATAGTAATTGAGATGGTGTGATATTGGCTAAAGGGTAGACCCATAGATCAGTGTTGCTGATTAGAGAGTCCAGAAATAGACTCAGTGGGCAATGAAGAGTTTGGGAAACAAGAAATGGGATGATAACTTATGTTGAGAATGCAGAGGTTAGGGTGATATTTGCTGGCAGTGCTGGCAACCCAGACAGATAAATTAGGAGTCAGTGCATTGGGCAGAACGGAGTCCACACAAATAGGTGCCTGTGCAGGAGCATAAGGTCCATGTCTGAAGAAGGGTCTTCCATGGGCTTCCCCGGTGGCGCAGTGGTTGAGAGTCCGCCTGCCAATGCAGGGGACACAGGTTTGTGCCCCGGTCCGGGAAGATCCCACATGCCGCGGAGCGGCTGGGCCCGTGAGCCATGGCCGCTGAGCCTGCGCGTCCGGAGCCTGTGCCCCGCAACGGGAGAGGCCACAACAGTGAGAGGCCCGCGTAACGCAAAAAATAAAAAAAATAGTTAAAAATAAATAAAAAATAAAGAAAGAAAGAAATAAAGAAGGGTCTTCCAGCATAGAACTTTCCCAGCTGTGGTCAAGAGGACCTTGGAGTTCTGTGGCTCAGTGTCAGGGCCAGCTTCTTCAAGGGGGTAGGCAGGACTCTGGGATCACACTCCTCACTTCCACCGGAGTGGTCTGCCTTGCTCATGTCTGTGGACTGGATTTCTGCGGAAGGCTTCAGCTGGAATAAGAGGTTCCACATCTAAAATTTTGACAACCACTATCCACTAGATAAGTGATGTAGCATGCAAGCCCAGCCTCCAGGTACCAGAGCCCAATGTTGCCTCCAGGTCTCTGATCTGTTTATCATCAACAACTTTTGTTACCAAAGAGCTGCCAACTGCCTAAAACTCACACTAGGTTTGAGGAGATAAGTGTCTGGATATTGGGGTAAGCAGAGAGAGAGTGCAAATGTAAGAATGAAAGGTCATTATTGTAGCTGTATGCATGAGCCATAAATACACAGAAAAATATATTTAAATACAGGAAAACTTTCTATAATTGGATTTTCTGGTTGAGTACTTTCTCCCATTAAAGTCTTTCATAAATTTAATCTTTGTGCAACTTTAGTTTCCAACTGTGTTTGCAGGAGAGGAGATGGCATCCTATAGCATATAGGCCACTATCTAAGCAACACTCTTTAAAAAAATTTTTCTTTCCCATTATGGTTTATCACAGGATATTGAATATAGTTCCCTGTGCTATGCAGTAAGGCCTTGCTTTTTATCCATTCTATATGTAATAGTTGGAATCTGCTAATCCCAAACCCCCAATCCATCCCTCCCCCACCCCCCTCCCCCTTGGCAAACACAGGTCTGTTCTCTATGTCTGTGAGTCTGTTTCTGTTTCATAGACAAGTTCATTTGTATCATATTTTAGATTCCACATATAAGTGATACCATGATATTTGTGTTTCTCTGACTGACTTACTTCACTTAGTATGATAATCTTAAGGTCCATCCATGTTGCTGCAAATGACATTATTTCATTCTTTTTTGTGGCTGAGTAGTATTCCATTGTGTATATATACCACATCTTCTTTATCCATTCCTCTGTTGATGGACATTTAGGTTGCTTCCATGTCCTGGCTATTGTAAATACTGCTGTATAGAACATTGGTGTGCATGTATCTTTTTGAATTATGATTTTCTCCAGATATATGCCCAGGAGTGGGGTTGCTGGATCATATGATAGCTCTCTTTTTAATTTTTTAAAGAACTTCCATACTGTTTTCCATAGTGGCTGTACCAATTTACATTTCCACCAAAAGTGTAAGAGGGTTCCTTTTTCTCCACACCACCTCCAGCATTTATTCTTTGTAGACTTTTTAATGATTGCCATTCCCATCAGTGTGAGGTAATACCTCACTGTGGGTTTGAGTTGCATTTCTCTAATAGTTAGTGATGTGGAGCATCTTTTCATGTAAGTAACACTCTTTTTAACCTAAACCTATGGTCTCCCATGACCCCTATTGATGCAGCCTAACCTAATGTCAAGCCCAGGCTCCTCTCCTGGTAGACATGCTTCCTACTGTCCACTGGTCAGCTGGCAGAAGCTCAAGGTCTACATGGTCCATACTGACCACATCCTTCACACCTTTCCTCATCAACTCACCACCAGCTCTTCCTCAATCTCAGCTGAGATGAACAGCTTCTGCCTAGTCAGAAACCTTAGAATTCAAGGTCATTTTATACTCTCCTCACCATGTCATGGTTCGTAACTTCCTAAAACTCTCTCACATCTGTCTATACCTCACCATCCTCCCACCCAGACTGAATTAAGTGCTTTATCATGTTCTTTTTTTTTTTTTTTTGGTTTACTTGGTATTCTTTCTCAGCATGTGTTCAATAATATTTGATGGATGAATGAATCAAATTACTGGAGGGTCTCATTCGCTGATTCAAAATGTAGAGTCTGCCTCCTCTCCTGCCTGGGCCTTCTGCCTACATGGAAGAAACATCAAGTGCTACAACTGCTCACATAACTCATAATTCCCATGGGGAACTTACTGAGGGTGTCATTATGAGTGTGTCTTCTCCAGGTCCAAACACCATCTCAACTGATCACTCCATGATACTTCCTGCATCAGGCCCCACACATCTCCATCAGTTTAATAAGGAAGGGTGCCATCTCCAAGGGTTTTCCATTCACCCTATAAATGTCTGCACCTTGGGCCAATCCTTTATCTCAGACAGTATCTAGTGGCAATGTAGGCCAGCCATCATAGCACAGGACACTTGCCTCTGGTGTTCCAAGAACTCAGAAACCCCAGGAAGCAGTGTGAGAAAGGGACACCATCTGGACAGTTTTTCAAAGCATGTCCACACCCAGCCCTTTAGCTGCAGAGGCTGAAGAGATTAATCCCATGGCTTTTCCCTTCCAATTTCACCCTCTTTGCAGCTGCACACTCCCTTCCACAGCTCATGGGTATTCCTGGCCTATCTCAGCTGTCTGTCCCTAGTGACCCACCCCACTCACTCACATGGCCCCAACCTCTATGGAGGATTGCCCTGCACTCAGGGGGAAAAAGTCCCCAGCCTCCAGCAGGCATCACAACAGCTCCCAGCCCATCCCTGAAACACTGGAAAGGGTTCAGGGACCACTAGTATAGTCAGGAGATGAAGCTCCCCTGAATGATGCAGGGAGTCAGGTGTACTTTTCCTGACAGAGGTGAGGGGACTCTAAAGTTAGGGTGGGCTGTCCGGCGTGCCTCTGGTCCATTCATCCAATAGACCTGACCACTCAGACCACCCTGCGACTTCTAGCTTGGGAAGGTCCAGAGATTTCCCCAGCCTATTCACGTTCCTTGTCCTGTATCCTTTCCCCTCCCCAACTTCTCTCCTTCGGGGTCCTTTTCCCCCTACACTGAACTCCGGATTCAGCGCCCTGGCTGTCAGCCTGCCTGGAGCTCTCTGGGCTTGGCTTTGCACGTGGTGTCTCTCATGGACTCTGGCAATTGCTTCCCCCAGGATGCCCTCAATGCCCCTCCCTGGCAGAGGGTGTCCTGTCTGGTCCCCTTCCCCGGCTCCTAGTCATTCTGACCAAATCGTTCCTTCCCAAAGTAAAGAGGAAATGCCTGCTGATATCTTACAATCTTAATCATTTGTGATGCTTATAAGAATGTGAATTGGTATAGTACCTTTGGAATAAAATTTCAGAAATATTTATAAAATATTAAACTATTCACACCCTTTTCACACTAACCCAATCTTTATGTTAGTATGTATACCTTACCAGAAGACATCCACGTTTACCCAAGAATTCAGAGGTGTTGATTTCATTTTATTAATCATATAAGAGAGGGAAAACAACTTATGCATCTATCAGGAAGAAATTGTTTAATTATGGTACAGGCACACTTTAGCATTTCAGGGGGTAGTTTCAAAAGTGACATAGAGCTGTATGTGCTGTCAGGGGAAGATCCCACATCCTTTTAATTCAGTGAAAAAGGCTAGTGGCAGATCAATATGTACAACATTATATATGCATGTCAAATAAAACTGATATGTTTTTATAGTATATATATCTATGAAAAAGCCCATAGGCCACTTTAAAGCAATGCACACTAGATTGTTAGTTGTGGTGACCTCTCAGCAGGAGGCTGAATTGTGGAAAAACTTTGTAAAGGTGATACTGTGATTTTTTTCTGTAGTTTTAGACATTTTTGCGGTGGGAACATATACACTACTACCTTTCTAATTAAAATATTTATATAAACCCAACAACAGAAATAGTAGCTGTGTCCGTTAAAGTTACTGCAACCTGATGCAACAGGCAAACCCTGACACTTGAAAGGCTAACACAAGAACAGTGTGGTTTTGTGCAGGTAAATTCTTGTGTGGTTTGGCAGGGGCCCTTAGCTCTAGGGACCCAGGGATCCAGGCTGCTTCCATCTTGTGGTGTCAGCACCTCGACACGGGGTCACCATGTTTGCTGGTGAATGCAGGGAGAAGGCAGGGAAGTGGCATGCTGGTTCTCAAGTGCCTGCATGTGACAGACAATGCTTCTGCTAGTATCTCAGTGGCAAACGGTCATCACATGACCCTTCCTAACTATAAGTGGACTGGCAGGAAGGAGAGCAAGACAAGATGTGGACAGGCATTGGAGCCTCTCCCACACACCGTTATGAAGTAGATGCTCAACAAAAACCAACTATTTTGATTTGCCGTCTTCAAGGTCACATTTGCCTTGAAATTCTCTGAAATTTTCAAGCATCTACTATGTGACAGATGCTTTCAACTACAGGATCACATCTAATTGTCTAATGATTCTGTAAATCTCAGCAGGGAGAATTCACTTTGTTCACTCAATGGCCCTTTACAGAACTTTTTGCAACAATCTCTGTAATTTCATTAAGCCGAGAATGTTCTCCTTCCATCTGACGCAAGCTCACAATCCTATCCCTCCACGTGACTGAACTTGCCTGAGCTCCTGCACAGGTGCCATTAGGCACACTGCTTGTGGCAAGAGACAGTGGGAGGATGGTTAATTACTTTCACTTTTTAAAATCAAAGGTAGCATGTCCACTGAGGAAACATTTTTCACCTCCTAGGAGTATTCTAAAGTTTTAGAAATTCAGCCTTAGTAGATGTTTGTTTCATGGTCTTCCCTCATCTAGCATTTATGAGGGAGATGCTATGGACTCAACAGTGTCCCCCAACAGTCATATGTTGAGGCCTAACCCCCAATGTGATGTATTTGGAGATGGAGCCTTTGGGAAGTAATGAGGTCTAGATGAGGTCATGAGAGTGGGACCCTCAGTATAAGATCAGGGCCCCTATACAAAGCGACACCACAGACCTTGCTTCTTCTGTCTATCCATCTGCCATGTGAGGACGTAGTGAGAATGTGGCCATCCACAAGCCAGGTAGAAAGGTCACACAAGGAACCAACCATGCTGGTATCTTGATCTCTGGCTTCCCAGGCTCCAGAACTGTAAGAAGTAAATGCCTGTTGCTTCAGCTACACACAGTCTATAGTATTCTGTTATGGCAGCCTGAGCAGACTAATACAGGAGGCTTTGGGTTTTAATCACCTAGGTAAGCTGATTCATCCATTTATGTGTTCAGTGGGCAGTTTCAAAGAAAATACGCCATTAAAATCTTACTGTAAATATCAGGTATTTTCAAAAATTCTTCCTCTACCTTCAGGGTTATATCCCAAGAACTGTTAGATTATGGGCCAAATCACACTCTACTCACCAGTTCATTTGGAAAACATATTGAGAGCATATTGAAGATGCCCAGTAGGATGACCAAACATCGAAAAGTCATTGTGCAAATTCGAAGGGATTTTTGCCATCAGAGGGGTTCCATGGTGAGGGACAAACAGTCAGGGGACTTCTGCAAGGCCAGTTAGGGGAGGGTTGGCGATTCTGGGCAGTTCTACTGGGAGCAGGGTGCAGCCTTCACAAGGGGCAGCAGTGATGAGCTGGTCAGCAGGTCAGGTCCCAGAGTTGGACAGGAGGGCACATGCGGGAAGACCAGGGACAGAGTGCTGTCACGTGGGAAGTTTCTGGGACTGGACAGAAATGTCAGCACCTCAGCTCTCAAAGACCCTGGGACTCGGGCAAGAGGACCCCAGGTTAATAAAGCTCACAGACAGCACTAACGTCATGTTTGATTCTCCTTGTCACCTTCCTTTCTGGGGCCTACTTTTTGTCACCTGAAAGACATTGTGTAGTACTGAGAAGAGAAATGAATCGCCAGTCAGAAGGTCAACCACAGGCTGGGGTGGGTGGGAACAGTGTGGGCTCTAGTCCCCACCGCGTCACTTACGAGCACGTGATCCTGGGAAGATTCCCAAGCCCCATGGCCTCAGGTTTGTCATCTGTGAAGCAAGTGGCTGTGATGAGCCCTGTCTTGTAGGGTTTCAGGGATGTGTGTAAAGCACCTCACAAGGCCTGGTCTAACCTTTATGATTAGCAGTTATTTGTATTAGTATTTGGACCTCAGATCCCACAACTCTCGGCTCTGGGAATTTTTCACAATTTTTTTTTTCCTTCTGTACGTGGGCCTCTCACTGTTGTGGCCTCTCCCGTTGCGGAGCACAGGCTCTGGACGTGCAGGCTCAGTGGCCATGGCTCACGGGCCCAGCCGCTCCACGGCATGTGGGATCTTCCCGGACCGGGGCACGAACCCGTGTTCCCCGCATCGGCAGGCAGACTCTCAACCACTGCGCCACCAGGGAAGCCCTCTGGGAAGTTTTGTTTTTGCTGTTGTCTAGGATATCTCAGACAGCATGCAACACAATAGGACAGGGAGTACTAATTCAGCAGGAAACTTTGCTTTGTTAATGAAATTCAGCACAATCTCCTTCCTAGAGGATCTACTATTTAATTCGGGTGTGGAGGAGACTTCCCCAGCAGGATGCAACCCAAAGCTCCTAGAATTTATGTCAAGAACCAACTCCTTCCCTCCCTCCCAGCTCCTCTTCCATCCAAACCATGCTTTTCATTCATTCCACTTCCACTAAAAATCTATACACTGCTTAGAGTTGTCCAAAATACTCTTAAGATTACCTAATAATAATGTCATTTTAATGTCATGGGCTCTGGTTCTCACAGACAAGGGAAAAGAGTGCCTGTCCATGGACTTCTGGGCATCACTTCCAAGGAGTGTGACCACACTTCTCCAGAAATCCTTGCAGATGGTGGGTATAAAACAACTACTTCTTCATTGTGGTCAACTGCAATGAGACAAGAGCCAGGACACATTCCTTCCTGCCCCAAGATGAGATTTCTCTCAGGTTTATCCATGATCCAAAAGGACATCTCACAGCAAAGTCCCATTTCAGACTCTCCTCTCACACTCAAAACACACCGTCTGCATGTCTGATGGCTGCCACCACCCAGCTTCATCACCGTCACCACCCACAGAAGGAAACCCCGCTTCCCAAAGCCCCAAACTGCCCTGGATTGGGGCACTTACACTCCAGGGCTTGCTCCTGGAGCCCCACCGCCTTGTCCCACGTTGACTTGTTCTGTGGGACTTAGGGGACATCTCACCATCTTCCTCATGTGACTGCAGCTCCTAGACCATCACTCTAGGTGTGGGTGTGTCCTGCTTTTCCTAGTGTCCCCACTACAAACATAGGGCCTTCCAAAGAGCACAGGCTTCTTGAATGTTTGTGGAAATAATGAGCCAGTGAGCAGGGGTCTTACATAGATCAATTTTCTCCAACTTTCTTAAATAAGCCAAACAAATTCAGGTTATACACATATATTTTAATTTGACAAAATGACAGAAGAAAAGGGATAAGAAGCCAAGAATTCACTTTTGTTTCTCTATTTCTTGACCTCATTAATTGTGCTGTTAATTACTTTCACATTTCGAAGTAAATTCCTATTCCAATGCTGTGTTATCTAGTTTGGGATCACAAATTATGATGGAAGGTTTCCCAATTGGTTTTACAAATAGCAAAATTCAGTCTTGAATTGGATAAGTACAAATATATGTGATCAATACCATTCACAATCTTAGAAAATGAAGCTTACTAAATGATACTACTAATATACAGAAAACTGGTGCATTTGTATACACTAACAACAAAGTATCAGAGAAATTAAGGAAACTATCTCATTTACCATTGCATCAAAAGTGTAGAATACCTAGGAATAAACCTAACTAAGGGGCCAAAAGACCTGTACACTGAAAACTATGACAGTAATGAAAGAAACTGAAGACAACACAAACAGATGGAAAGATACATTGCATTCTTGAAATGGAAGCATCAATATTGTTAAAATGACCATACTACTCATTTCAACCTACAGAACTGCAATCAATGCAATCCCTATGAAAATAACAATGCCCGGGGTTTCCAGGGCTGACAGTTGGGTCAGGCCAGATGTCTGTGGGCCCCTGTTTGCTCCGGGGATTGGGCTCCCCCCAGTCCCCTCTTGGGGTCCACACCTTGACCCCCGGCAGGTCCTGGGACTCCGCCCTCCGCTGCCCTGATGTTTCCCCTCAGACCAAGGTCCTCGCATCCCCAGACGCCTCCACCCCCAACCACGTGGCAGAGGTGAGAGCCTGCAACGTCCAGTCATCCCTGCCCGGGACCTTCCAGGGCTGACAGCATGGGCGAGCTCCTCTGAGGTCACCTCTGTTCTGGGGTCCAGGGTCCTCTCAGTTCTGCCTCAGGGTCCTCACCCTGACCCCCGGCAGGACCTGGGATTCTCCCCTCTGCCCACCTGAGGCCCCGCCCCTTACCCCAGGTCCCCACTCTCTCTGGGACCCGGATGTCAGGAAATGCTGCCTGTGGTCATCCCGCCTAGCTGTTGCCCACAGCTGACAGCACGGATGGGTTTCTGTGGGCTCCGCTCAGTCGTCCCTCAGGGGCCTTGCCGTCACTCTGGCAGCACCTGGACTCTCCCCTCTATCGATCTGAGGCCTCGTTCTTTATAACAAGTCCCCAGAGTCTCTCAGACCTGATGGGAAGTAAAGAAAGGCTGCGTGTGTTCATCCCACCCCGGGGCCTCCCAGGACTGACGGCAGGGGCGGGGATCTGTGGGGTCCCCTCTGTTTGGGGCCCAGCGTCTCCTCATTCCTCCCTCAGGTTCCACACCTCAACTCTCTGCAGGACCTGTGATTCTCCCCTCCACCCACCTTAGGCCCCCCCCTTATACCAGGTCCCCAGTGTCTCTGAGACCCAGATGCGGAAGTCAAAACTCCTTGCCAAGTGCTCATTCCGTCCCGGGACCGCCCAGGGCTGATGGCAGGGGCAGGGATCTGTGGGGTCCCCTCTGTCTTCCTTCAGAGTCCTCAGCTGGATCTCTGGCAGGTCCTGGACGCCCCCTGTGTTGATCCGAGGCCGGACCCTCACACCAAGGCTTTCACTGTCCTGAGACCCCCAGGGGGAATCTATGGACAACACATCAGGCCCCCAAGCCCAGGGCTTCCCAGGGCTGAGATGATCCCGCGGGGGTCCCTCAGCCCTCCGTTGGCTACTCACCTTCCCTCCCAGCTGGTAGGGCCCACCCCCCGCCCACCTGACTTTGGTCCCCTGAGACCCAGGCCCTCCCCAGCCAGGACCCCTGAGAGGGAAGCGGGGGTCGGGGGTGGCGCTTATTCCCACAGTCCAGCCGGCGGTCTCTCAGGGCTGACAGCAGGGCCAACCTGGATGCCTTGCGGCCTCCGAGTCCCCCTCACGGTTGTACCTTGACTCCTGCTGGGGCTGGGCTCCTTCCCTCTGCCGACCTGGCCCCGGCCTCCCTGACCCAGGCCCTTCCCTGCCCCTCCCAGGGGGATCAGTGCAGTCCCATCCGGACAGCATGCCGGGGTGGGGGGGCTCCCAGGGCTGTCGGGAGGGCTGCAGATGCATCCCCCTGGGGGCCCTCAGTCCTCCTCTGGTCCTCACCTCGACTCCAGGCAGCACCTGGGCCCCTCCCTCTGCCCACCTGAGACTGTGCCCCTCAGACCGAGCCTCTGAACCCCCGAGATCCCTGAGGAGTTGGGGGCGGCGGGTGGGGGGGGATGGGCAGCCTGACAGCCCGGCCCAGGGTGCCCCAGGAGTCCCAGTACGGGTGGAGTTACATGCTGGGGGACCCTCTGTTCCGGGCCTGCTGGACCCGACCCCTCCATCCTCACTCAGGAGGGTCCTCCTCAACCCCTGAGAGAAAGGCTGCAGTTCCAGCACAGATGCTGGAAGGGGGGCTGCCGTGCCCCTGACCGTGGGGGGAGCACAGAGAACCGCACACCTTCCCCTCGGGGCTCCTCACCAGCCACCAGACTTTGGAAACCTGTTTTAAGAAAGGTTTAGTTTTAGCTGAAGAGGGCTGAGCAGTGGCAGGTGATTTAGGGGAACGCTTGGTTTCATGATTAGATCATATTACCTATCGGAGTTATGTGATTGTCACTTTTTCATCCTCATTCATACTGAGTAATACATTTTACATGTCTGTGTAGTGTAGTGTGTGTCATATATATATCTATATCGATCTATCTCTCTATATATAAAATGTGAGGAGAACATATGTGCTTATATACACATGCATCGACATACCACATGTATATATAGGGAACGCGTCATGTATGTTCCAGTACCCACACTGACGTCATCCACAGGGCCCTGAAGGGCACAGACACTCACGCCCTCTGGGGATGCGGAGAGTCCTCCAGCCCGGCGGTCCCCGTGCTTTGAATGCAGGCTTGGCACCTACCTGACAGCCAGTGTGCCCGGGGAAGTGAGCCTGCAAGAGAACGTGGGGCCACCACGCCGCTGGGGCAGAAGGGAGCAGAGTGGGCAGTGGAAGGAGAGAGCAGGGCCCAAGCCTGAGCATAGGAGCCGCCTTCAGAGGGCCGTGCCTCGGACCCCCACGTCCAGGACCCTTCTCCATCCTCACGCCCTCAGTCCTAGACCCTCACCCTCCTCCCTGGCCCTCGTGTCCATTTCATGAGAGATGGTGACCTGATGGGGCTGGGGAGGCCACGTGGGCAGAATCCAGTGTCAGGCTCTCATGGGCACTAATGCCTGGCTTCCCTGTGTTTTCTCCATTATGTGGCCTGAGGCATCAGCTAGTAGGACCCCGTGGAGGACAGCTGAATCCCCCTTGACTGTTGGGGAGACAGGTCAGGCCAGTGCGGGGATGGGGCTTTGCACGCATATGATGCGTAGCTTGAATAAGAGTCCTTCTAGTGACAAGCTGATCAAATCATGGAGACTCCCTATGCCTCGATTTCTCCATCTGTAAAATGGGCCTCCTAATAGTACAAGGCAAAAGCATTGGTGTGAATTTCCCCATGATGTGACCTGCTTGTAAAAAGCCTGGGCCAAATGAAGTGGTCGGTGGATGTAGCTCTTGTTACTGAGCGTGTAAGAAAGATGCGCCCTCCCCCATGTAGTGAAGGTTCCCAACCAGTACACGTCTTGTGATCCCCGCGTACGTAGATTAGCGCAGTTTTTCTTTTCTCGTGAAAATTTGTTGTCAGGATGCTTGGGCTCGCCTTCCTCTTCTTCTCGCTTGTCCCTGTTCAAGATGAGGCTGTTGATTTGAGGTGTCGCCTCCATTGGAACAGGGGTGTTTGCAGCTTTAGGTCCCAAGTGCCTCTTTGGCCGCGTGCCATAAGTCCTGGGGGCTTTGGTATGTGTTTTCTTCATTTCAAAGTATTTTCTAATTTCCCTTGTGATGCCTTGTCCGTTCCCTGGGCTATTGTTATGGACTGAACTGCGTCCCCCCAAAATGTGCATGTTGAAGCCCTAATCTCCTAGAACCTCAGAATGTCACTGTGACTGGAGTTAGTGGTTCTTAGGTTGAAATGAGGCCATTAGGATGAGGTCTAATCCAAGATGGCTGGTGCCCTTGAGGGAAGAGCGGATCAGCACACGCAAGGAGAGAAGGCAGGGGCTGGGGGTGCGTGCACAGAGGGTGACCACGTGAGGGGCGGTAAGAGCACGGCCACCTGCAACCAAGGAGACTGGCCGCAGTACAAGCCACCCCTGCTGGACCCTCCCTCTCGGCCTCCTGGTCGGAACCACCGTGAGAATCTGTGTCTGCTGTTTCAGCCCCTCATCCTGTGCCGTGGGATTTGGCATCGTCCCAGACTAATGCGGGTATTTGGGGACGCACGGCTCAATTTCCCTCTCTTTGCAGATTTCCCACATTTCCTTCTGTCATTGAGGTCTAATTTCACTCTCTTTTGGCCAGAGAACGTACTTTGTATGATTTCAGCCCTTTTGTTTGTATCCCCTTAAGTTCACTGGGGGATGCTGTGTGGCCTGACGCGTGGAGTACCCTGGAGAACGTTCTAGGTACGCTTGACGAGCACGTGTCTATTCTGTTCTTGGGGCTAATAGTCTACACGTGTCATGAGACCTAGTCTTTGCACAGTGCTGTTCAAATCTGTGATTCCCTTACTGCGGTGCTGTCTGGTCGCTGGACCCATAATGAAAGCAGGCTGTGCTAGTCTGCTTAGAGCTGCCATAGCAAGGTCCCACAGAGGAGGTGGCCAAAACTACTGAAATGTACTGGGTCCCAGTCCTGGTGGCTAGAAGTCCAACCTCAACTTGCTGGAAAGTGCAGTTCCAGGTGAGGGAAGGCGTCTCGTCCTGGCTCGCACACAGCTGGTTTTCTCTTGGTCCCTCACTTGGCTGCTTCCCTGCACAGGTTGGGGGGGGGAAGGGAGGGAGGGAGGGAGGGAGGGAGGGAGAGAGAGAGAGAGAGAGAGAGAGAGAGAGAGAGACAGGATGGAGGGAGGAATCAAAAGCAAGAGAGAGAGGGACGGCGGGAAGGAGAGAGAGAAGGGGAATGAGGGAGGGAGAGAGGCGGTAGGGAGTGAAGGAGAGAGGAGAGAGAGAGAGAGAGAGAGATGGAGGGAGTGATAGAGGGGAAGGGAGGAAGGGAGAGAGAGAGGGGAAGGGGGAGGGAAGGAGGGCAAGAGGGAAGAGGGGAGGGAGGGAGAGACAGGGAAGGGAGAGAGAGATAAGGAGCAGGGAAGGAGGGAGAGAGGGGGAGGGAGGGAGAGAGATAAAGGGAGGGGTGGCGAGGGAGGGAAAGAGAGCGGGGGAGGAAGGTAGGGGGAGAGAGAGGGAGGGAGCAGGGAGAGGGGGGCAGAGGGGGAGGGAGGGATGGAGAGAGAGAGGGACGGAGGGAGAGAGAGGGAGGGAGGATGGGAGGGAGGAAGAGAGGGCGAGGGAGGGAGAGAGGGAGGGAGATCTTCGGTGTCTCTTCCTCTTTTCCAAAGGACACCGCTCTTGTCAGACTAGGGCCCCACCCTTGTGACCTCATTTAACCTTACTGACTTCCCCAAGGGTGCTATCTCCAAATACATGCACCTTGGGATTAGCACTGCAACAGGTGGACTTAAGGGTTGGGGTGGGAGCTGGGGGATCCATTTGAATCCATCACAGGGGGGACCGAAGTCTCCCACTTCTATTGTAGACCGGTTTCTTCCGTCCCTTCTGTCCATTTTTGCATCGTTCATTTGGGGCACTGCTGTTGGGCTGCTCAAGAGACCCCCATGACGTGCACTAGCTGTGGCATCATGACAGACGGGAGCGGCAGATGGGACCACCCGTCACCCGGGCAGACCCGGGGCTCCTCTGGCTGCTGGTGCTTGGATCATTCCTGGTACCTTGAGTCTACTTCCCCTCCTCCCCCAACCCACCTTTTTTTCCCTTTTCTGTGTTTTTGGCTACCCCACAAGGCTTGGGGGATCTTAGATCCCCGACCAGGGATTGAACCCGGGCCACCGCAGTGAAAGCATAGAGTCCTAACCCCTGGAACTCCAGGCAATTGCCGCTCCCCGCCCCCTCCTTAGCAGTGTTTGGAAGGGGATGTTGCCCTATCGCTGTGACAGCCACAGAGTCCTGGCCAGGTCCCCCGGCCCATCCCCCACACGTGGAGGCAGCAGCTGTGAGCTGGGGGTGTGTCCTGGCCTTCAGTGCTCTGTACACACCACTGGGGGCTGACCACAAGGACTCGCGGTATAAACTCGACACCCCAGCGCCCAGAGGGTGGTGGAGCATGGCGCCCTTGAAGTGTTTAGCTCGAAAGGCAAGGAAAAGAGAAGCAGGAAAATGTCTCCAGACGCAGGACCTGCAGTGAAAAGCAAACCTCAATCCTGCTGTCCAGACACCAGAGAGCACCCCCAAACTGAACACCCGCAGGCCCCTGCCAGGGACCGTCACCTCCACACCTGTGCGTCTCAGGACAGGAAGGGCTCTTTTCAGACCTCTGACCGGGGAGGCCTGAGCTCTTCTCATCTGTCAAATCGAGACCCTGCTGGACACGATGCCCCCGCAACTGTGAAGTCGCGGGTGCCAGGGCCTTCCTTGTGCTTGTCCAGCCCTTCAAGGGTCTTTCTAGTGAGTGGACACAGGGCGTCTGAGGGGCTTCTCCAGGTGTCTGCTAGGTGCCCGCACCGTGCCGGGGGTGGGCTGTCACCTGTCATCGTTTCCTGCTGAGGGGAATCAACTGCTCAGCCACGCCCAGGACGGAGGCGCCAAACACGTGTTGGGTGGAACATCGCTCTCAAGTCCCTGTGCTCTTTATTGCCCTGCAAGGTTCTGGCCGCGTCACCACCTCTGTGTGTCTGCAGGGTCTGCCTGGTCAGGGTCCTCTGTGGGCCTGCCTGGAGGGGCCGGCTATTCCAGGAAAGAGCGGGAGCCCACGCAGCGATGGCAGAAGTGGCTCAGCGGCCAACGGATCAAGGTCAGGGGGGCGGCAGGCCTGGCGGCCACCTCAGGCATCCAGGGTGCGCAAGAGGCAGCAGCGCGGCCCCCGGGAGCTGCGCGGGGTGGGGGGGAAGGCTGAGGACTTGGCGGGGTGCGGCGGCCAGGCCCGGCACGGGCCAGGGAGGACTCATCTGGGCGGGAGGCCAGGAGCAGCAGAGCCAGGGGACCTCGGCTGGCTGGGCCACCTCTGCCAGGACAGGGACTAGAGGGACCAGAACCTGCATGCTGGGATGCGGCGCGGGGGGCTCGGCTGCTGTCCGAGGAGGGGCCGGAGCGACAGAGCCAGTCCTGGCCAGGTCGGAGGCATGGTCGACTTGCGGGTGGCTCGGGGTCCCCTGGATGTGCTCAGGATACGGTGGGAGGCCGTCCTGCGGCTCCGCGGCGCTGGGCGCCGGGAGGTGCCCCGGGGCTGCCGGCTCGCCGTCCACCGGCCCGGATGCTGGTTTAGTGCGCACTCTCGGCTTCATCCTCACCAGGAGGTGCGGGCAGTCTCTCTGAAACAGGGGACTGTGGTAGAAGTGTAACTGAGGTCGCAGTTGAGAGAGAAAAGGAAACCCCGAGTCACAAAAGAGTTGCTCGCAAGCAGCAGCCGCCTGGCTGGGCCCCTGGGCGCCCTCCCCCAGCCGACCCAAGGCCTCTTTGGAGAAAGCGGGACCCGTTCCCAGCAGGACGCTGTGCCCCAGCTTTTACATCCCCGAGACTCGCTCACTCACCATCACCTTTCGCCCTTGGAAAATGACTGAACATGGCCCCTTAGTATGAGTACAAGGCCCACGAAAGGGGACTTGGCGTTTGCAGGTACGAGACTGCAACAAGGTTCGGTAGCTTTCTAAGGAAGTGTCCGAATCTCCCCCTGGCCAGCAACTCCAGGGGCCAGATCGGGGACACTGACTGCTTCCCAGGAAGGGACCTGCGCCCCCACTCAAGTGATGCTCTGGAGCTATGGGAGTCGAGGGGGCACACAGACCTCCCCCCTCCCCCCCGGCAGGCCACTGTCCCCGAGCAGGAGGACGGGAAGGGCCAGCGTTGCAGCAGTGTCCTCTTGTCCCCCGGTGTGACTGCGTGTCAGGCACGAGCGGCACTGCCCACGTGTCAGGAATACAGGATGACGCCTTGCCCGCGTGTGCTGTGAAACGATCACCACAGGGGGTCCAGTTCACACGCATCACCTCACACAGACACACCAAAGGGAAAAGGAGGAGGGAGAGAAGTGACGTCCCTGTGCTGAGAACGCTTCGGGTCCCCCCATAACAACGTCCCAACACAGCGCGCGGCACTGCCAGCTCTGGCCGTCACGCCGGTCCCCAAGTACCACCTTTAAAGGAAGCTCTCCCGACACGCCTGCCGCCGTCCCAGGCGGCCCCGGGGTTGGCACCCGCCCCCCACCCCCGGGCCCAGCGGCTCAGCCCCTGGAGAGGGCTCCTCCCCCGCCGTCCCCCGCCCTCCTTACCTCGCTCAGGACGTGGGCGGGCCGCTCCTTCGTGGACAGGTTGGTCACGCAGAGGGACGTGTGCATGTCCTGGTGCACTTTGCTGAATCCGTAGCAGTTAAGCTGGCGGGTGAAGCTCTTCATACATTCTGTCTTGAACACCTTGTCTAGGCCATCCCTGTCCAAAACCTCCTTTTGAAACAGCGGCCTGTTGATGCCTATGCAAGTCCCGTCTTCATTCCACCAAATGGACGCAAAGCGACTGCTGTTGACGATCGTCCACAGCTTCCTGGGAAACGGGTGGAAGAGCAGGCTGCCTTCCCACACGGCCTCGCAGGCGGTGCGAGGCCCTTTCAACAAAGGCTCTTCCGTCAAATCCTGGAAAGCGGCTTCTCCAGGCAGCAGCCTGAGGTCGGGGTGTCCCGCGGGCACGGGCTGGTCCAGGGCGAGGGACTGGGGGGGTGCAGCTCCCTGAGCCGAGGGCCGGAGCCGCTGTGTCGGGAGGAAGAGGCGCCTCGCCGAAGCCGGGCGCCCTGCCCGCGGCGGGGCCCTTCTCGTCCGCAGCCATGCGGAGCGCGGCGTGTCCCTCCGCCACGTAAACGGGACAGTGCAGCGCGGCCGGCAGCACCCTGGGCTCACACTCCCGCTCAGCCCCTCACAGAAGTGCTCCGGTGGCTCGGGGGTGACATCACAGCCCAGCCAGCAAGTGACATCATAAAGGGCAGGCCCGTCAGCACGTCAGCCTCCTGCTTCACGCCCGTCATCGCAGGGGGCACGAAGACACTCGTGCACGGGTGCAGAGCCACGGGCCGAGCGCTCGTGCAAACCGGGCACGGCCTTCTGGTCCCGGAGCCCCCGGGCCAGGCAGACGTGCACGGACCCACGTGTGGCCCACGAGGTCAGAGGTCCTCCTGTGTGTCCCCTGGCCTTCCGGGCCGTGCACAGCACCCATGATTTCAAGCACGAGCATCGTCCGAGACGCGGCCCACGGTCAAGGGCGCTAAAACTTTACAATTCACCTGTGAACTGGAAGAAAAACCCTCACGACGTCTGGGTCTGCAAAGTGCCTACCTTACCCTCTCCCTGGAGAGGTGTCCCATGGGTGCTGAGCAGGAATCGGACTCTGGACCCCCGCCCTCACCCGCAGCAGCCCTTTCCCTCCATTGCCCACAGCAGAGGCCAGACTCAGATGAAACGTTCAGGGAAATTTATTAAACAGAAACATTGACTGAAACCATTGAACAGAGGGCATAACAACACACAGAGGAACTTCTAACGGCCACCGGAGCCCACGGGTCCCGGCCCTCCCCCTAGGGTCCTCAAAACGGTGCCTCCGCTACACCCCACCCGGCGGCCCTCCGTCTCCCCACAGTCTCCCTTCCTGAGGGCCCCGCGGGTGGCCTCTCGCCAGGAAGATGGGCGCCGGCCATGCCCGCTCCCCGCAGGGCAGACCCTCCATTTCTGGCCCACATGCCCGGGGCCCGGCCCTGCCCTATGGCGGCCACAGGACAGTCCCACAGCAGGGCGCGCGCCACCGAGCCGGGGACGTGGAGTCCCGAGGAACAACGGGATGGCCCAGCAAAACACAAGCCCTGGGGGGCCTCCCGCAGACCTCCTGCAGCCCCGGTCAAGGTCTTCCTTCCCAAGGTCCCAGGTGGGATCCCAGGTCCTGGGGTGGGTGCTGGCTGTGACCTCGTCCATCCCGTCCTTCCCGCCGGCTCCTGGGACTGGGCTCGGGGTCTCCACGCCGCGCAGGGCTTGGGGGAACTGCTCAGAGGAGAACACACGCACATTTCCACAACAACAGGCAGCGCTGGGCCTGAATCTATGCCCAGAAAGCACACGTCGAGCTCACGACACTGGCCCACAGAGACCAGAGCCTTGGCTGGCACGTGGCGCACCTCAGGGCTCTGCGGGGGGGGGGGGGTCGATGGCTAGGGTGTGTGTGTTGGGGGGAGGGGAGCGGGGGCTGGGGGCTTCCTTGACACCTGGGTCCCTCTGGGGCCTACAGGGACACATTTGGGCTTGCCAGTACAGGGAGCAACCTGCCCCAGGGGATGACGAATAGGGGTCCCCTTTCAGGAGGGAGGCCCAGGCACCTTGAGTAGCCCCTAATATGGGGCCAGTAGGCTGCCGGGCCTGGCCTCCCCCTGCCTCCAAGCCTGGGGGCCCCGGGACCTGCTGAGCCTACTGGCCCGAGGTGGACCCCGGGGGGCTCATCTCTGCAGCCCCGTCTTCATTTCCCGGCTCTTCTGGGATGGGCTTGAGCCCCTCCTCGGGGCTCTCCTCGGCCTCCTGGCCTTCTGCCTGGGTGAGGCCCTCTGGCTCCCAGCCAGGACCTCCTGGGGCCACCGGGGAAGCACTGCCCATCCGGCCAGGCATGGGGACTCTGGGGACATCTGAGGGTCCTGCCTGACCTAGGCCCGCAGGGGCGGCAGCACTTCCGTCTTCCTGAGTGGCCGCGGATGCCTTGCTGGTCTCCCCAGGGCCAGGGGCTGCCCTGGCGGCACCATGGTCTTCAGGGCCCGCCTCGCCAGCCTTGGCAGTGCCGGCAACTGCCCCACTGGCCTCCTCACGTGCTGGGTGGTCCTCGGCACTGCCTTCCTTGGAACGGGCGGCCTGGGTGGTGGTATCTTCACCGGCCGGGGAGGCCTTGGTGCCATGTGCAGTGGTGCCTGCGGTGATGGCCACATGGGCCACGGCGGCCTGGGCGGCTGCTGCCAGGCCTCCAACGTCCACACGGGCCTCTTCCTGCCCTGGGAAGTGCTCCCTGCTAGCCGGGTCGGCCTCCCGGGCCTCGGTCTTCTGGATGAGCCGCAGCATCCCCGCAAAGCCGGGAGGCCTCCTCATCAGCCGCATCGTCCTCAGCGTGTCCCGGAGCGTGTCGTTCAGCCGGGCCCGCATCAGCACCTGCCGGGCGCGCGCCTGGTCCGCCATGGCCGGGTGGATGGCCCCCTTCTCCAGGGCCGACTGCAGCAGGCCTTCCAGGCGCATCACGTACGCAGAGAGAGTCTCCTGGGGCCGCTGGGCACAGGTCACGAACTTCAGCCGAGCACTCCCCCGGGGGTCCTTGTTCCCAAACACCTGCACCAGCGCGGCCAGGCAGTCCTGGGCAGCCAGCTCGGGATCTTCCGCCAGGAGGCCGCGCAGGAGGTCCAGCGCGGGGCCGCGCAAGCTCTCCACCAGCCTCCTCCTCCTCTCCCTCTCAGACACGTGGCGCCACAGGTGCAGCATGTCGTTGGCCTGCTCCAGCCAGCTCTCAGAGGACTCTTCCCCGTGGCCCGGCTCTTCCATCCCAGAGAAGGTTCCCAGCTCCTGGTAGCCCATGCTGTCTAGCAGGGGCTGCAAGGCCTGCCTCCACTGCTGGGTCCCGGGCCCTGCCTCACCCATGGCGCCTGCCGCTGTCACAACTGCTTCTTCAGGCGCAGTCATTGCCTCGCCCGTGGGTCCTGCCATACTCAGAAGTCCTGCCACGCCTGCAACATTTCTGTAACCTGCAGCTCCTTCCTCATCTGACTCAGCTCCTGCTTCCCCTTCAGCTCCTGCTTGACCCTCAGCTCCTGCTTCACCCTCAGCTCCTTCTGCACCTGCAGCTCCTTCCTCATCTGACTCAGCTCCTGCTTCACCTTCATCTCCTGCTTCACCTGCAGCTCCTTCCTCACCTGCAGCTCCTGCCTCACCTGCATCTCTTGCCTCACCTGCAGCTCCCTCGTCACCTGCAGCTCCTTCTTCACCTGCATCTCTTGCCTTACCTGCAGCTCCCTCCTCACCTGCACCTCCCTCCTCATCTGCACCTCTCTCACCTCCACCTCCCTCCTCACCTGCAGCTCCTGCCTCACCTTCAGCTCCCTCCTCACCTGCAGCTCCCTCCTCACCTGCAGCTCCTGCCTCACCTTCAGCTCCCTCCTCACCTGCAGCTCCCTCCTCACCTGCAGCTCCCTCCTCACCTTCAGCTCCCTCCTCACCTGCAGCTCCCTCCTCACCTTCAGCTCCCTTCTCACCTAAGGCTTCCTCCTCACCTGTGTCTCCCTCCATACCTGCGACTCCCGCCTCCCCTGCAGCTTCCTCCTCCCCTGCAGTTCCTGAGTGACCTGCAGTTCCTGCCTCACCTGCCCTGCCAACCACTGCTTGTCTCTGGGGCTGCGCAGGGAAATTGGGTCTATCCTGTGAATCAGCATCAGGGGCCTGGGGCAGGCAGACCACAGTCCAGGGCCCTCCCTTGCCTGGTATTTGGCGGGGGAGCAAGCTTCGACTTAAACACTCAGCAAACTCGACCAGGGCAACACTCGACCCCAGCTCCTTTCTGTAGACCTTGCCCAGCACTCGGTACCTGCCCAGGGAACGCAGGGCAGCTTGCACAGCCTCCTGGAACTCCTGGTCTTTGCAGTCATCTGGGATTCCCAGGATGAGCAGAGATCGCTGAGCGTTCACGCCCATCGACCTGCACCAGTCCCGCAATACCGCCAGAGCCATCGCCATCTTCGAGGACCTGAGGGTGGGGGGAAGCGATCAAACAGGTGTGCACAGGCTGCTGAAGTGTGGGAATCGGCCTGTGGGTGCAAAGAGGAGAGGATCATGTTTGTGCCACACAGGCCACCCTACTGCCCCTCACAGCAGCAGCCTGGAGCACCTCCCTGCCCTGTTTGGTTTGTTTGACTTCAGGAAACTTTTTTTATAAATTACATTTATTTACAGGATAGAAGGCTAGGGACTTCCCTGGCGGCGCAGTGGTTAAGAATCCACCTGCCAGTGCAGGGGACACAGGTTCGATCCCTGGTCCGGGAAGATCCCACAAGCCGCGGAGCAACTAACCCCACGCACCGCCACCACTGACCCAGCGCTCTAGAGCCCACGAGCCACAACTACTGAGTCCACGTGACACGACTACTGAAGCCCACATGCCTGGAGCCCGTGCTCTGCAACAAGAGAAGCCACCGTAATGAGAGGCCTGTGCACCGCAACAAAGAGTAGCCCCCGCTCGCTGCACCTAGAGAAAGCCCGCGCGCAGCAACAAAGACCCAACGCAGCCAAAAGAAAGAATAAAATTTAAAAATAATAACAAAAGAGCACTTGTTGCGTACGACTCAAGAAACAATAATAAAATAAAATAAAATAAAATAATTTTTTAAAAAAAGACAGATAGAAGGCTCGTCACCTTTTCTACATTTCTGGTCTCAGTTTTAGGAAACTGCCTTTTTCCCAAGGAATTTTTCAAGTCCTCCAATTTGTTAGCATAAACATTTCCATAATATCCCATAATATTCCCCTATATCCCCTTTTTTAATGTACATCTGATCTGTAACGTTGGCCCTCTCTCATTCCTCATATTGGTGATCAGCGTTCTTTCTATTTTTCCGTGATTCATCGTTCTAGGACTTTCTCGGTTTCCTTGCTCTTTTGAAAGAAACGCATGGCTTTGTTCATCGTGTCCATAATTTGCTTTCTATCACTGATTTCCTCTCTTAGCTCTCTTATTACTTCATTTTATGTTTCCTTTGCTCTTCTTCTTCTAGCATCTCTAAATGGACTGTTAGCTCATTGATTTTATGTCCTGACTCTTTTCTAACAGAAGCATTTAGAGGAATGCAGTTTCCTCCTGTCGCTTTTTGCTGCCTCCCACTAATTTTGGTAAGTTGTGCTTTTTTAGTATTCACGTTGAAATATTTTCTAAGTCCCTTTGTGATTTTTTTCTTTGATCCATGGGTTTCCCAATATTTGAAGATATATTATCATTAGTACCATCAAATAAAATTCCCCCGTGACGAGAAAACTTATCATGTAAACTTGCAATACTGCTAAATTTATGGAGACATTTTTACAACTCTGGTACGGCGTGTCCGGGTGAATGTGCAAAGCACCCTCGTAAGGAATCTGTGTACTCTGTGTGGAGGCCAGGGCCTTGCCCTGCCCACCCACCTCTGCAATTCCTGTGCCACCCGGACAGAGGCGACCTGAAGCTCTCGATGCCTCATGCAGCGGGCCAGAGCCCCTCCCTGGACCCCCACAAATCCATCTGCCATGGCCAACAGCCTCCACCAGATCACAGCAGCCCCAGCGCCTCCCCCTCTCAGCATCACTTACGCCCCCCGTGGCCAGGCGGCTCCTCCCCGGCCCCTCGCACTACATCCCCTCCATACACCCTCCCCCACCCACCAGCTGGTGGCGCTCTGCTCTGGGCCCTGGAAGCCGGGCGCCCCGCCATGCGTACGGGCCAGACTGCCTCTCTCACCTCCCCACACCGGGGAGTCCTCCCCCGAGCACACTCAGCGCCGGGGGCTCTCGCTTCTCGTACCCCAGACGCACAGCCCACCCGTCTTGCCCCCGCTCACCCGGGAGCTGGAGCCCCCTAACTGCCACGAGCGTCCGCCCCCCCGCCCCTCCCCGGCGGGAGCTCCCCTAATGCCTACCACACCCGCGCCCGGGAGTCCTCCCCATCGACCCCCGCCTCAGCCAGGAGTAGCTCCCCCTTCCTCCCGCCACACGCAGGAACCGTTAGCCCTCCCTTCCGGTCTCGGCCCCGGGGGTGGGGGGTGAGGGGGGTTGGGGGGGTGGGGGATGGGGCCCGGCCGTCCCGTGCTCCCCACCCCCGCAGCCAGTCATCCTCTCCTCTGGCCCCAAAGCCGGCCCCACCCGACCGGCAGCAAGCCCTCCGCTCCGGCCCCCCCACCCACGCTTAGCCATTAGCCCCACCCTCTGCACCCCGACTCCAGAACGCCCCCCACCAGCCACCCCGGAAACCAGCGGTCCTCCCCTCTGACCCGCTCACTGGGGGACCCTTCCCTCAGCCCCCCTTCAGCCCGCTACCCTCCGCCGCCGCTCCCCCACTCCCAACCGAGCAGCCCGTAGCCCTCCCCCGACCTCCACTCCTTCCCAGGGGCCCCGGTACCTGCGGAGTCCAGCCCCCGGCAAAGCCCCCGCCTGTCTCCTGACTTGCTCTGACTCTGTGGATGGCTCCGGAGTCCGGCTCACGAGGGGCTGAAGAGCTCGTCTCAGCAGAGCAGCCAGGAACTGTGCTGCCGACTGTCCCAGGCACTCTGTGCGAACGCCACGTGCGTTTCCGGCTGCTCCCGGAAGCCCCAGGAAGATGAGGGAGAACGTTCTAGACGTCTCTTTACAGGGAAAGTGGTTGGATCAGAAGAGCACGTGAGGAGGGGCTTTGCTACGGAAGCACCAATAGCCACGCGCACTGAGGGCCTGAGGTCCCAAGGCTTGGCGCCTCCGGAAGCAAAAGACACGCCCATTGGCCTTCCACCAATAGGAAGGCCTCCCTGCAAGGCTGCGGAGTTGGGGGAGCAAACTTGGCGATGCAGAGCCCATTGTGGCAAGTACGTCCACTTGTCTTCACAGGTGGTTTTCTACTGTGATTGATAATGTCATAAACCTATTCTTATTTCTTTGGTTTGTTTTAATTTTTGAATTTTATTTTATGTATTTTTTTAGACAGCAGGTTCTTATGAGTTACCCATTTTATACATATTAGTGTACATTTGTCAATCCCGATCTCCCAATTCATCACACCCCCCGCCCGCCCCCACCATTTTCTCACCTTGGTGCCCATATGTTTGTGCTCTACGTCTGTGTCTCTATTTCTGCCCTGCAAACCGGTTCATCTGTACCATTTATCTAGGTTCCACATATGTGCATTAATACACGATATTTGTTTCTCTCTTTCTGACTTCCTTCACTCTGTATGACAGTCTCTAGATCCATCCACGCATCTACAAATGACCCAATTTCGTTCCTTTGTACAGCTGAGTAATAAATAATAGTCATAAAGCTCTTCTTCATATGGACTGATTTCTTGTCTAGTTGTATCAACTAGCCATCTTCTCACATGGCACAAAAGAATGAGGCAGCCGTCTGGGGCCTCTTTTATAAGGGAGGTAATCATTCATGAGGGCTCCCCCCTCATGGGCTAATCACTTCCTAGGGCCCCACCTCCAAATCCCATCCCTTTGGGGGTTAGAATTTAACAGGTGAATGAGGGGCAGAGGTTTACAAATATTCAGTCCATAGCAGTGTCTGTCCAACTATTGTTGCTCCTATGTTCCCTTTTTCCTGCTGAGATAGTCAAGGTTTTCATTTACATTTTAACTTCTCTACTGCCTTTTTAGGCAATTATCAGTTTTCACTAAAACTTTACAGTTCACCTATGAAATGGAAAAAAGCGCTCACCATCTCTGGGTCTGCAAAGTGCCTACCCTACCCTCTCACTGGAGAGGTGTCCCATGGGTGCTGAGCAGGACTCCGACGCTTGACCCCCGCCCTCACCTGCAGCATCCCTTTCCCTCCATTGCCCACAACAGAGGCCAGACCCAGCTGAAACTTTCAGAGAAATTTACTAAGAGAAACTTTGACTGAAACCATTGAACAGAGGGCATGATAACACAGAGAGGAACTTGTAACAGCCACCAGAGTCCGGGGGTCACGGCGCCCCCACCAGTGTCCCCAACAATGTGCCTCCACTACACCCCACCTGGCGGCCCTCCATCCCCCCACTGCCTCCCTTCCTGAGGGCCCTGCGGGTGGTGTCTCGCCAGGAAGATGGGTGCCGGCAATGCCCGCTCCCCCAGGTCAGCCACTCCCCCTCTGGCCCACATGCCCGGGGCCTGGCCCTGCCCTATGGCTGGAACAGGAAAGTCCCACGACAGGGCACCCACCACTGAGTGGACGACGGGGTGTCCCGAGGGACAACGTGGTGGCCTTCAGTTGTACTGCTAATTACTTTCACATTTCCAAGTAAATTCCTATTCCAATGCCATGTTATCTTGTTCATCATCACAAAATAATATGGGAATCTTACAATTTGTTTTACACAATTGCAAAACTCTTGTCATTGAACTGAACTAATGCAAATACATGTGTGATTAATGTCATTTGCAAACTTAGATACTGAAGCTTATTAAACCTTCTTTTAAATGAGACAATATGTGAAAAATTCCCAAAGAAAACAGAGATGAAATTCCATGTCATCTTACACAACAGGAACCCAAAGATGCTACACACCATGTTCCCCCCACTCGCAGGGGCCCTCACTACTTGGAAACTCGACTGTTCTCTCTTCAAACTCCGAGTGAAGGACCAGTCTCACTTGCTACCAGTGAACTTGGGCCTGGAAGTAGCCTGGCTGCTGCTCTGGCTCAGGCTCCCTCTTCCTCGTCGCTCACACCCTCTGCACACAGGGATGGGAAGGACCTGGGATCCAAGATACTGACCCTGAGCAGATGCTGCAGGACCTGCCACTTGCTGGTCTCCGCGTAGGCCCGGGCACCCCACAGGAACTCGTAGTGGGCAGGGTCGCTGTGGGGCACCTGCCGGTACTCCAGGTAGCCCTCCTGCACCCACACTTCGGTGAGCAGCTCCCTGGGCTCCACATAGGTGCAGGGCTCCCTCCCGGCACACAACCCCATGTTGCCGAGCACTCCCCACACCTCCTCCTCAGGGGCGCGGTCACCGAACAGGGTGATCACGCCCAGGACCAGCACCAGGAGGCCGGCCTCGGGCGTGCTCTGCCCGTCGCTCAGCACCGCATCCCAGGTGAGGCCCAGGGTGGGGACCAGGACATAGGCGCGCTCGCGGGGGTCCACCTCCTTCACGTCCAAGCCAAACAACAGCTGCATGCACTCGCAAGCGTGGCTGAAGACCACGGGGAAGTGGTCCCGATGCTCCCGGAGGACCATACTCAGCATCTCCGCCTTGGACGTCGGCTCCCTGGGGCGATACTTGAGCAGGAATGCCACCAGGTCAGCCATCAGCACAACAAGTGCCTCCTGGGGCAAGGACTCTGCATAGGTGGAGAAGGAGGGTGCTCCAGGGGAGGCGGAGGACCAGGGGGATGTGGCCTTCTCCCCCGCAGCCCCCAGCAGCAGCGCCTCCACTGGACCTGGGCCGGGACTGGGGCCTGAAGGTCGGCCTGAGGCTGGCGGAGCTCACTCATCTCGACCGGGGACCTGATCACTGGGGTCGAGCCGCCCACGGGAGTGTGCGCACAGATGACAGGCGGGGACCTCATACCTGGGGAAGAGAGGGGGTGTGAGCGGCCTCGGCGGAGAAAGGCACCCTGGGCAGCTCTGACAAAGGCCACTTACAGGTCTCCTCTTAAAGGCTGCCCTCGGGCCTCACAGGGGCACTCCTCCTGGGCGGCCTGTCCCCTGCCAACCTGAAGAAGGAAGTGAGGGGGCTCCTCAGGGTGCAGCCAGCACAGCCCCAGGTTCTGGGGCTGTCAGGGGGGTGGGGTGACTTGCATGTTGTGGGGTGCCCTCTGTTCTGGGAGGGGGAGCCCCTGGGCACACACTCAGGGCATGCACCTCCCCTTGACTCCTGGCGCTGCCTGGGACTCCTCTGCTCTGTGCCCTGAGGACACGGTCCTCAGACCTGGGCCTTCGCCTCCCGGTTCCTGGAGCCCCTGTAAGAGGAATGGAGGGCCGCATCTCTTGTGTAGACTGTGGCACAACTCTGGGCCTCGGTGCTGGTAGGAGGATTGGGCTGGACTCTGTGAGGTCCCCCCAGTTCTGAGTTCTGGGGTGGGTGGTCCCCTCGGGGCTCGCTCGTCGTGCTCACTGTTCCCCTTAAGGGCTTGGACCCTCCCCTTTGTAGACCAGAGGAGAAACTCAGAACAGGACCCCGAATCTGAACAGAAAGCAGGAAGGGGGTCCCACAGGTGGCCGCACCTGCCCGGGGCCTCCCGAGGGTCCTAGGATGGAGAGATGCTGGGTCCTCACCTCCTCCTCACATCCTGCCTGGCCTCCCAGTGCTGACCACAGGGGCAGGTTTCTGTTGAGGCCCCTGTTCCAGGGCTGGGGGTCTGCTCAGTCCTCCCTCGGGGGCCTGGGAGTCCACCCTCTGCGGACCTGAAGGCTCACCCCTCACACCAAACACCTGACCTCCTGAGGACCCCGACCCAGAGGTCAGGAAACATCTCATCTGCTGACCGTGCTCTGGCGCCTCCAAGGTCCCCGCGGAAGGGCAAAGGATCCCTCCCTGTGTTGGGGTCTAACGTCCTCAGTCCTTCCTTCCTCGCGTGCAGGCTGGACTCTGGGCAGGACCTGGGATTGTCCCGTCTGCCAGTGTGAGTCCCTGCTCCTTATACCAGGTCTCCAGTCTCTCAGAGACCCTGACGTCAGGACAGGCCTACCGTGCTCATCCCGCCCCGGGGCTTCCCACGGCCACCTGCAAGGGCGGTGATCTGGTGGGTCCCTTTTCTCCTCCCTCAGGGTCCCCTCAGTCCTGCCTAAGGGCCCTAACCTTAGTCCACCAGGGACCTGACATTTTACCCTCTGCGCTCATGAGACCCCGCCCCTTATCCCAGGTCCCCAGCTTCTCTGAGACCCGGAAGTCAGGAAGTGCTGATGTGTTCATCCCGCCCTATGACCTCAAGGGGCCAACTCTGTTCTGGGGTCCACGTTTTCCTCAGTCCTCCCTCAAGGCCCTCACCTTGACTCCACGCAGGACCTGGGATTCTAGCCATAGCACACCTGAGAGCGGACGGTTATACCTGTTCTGAAGCCTCTCTGAGACCCGGATACGTAAGTGAGGACTCGCTGCCAAGTGCTCATTCCGCCCCAGGGCCACCCAGGACTGAAGGCAGGGAAGGGTATAAGGGTCAGGGTCTCACAGAGACAGCGGAGCGGGTATAAGGGGCGGGGTCTCATAGAGGCTACGGAAGGGTATAAGGGGCGGCGTCTCAGGCGGGCACAGGAGAGAATCCCAGGTCCTGCGTGGAGTCAAGGTGAGAGCACTTAGGGAGAATTGAGGGGAGCCTGGACCCCAGAACAGAGCTGGTTGTTGGAAGCCATACGGCGGGATGAGCACATGCAGCACTTCCTGACATCCGGGTCTCAGAGACGCTGGGGAGGGGGTGTAAGGGGCAAGGTCTCAGAGAGGCTGGAGAGGGGTTATAAGGGGCGGGGTCTCAGGCGGGCACAGGAGAAAATCCCAGGTCCTGCGTGCAGTCAAGGTGAGGGCCCTGAGGGAGAACTCAGGGGAGCCTGAACCCCAGAACAGAGTTGGCCCTGGGAGGACATAGGGCGCGGTGAGCACCTGCACCACTTCCTGACATCCCAGTCTCAGACTCTAGGGAGGGGGTGTAAGGGGCGGGGTCTCAGGCGGGCACAGGAGAGAATCCAGTGACTGCTTGGAGTTCAGGTGAGACCACTGAGGGAGGAGGAGGGGAACCTGGATCCCAGAACAGAATTGGCCCTTGGAGAACATAGGGCGGGATGAACACGTGCAGCACTTCCTGACATCCGGGTCTCACAAACGCTGGGGAGGGGGTGTAAGGGGCGGGGTCTCAGAGTGGCTGAGGATGCGGTATAAGGGTCGGGGTGTCTGGTGGGCACAGGAGAGAATCCCAGATCCTCCGTGGACTCAAGGTTAGGGCCCCGAGGGAGGACTGAGGGGAGCCTGGACCCCAGAACAGAGTCGGTCCTGGGAAGCCATACGGCAGGATGAGCACATGCAGTACTTCCTGACATCCGGGTCTCAGACACGCTGTGGAGGCGGAGCACGGGGTGGGGGCTCAGAGAGGCTGGTGAGGCGTTATATGGGTCGGGGGTCTGGTGAGCAAGGTAGAGAATCCCAGGTCCTGCGTGGAGTCAAGGTGAGGGCCCTGAGGGAAGACTGAGGGGAGCCTGGACCCCAGAACAGAGTTGGCCCTGGGAGGCCATAGGGCGGGATGAGCACGTGCAGCAGTTCCTGACATCCGGGTCTCAGAGACGCTGCGGAGGGGGAGCACGGGGCGGGGTCTCAGAGAGGCTGGGGAGGTGATATATGGGTCGGGGTTCTGGTGAGCGAGGTAGAGATTCCCAGGTCCTACATGGAGTCAAGGTGAGGGCCCTAAGGGAGGACTGAGGGGAGCCTGGACTCCAGAACAGTGTTGGCCCTGGGAGTCCATAGGGCGGGATGAGCACATGCAGTACTTCCTGACATCCGGGTCTCAGAGACGCTGCGGAGGGGGAGCACGGGGCGGGGTCTCAGAGAGCCTGGGTAGGCGGTATAAAGGTCGGGGTGGCTGATGGGTACGGGAGAGAATCCCAGGTCCTGCGTGGAGTCAAGGTGAGGGCCCTGAGGGAGGACTGAGGGGAGCCTGGACCCCAGAACAGAGTTGGCCCTGGGAGGCCATAGGGCGGGATGAGCACATGCAGTATTTCCTGACATCCGGGTCTCAGAGACGCTGCGGAGGGGGAGCACGGGGCGGGGTCTCAGAGAGCGTAGGGAGAGGGTATAAGGGTCGGGGTGTCTGGTGGGCACAGAAGAGAATCCCAGGTCCTGCATGGAGTCTAGGTGAGGGCCTTGAGGCAGGACTGAGGGGAGCCTGGATCCCAGAACAGAGTTGGCCCTGGGAGGCCATAGGGCGGGATGAGCACATGCAGTACTTCCTGACATCCGGGTCTCAGAGATGCTGGGGAGGGGGAGCACAGGGCGGGGTCTCAGAGAGGCTGGGTAGACGGTATAAAGGTCGGGGTGTGTGATGAGTACGGGAGCCAATCCCACGTCCTGCGTGGAGTCAAGGTGAGGGCCCTTAGGGAGGACTGAGGGGATCCTGGACCCCAGAACAGAGTTGCCCTTGGGAGGCCATAGGGCGGAATGAGTACGTGCAGCACTTCCCGACATCCGGGTCTCAGAGACGCTGGGGAGAGGGAGCACGGGGCGGAGTCTCAGAGAGGCTGGCGGGGGGGTATAAGGGGCGGGATCCTAGGCGGGCACAGGAGAGAGTGCCAGGTCTTATGTGGAGTCAGGGTGAGAGCACTGAGTGTGGACTGCGGGGAGCCTGGATCCCAGGGCCAAGTTGGCCCTTCGAGACATAGGGCAGGATGAACAGCTTCAGCACTTCCTGACATCCGGGTCTCAGACACCCTGGAATGGGGGAGCACGGGGCGGGGTCTAAGCGAGGCTGCAGAGGGGGTATCAGTTGCGGAGTGTCTGGTGGGCACTGGAGAGAATCCCAGGTCCTGTGTGGAGTCAAGGTGAGGGCCCTGAGGGAGCACTGAGGGCAACCTGGATCCCAGAATTGAGTTGGTCCTGGGGGGCCGTCACGTGCAGCACTTCCTGACATCCGGGTCTCAGAGAAGCTGGGGACCTGGGATAAGGGGCGGGGTCTCATGAGCGCAGAGGGTAAAATGTCAGGTCCCTGGTGGACTAAGGTTAGGGCCCTTAGGCAGGACTGAGGGGACCCTGAGGGAGGAGAAAAGGGACCCACCAGATCACCGCCCTTGCAGGTGGCCGTGGGAGGCCCCGGGGCGGGATGAGCACGGTAGGCCTGTCCTGACGTCAGGGTCTCTGAGAGACTGGAGACCTGGTATAAGGAGCAGGGACTCACACTGGCAGACGGAACAATCCCAGGTCCTGCCCAGAGTCCAGCCTGCACGCGAGGAAGGAAGGACTGAGGACGTTAGACCCCAACACAGGGAGGGATCCATTGCCCTTCCGTGGGGGCCTTGGAGGCGTCAGAGCTCGGTCAGCAGATGAGATGTTTCCTGACCTCTGGGTCGGGGTCCTCAGGAGGTCAGGTGTTTGGTGTGAGGGGTGAGCCTTCAGGTCCGCAGAGGGTGGACTCCCAGGCCCCCGAGGGAGGACTGAGCAGACCCCCAGCCCTGGAACAGGGGCCTCAACAGAAACCTGCCCCTGTGGTCAGCGCTGGGAGGCCAGGCAGGATGTGAGGAGGAGGTGAGGACCCAGCCTCTCTCCAACCTAGGACCCTCGGGAGGCCCTGGGCAGCTGCGGCCACCTGTGGGACCCCCTCCCTGCTTTCTGTTCAGATTCGGGGTCCTGTTCTGAGTTTCTCCTCCGGCCTGCAAAGGGGAGGGTCCAGGCCCTTAAGGGGAACAGTGAGCACTTCGAGCGAGCCCCGAGGGGACCACCCACCCCAGAACTCAGAACTGGGGGGACCTCACAGAGTCCGGCCCAATCCTCCTACCAGCACCGAGGCCCAGAGCTGTGCCACAGTCTACACAAGAGGTGCGCCCTCCATTCCTCTTACAGGGGCTCCAGGAACCGGGAGGCGAAGGCCCAGGTCTGAGGACCGTGTCCTCGGGGTACAGAGCAGAGGAGGCCCAGGCAGCGCCAGGAGTCAAGGGGAGGTGCGTGCCCTGAGTGTGTACCCAGGGGCTCCCCCCCAGAACAGAGGGGACCGCACTACACCCAAGTCACCCCACTGCCCTGTCAGCCCCAGAACCTGGGGCTGTGCTGGTTGCACCCTGAGGAGCCCCCTCACTTCCTTCTTCAGGTTGGCAGGGGACAGGCTGCCCAACAGGAGCGCCCCTGTGAGGCACGAGGGCAGCCCTTAAGAGGAGACCTGTAAGTGGCCTTTGTCAGGGCTGCCCAGGGTGCCTTTCTCCGCTGAAGCCGCTCACACCCCCTCTCTTCCCCAGGGATGAGGTCCCCGCCTGTCATCTGTGCGCACACTCCCGTGGGCGGCCCGACCCCAGTGATCAGGTCCCCGGTCGAGATGAGTGAGCTCCGCCAGCCTCAGGCCGACCTTCAGGCCCCAGTCCCGGCCCAGGGTCCGGTGGAGGCGCCGCTGCTGGGGGCTGCGGGGGAGGAGGCCGCATTCCCCTCGTCCTCCGCCTCCCCTGGAGCCCCCTCCTTCTCCGCCTATGCCGATCCCTTGCCCCGCGAGGCACTTGCTGTGCTGATGGCTGACCTGGTGGCTTTCCTGCTCTTCAAGTTTCGTACCGGGGAGCCGACCTCCGAGGTGGAGATGCTGAGTACGTTCCTCCGGGAGCATCAGGACCACTTCCTCGAGGTCTTCAGCCTCGTTTGCGAGTGCCTGCAGCTGGTGTTTGGCTTGGATGTGAAGGAGGTGGACCCCCGCGAGCGCACCTACGTCCTGGTCCCCACCCTGGGCCTCACCTGGGATGCGGTGCTGAGCGACTGGCAGTGCACGCCCGAGGCCAGCCTCCCTGTGCTGGTCCTGGCCATGGTCACCCTGTTTGGTGACCGCGTCCCTGAGGAGGAGGTGTGGGGAGTGCTAGGCACCCTTGGGTTTTGTGGCGGGAGGGAGCTGCTCACCGAAGTGTGGGTGTGGACGGGCTACCTGAAGTACCGGCAGGTGCCCCACAGCGACCCTGCCCGCTACGAGTTCCTGTGGGGTCCCCGGGCCTATGCGGAGGCCAGCAAGTGGCAGGTCCTGCAGCATCTGCTCAGGATCAATAGCATGGATCCCAGGTTCTTCCCATCCGTGTCTGCAGAGAGCGTGAGCGATGAGGAAGAGGGAGCCTCAGCCAGAGCAGCAGCCAGTCCCACGTCCAGCAGCTTCTCCCGTGGGGCAGGAAGGGGGGCTGACCCTTCACTCTGAGTTTGAAGAGGGAGCGGTCAGCCTTCTAAGCAGTGAGAGCCGGGCGAGTTGGGGGAAGCCGGTGTGCAGCATCTTTGGGTTCCTGTTGTGTATGTTGACATGGACTTCCATGTCTGTTTTCTTTAGGAATTTTTCAAATGTTGGTTCTTTGAATAGAAGACTAAACAAGCTTCAGTGTCTAACTTGGTGTATGACGTTAATCCCACAGGTATTTGCACTAATTCAGTTCAAGAACAAGAGTTTTGCTGTTTGTAAGAGAGGTTGGGAAATCTCCCAGTTCGTTTTGTGACCGTGTACAAGATAACAGGGAATTGGAATCAGAACTGCTCTGGAAACGTGGAAGTACTTAGCAGTGATATAGATGGGGGAAGAAATAGAAAAATAAAAGCCATTGTTGTTCCAATTCTTGCTTCCCTGTCTTGTCTGTCATTCTGTAAATAAAACGAACTATCTCCGTTGAGTTGGATTTGCACGGGTATTTTAAGAAAGTAGGAGAAGGTTCATCGGCGTCAATAAGCCCCCTGCCCACTGGCTTGTTTGTTCCGCAGACCTCCACGGAGCCTCTGCTCTCCGGAAGGGCCTGTGTTAGTAGCGGGAACGCTAGGAAAAGCAGGACACACCCGCACCTAGAGTGATGGTCTAGGAGCCACTGTCACATGAGGAAAGTGGTGAGACGTCCCCTAAGTCCCACAGAATAAGACAACATGGGACGAGGCGGTGGGGCTCCAGGAGCGAGCCCTGAAGTGTTAAGTGCCCCGAGCCAGGGCACTTTGGGCCTTTGGGAAGTGGGGGTTCCTTCTGTGGGAGGTGATGGTGATGAAGCTGGGTGGTGGCAGCAGCCAGACATGCAGAGGGTGTGTCTTGGGTTGGAGGGGAAAGTCTGAAATGGGACATTGCTGTGAGATGTCCTTCTGGGTCATGGATAAAGCCGAGAGAAATCTCGCCCTGGGGCAGGAAGGAAGGGGTGCTGGCTCTTGTTGCATTGCAGTGGGCCACAGTGAAGAGGTAGGTGTTTCATACCCGCCATCTGCAAGGATTTCCAGAGAAATGAGGGTCTTGCTCTTTGAAGCCCTGCTCGGTATTTCCGGGGCTGGCCCTCCTCTCCCTGCCCTGGGAGAGCCAATTACCAACTGTATGGAAACGACCATTTTAGTCACCTGGAGTTTACTTTGGCCACTTGTGAGCAAGGTCTAGATTTCAGTGGGATGAAATGAATGAAAATAGGGGGTTTGAAAGAGGAGAGGCTGCCGAAGTGGAAAGGAGTCGCCGTGTGACTGGAATCCTGGGAGCTTTGCGTGAGCTGCCCCCAGCTGGGGAAATCACCACCCTTCCCTCCATGCCGACAGACACACACACACACACACACACACACACATCCAAATTGAATAATATATCCTGCAGGAGTTAAACACACAGAACAGCAATTTTGACTGGTTTTCTATTCCGTTTCCTATGGAGCTGCAAATTCTCTGAGATGTCATGAAAAGAAAGCAATTTCCAGAGGAGAGAGGGACAGAGTCTGGGATCAGAATAATACTAGAAATAAGTCCTAGCCACTAAGGAGCAACGTCCGCCAGTGTCGCCGCGTTCAGGCAGGTGCAGAAATATGGCGGCATCAGAGACCCACAGGTTTGGGCTGTGACCTGGCATCGAAAGGAAGGAGCAACTTCTGGGCCTAATGGGATTGGGAGGTCACTGCAGTGGGAGGTGCAGACGGGGCCGGGGGCTAAAGAGGCGGCCCTCCCTGCTGAGCGCCGTACGACAACGTGAACCTTACGTGGGATCCTGGATTTGAAGCACCTGCCATATAGCAGGTGGGCACTTGGAAAAGGTGGAGAATTTCAGGGCCAATGTAACCTGCTCAGACACTCCTGCCGGAAAAGAAGGGGATTTTGTCATCACAAAAGGTAAGCCCTGCTTTTGTTGAGCCTCTACTAGGCAGTGTGGCATTGGAGAGCCGTCAGGTGCTCGTCCCCATCTTGTCTTCCTCTCCTCCCCGCACAAGTGGGGACACAGCACTGCCAGCGTCCTCTTCACTTAGGAGGGGTCATGGGATGACCCTTTGCCACTGAATTCTGAGCAGAAGCAGTTTTGTCACGGCCATCTGTATCGAAGGCACACCGGGGTCGGGGGTTAGTCCTCAAGCCATGACAACACAGACACAGACCACTGTGCTTCCTCCCCCAGGGTCTTACGTCCGGCGCCTCTGCCCCTTAGATGTGAGATGCCAGACTCTGTGCCTTTAAGGCCCTGGGCAGGGTTGGAGGTGCTCCAGAGAGAGGCTGCCCCACAGGGAGCTGGCGGAGGGCATTTCCCTCAAGCAACCCGCACCCTTAGGTCCTTGAGCTGCACCCATCCGTCCCCGCGGGGCTGTGCTGAGTCTGTCAGGAGGGCAGCCGCCAGCTGCCGAGCGGCCCCGTTGGGGTCGGGGGCGTCCTCGTGGGGCCCAGCCCCGAGTCCCCCTCAGGGTGACCCTGCTGCCCACAGCGCCCACTCTGTCCGGAACCTGTCCCCCGACTAAGAGCCGCTTAGGCCCCGGTCCTGATGACCTCGTGCATGTATGTTTATCTGAAAGTCCCAGAGAAGCATCCCCCACCCCCACCAATATCATGGTTCGGGTGGAGCTGGCAGGACGTGATGCAGCCACTCGGCGAGCCTCCTCGTGGTTGGTAAGTGATGATCGTTGCCGCGGGGATGTGGGGCGAATCTCTGTGCTTCCGACTTATTTTGAAATCATTCCCTACGTAATGCCCAAATGTTTGAGTACACTGATGGCCTTCTGAATGTGACCGTGAGGTTTTGGTTTTTGAGCCTGAGTGCGAGAGGCACAGGCGTGTCCTGTCAGCCACCCGCAGAGCCGCCTAGGACTCTCGTGTCCCCGATCAGGGTGTTTGAGCAGACGGACAGGCTGTAGCAGATGGCAGGGGTGGTCCCCAGGACGCTCCCCCAGGTCCCAGCCACCCGCAGACCCGCAGACCCGCATGAGGGTTTGGAAAGGAGCCAGGCAGGAGAGGGCTTTGGGGTCCCGGTGATGCAGGCTGTGAAGAGGGTCCGCCGCCCCAGAGAGGTGGAAGGAACAGCACCCACCAGATCCCATCTGACCTGCCCTGGGCTGGCCGGGGGAGGCAGGTGGGAGCAGATGCCTCTGCCGGTGAGCTGCAGCCCTGGACCCCAGCAGGAAAGGGGTGCTCTTGGGACAACGGGTGCTCCAGGACCAGAGCCCCGTGGGGCACTGCCGGGGGAAAGCAGGGATTCCTAGTGCCCGTTCGTGCAGTGAACTGACTGATGGGGGACAGTGCTAGCCCAGGGACGGCCGTGGCAGGCAACGCAGCAGCGGCCGGGACACGCCAAGAGCGCCCCAGGGACATTCAGGGAGGCACTTTTCAGGGGGGCAGCAGCACCCTCCCCAGTAGACTCTGGACGAGCACACACCACCCCGGCACCCAGCCAGTCCTGACCAGGGCGGGGCAGGGCACACGGGAGCTGCTGCCCGTCAGCGGGAAGCTCTGACGTTCTCTACGTGTGCTGAGCCTGCCCCCTGAGGGGCTGGTGTGAGTTGTCTCAGCCGTGGCCCTGTTTCCCGAGAAGCCCCCATTCCCCAGCCCCAGCTAAAGTCTGCTCTGAGCTCCAGCCTCCTCGGCAAAGGGCTGACCTCCTGCCTGGCTCTCGCCTACCCTCCTCTGTGGCAAATATCGCCGGCTGCTGCTTTAGGGGCCTTTGTGAGCAAGTGCGGGGACCCGGGCATGTGCCTGTCCGTGGTCCCTGAGCTGGGGCTGGGCACAGGCATAGGGCTGGGTTGGTGGCGGGATGCAGGGTGTGAAGCCAAGTGACATTCAGAAGACAGCAGCAGGGTGTAAAGCCACGTGTGAGCAAGCATCCAGGAGGAGGTGCATCCGCAGGGCCCTGAAGGGCACAGACACTCACGCCGCGTGGGGATGCGGAGAGTCCACCGGCCCGGCGGTCCCCGTGCTTTGAATGCAGGCTTGCCGCCTGCCTGACAGCCAGTGTGCCCGGGGAAGTGAGCCTGCAAGAGAACGTGGGGCCACCACGCCGCTGGGGCAGAAGGGAGCAGAGTGGGCAGTGGAAGGAGAGAGCAGGGCCCAAGCCTGAGCATAGGAGCCGCCTTCAGAGGGCCGTGCCTCGGACCCCCACGTCCAGGACCCTTCTCCATCCTCACGCCCTCAGTCCTAGACCCTCACCCTCCTCCCTGGCCCTCGTGTCCATTTCACGAGAGATGGTGACCTGATGGGGCTGGGGAGGCCACGTGGGCAGAATCCAGTGTCAGGCTCTCATGGGCACTAATGCCTGGCTTCCCTGTGTTTTCTCCATTATGTGGTCTGAGGCATCAGCTAGTAGGACCCCGTGGAGGACAGCTGAATCCCCCTTGACTGTTGGGGAGACAGGTCAGGCCAGTGCGGGGATGGGGCTTTGCACGCATATGATGCGTAGCTTGAATAAGAGTCCTTCTAGTGACAAGCTGATCAAATCATGGAGACTCCCTATGCCTCGATTTCTCCATCTGTAAAATGGGCCTCCTAATAGTACAAGGCAAAAGCATTGGTGTGAATTTCCCCATGATGTGACCTGCTTGTAAAAAGCCTGGGCCAAATGAAGTGGTCGGTGGATGTAGCTCTTGTTACTGAGCGTGTAAGAAAGATGCGCCCTCCCCCATGTAGTGAAGGTTCCCAACCAGTACACGTCTTGTGATCCCCGCGTACGTAGATTAGCGCAGTTTTTCTTTTCTCGTGAAAATTTGTTGTCAGGATGCTTGGGCTCGCCTTCCTCTTCTTCTCGCTTGTCCCTGTTCAAGATGAGGCTGTTGATTTGAGGTGTCGCCTCCATTGGAACAGGGGTGTTTGCAGCTTTAGGTCCCAAGTGCCTCTTTGGCCGCGTGCCATAAGTCCTGGGGGCTTTGGTATGTGTTTTCTTCATTTCAAAGTATTTTCTAATTTCCCTTGTGATGCCTTGTCCGTTCCCTGGGCTATTGTTATGGACTGAACTGCGTCCCCCCAAAATGTGCATGTTGAAGCCCTAATCTCCTAGAACCTCAGAATGTCACTGTGACTGGAGTTAGTGGTTCTTAGGTTGAAATGAGGCCATTAGGATGAGGTCTAATCCAAGATGGCTGGTGCCCTTGAGGGAAGAGCGGATCAGCACACGCAAGGAGAGAAGGCAGGGGCTGGGGGTGCGTGCACAGAGGGTGACCACGTGAGGGGCGGTAAGAGCACGGCCACCTGCAACCAAGGAGACTGGCCGCAGTACAAGCCACCCCTGCTGGACCCTCCCTCTCGGCCTCCTGGTCGGAACCACCGTGAGAATCTGTGTCTGCTGTTTCAGCCCCTCATCCTGTGCCGTGGGATTTGGCATCGTCCCAGACTAATGCGGGTATTTGGGGACGCACGGCTCAATTTCCCTCTCTTTGCAGATTTCCCACATTTCCTTCTGTTATTGAGGTCTAATTTCACTCTCTTTTGGCCAGAGAACGTACTTTGTATGATTTCAGCCCTTTTGTTTGTATCCCCTTAAGTTCACTGGGGGATGCTGTGTGGCCTGACACGTGGAGTACCCTGGAGAACGTTCTAGGTACGCTTGACGAGCACGTGTCTATTCTGTTCTTGGGGCTAATAGTCTACACATGTCATGAGACCTAGTCTTTGCACAGTGCTGTTCAAATCTGTGATTCCCTTACTGCGGTGCTGTCTGGTCGCTGGACCCATAATGAAAGCAGGCTGTGCTAGTCTGCTTAGAGCTGCCATAGCAAGGTCCCACAGAGGAGGTGGCCAAAACTACTGAAATGTACTGGGTCCCAGTCCTGGTGGCTAGAAGTCCAACCTCAACTTGCTGGAAAGTGCAGTTCCAGGTGAGGGAAGGCGTCTCGTCCTGGCTCGCACACAGCTGGTTTTCTCTTGGTCCCTCACTTGGCTGCTTCCCTGCACAGGTTGGGGGGAGGGAGGGAGGGAGGGAGGGAGAGAGAGAGAGAGAGAGAGAGAGAGAGAGACACAGGATGGAGGGAGGAATCGAAAGCAAGAGAGAGAGGGACGGAGGGAAGGAGAGAGAGAAGGGGAATGAGGGAGGGAGAGAGGCGGTAGGGAGTGAAGGAGAGAGGAGAGAGAGAGAGAGAGAGAGAGAGATGGAGGGAATGATAGAGGGGAAGGGAGGAAGGGAGAGAGAGAGGGGAAGGGGGAGGGAAGGAGGGCAAGAGGGAAGAGGGGAGGGAGGGAGAGACAGGGAAGGGAGAGAGAGATAAGGAGCAGGGAAGGAGGGAGAGAGGGGGAGGGAGGGAGAGAGATAAAGGGAGGGGTGGCGAGGGAGGGAAAGAGAGAGGGGGAGGAAGGTAGGGGGAGAGAGAGAGAGAGAGGGAGGGAGCAGGGAGAGGGGGGCAGAGGGGGAGGGAGGGATGGAGAGAGAGAGGGACGGAGGGAGAGAGAGGGAGGGAGGATGGGAGGGAGGAAGAGAGGGCGAGGGAGGGAGAGAGGGAGGGAGATCTTCGGTGTCTCTTCCTCTTTTCCAAAGGACACCGCTCTTGTCGGACTAGGGTCCCACCCTTGTGACCTCATTTAACCTTACTGACTTCCCCAAGGGTGCTATCTCCAAATACATGCACCTTGGGATTAGCACTGGTGCTTGGATCATTCCTGGTACCTTGGGTCTACTTCCCCTCCTCCCCCAACCCACCTTTTTTTTTTTTTCTGTGTTTTTGGCCACCCCACAAGGCTTGGGGGATCTTAGATCCCCGACCAGGGATTGAACCCGGGCCACCGCAGTGAAAGCATAGAGTCCTAACCCCTGGAACTCCAGGCAATTCCCGCTCCCCGCCCCCTTCTTAGCAGTGTTTGGAAGGGGATGTCGCCCTATCGCTGTGACAGCCACAGAGTCCTGGCCAGGTCCCCCAGCACATCCCCCACACGTGGAGGCAGCAGCTGTGAGCTGGGGGTGTGCTCTGGCCTTCAGTGCTCTGTACACACCACTGGGCACTGACCACAAGGACTCGCAGTATAAGCTCGACACCCCAGCGCCCAGAGGGTGGTGGAGCATGGCGCCCTTGAAGTGTTTAGCTCGAAAGGCAAGGAAAAGAGAAGCAGGAAAATGTCTCCAGACGCAGGACCTGCAGTGAAAAGCAAACCTCAATCCTGCTGTCCAGACACCAGAGAGCACCCCCAAACTGAACACCCGCAGGCCCCTGCCAGGGACCGTCACCTCCACACCTGTGCGTCTCAGGACAGGAAGGGCTCTTTTCAGACCTCTGACCGGGGAGGCCTGAGCTCTTCTCATCTGTCAAATCGAGACCCTGCTGGACACGATGCCCCCGCAACTGTGAAGCCGCGGGTGCCAGGGCCTTCCTTGTGCTTGTCCAGCCCTTCAAGGGTCTTTCTAGTGAGTGGACACAGGGCGTCTGAGGGGCTTCTCCAGGTGTCTGCTAGGTGCCCGCACCGTGCCGGGGGTGGGCTGTCACCTGTCATCGTTTCCTGCTGAGGGGAATCAACTGCTCAGCCACGCCCAGGACGGAGGCGCCAAACACGTGTTGGGTGGAACATCGCTCTCAAGTCCCCGTGCTCTTTATTGCCCTGCAAGGTTCTGGCCGCGTCACCACCTCCGTGTGTCTGCAGGGTCTGCCTGGTCAGGGTCCTCTGTGGGCCTGCCTGGAGGGGCCGGGTATTCCAGGAAAGAGCGGGAGCCCACGCAGCGATGGCAGAAGTGGCTCAGCGGCCAACGGATCAAGGTCAGGGGGGCGGCAGGCCTGGCGGCCACCTCAGGCATCCAGGGTGCGCAAGAGGCAGCAGCGCGGCCCCCGGGAGCTGCGCGGGGTGGGGGGGCAGGCTGAGGACTTCGGGGGGTGCGGCGGCCAGGCCCGGCACGGGCCAGGGAGGACTCATCTGGGCGGGAGGCCAGGAGCAGCAGAGCCAGGGGACCTCGGCTGGCTGGGCCACCTCTGCCAGGACAGGGACTAGAGGGACCAGAACCTGCATGCTGGGATGCGGCGCGGGGGGCTCGGCTGCTGTCCGAGGAGGGGCTGGAGCGACAGAGCCAGTCCTGGCCAGGGCGGAGGCATGGTCGACTTGCGGGTGGCTCGGGGTCCCCTGGATGTGCTCAGGATACGGTGGGAGGCCGTCCTGCGGCTCCGCGGCGCTGGGCGCCGGGAGGTGCCCCGGGGCTGCCGGCTCGCCGTCCACCGGCCCGGATGCTGGTTTAGTGCGCACTCTCGGCTTCATCCTCACCAGGAGGTGCGGGCAGTCTCTCTGAAACAGGGGACTGTGGTAGAAGTGTAACTGAGGTCGCAGTTGAGAGAGAAAAGGAAACCCCGAGTCACAAAAGAGTTGCTCGCAAGCAGCAGCCGCCTGGCTGGGCCCCTGGGCGCCCTCCCCCAGCCGACCCAAGGCCTCTTTGGAGAAAGCGGGACCCGTTCCCAGCAGGACGCTGTGCCCCAGCTTTTACATCCCCGAGACTCGCTCACTCACCATCACCTTTCGCCCTTGGAAAATGACTGAAAATGGCCCCTTAGTATGAGTACAAGGCCCACGAAAGGGGACTTGGCGTTTGCAGGTACGAGACTGCAACAAGGTTCGGTAGCTTTCTAAGGAAGTGTCCGAATCTCCCCCTGGCCAGCACCTCCAGGGGCCAGATCGGGGACACTGACTGCTTCCCAGGAAGGGACCTGCGCCCCCACTCAAGTGATGCTCTGGAGCTATGGGAGTCGAGGGGGCACACAGACCTCCCCCCTCCCCCCCGGTGGGCCACTGTCCCCGAGCAGGAGGACGGGAAGGGCCAGCGTTGCAGCAGTGTCCTCTTGTCCCCCGGTGTGACTGCGTGTCAGGCACGAGCGGCACTGCCCACGTGTCAGGAATACAGGATGACGCCTTGCCCGCGTGTGCTGTGAAACGATCACCACAGGGGGTCCAGTTCACACGCATCACCTCACACAGACACACCAAAGGGAAAAGGAGGAGGGAGAGAAGTGACGTCCCTGTGCTGAGAACGCTTCGGGTCCCCCCATAACAACGTCCCAACACAGCGCGCGGCACTGCCAGCTCCGGCCGACACGCCGGTCCCCAAGTACCACCTTTAAAGGAAGCTCTCCCGACACGCCTGCCACCGTCCCAGGCGGCCCCGGGGTTGGCACCCGCCCCCCACCCCCGGGCCCAGCGGCTCAGCCCCTGGAGAGGGCTCCTCCCCCGCCATCCCCCGCCCTCCTTACCTCGCTCAGGACGTGGGCGGGCCGCTCCTTCGTGGACAGGTTGGTCACGCAGAGGGACGTGTGCATGTCCTGGTGCACTTTGCTGAATCCGTAGCAGTTAAGCTGGCGGGTGAAGCTCTTCATACATTCTGTCTTGAACACCTTGTCTAGGCCATCCCTGTCCAAAACCTCCTTTTGAAACAGCGGCCTGTTGAAGCCTATGCAAGTCCCGTCTTCATTCCACCAAATGGACGCAAAGCGACTGCTGTGGACGATCGTCCACAGCTTCCTGGGAAAGGGGTGGAAGAGCAGGCTGCCTTCCCACACGGCCTCGCAGGCGGTGCGAGGCCCTTTCAACAAAGGCTCTTCCGTCAAATCCTGGAAAGCGGCTTCTCCAGGCAGCAGCCTGAGGTCGGGGTGTCCCGCGGGCACGGGCTGGTCCAGGGCGAGGGACTGGGGGGTGCAGCTCCCTGAGCCGAGGGCCGGAGCCGCTGTGTCGGGAGGAAGAGGCGCCTCGCCGAAGCCGGGCGCCCTGCCCGCGGCGGGGCCCTTCTCGTCCGCAGCCATGAGGAGCGCGGCGGGGCCCTTCTCGTCCGCAGCCATGCGGAGCGCGGCGTGTCCCTCCGCCACGTAAACGGGACAGTGCAGCGCGGCCGGCAGCACCCTGGGCTCACACTCCCGCTCAGCCCCTCACAGAAGTGCTCCGGTGGCTCGGGGGTGACATCACAGCCCAGCCAGCAAGTGACATCATAAAGGGCAGGCCCGTCAGCACGTCAGCCTCCTGCTTCACGCCCGTCATCGCAGGGGGCACGAAGACACTCGTGCACGGGTGCAGAGCCACGGGCCGAGCGCTCGTGCAAACCGGGCACGGCCTTCTGGTCCCGGAGCCCCCGGGCCAGGCAGACGTGCACGGACCCACGTGTGGCCCACGAGGTCAGAGGTCCTCCTGTGTGACCCCTGGCCTTCCGGGCCGTGCACAGCACCCACGATTTCAAGCACGAGCATCGTCCGAGACGCGGCCCACGGTCAAGGGCGCTAAAACTTTACAATTCACCTGTGAACTGGAAGAAAAACCCTCACGACGTCTGGGTCTGCAAAGTGCCTACCTTACCCTCTCCCTGGAGAGGTGTCCCATGGGTGCTGAGCAGGAATCGGACTCTGGACCCCCGCCCTCACCCGCAGCAGCCCTTTCCCTCCATTGCCCACAGCAGAGGCCAGACTCAGATGAAACGTTCAGGGAAATTTATTAAACAGAAACATTGACTGAAACCATTGAACAGAGGGCATAACAACACACAGAGGAACTTCTAACGGCCACCGGAGCCCACGGGTCCCGGCCCTCCCCCCAGGGTCCTCAAAACGGTGCCTCCGCTACACCCCACCCGGCGGCCCTCCGTCTCCCCACAGTCTCCCTTCCTGAGGGCCCCGCGGGTGGCCTCTCGCCAGGAAGATGGGCGCCGGCCATGCCCGCTCCCCGCAGGGCAGACCCTCCATTTCTGGCCCACATGCCCGGGGCCCGGCCCTGCCCTATGGCGGCCACAGGACAGTCCCACAGCAGGGCGCGCGCCACCGAGCCGGGGACGTGGAGTCCCGAGGAACAACGGGGTGGCCCAGCAGAACACAAGCCCTGGGGGGCCTCCCGCAGACCTCCTGCAGCCCCGGTCAAGGTCTTCCTTCCCAAGGTCCCAGGTGGGATCCCAGGTCCTGGGGTGGGTGCTGGCTGTGACCTCGTCCATCCCGTCCTTCCCGCCGGCTCCTGGGACTGGGCTCGGGGTCTCCACGCCGCGCAGGGCTTGGGGGAACTGCTCAGAGGAGAACACACGCACATTTCCACAACAACAGGCAGCGCTGGGCCTGAATCTATGCCCAGAAAGCACACGTCGAGCTCACGACACTGGCCCACAGAGACCAGAGCCTTGGCTGGCACGTGGCACACCTCAGGGCTCTGCGGGGGGGGGGGGTCGATGGCTAGGGTGTGTGTGTTGGGGGGAGGGGAGCGGGGGCTGGGGGCTTCCTTGACACCTGGGTCCCTCTGGGGCCTACAGGGACACATTTGGGCTTGCCAGTACAGGGAGCAACCTGCCCCAGGGGATGACGAATAGGGGTCCCCTCTCAGGAGGGAGGCCCAGGCACCTTGAGTAGCCCCTAATATGGGGCCAGTAGGCTGCCGGGCCTGGCCTCCCCCTGCCTCCAAGCCTGGGGGCCCCGGGACCTGCTGAGCCTACTGGCCCGAGGTGGACCCCGGGGGGCTCATCTCTGCAGCCCCGTCTTCATTTCCCGGCTCTTCTGGGATGGGCTTGAGCCCCTCCTCGGGGCTCTCCTCGGCCTCCTGGCCTTCTGCCTGGGTGAGGCCCTCTGGCTCCCAGCCAGGACCTCCTGGGGCCACCGGGGAAGCACTGCCCATCCGGCCAGGCATGGGGACCCTGGGGACATCTGAGGGTCCTGCCTGACCTAGGCCCGCAGGGGCGGCAGCACTTCCGTCTTCCTGAGTGGCCGCGGATGCCTTGCTGGTCTCCCCAGGGCCAGGGGCTGCCCTGGCGGCACCATGGTCTTCAGGGCCCGCCTCGCCAGCCTTGGCAGTGCCGGCAACTGCCCCACTGGCCTCCTCACGTGCCGGGTGGTCCTCGGCGCTCCCTTCCTTGGAACGGGCGGCCTGGGCGGTGGTATCTTCACCAGCCGGGGAGGCCTTGGTGCCATGTGCAGTGGTGCCTGCGGTGATGGCCTCATGGGCCGCGGCGGCCTGGGCGGCTGCTGCCAGGCCTCCAACGTCCACACGGGCCTCTTCCTGCCCTGGGAAGTGCTCCCTGCTAGCCGGGTCGGCCTCCCGGGCCTCGGTCTTCTGGATGAGCCGCAGCATCCCCGCAAAGCCGGGAGGCCTCCTCATCAGCCGCATCGTCCTCAGCGTGTCCCGGAGCGTGTCGTTCAGCCGGGCCCGCATCAGCACCTGCCGGGCGCGCGCCTGGTCCGCCATGGCCGGGTGGATGGCCCCCTTCTCCAGGGCCGACTGCAGCAGGCCTTCCAGGCGCATCACGTACGCAGAGAGAGTCTCCTGGGGCCGCTGGGCACAGGTCACGAACTTCAGCCGAGCACTCCCCCGGGGGTCCTTGTTCCCAAACACCTGCACCAGCGCGGCCAGGCAGTCCTGGGCAGCCAGCTCGGGATCTTCCGCCAGGAGGCCGCGCAGGAGGTCCAGCGCGGGGCCGCGCAAGCTCTCCACCAGCCTCCTCCTCCTCTCCCTCTCAGACACGTGGCGCCACAGGTGCAGCATGTCGTTGGCCTGCTCCAGCCAGCTCTCAGAGGACTCTTCCCCGTGGCCCGGCTCTTCCATCCCAGAGAAGGTTCCCAGCTCCTGGTAGCCCATGCTGTCTAGCAGGGGCTGCAAGGCCTGCCTCCACTGCTGGGTCCCGGGCCCTGCCTCACCCATGGCGCCTGCCGCTGTCACAACTGCTTCTTCAGGCGCAGTCATTGCCTCGCCCGTGGGTCCTGCCATACTCAGAAGTCCTGCCACGCCTGCAACATTTCTGTAACCTGCAGCTCCTTCCTCATCTGACTCAGCTCCTGCTTCCCCTTCAGCTCCTGCTTGACCCTCAGCTCCTGCTTCACCCTCAGCTCCTTCCGCACCTGCAGCTCCTTCCTCATCTGACTCAGCTCCTGCTTCACCTTCATCTCCTGCTTCACCTGCAGCTCCTTCCTCACCTGCAGCTCCTGCCTCACCTGCATCTCTTGCCTCACCTGAGGTTCCGTCGTCACCTGCAGCTCCTTCCTCATCTGACACTCCTGTTTCACCTTCAGCTCCTGCTCGACCCTCAGATCTTTCCCCACCTGCAGCTCCTGCCTCACCTGAGGCTCCCTCCTCACCTGCAGCTCCTTCCTCACCTGCATCTCCTGCCTCACCTGCAGCTCCCTCGTCACCTGCAGCTCCTTCCTCACCTGCATCTCCTGCCTCACCTGCAGCTCCCTCCTCACCTGCAGCTCCTGCCTCACCTGAAGCTCCTGCCTCACCTTCAGCTCCCTCCTCACCTGCACCTCTCTCACCTCCACCTCCCTCCTCACCTGCAGCTCCCTCCTCACCTTCAGCTCCCTTCTCACCTAAGGCTTCCTCCTCACCTGTGCCTCCCTCCATACCTGCGACTCCCGCCTCCCCTGCAGCTTCCTCCTCCCCTGCAGTTCCTGAGTGACCTGCAGTTCCTGCCTCACCTGCCCTGCCAACCACTGCTTGTCTCTGGGGCTGCGCAGGGAAATTGGGTCTATCCTGTGAATCAGCATCAGGGGCCTGGGGCAGGCAGACCACAGTCCAGGGCCCTCCCTTGCCTGGTATTTGGCGGGGGAGCAAGCTTCGACTTAAACACTCAGCAAACTCGACCAGGGCAACACTCGACCCCAGCTCCTTTCTGTAGACCTTGCCCAGCACTCGGTACCTGCCCAGGGAACGCAGGGCAGCTTGCACAGCCTCCTGGAACTCCTGGTCTTTGCAGTCATCTGGGATTCCCAGGATGAGCAGAGATCGCTGAGCGTTCACGCCCATCGACCTGCACCAGTCCCGCAATACCGCCAGAGCCATCGCCATCTTCGAGGACCTGAGGGTGGGGGGAAGCGATCAAACAGGTGTGCACAGGCTGGTGAAGTGTGGGAATCGGCCTGTGGGTGCAAAGAGGAGAGGATCATGTTTGTGCCACACAGGCCACCCTAGTGCCCCTCACAGCAGCAGCCTGGAGCACCTCCCTGCCCTGTTTGGTTTGTTTGACTTTAGGAAACTTTTTTTATAAATTACATTTATTTACAAGATAGAAAGCTAGGGACTTCCCTGGTAGCACAGTGGTTAAGAATCCACCTGCCAGTACAGGGGACACAGGTTCGATCCCTGGTCCGGGAAGATCCCACAAGCCGCGGAGCAACTAACCCCACGCGCCGCCACCACTGACCCAGCGCTCTAGAGCCCACGAGCCACAACTACTGAGTCCACGTGACACGACTACTGAAGCCCACATGCCTGGAGCCCGTGCTCTGCAACAAGAGAAGCCACCGTGATGAGAGGCCTGCGCACCGCAACGAAGAGTAGCCCCCGCTCGCTGCACCTAGAGAAAGCCCGCGCGCAGCAACAAAGACCCAACGCAGCCAAAAGTAAGAATAAAATTTAAAAATAATAACAAAAGAGCACTTGTTGCGGACGACTCAAGAAACAATAATAAAATAAAATAAAATAATTAAAAAAAAAAAGACAGATAGAAGGCTCGTCACCTTTTCTACATTTCTGGCCTCAGTTTTAGGAAGCTGCCTTTTTCCCAAGGAATTTCTCAAGCCTTCCAATTTGTTAGCATAAACATTTCCATAATATTCCCCTATATCCTCTTTTTTAATGTACATCTGATCTGTAACGTTGGCCCTCTCTCATTCCTCATATTGGTGATCAGCGTTCTTTCTATTTTTCCGTGATTCATCGTTCTAGGGCTTTCTCGGTTTCCTTGCTCTTTTGAAAGAAGCGCATGGCTTTGTTCGTCGTGTCCATAATTTGCTTTCTATCACTGATTTCCTCTCTTAGCTCTCTTATTACTTCATTTTATGTTTCCTTTGCTCTTCTTCTTCTAGCATCTCTACATGGACTGTTAGCTCACTGATTTTATGTCCTGACTCTTTTCTAACAGAAGCATTTAGAGGAATGCAGTTTCCTCCTGTCGCTTTTTGCTGCCTCCCACTAATTTTGGTAAGTTGTGCTTTTTTAGTATTCACGTTGAAATATTTTCTAAGTCCCTCTGTGATTTTTTTCTTTGATCCATGGGTTTCCCAATATTTGAAGATATATTATCATTAGTACCATCAAATAAAATTCCCCCGTGACGAGAAAACTTATCATGTAAACTTGCAATACTGCTAAATTTATGGAGACATTTTTACAACTCTGGTACGGCGTGTCCGGGTGAATGTGCAAAGCACCCTCGTAAGGAATCTGTGTACTCTGTGTGGAGGCCAGGGCCTTGCCCTGCCCACCCACCTCTGCAATTCCTGTGCCACCCGGACAGAGGCGACCTGAAGCTCTCGATGCCTCATGCAGCGGGCCAGAGCCCCTCCCTGGACCCCCACAAATCCATCTGCCATGGCCAACAACCTCCACCAGATCACAGCAGCCCCAGCGCCTCCCCCTCTCAGCATCACTTACGCCCCCCGTGGCCAGGCGGCTCCTCCCCGGCCCCTCGCACTACATCCCCTCCATACACCCTCCCCCACCCACCAGCTGGTGGCGCTCTGCTCTGGGCCCTGGAAGCCGGGCGCCCCGCCATGCGTACGGGCCAGACTGCCTCTCTCACCTCCCCACACCGGGGAGTCCTCCCCCGAGCACACTCAGCGCCGGGGGCTCTCGCTTCTCGTACCCCAGACGCACAGCCCACCCGTCTTGCCCCCGCCCACCCGGGAGCTGGAGCCCCCTAACTGCCACGAGCGTCCACCCCCCCGCCCCGCCCCGGCGGGAGCTCCCCTAATGCCTACCACACCCGCGCCCGGGAGTCCTCCCCATCGACCCCCGCCTCAGCCAGGAGTAGCGACCCCTTCCTCCCGCCACACGCAGGAACCGTTAGCCCTCCCTTCCGGTCTCGGCCCCGGGGGTGGGGGGTGGGGGGTGGGGGGTGAGGCCCGCCCGTCCCGTGCTCCCCACCCCCGCAGCCAGTCATCCTCTCCTCTGGCCCCAAAGCCGGCCCCACCCGACCGGCAGCAAGCCCTCCGCTCCGGCCCCCCACCCACGCTTAGCCATTAGCCCCACCCTCTGCACCCCGACTCCAGAACGCCCCCCACCAGCCACCCCGGAAGCCAGCGGTCCTCCCCTCTGACCCGCTCACTGGGGGACCCTTCCCTCAGCCCCCCTTCAGCCCGCTACCCTCCGCCGCCGCTCCCCCACTCCCAACCGAGCAGCCCGTAGCCCTCCCCCGACCTCCACTCCTTCCCAGAGCCCCCGGTACCTGCAGAGTCCAGCCCCCGGCAAAGCCCCCGCCTGTCTCCTGACTTGCTCTGACTCTGTGGATGGCTCCGGAGTCCGGCTCACGAGGGGCTGAAGAGCTCGTCTCAGCAGAGCAGCCAGGAACTGTGCTGCCGACTGTCCCAGGCACTCTGTGCGAACGCCACGTGCGTTTCCGGCTGCTCCCGGAAGCCCCAGGAAGATGAGGGAGAACGTTCTAGACGTCTCTTTACAGGGAAAGTGGTTGGATCAGAAGAGCACGTGAGGAGGGGCTTTGCTACGGAAGCACCAATAGCCACGCGCACTGAGGGCCTGAGGTCCCAAGGCTTGGTGCCTCCGGAAGCAAAAGACACGCCCATTGGCCTTCCACCAATAGGAAGGCCTCCCTGCAAGGCTGCGGAGTTGGGGGAGCAAACTTGGCGATGCAGAGCCCATTGTGGCAAGTACGTCCACTTGTCTTCACAGGTGGTTTTCTACTGTGATTGATAATGTCATAAACCTATTCTTATTTCTTTGGTTTGTTTTAATTTTTGAATTTTATTTTATGTATTTTTTTAGACAGCAGGTTCTTATGAGTTACCCATTTTATACATATTAGTGTACATTTGTCAATCCCGATCTCCCAATTCATCACACCCCCCGCCCGCCCCCACCATTTTCTCACCTTGGTGCCCATATGTTTGTGCTCTACGTCTGTGTCTCTATTTCTGCCCTGCAAACCGGTTCATCTGTACCATTTATCTAGGTTCCACATATGTGCATTAATACACGATATTTGTTTCTCTCTTTCTGACTTCCTTCACTCTGTATGACAGTCTCTAGATCCATCCACGCATCTACAAATGACCCAATTTCGTTCCTTTGTACAGCTGAGTAATAAATAATAGTCATAAAGCTCTTCTTCATATGGACTGATTTCTTGTCTAGTTGTATCAACTAGCCATCTTCTCACATGGCACAAAAGAATGAGGCAGCCGTCTGGGGCCTCTTTTATAAGGGAGGTAATCATTCATGAGGGCTCCCCCCTCATGGGCTAATCACTTCCTAGGGCCCCACCTCCAAATCCCATCCCTTTGGGGGTTAGAATTTAACAGGTGAATGAGGGGCAGAGGTTTACAAATATTCAGTCCATAGCAGTGTCTGTCCAACTATTGTTGCTCCTATGTTCCCTTTTTCCTGCTGAGATAGTCAAGGTTTTCATTTACATTTTAACTTCTCTACTGCCTTTTTAGGCAATTATCAGTTTTCACTAAAACTTTACAGTTCACCTATGAAATGGAAAAAAGCGCTCACCATCTCTGGGTCTGCAAAGTGCCTACCCTACCCTCTCACTGGAGAGGTGTCCCATGGGTGCTGAGCAGGACTCCGACGCTTGACCCCCGCCCTCACCTGCAGCATCCCTTTCCCTCCATTGCCCACAACAGAGGCCAGACCCAGCTGAAACTTTCAGAGAAATTTACTAAGAGAAACTTTGACTGAAACCATTGAACAGAGGGCATGATAACACAGAGAGGAACTTGTAACAGCCACCAGAGTCCGGGGGTCACGGCGCCCCCACCAGTGTCCCCAACAATGTGCCTCCACTACACCCCACCTGGCGGCCCTCCATCCCCCCACTGCCTCCCTTCCTGAGGGCCCTGCGGGTGATGTCTCGCCAGGAAGATGGGTGCCGGCAGTGCCCGCTCCCCCAGGTCAGCCACTCCCCCTCTGGCCCACATGCCCGGGGCCTGGCCCTGCCCTATGGCTGGAACAGGAAAGTCCCACGGCAGGGCACCCACCACTGAGAGGACGACGGGGTGTCCCGAGGGACAACGTGGTGGCCTTCAGTTGTACTGCTAATTACTTTCACATTTCCAAGTAAATTCCTATTCCAATGCCATGTTATCTTGTTCACCATCACAAAATAATATGGGAATCTTACAATTTGTTTTACACAATTGCAAAACTCTTGTCATTGAACTGAACTAATGCAAATACATGTGTGATTAATGTCATTTGCAAACTTAGATACTGAAGCTTATTAAACCTTCTTTTAAATGAGACAATATGTGAAAAATTCCCAAAGAAAACAGAGATGAAATTCCATGTCATCTTACACAACAGGAACCCAAAGATGCTACACACCATGTTCCCCCCACTCGCAGGGGCCCTCACTACTTGGAAACTCGACTGTTCTCTCTTCAAACTCCGAGTGAAGGACCAGTCTCACTTGCTACCAGTGAACTTGGGCCTGGAAGTAGCCTGGCTGCTGCTCTGGCTCAGGCTCCCTCTTCCTCGTCGCTCACACCCTCTGCACACAGGGATGGGAAGGACCTGGGATCCAAGATACTGACCCTGAGCAGATGCTGCAGGACCTGCCACTTGCTGGTCTCCGCGTAGGCCCGGGCACCCCACAGGAACTCGTAGTGGGCAGGGTCGCTGTGGGGCACCTGCCGGTACTCCAGGTAGCCCTCCTGCACCCACACTTCGGTGAGCAGCTCCCTGGGCTCCACATAGGTGCAGGGCTCCCTCCCGGCACACAACCCCATGTTGCCGAGCACTCCCCACACCTCCTCCTCAGGGGCGCGGTCACCGAACAGGGTGATCACGCCCAGGACCAGCACCAGGAGGCCGGCCTCGGGCGTGCTCTGCCCGTCGCTCAGCACCGCATCCCAGGTGAGGCCCAGGGTGGGGACCAGGACATAGGCGCGCTCGCGGGGGTCCACCTCCTTCACGTCCAAGCCAAACAACAGCTGCATGCACTCGCAAGCATGGCTGAAGACCACGGGGAAGTGGTCCCGATGCTCCCGGAGGACCATACTCAGCATCTCCGCCTTGGACGTCGGCTCCCTGGGGCGATACTTGAGCAGGAACGCCACCAGGTCAGCCATCAGCACAACAAGTGCCTCCTGGGGCAAGGACTCTGCATAGGTGGAGAAGGAGGGTGCTCCAGGGGAGGCGGAGGACCAGGGGGATGTGGCCTTCTCCCCCGCAGCCCCCAGCAGCAGCGCCTCCACTGGACCTGGGCCGGGACTGGGGCCTGAAGGTCGGCCTGAGGCTGGCGGAGCTCACTCATCTCGACCGGGGACCTGATCACTGGGGTCGAGCCGCCCACGGGAGTGTGCGCACAGATGACAGGCGGGGACCTCATACCTGGGGAAGAGAGGGGGTGTGAGCGGCCTCGGCGGAGAAAGGCACCCTGGGCAGCTCTGACAAAGGCCACTTACAGGTCTCCTCTTAAAGGCTGCCCTCGGGCCTCACAGGGGCACTCCTCCTGGGCGGCCTGTCCCCTGCCAACCTGAAGAAGGAAGTGAGGGGGCTCCTCAGGGTGCAGCCAGCACAGCCCCAGGTTCTGGGGCTGTCAGGGGGGTGGGGTGACTTGCATGTTGTGGGGTGCCCTCTGTTCTGGGAGGGGGAGCCCCTGGGCACACACTCAGGGCATGCACCTCCCCTTGACTCCTGGCGCTGCCTGGGACTCCTCTGCTCTGTGCCCTGAGGACACGGTCCTCAGACCTGGGCCTTCGCCTCCCGGTTCCTGGAGCCCCTGTAAGAGGAATGGAGGGCCGCATCTCTTGTGTAGACTGTGGCACAACTCTGGGCCTCGGTGCTGGTAGGAGGATTGGGCTGGACTCTGTGAGGTCCCCCCAGTTCTGAGTTCTGGGGTGGGTGGTCCCCTCGGGGCTCGCTCGTCGTGCTCACTGTTCCCCTTAAGGGCTTGGACCCTCCCCTTTGTAGACCAGAGGAGAAACTCAGAACAGGACCCCGAATCTGAACAGAAAGCAGGAAGGGGGTCCCACAGGTGGCCGCACCTGCCCGGGGCCTCCCGAGGGTCCTAGGATGGAGAGATGCTGGGTCCTCACCTCCTCCTCACATCCTGCCTGGCCTCCCAGTGCTGACCACAGGGGCAGGTTTCTGTTGAGGCCCCTGTTCCAGGGCTGGGGGTCTGCTCAGTCCTCCCTCGGGGGCCTGGGAGTCCACCCTCTGCGGACCTGAAGGCTCACCCCTCACACCAAACACCTGACCTCCTGAGGACCCCGACCCAGAGGTCAGGAAACATCTCATCTGCTGACCGTGCTCTGGCGCCTCCAAGGTCCCCGCGGAAGGGCAAAGGATCCCTCCCTGTGTTGGGGTCTAACGTCCTCAGTCCTTCCTTCCTCGCGTGCAGGCTGGACTCTGGGCAGGACCTGGGATTGTCCCGTCTGCCAGTGTGAGTCCCTGCTCCTTATACCAGGTCTCCAGTCTCTCAGAGACCCTGACGTCAGGACAGGCCTACCGTGCTCATCCCGCCCCGGGGCTTCCCACGGCCACCTGCAAGGGCGGTGATCTGGTGGGTCCCTTTTCTCCTCCCTCAGGGTCCCCTCAGTCCTGCCTAAGGGCCCTAACCTTAGTCCACCAGGGACCTGACATTTTACCCTCTGCGCTCATGAGACCCCGCCCCTTATCCCAGGTCCCCAGCTTCTCTGAGACCCGGAAGTCAGGAAGTGCTGATGTGTTCATCCCGCCCTATGACCTCAAGGGGCCAACTCTGTTCTGGGGTCCACGTTTTCCTCAGTCCTCCCTCAAGGCCCTCACCTTGACTCCACGCAGGACCTGGGATTCTAGCCATAGCACACCTGAGAGCGGACGGTTATACCTGTTCTGAAGCCTCTCTGAGACCCGGATACGTAAGTGAGGACTCGCTGCCAAGTGCTCATTCCGCCCCAGGGCCACCCAGGACTGAAGGCAGGGAAGGGTATAAGGGTCAGGGTCTCACAGAGACAGCGGAGCGGGTATAAGGGGCGGGGTCTCATAGAGGCTACGGAAGGGTATAAGGGGCGGCGTCTCAGGCGGGCACAGGAGAGAATCCCAGGTCCTGCGTGGAGTCAAGGTGAGAGCACTTAGGGAGAATTGAGGGGAGCCTGGACCCCAGAACAGAGCTGGTTGTTGGAAGCCATACGGCGGGATGAGCACATGCAGCACTTCCTGACATCCGGGTCTCAGAGACGCTGGGGAGGGGGTGTAAGGGGCAAGGTCTCAGAGAGGCTGGAGAGGGGTTATAAGGGGCGGGGTCTCAGGCGGGCACAGGAGAGAATCCCAGGTCCTGCGTGCAGTCAAGGTGAGGGCCCTGAGGGAGAACTCAGGGGAGCCTGAACCCCAGAACAGAGTTGGCCCTGGGAGGACATAGGGCGCGGTGAGCACCTGCACCACTTCCTGACATCCCAGTCTCAGACTCTAGGGAGGGGGTGTAAGGGGCGGGGTCTCAGGCGGGCACAGGAGAGAATCCAGTGACTGCTTGGAGTTCAGGTGAGACCACTGAGGGAGGAGGAGGGGAACCTGGATCCCAGAACAGAATTGGCCCTTGGAGAACATAGGGCGGGATGAACACGTGCAGCACTTCCTGACATCCGGGTCTCACAAACGCTGGGGAGGGGGTGTAAGGGGCGGGGTCTCAGAGTGGCTGAGGATGCGGTATAAGGGTCGGGGTGTCTGGTGGGCACAGGAGAGAATCCCAGATCCTCCGTGGACTCAAGGTTAGGGCCCCGAGGGAGGACTGAGGGGAGCCTGGACCCCAGAACAGAGTCGGTCCTGGGAAGCCATACGGCAGGATGAGCACATGCAGTACTTCCTGACATCCGGGTCTCAGACACGCTGTGGAGGCGGAGCACGGGGTGGGGGCTCAGAGAGGCTGGTGAGGCGTTATATGGGTCGGGGGTCTGGTGAGCAAGGTAGAGAATCCCAGGTCCTGCGTGGAGTCAAGGTGAGGGCCCTGAGGGAAGACTGAGGGGAGCCTGGACCCCAGAACAGAGTTGGCCCTGGGAGGCCATAGGGCGGGATGAGCACGTGCAGCAGTTCCTGACATCCGGGTCTCAGAGACGCTGCGGAGGGGGAGCACGGGGCGGGGTCTCAGAGAGGCTGGGGAGGTGATATATGGGTCGGGGTTCTGGTGAGCGAGGTAGAGATTCCCAGGTCCTACATGGAGTCAAGGTGAGGGCCCTAAGGGAGGACTGAGGGGAGCCTGGACTCCAGAACAGTGTTGGCCCTGGGAGTCCATAGGGCGGGATGAGCACATGCAGTACTTCCTGACATCCGGGTCTCAGAGACGCTGCGGAGGGGGAGCACGGGGCGGGGTCTCAGAGAGCCTGGGTAGGCGGTATAAAGGTCGGGGTGGCTGATGGGTACGGGAGAGAATCCCAGGTCCTGCGTGGAGTCAAGGTGAAGGCGCTGAGGGAGGACTGAGGGGAGCCTGGACCCCAGAACAGAGTTGGCCCTGGGAGGCCATAGGGCGGGATGAGCACGTGAAGCACATCGTGACATCCGGGTCTCAGAGACGCTGGGGAGTGGGAGCACGGGGCGGGGTCTCAGAGAGCGTAGGGAGAGGGTATAAGGGTCGGGGTGTCTGGTGGGCACAGAAGAGAATCCCAGGTCCTGCATGGAGTCTAGGTGAGGGCCTTGAGGCAGGACTGAGGGGAGCCTGGATCCCAGAACAGAGTTGGCCCTGGGAGGCCATAGGGCGGGATGAGCACATGCAGTACTTCCTGACATCCGGGTCTCAGAGATGCTGGGGAGGGGGAGCACAGGGCGGGGTCTCAGAGAGGCTGGGTAGACGGTATAAAGGTCGGGGTGTGTGATGAGTACGGGAGCCAATCCCACGTCCTGCGTGGAGTCAAGGTGAGGGCCCTTAGGGAGGACTGAGGGGATCCTGGACCCCAGAACAGAGTTGCCCTTGGGAGGCCATAGGGCGGAATGAGTACGTGCAGCACTTCCCGACATCCGGGTCTCAGAGACGCTGGGGAGAGGGAGCACGGGGCGGAGTCTCAGAGAGGCTGGCGGGGGGGTATAAGGGGCGGGATCCTAGGCGGGCACAGGAGAGAGTGCCAGGTCTTATGTGGAGTCAGGGTGAGAGCACTGAGTGTGGACTGCGGGGAGCCTGGATCCCAGGGCCAAGTTGGCCCTTCGAGACATAGGGCAGGATGAACAGCTTCAGCACTTCCTGACATCCGGGTCTCAGACACCCTGGAATGGGGGAGCACGGGGCGGGGTCTAAGCGAGGCTGCAGAGGGGGTATCAGTTGCGGAGTGTCTGGTGGGCACTGGAGAGAATCCCAGGTCCTGTGTGGAGTCAAGGTGAGGGCCCTGAGGGAGCACTGAGGGCAACCTGGATCCCAGAATTGAGTTGGTCCTGGGGGGCCGTCACGTGCAGCACTTCCTGACATCCGGGTCTCAGAGAAGCTGGGGACCTGGGATAAGGGGCGGGGTCTCATGAGCGCAGAGGGTAAAATGTCAGGTCCCTGGTGGACTAAGGTTAGGGCCCTTAGGCAGGACTGAGGGGACCCTGAGGGAGGAGAAAAGGGACCCACCAGATCACCGCCCTTGCAGGTGGCCGTGGGAGGCCCCGGGGCGGGATGAGCACGGTAGGCCTGTCCTGACGTCAGGGTCTCTGAGAGACTGGAGACCTGGTATAAGGAGCAGGGACTCACACTGGCAGACGGAACAATCCCAGGTCCTGCCCAGAGTCCAGCCTGCACGCGAGGAAGGAAGGACTGAGGACGTTAGACCCCAACACAGGGAGGGATCCATTGCCCTTCCGTGGGGGCCTTGGAGGCGTCAGAGCTCGGTCAGCAGATGAGATGTTTCCTGACCTCTGGGTCGGGGTCCTCAGGAGGTCAGGTGTTTGGTGTGAGGGGTGAGCCTTCAGGTCCGCAGAGGGTGGACTCCCAGGCCCCCGAGGGAGGACTGAGCAGACCCCCAGCCCTGGAACAGGGGCCTCAACAGAAACCTGCCCCTGTGGTCAGCGCTGGGAGGCCAGGCAGGATGTGAGGAGGAGGTGAGGACCCAGCCTCTCTCCAACCTAGGACCCTCGGGAGGCCCTGGGCAGCTGCGGCCACCTGTGGGACCCCCTCCCTGCTTTCTGTTCAGATTCGGGGTCCTGTTCTGAGTTTCTCCTCCGGCCTGCAAAGGGGAGGGTCCAGGCCCTTAAGGGGAACAGTGAGCACTTCGAGCGAGCCCCGAGGGGACCACCCACCCCAGAACTCAGAACTGGGGGGACCTCACAGAGTCCGGCCCAATCCTCCTACCAGCACCGAGGCCCAGAGCTGTGCCACAGTCTACACAAGAGGTGCGCCCTCCATTCCTCTTACAGGGGCTCCAGGAACCGGGAGGCGAAGGCCCAGGTCTGAGGACCGTGTCCTCGGGGTACAGAGCAGAGGAGGCCCAGGCAGCGCCAGGAGTCAAGGGGAGGTGCGTGCCCTGAGTGTGTACCCAGGGGCTCCCCCCCAGAACAGAGGGGACCGCACTACACCCAAGTCACCCCACTGCCCTGTCAGCCCCAGAACCTGGGGCTGTGCTGGTTGCACCCTGAGGAGCCCCCTCACTTCCTTCTTCAGGTTGGCAGGGGACAGGCTGCCCAACAGGAGCGCCCCTGTGAGGCACGAGGGCAGCCCTTAAGAGGAGACCTGTAAGTGGCCTTTGTCAGGGCTGCCCAGGGTGCCTTTCTCCGCTGAAGCCGCTCACACCCCCTCTCTTCCCCAGGGATGAGGTCCCCGCCTGTCATCTGTGCGCACACTCCCGTGGGCGGCCCGACCCCAGTGATCAGGTCCCCGGTCGAGATGAGTGAGCTCCGCCAGCCTCAGGCCGACCTTCAGGCCCCAGTCCCGGCCCAGGGTCCGGTGGAGGCGCCGCTGCTGGGGGCTGCGGGGGAGGAGGCCGCATTCCCCTCGTCCTCCGCCTCCCCTGGAGCCCCCTCCTTCTCCGCCTATGCCGATCCCTTGCCCCGCGAGGCACTTGCTGTGCTGATGGCTGACCTGGTGGCTTTCCTGCTCTTCAAGTTTCGTACCGGGGAGCCGACCTCCGAGGTGGAGATGCTGAGTACGTTCCTCCGGGAGCATCAGGACCACTTCCTCGAGGTCTTCAGCCTCGTTTGCGAGTGCCTGCAGCTGGTGTTTGGCTTGGATGTGAAGGAGGTGGACCCCCGCGAGCGCACCTACGTCCTGGTCCCCACCCTGGGCCTCACCTGGGATGCGGTGCTGAGCGACTGGCAGTGCACGCCCGAGGCCAGCCTCCCTGTGCTGGTCCTGGCCATGGTCACCCTGTTTGGTGACCGCGTCCCTGAGGAGGAGGTGTGGGGAGTGCTAGGCACCCTTGGGTTTTGTGGCGGGAGGGAGCTGCTCACCGAAGTGTGGGTGTGGACGGGCTACCTGAAGTACCGGCAGGTGCCCCACAGCGACCCTGCCCGCTACGAGTTCCTGTGGGGTCCCCGGGCCTATGCGGAGGCCAGCAAGTGGCAGGTCCTGCAGCATCTGCTCAGGATCAATAGCATGGATCCCAGGTTCTTCCCATCCGTGTCTGCAGAGAGCGTGAGCGATGAGGAAGAGGGAGCCTCAGCCAGAGCAGCAGCCAGTCCCACGTCCAGCAGCTTCTCCCGTGGGGCAGGAAGGGGGGCTGACCCTTCACTCTGAGTTTGAAGAGGGAGCGGTCAGCCTTCTAAGCAGTGAGAGCCGGGCGAGTTGGGGGAAGCCGGTGTGCAGCATCTTTGGGTTCCTGTTGTGTATGTTGACATGGACTTCCATGTCTGTTTTCTTTAGGAATTTTTCAAATGTTGGTTCTTTGAATAGAAGACTAAACAAGCTTCAGTGTCTAACTTGGTGTATGACGTTAATCCCACAGGTATTTGCACTAATTCAGTTCAAGAACAAGAGTTTTGCTGTTTGTAAGAGAGGTTGGGAAATCTCCCAGTTCGTTTTGTGACCGTGTACAAGATAACAGGGAATTGGAATCAGAACTGCTCTGGAAACGTGGAAGTACTTAGCAGTGATATAGATGGGGGAAGAAATAGAAAAATAAAAGCCATTGTTGTTCCAATTCTTGCTTCCCTGTCTTGTCTGTCATTCTGTAAATAAAACGAACTATCTCCGTTGAGTTGGATTTGCACGGGTATTTTAAGAAAGTAGGAGAAGGTTCATCGGCGTCAATAAGCCCCCTGCCCACTGGCTTGTTTGTTCCGCAGACCTCCACGGAGCCTCTGCTCTCCGGAAGGGCCTGTGTTAGTAGCGGGAACGCTAGGAAAAGCAGGACACACCCGCACCTAGAGTGATGGTCTAGGAGCCACTGTCACATGAGGAAAGTGGTGAGACGTCCCCTAAGTCCCACAGAATAAGACAACATGGGACGAGGCGGTGGGGCTCCAGGAGCGAGCCCTGAAGTGTTAAGTGCCCCGAGCCAGGGCACTTTGGGCCTTTGGGAAGTGGGGGTTCCTTCTGTGGGAGGTGATGGTGATGAAGCTGGGTGGTGGCAGCAGCCAGACATGCAGAGGGTGTGTCTTGGGTTGGAGGGGAAAGTCTGAAATGGGACATTGCTGTGAGATGTCCTTCTGGGTCATGGATAAAGCCGAGAGAAATCTCGCCCTGGGGCAGGAAGGAAGGGGTGCTGGCTCTTGTTGCATTGCAGTGGGCCACAGTGAAGAGGTAGGTGTTTCATACCCGCCATCTGCAAGGATTTCCAGAGAAATGAGGGTCTTGCTCTTTGAAGCCCTGCTCGGTATTTCCGGGGCTGGCCCTCCTCTCCCTGCCCTGGGAGAGCCAATTACCAACTGTATGGAAACGACCATTTTAGTCACCTGGAGTTTACTTTGGCCACTTGTGAGCAAGGTCTAGATTTCAGTGGGATGAAATGAATGAAAATAGGGGGTTTGAAAGAGGAGAGGCTGCCGAAGTGGAAAGGAGTCGCCGTGTGACTGGAATCCTGGGAGCTTTGCGTGAGCTGCCCCCAGCTGGGGAAATCACCACCCTTCCCTCCATGCCGACAGACACACACACACACACACACACACACACATCCAAATTGAATAATATATCCTGCAGGAGTTAAACACACAGAACAGCAATTTTGACTGGTTTTCTATTCCGTTTCCTATGGAGCTGCAAATTCTCTGAGATGTCATGAAAAGAAAGCAATTTCCAGAGGAGAGAGGGACAGAGTCTGGGATCAGAATAATACTAGAAATAAGTCCTAGCCACTAAGGAGCAACGTCCGCCAGTGTCGCCGCGTTCAGGCAGGTGCAGAAATATGGCGGCATCAGAGACCCACAGGTTTGGGCTGTGACCTGGCATCGAAAGGAAGGAGCAACTTCTGGGCCTAATGGGATTGGGAGGTCACTGCAGTGGGAGGTGCAGACGGGGCCGGGGGCTAAAGAGGCGGCCCTCCCTGCTGAGCGCCGTACGACAACGTGAACCTTACGTGGGATCCTGGATTTGAAGCACCTGCCATATAGCAGGTGGGCACTTGGAAAAGGTGGAGAATTTCAGGGCCAATGTAACCTGCTCAGACACTCCTGCCGGAAAAGAAGGGGATTTTGTCATCACAAAAGGTAAGCCCTGCTTTTGTTGAGCCTCTACTAGGCAGTGTGGCATTGGAGAGCCGTCAGGTGCTCGTCCCCATCTTGTCTTCCTCTCCTCCCCGCACAAGTGGGGACACAGCACTGCCAGCGTCCTCTTCACTTAGGAGGGGTCATGGGATGACCCTTTGCCACTGAATTCTGAGCAGAAGCAGTTTTGTCACGGCCATCTGTATCGAAGGCACACCGGGGTCGGGGGTTAGTCCTCAAGCCATGACAACACAGACACAGACCACTGTGCTTCCTCCCCCAGGGTCTTACGTCCGGCGCCTCTGCCCCTTAGATGTGAGATGCCAGACTCTGTGCCTTTAAGGCCCTGGGCAGGGTTGGAGGTGCTCCAGAGAGAGGCTGCCCCACAGGGAGCTGGCGGAGGGCATTTCCCTCAAGCAACCCGCACCCTTAGGTCCTTGAGCTGCACCCATCCGTCCCCGCGGGGCTGTGCTGAGTCTGTCAGGAGGGCAGCCGCCAGCTGCCGAGCGGCCCCGTTGGGGTCGGGGGCGTCCTCGTGGGGCCCAGCCCCGAGTCCCCCTCAGGGTGACCCTGCTGCCCACAGCGCCCACTCTGTCCGGAACCTGTCCCCCGACTAAGAGCCGCTTAGGCCCCGGTCCTGATGACCTCGTGCATGTATGTTTATCTGAAAGTCCCAGAGAAGCATCCCCCACCCCCACCAATATCATGGTTCGGGTGGAGCTGGCAGGACGTGATGCAGCCACTCGGCGAGCCTCCTCGTGGTTGGTAAGTGATGATCGTTGCCGCGGGGATGTGGGGCGAATCTCTGTGCTTCCGACTTATTTTGAAATCATTCCCTACGTAATGCCCAAATGTTTGAGTACACTGATGGCCTTCTGAATGTGACCGTGAGGTTTTGGTTTTTGAGCCTGAGTGCGAGAGGCACAGGCGTGTCCTGTCAGCCACCCGCAGAGCCGCCTAGGACTCTCGTGTCCCCGATCAGGGTGTTTGAGCAGACGGACAGGCTGTAGCAGATGGCAGGGGTGGTCCCCAGGACGCTCCCCCAGGTCCCAGCCACCCGCAGACCCGCAGACCCGCATGAGGGTTTGGAAAGGAGCCAGGCAGGAGAGGGCTTTGGGGTCCCGGTGATGCAGGCTGTGAAGAGGGTCCGCCGCCCCAGAGAGGTGGAAGGAACAGCACCCACCAGATCCCATCTGACCTGCCCTGGGCTGGCCGGGGGAGGCAGGTGGGAGCAGATGCCTCTGCCGGTGAGCTGCAGCCCTGGACCCCAGCAGGAAAGGGGTGCTCTTGGGACAACGGGTGCTCCAGGACCAGAGCCCCGTGGGGCACTGCCGGGGGAAAGCAGGGATTCCTAGTGCCCGTTCGTGCAGTGAACTGACTGATGGGGGACAGTGCTAGCCCAGGGACGGCCGTGGCAGGCAACGCAGCAGCGGCCGGGACACGCCAAGAGCGCCCCAGGGACATTCAGGGAGGCACTTTTCAGGGGGGCAGCAGCACCCTCCCCAGTAGACTCTGGACGAGCACACACCACCCCGGCACCCAGCCAGTCCTGACCAGGGCGGGGCAGGGCACACGGGAGCTGCTGCCCGTCAGCGGGAAGCTCTGACGTTCTCTACGTGTGCTGAGCCTGCCCCCTGAGGGGCTGGTGTGAGTTGTCTCAGCCGTGGCCCTGTTTCCCGAGAAGCCCCCATTCCCCAGCCCCAGCTAAAGTCTGCTCTGAGCTCCAGCCTCCTCGGCAAAGGGCTGACCTCCTGCCTGGCTCTCGCCTACCCTCCTCTGTGGCAAATATCGCCGGCTGCTGCTTTAGGGGCCTTTGTGAGCAAGTGCGGGGACCCGGGCATGTGCCTGTCCGTGGTCCCTGAGCTGGGGCTGGGCACAGGCATAGGGCTGGGTTGGTGGCAGGATGCAGGGTGTGAAGCCAAGTGACATTCAGAAGACAGCAGCAGGGTGTAAAGCCACGTGTGAGCAAGCATCCAGGAGGAGGTGCATCCGCAGGGCCCTGAAGGGCACAGACACTCACGCCGCGTGGGGATGCGGAGAGTCCACCGGCCCGGCGGTCCCCGTGCTTTGAATGCAGGCTTGCCGCCTGCCTGACAGCCAGTGTGCCCGGGGAAGTGAGCCTGCAAGAGAACGTGGGGCCACCACGCCGCTGGGGCAGAAGGGAGCAGAGTGGGCAGTGGAAGGAGAGAGCAGGGCCCAAGCCTGAGCATAGGAGCCGCCTTCAGAGGGCCGTGCCTCGGACCCCCACGTCCAGGACCCTTCTCCATCCTCACGCCCTCAGTCCTAGACCCTCACCCTCCTCCCTGGCCCTCGTGTCCATTTCACGAGAGATGGTGACCTGATGGGGCTGGGGAGGCCACGTGGGCAGAATCCAGTGTCAGGCTCTCATGGGCACTAATGCCTGGCTTCCCTGTGTTTTCTCCATTATGTGGTCTGAGGCATCAGCTAGTAGGACCCCGTGGAGGACAGCTGAATCCCCCTTGACTGTTGGGGAGACAGGTCAGGCCAGTGCGGGGATGGGGCTTTGCACGCATATGATGCGTAGCTTGAATAAGAGTCCTTCTAGTGACAAGCTGATCAAATCATGGAGACTCCCTATGCCTCGATTTCTCCATCTGTAAAATGGGCCTCCTAATAGTACAAGGCAAAAGCATTGGTGTGAATTTCCCCATGATGTGACCTGCTTGTAAAAAGCCTGGGCCAAATGAAGTGGTCGGTGGATGTAGCTCTTGTTACTGAGCGTGTAAGAAAGATGCGCCCTCCCCCATGTAGTGAAGGTTCCCAACCAGTACACGTCTTGTGATCCCCGCGTACGTAGATTAGCGCAGTTTTTCTTTTCTCGTGAAAATTTGTTGTCAGGATGCTTGGGCTCGCCTTCCTCTTCTTCTCGCTTGTCCCTGTTCAAGATGAGGCTGTTGATTTGAGGTGTCGCCTCCATTGGAACAGGGGTGTTTGCAGCTTTAGGTCCCAAGTGCCTCTTTGGCCGCGTGCCATAAGTCCTGGGGGCTTTGGTATGTGTTTTCTTCATTTCAAAGTATTTTCTAATTTCCCTTGTGATGCCTTGTCCGTTCCCTGGGCTATTGTTATGGACTGAACTGCGTCCCCCCAAAATGTGCATGTTGAAGCCCTAATCTCCTAGAACCTCAGAATGTCACTGTGACTGGAGTTAGTGGTTCTTAGGTTGAAATGAGGCCATTAGGATGAGGTCTAATCCAAGATGGCTGGTGCCCTTGAGGGAAGAGCGGATCAGCACACGCAAGGAGAGAAGGCAGGGGCTGGGGGTGCGTGCACAGAGGGTGACCACGTGAGGGGCGGTAAGAGCACGGCCACCTGCAACCAAGGAGACTGGCCGCAGTACAAGCCACCCCTGCTGGACCCTCCCTCTCGGCCTCCTGGTCGGAACCACCGTGAGAATCTGTGTCTGCTGTTTCAGCCCCTCATCCTGTGCCGTGGGATTTGGCATCGTCCCAGACTAATGCGGGTATTTGGGGACGCACGGCTCAATTTCCCTCTCTTTGCAGATTTCCCACATTTCCTTCTGTTATTGAGGTCTAATTTCACTCTCTTTTGGCCAGAGAACGTACTTTGTATGATTTCAGCCCTTTTGTTTGTATCCCCTTAAGTTCACTGGGGGATGCTGTGTGGCCTGACACGTGGAGTACCCTGGAGAACGTTCTAGGTACGCTTGACGAGCACGTGTCTATTCTGTTCTTGGGGCTAATAGTCTACACATGTCATGAGACCTAGTCTTTGCACAGTGCTGTTCAAATCTGTGATTCCCTTACTGCGGTGCTGTCTGGTCGCTGGACCCATAATGAAAGCAGGCTGTGCTAGTCTGCTTAGAGCTGCCATAGCAAGGTCCCACAGAGGAGGTGGCCAAAACTACAGAAATGTACTGGGTCCCAGTCCTGGTGGCTAGAAGTCCAACCTCAACTTGCTGGAAAGTGCAGTTCCAGGTGAGGGAAGGCGTCTCGTCCTGGCTCGCACACAGCTGGTTTTCTCTTGGTCCCTCACTTGGCTGCTTCCCTGCACAGGTTGGGGGGAGGGAGGGAGGGAGGGAGGGAGAGAGAGAGAGAGAGAGAGAGAGAGAGAGAGAGAGAGAGAGAGAGAGAGACAGGATGGAGGGAGGAATCGAAAGCAAGAGAGAGAGGGACGGAGGGAAGGAGAGAGAGAAGGGGAATGAGGGAGGGAGAGAGGCGGTAGGGAGTGAAGGAGAGAGGAGAGAGAGAGAGAGAGAGAGAGAGGGAGGGAGCAGGGAGAGGGGGGCAGAGGGGGAGGGAGGGATGGAGAGAGAGACGGACAGAGGGAGAGAGAGGGAGGGAGGATGGGAGGGAGGAAGAGAGGGCGAGGGAGGGAGAGAGGGAGGGAGATCTTCGGTGTCTCTTCCTCTTTTCCAAAGGACACCGCTCTTGTCGGACTAGGGTCCCACCCTTGTGACCTCATTTAACCTTACTGACTTCCCCAAGGGTGCTATCTCCAAATACATGCACCTTGGGATTAGCACTGGTGCTTGGATCATTCCTGGTACCTTGGGTCTACTTCCCCTCCTCCCCCAACCCACCTTTTTTTTTTTTCTGTGTTTTTGGCCACCCCACAAGGCTTGGGGGATCTTAGATCCCCGACCAGGGATTGAACCCGGGCCACCGCAGTGAAAGCATAAAGTCCTAACCCCTGGAACTCCAGGCAATTCCCGCTCCCCGCCCCCTTCTTAGCAGTGTTTGGAAGGGGATGTCGCCCTATCGCTGTGACAGCCACAGAGTCCTGGCCAGGTCCCCCAGCACATCCCCCACACGTGGAGGCAGCAGCTGTGAGCTGGGGGTGTGCTCTGGCCTTCAGTGCTCTGTACACACCACTGGGCACTGACCACAAGGACTCGCAGTATAAGCTCGACACCCCAGCGCCCAGAGGGTGGTGGAGCATGGCGCCCTTGAATTGTTTAGCTCGAAAGGCAAGGAAAAGAGAAGCAGGAAAATGTCTCCAGACGCAGGACCTGCAGTGAAAAGCAAACCTCAATCCTGCTGTCCAGACACCAGAGAGCACCCCCAAACTGAACACCCGCAGGCCCCTGCCAGGGACCGTCACCTCCACACCTGTGCGTCTCAGGACAGGAAGGGCTCTTTTCAGACCTCTGACCGGGGAGGCCTGAGCTCTTCTCATCTGTCAAATCGAGACCCTGCTGGACACGATGCCCCCGCAACTGTGAAGCCGCGGGTGCCAGGGCCTTCCTTGTGCTTGTCCAGCCCTTCAAGGGTCTTTCTAGTGAGTGGACACAGGGCGTCTGAGGGGCTTCTCCAGGTGTCTGCTAGGTGCCCGCACCGTGCCGGGGGTGGGCTGTCACCTGTCATCGTTTCCTGCTGAGGGGAATCAACTGCTCAGCCACGCCCAGGACGGAGGCGCCAAACACGTGTTGGGTGGAACATCGCTCTCAAGTCCCCGTGCTCTTTATTGCCCTGCAAGGTTCTGGCCGCGTCACCACCTCCGTGTGTCTGCAGGGTCTGCCTGGTCAGGGTCCTCTGTGGGCCTGCCTGGAGGGGCCGGGTATTCCAGGAAAGAGCGGGAGCCCACGCAGCGATGGCAGAAGTGGCTCAGCGGCCAACGGATCAAGGTCAGGGGGGCGGCAGGCCTGGCGGCCACCTCAGGCATCCAGGGTGCGCAAGAGGCAGCAGCGCGGCCCCCGGGAGCTGCGCGGGGTGGGGGGGCAGGCTGAGGACTTCGGGGGGTGCGGCGGCCAGGCCCGGCACGGGCCAGGGAGGACTCATCTGGGCGGGAAGCCAGGAGCAGCAGAGCCAGGGGACCTCGGCTGGCTGGGCCACCTCTGCCAGGACAGGGACTAGAGGGACCAGAACCTGCATGCTGGGATGCGGCGCGGGGGGCTCGGCTGCTGTCCGAGGAGGGGCTGGAGCGACAGAGCCAGTCCTGGCCAGGGCGGAGGCATGGTCGACTTGCGGGTGGCTCGGGGTCCCCTGGATGTGCTCAGGATACGGTGGGAGGCCGTCCTGAGGCTCCGCGGCGCTGGGCGCCGGGAGGTGCCCCGGGGCTGCCGGCTCGCCGTCCACCGGTCCGGATGCTGGTTTAGTGCGCACTCTCGGCTTCATCCTCACCAGGAGGTGCGGGCAGTCTCTCTGAAACAGGGGACTGTGGTAGAAGTGTAACTGAGGTCGCAGTTGAGAGAGAAAAGGAAACCCCGAGTCACAAAAGAGTTGCTCGCAAGCAGCAGCCGCCTGGCTGGGCCCCTGGGCGCCCTCCTCCAGCCGACCCAAGGCCTCTTTGGAGAAAGTGGGACCCGGTCCCAGCAGGACGCTGTGCCCCAGCTTTTACATCCCCGAGACTCGCTCACTCACCATCACCTTTCGCCCTTGGAAAATGACTGAAAATGGCCCCTTAGTATGAGTACAAGGCCCACGAAAGGGGACTTGGCGTTTGCAGGTACGAGACTGCAACAAGGTTCGGTAGCTTTCTAAGGAAGTGTCCGAATCGCCCCCTGGCCAGCACCTCCAGGGGCCAGATCGGGGACACTGACTGCTTCCCAGGAAGGGACCTGCGCCCCCACTCAAGTGATGCTCTGGAGCTATGGGAGTCGAGGGGGCACACAGACCTCCCCCCTCCCCCCCGGTGGGCCACTGTCCCCGAGCAGGAGGACGGGAAGGGCCAGCGTTGCAGCAGTGTCCTCTTGTCCCCCGGTGTGACTGCGTGTCAGGCACGAGCGGCACTGCCCACGTGTCAGGAATACAGGATGACGCCTTGCCCGCGTGTGCTGTGAAACGATCACCACAAGGGGGTCCAGTTCACACGCATCACCTCACACAGACACACCAAAGGGAAAAGGAGGAGGGAGAGAAGTGACGTCCCTGTGCTGAGAACGCTTCGGGTCCCCCCATAACAACGTCCCAACACAGCGCGCGGCACTGCCAGCTCTGGCCGTCACGCCGGTCCCCAAGTACCACCTTTAAAGGAAGCTCTCCCGACACGCCTGCCACCGTCCCAGGCGGCCCCGGGGTTGGCACCCGCCCCCCACCCCCGGGCCCAGCGGCTCAGCCCCTGGAGAGGGCTCCTCCCCCGCCATCCCCCGCCCTCCTTACCTCGCTCAGGACGTGGGCGGGCCGCTCCTTCGTGGACAGGTTGGTCACGCAGAGGGACGTGTGCATGTCCTGGTGCACTTTGCTGAATCCGTAGCAGTTAAGCTGGCGGGTGAAGCTCTTCATACATTCTGTCTTGAACACCTTGTCTAGGCCGTCCCTGTCCAAAACCTCCTTTTGAAACAGCGGCCTGTTGAAGCCTATGCAAGTCCCGTCTTCATTCCACCAAATGGACGCAAAGCGACTGCTGTTGACGATCGTCCACAGCTTCCTGGGAAAGGGGTGGAAGAGCAGGCTGCCTTCCCACACGGCCTCGCAGGCGGTGCGAGGCCCTTTCAACAAAGGCTCTTCCGTCAAATCCTGGAAAGCGGCTTCTCCAGGCAGCAGCCTGAGGTCGGGGTGTCCCGCGGGCACGGGCTGGTCCAGGGCGAGGGACTGGGGGGGTGCAGCTCCCTGAGCCGAGGGCCGGAACCGCTGTGTCGGGAGGAAGAGGCGCCTCGCCGAAGCCGGGCGCCCTGCCCGCGGCGGGGCCCTTCTCGTCCGCAGCCATGCGGAGCGCGGCGTGTCCCTCCGCCACGTAAACGGGACAGTGCAGCGCGGCCGGCAGCACCCTGGGCTCACACTCCCGCTCAGCCCCTCACAGAAGTGCTCCGGTGGCTCGGGGGTGACATCACAGCCCAGCCAGCAAGTGACATCATAAAGGGCAGGCCCGTCAGCACGTCAGCCTCCTGCTTCACGCCCGTCATCGCAGGGGGCACGAAGACACTCGTGCACGGGTGCAGAGCCACGGGCCGAGCGCTCGTGCAAACCGGGCACGGCCTTCTGGTCCCGGAGCCCCCGGGCCAGGCAGACGTGCACGGACCCACGTGTGGCCCACGAGGTCAGAGGTCCTCCTGTGTGACCCCTGGCCTTCCGGGCCGTGCACAGCACCCACGATTTCAAGCACGAGCATCGTCCGAGACGCGGCCCACGGTCAAGGGCGCTAAAACTTTACAATTCACCTGTGAACTGGAAGAAAAACCCTCACGACGTCTGGGTCTGCAAAGTGCCTACCTTACCCTCTCCCTGGAGAGGTGTCCCATGGGTGCTGAGCAGGAATCGGACTCTGGACCCCCGCCCTCACCCGCAGCAGCCCTTTCCCTCCATTGCCCACAGCAGAGGCCAGACTCAGATGAAACGTTCAGGGAAATTTATTAAACAGAAACATTGACTGAAACCATTGAACAGAGGGCATAACAACACACAGAGGAACTTCTAACGGCCACCGGAGCCCACGGGTCCCGGCCCTCCCCCCAGGGTCCTCAAAACGGTGCCTCCGCTACACCCCACCCGGCGGCCCTCCGTCTCCCCACAGTCTCCCTTCCTGAGGGCCCCGCGGGTGGCCTCTCGCCAGGAAGATGGGCGCCGGCCATGCCCGCTCCCCGCAGGGCAGACCCTCCATTTCTGGCCCACATGCCCGGGGCCCGGCCCTGCCCTATGGCGGCCACAGGACAGTCCCACAGCAGGGCGCGCGCCACCGAGCCGGGGACGTGGAGTCCCGAGGAACAACGGGGTGGCCCAGCAGAACACAAGCCCTGGGGGGCCTCCCGCAGACCTCCTGCAGCCCCGGTCAAGGTCTTCCTTCCCAAGGTCCCAGGTGGGATCCCAGGTCCTGGGGTGGGTGCTGGCTGTGACCTCGTCCATCCCGTCCTTCCCGCCGGCTCCTGGGACTGGGCTCGGGGTCTCCACGCCGCGCAGGGCTTGGGGGAACTGCTCAGAGGAGAACACACGCACATTTCCACAACAACAGGCAGCGCTGGGCCTGAATCTATGCCCAGAAAGCACACGTCGAGCTCACGACACTGGCCCACAGAGACCAGAGCCTTGGCTGGCACGTGGCGCACCTCAGGGCTCTGCGGGGGGGGGGGGGTCGATGGCTAGGGTGTGTGTGTTGGGGGGAGGGGAGCGGGGGCTGGGGGCTTCCTTGACACCTGGGTCCCTCTGGGGCCTACAGGGACACATTTGGGCTTGCCAGTACAGGGAGCAACCTGCCCCAGGGGATGACGAATAGGGGTCCCCTCTCAGGAGGGAGGCCCAGGCACCTTGAGTAGCCCCTAATATGGGGCCAGTAGGCTGCCGGGCCTGGCCTCCCCCTGCCTCCAAGCCTGGGGGCCCCGGGACCTGCTGAGCCTACTGGCCCGAGGTGGACCCCGGGGGGCTCATCTCTGCAGCCCCGTCTTCATTTCCCGGCTCTTCTGGGATGGGCTTGAGCCCCTCCTCGGGGCTCTCCTCGGCCTCCTGGCCTTCTGCCTGGGTGAGGCCCTCTGGCTCCCAGCCAGGACCTCCTGGGGCCACCGGGGAAGCACTGCCCATCCGGCCAGGCATGGGGACCCTGGGGACATCTGAGGGTCCTGCCTGACCTAGGCCCGCAGGGGCGGCAGCACTTCCGTCTTCCTGAGTGGCCGCGGATGCCTTGCTGGTCTCCCCAGGGCCAGGGGCTGCCCTGGCGGCACCATGGTCTTCAGGGCCCGCCTCGCCAGCCTTGGCAGTGCCGGCAACTGCCCCACTGGCCTCCTCACGTGCCGGGTGGTCCTCGGCGCTCCCTTCCTTGGAACGGGCGGCCTGGGCGGTGGTATCTTCACCGGCCGGGGAGGCCTTGGTGCCATGTGCAGTGGTGCCTGCGGTGATGGCCTCATGGGCCGCGGCGGCCTGGGCGGCTGCTGCCAGGCCTCCAACGTCCACACGGGCCTCTTCCTGCCCTGGGAAGTGCTCCCTGCTAGCCGGGTCGGCCTCCCGGGCCTCGGTCTTCTGGATGAGCCGCAGCATCCCCGCAAAGCCGGGAGGCCTCCTCATCAGCCGCATCGTCCTCAGCGTGTCCCGGAGCGTGTCGTTCAGCCGGGCCCGCATCAGCACCTGCCGGGCGCGCGCCTGGTCCGCCATGGCCGGGTGGATGGCCCCCTTCTCCAGGGCCGACTGCAGCAGGCCTTCCAGGCGCATCACGTACGCAGAGAGAGTCTCCTGGGGCCGCTGGGCACAGGTCACGAACTTCAGCCGAGCACTCCCCCGGGGGTCCTTGTTCCCAAACACCTGCACCAGCGCGGCCAGGCAGTCCTGGGCAGCCAGCTCGGGATCTTCCGCCAGGAGGCCGCGCAGGAGGTCCAGCGCGGGGCCGCGCAAGCTCTCCACCAGCCTCCTCCTCCTCTCCCTCTCAGACACGTGGCGCCACAGGTGCAGCATGTCGTTGGCCTGCTCCAGCCAGCTCTCAGAGGACTCTTCCCCGTGGCCCGGCTCTTCCATCCCAGAGAAGGTTCCCAGCTCCTGGTAGCCCATGCTGTCTAGCAGGGGCTGCAAGGCCTGCCTCCACTGCTGGGTCCCAGGCCCTGCCTCACCCATGGCGCCTGCCGCTGTCACAACTGCTTCTTCAGGCGCAGTCATTGCCTCGCCCGTGGGTCCTGCCATACTCAGAAGTCCTGCCACGCCTGCAACATTTCTGTAACCTGCAGCTCCTTCCTCATCTGACTCAGCTCCTGCTTCCCCTTCAGCTCCTGCTTGACCCTCAGCTCCTGCTTCACCCTCAGCTCCTTCCGCACCTGCAGCTCCTTCCTCATCTGACTCAGCTCCTGCTTCACCTTCATCTCCTGCTTCACCTGCAGCTCCTTCCTCACCTGCAGCTCCTGCCTCACCTGCATCTCTTGCCTCACCTGAGGTTCCGTCGTCACCTGCAGCTCCTTCCTCATCTGACACTCCTGTTTCACCTTCAGCTCCTGCTCGACCCTCAGATCTTTCCCCACCTGCAGCCTCTGCCTCACCTGAGGCTCCCTCCTCACCTGCAGCTCCTTCCTCACCTGCATCTCCTGCCTCACCTGCAGCTCCCTCGTCACCTGCAGCTCCTTCCTCACCTGCATCTCCTGCCTCACCTGCAGCTCCCTCCTCACCTGCAGCTCCTGCCTCACCTGAAGCTCCTGCCTCACCTTCAGCTCCCTCCTCACCTGCACCTCTCTCACCTCCACCTCCCTCCTCACCTGCAGCTCCCTCCTCACCTTCAGCTCCCTTCTCACCTAAGGCTTCCTCCTCACCTGTGCCTCCCTCCATACCTGCGACTCCCGCCTCCCCTGCAGCTTCCTCCTCCCCTGCAGTTCCTGAGTGACCTGCAGTTCCTGCCTCACCTGCCCTGCCAACCACTGCTTGTCTCTGGGGCTGCGCAGGGAAATTGGGTCTATCCTGTGAATCAGCATCAGGGGCCTGGGGCAGGCAGACCACAGTCCAGGGCCCTCCCTTGCCTGGTATTTGGCGGGGGAGCAAGCTTCGACTTAAACACTCAGCAAACTCGACCAGGGCAACACTCGACCCCAGCTCCTTTCTGTAGACCTTGCCCAGCACTCGGTACCTGCCCAGGGAACGCAGGGCAGCTTGCACAGCCTCCTGGAACTCCTGGTCTTTGCAGTCATCTGGGATTCCCAGGATGAGCAGAGATCGCTGAGCGTTCACGCCCATCGACCTGCACCAGTCCCGCAATACCGCCAGAGCCATCGCCATCTTCGAGGACCTGAGGGTGGGGGGAAGCGATCAAACAGGTGTGCACAGGCTGGTGAAGTGTGGGAATCGGCCTGTGGGTGCAAAGAGGAGAGGATCATGTTTGTGCCACACAGGCCACCCTAGTGCCCCTCACAGCAGCAGCCTGGAGCACCTCCCTGCCCTGTTTGGTTTGTTTGACTTTAGGAAACTTTTTTTATAAATTACATTTATTTACAAGATAGAAAGCTAGGGACTTCCCTGGTAGCACAGTGGTTAAGAATCCACCTGCCAGTACAGGGGACACAGGTTCGATCCCTGGTCCGGGAAGATCCCACAAGCCGCGGAGCAACTAACCCCACGCGCCGCCACCACTGACCCAGCGCTCTAGAGCCCACGAGCCACAACTACTGAGTCCACGTGACACGACTACTGAAGCCCACATGCCTGGAGCCCGTGCTCTGCAACAAGAGAAGCCACCGTGATGAGAGGCCTGCGCACCGCAACGAAGAGTAGCCCCCGCTCGCTGCACCTAGAGAAAGCCCGCGCGCAGCAACAAAGACCCAACGCAGCCAAAAGAAAGAATAAAATTTAAAAATAATAACAAAAGAGCACTTGTTGCGGACGACTCAAGAAACAATAATAAAATAAAATAAAATAATTAAAAAAAAAAAGACAGATAGAAGGCTCGTCACCTTTTCTACATTTCTGGCCTCAGTTTTAGGAAGCTGCCTTTTTCCCAAGGAATTTCTCAAGCCTTCCAATTTGTTAGCATAAACATTTCCATAATATTCCCCTATATCCTCTTTTTTAATGTACATCTGATCCGTAACGTTGGCCCTCTCTCATTCCTCATATTGGTGATCAGCGTTCTTTCTATTTTTCCGTGATTCATCGTTCTAGGACTTTCTCGGTTTCCTTGCTCTTTTGAAAGAAGCGCATGGCTTTGTTCGTCGTGTCCATAATTTGCTTTCTATCACTGATTTCCTCTCTTAGCTCTCTTATTACTTCATTTTATGTTTCCTTTGCTCTTCTTCTTCTAGCATCTCTACATGGACTGTTAGCTCACTGATTTTATGTCCTGACTCTTTTCTAACAGAAGCATTTAGAGGAATACAGTTTCCTCCTGTCGCTTTTTGCTGCCTCCCACTAATTTTGGTAAGTTGTGCTTTTTTAGTATTCACGTTGAAATATTTTCTAAGTCCCTCTGTGATTTTTTTCTTTGATCCATGGGTTTCCCAATATTTGAAGATATATTATCATTAGTACCATCAAATAAAATTCCCCCGTGACGAGAAAACTTATCATGTAAACTTGCAATACTGCTAAATTTATGGAGACATTTTTACAACTCTGGTACGGCGTGTCCGGGTGAATGTGCAAAGCACCCTCGTAAAGAATCTGTGTACTCTGTGTGGAGGCCAGGGCCTTGCCCTGCCCACCCACCTCTGCAATTCCTGTGCCACCCGGACAGAGGCGACCTGAAGCTCTCGATGCCTCATGCAGCGGGCCAGAGCCCCTCCCTGGACCCCCACAAATCCATCTGCCATGGCCAACAGCCTCCACCAGATCACAGCAGCCCCAGCGCCTCCCCCTCTCAGCATCACTTACACCCCCCGTGGCCAGGCGGCTCCTCCCCGGCCCCTCGCACTACATCCCCTCCATACACCCTCCCCCACCCACCAGCTGGTGGCGCTCTGCTCTGGGCCCTGGAAGCCGGGCGCCCCGCCATGCGTACGGGCCAGACTGCCTCTCTCACCTCCCCACACCGGGGAGTCCTCCCCCGAGCACACTCAGCGCCGGGGGCTCTCGCTTCTCGTACCCCAGACGCACAGCCCACCCGTCTTGCCCCCGCCCACACGGGAGCTGGAGCCCCCTAACTGCCACGAGCGTCCACCCCCCCGCCCCGCCCCGGCGGGAGCTCCCCTAATGCCTACCACACCCGCGCCCGGGAGTCCTCCCCATCGACCCCGCCTCAGCCAGGAGTAGCGACCCCTTCCTCCCGCCACACGCAGGAACCGTTAGCCCTCCCTTCCGGTCTCGGCCCCGGGGGTGGGGGGTGGGGGGTGGGGGGTGAGGCCCGCCCGTCCCGTGCTCCCCACCCCCGCAGCCAGTCATCCTCTCCTCTGGCCCCAAAGCCGGCCCCACCCGACCGGCAGCAAGCCCTCCGCTCCGGCCCCCCACCCACGCTTAGCCATTAGCCCCACCCTCTGCACCCCGACTCCAGAACGCCCCCCACCAGCCACCCCGGAAGCCAGCGGTCCTCCCCTCTGACCCGCTCACTGGGGGACCCTTCCCTCAGCCCCCCTTCAGCCCGCTACCCTCCGCCGCCGCTCCCCCACTCCCAACCGAGCAGCCCGTAGCCCTCCCCCGACCTCCACTCCTTCCCAGAGCCCCCGGTACCTGCAGAGTCCAGCCCCCGGCAAAGCCCCCGCCTGTCTCCTGACTTGCTCTGACTCTGTGGATGGCTCCGGAGTCCGGCTCACGAGGGGCTGAAGAGCTCGTCTCAGCAGAGCAGCCAGGAACTGTGCTGCCGACTGTCCCAGGCACTCTGTGCGAACGCCACGTGCGTTTCCGGCTGCTCCCGGAAGCCCCAGGAAGATGAGGGAGAACGTTCTAGACGTCTCTTTACAGGGAAAGTGGTTGGATCAGAAGAGCACGTGAGGAGGGGCTTTGCTACGGAAGCACCAATAGCCACGCGCACTGAGGGCCTGAGGTCCCAAGGCTTGGTGCCTCCGGAAGCAAAAGACACGCCCATTGGCCTTCCACCAATAGGAAGGCCTCCCTGCAAGGCTGCGGAGTTGGGGGAGCAAACTTGGCGATGCAGAGCCCATTGTGGCAAGTACGTCCACTTGTCTTCACAGGTGGTTTTCTACTGTGATTGATAATGTCATAAACCTATTCTTATTTCTTTGGTTTGTTTTAATTTTTGAATTTTATTTTATGTATTTTTTTAGACAGCAGGTTCTTATGAGTTACCCATTTTATACATATTAGTGTACATTTGTCAATCCCGATCTCCCAATTCATCACACCCCCCGCCCGCCCCCACCATTTTCTCACCTTGGTGCCCATATGTTTGTGCTCTACGTCTGTGTCTCTATTTCTGCCCTGCAAACCGGTTCATCTGTACCATTTATCTAGGTTCCACATATGTGCATTAATACACGATATTTGTTTCTCTCTTTCTGACTTCCTTCACTCTGTATGACAGTCTCTAGATCCATCCACGCATCTACAAATGACCCAATTTCGTTCCTTTGTACAGCTGAGTAATAAATAATAGTCATAAAGCTCTTCTTCATATGGACTGATTTCTTGTCTAGTTGTATCAACTAGCCATCTTCTCACATGGCACAAAAGAATGAGGCAGCCGTCTGGGGCCTCTTTTATAAGGGAGGTAATCATTCATGAGGGCTCCCCCCTCATGGGCTAATCACTTCCTAGGGCCCCACCTCCAAATCCCATCCCTTTGGGGGTTAGAATTTAACAGGTGAATGAGGGGCAGAGGTTTACAAATATTCAGTCCATAGCAGTGTCTGTCCAACTATTGTTGCTCCTATGTTCCCTTTTTCCTGCTGAGATAGTCAAGGTTTTCATTTACATTTTAACTTCTCTACTGCCTTTTTAGGCAATTATCAGTTTTCACTAAAACTTTACAGTTCACCTATGAAATGGAAAAAAGCGCTCACCATCTCTGGGTCTGCAAAGTGCCTACCCTACCCTCTCACTGGAGAGGTGTCCCATGGGTGCTGAGCAGGACTCCGACGCTTGACCCCCGCCCTCACCTGCAGCATCCCTTTCCCTCCATTGCCCACAACAGAGGCCAGACCCAGCTGAAACTTTCAGAGAAATTTACTAAGAGAAACTTTGACTGAAACCATTGAACAGAGGGCATGATAACACAGAGAGGAACTTGTAACAGCCACCAGAGTCCGGGGGTCACGGCGCCCCCACCAGTGTCCCCAACAATGTGCCTCCACTACACCCCACCTGGCGGCCCTCCATCCCCCCACTGCCTCCCTTCCTGAGGGCCCTGCGGGTGGTGTCTCGCCAGGAAGATGGGTGCCGGCAATGCCCGCTCCCCCAGGTCAGCCACTCCCCCTCTGGCCCACATGCCCGGGGCCTGGCCCTGCCCTATGGCTGGAACAGGAAAGTCCCACGACAGGGCACCCACCACTGAGTGGACGACGGGGTGTCCCGAGGGACAACGTGGTGGCCTTCAGTTGTACTGCTAATTACTTTCACATTTCCAAGTAAATTCCTATTCCAATGCCATGTTATCTTGTTCATCATCACAAAATAATATGGGAATCTTACAATTTGTTTTACACAATTGCAAAACTCTTGTCATTGAACTGAACTAATGCAAATACATGTGTGATTAATGTCATTTGCAAACTTAGATACTGAAGCTTATTAAACCTTCTTTTAAATGAGACAATATGTGAAAAATTCCCAAAGAAAACAGAGATGAAATTCCATGTCATCTTACACAACAGGAACCCAAAGATGCTACACACCATGTTCCCCCCACTCGCAGGGGCCCTCACTACTTGGAAACTCGACTGTTCTCTCTTCAAACTCCGAGTGAAGGACCAGTCTCACTTGCTACCAGTGAACTTGGGCCTGGAAGTAGCCTGGCTGCTGCTCTGGCTCAGGCTCCCTCTTCCTCGTCGCTCACACCCTCTGCACACAGGGATGGGAAGGACTTGGGATCCAAGATACTGACCCTGAGCAGATGCTGCAGGACCTGCCACTTGCTGGTCTCCGCGTAGGCCCGGGCACCCCACAGGAACTCGTAGCGGGCAGGGTCGCTGTGGGGCACCTGCCGGTACTCCAGGTAGCCCTCCTGCACCCACACTTCGGTGAGCAGCTCCCTGGGCTCCACATAGGTGCAGGGCTCCCTCCCGGCACACAACCCCATGTTGCCGAGCACTCCCCACACCTCCTCCTCAGGGGCGCGGTCACCGAACAGGGTGATCACGCCCAGGACCAGCACCAGGAGGCCGGCCTCGGGCGTGCTCTGCCCGTCGCTCAGCACCGCATCCCAGGTGAGGCCCAGGGTGGGGACCAGGACATAGGCGCGCTCGCGGGGGTCCACCTCCTTCACGTCCAAGCCAAACAACAGCTGCATGCACTCGCAAGCGTGGCTGAAGACCACGGGGAAGTGGTCCCGATGCTCCCGGAGGACCATACTCAGCATCTCCGCCTTGGACGTCGGCTCCCTGGGGCGATACTTGAGCAGGAACGCCACCAGGTCAGCCATCAGCACAACAAGTGCCTCCTGGGGCAAGGACTCTGCATAGGTGGAGAAGGAGGGTGCTCCAGGGGAGGCGGAGGACCAGGGGGATGTGGCCTTCTCCCCCGCAGCCCCCAGCAGCAGCGCCTCCACTGGACCTGGGCCGGGACTGGGGCCTGAAGGTCGGCCTGAGGCTGGCGGAGCTCACTCATCTCGACCGGGGACCTGATCACTGGGGTCGAGCCGCCCACGGGAGTGTGCGCACAGATGACAGGCGGGGACCTCATACCTGGGGAAGAGAGGGGGTGTGAGCGGCCTCGGCGGAGAAAGGCACCCTGGGCAGCTCTGACAAAGGCCACTTACAGGTCTCCTCTTAAAGGCTGCCCTCGGGCCTCACAGGGGCACTCCTCCTGGGCGGCCTGTCCCCTGCCAACCTGAAGAAGGAAGTGAGGGGGCTCCTCAGGGTGCAGCCAGCACAGCCCCAGGTTCTGGGGCTGTCAGGGGGGTGGGGTGACTTGCATGTTGTGGGGTGCCCTCTGTTCTGGGAGGGGGAGCCCCTGGGCACACACTCAGGGCATGCACCTCCCCTTGACTCCTGGCGCTGCCTGGGACTCCTCTGCTCTGTGCCCTGAGGACACGGTCCTCAGACCTGGGCCTTCGCCTCCCGGTTCCTGGAGCCCCTGTAAGAGGAATGGAGGGTCGCATCTCTTGTGTAGACTGTGGCACAGTTCCGGGCCTCGGTGCTGGTAGGAGAATTGGGCCGGACTCTGTGAGGTCCCCCCAGTTCTGAGTTCTGGGGTGGGTGGTCCCCTCGGGGCTCGCTCGTCGTGCTCACTGTTCCCCTTAAGGGCCTGGACCCTCCCCTTTGCAGGCCGGAGGAGAAACTCAGAACAGGACCCCGAATCTGAACAGAAAGCAGGGAGGGGGTCCCACAGGTGGCCGCAGCTGCCCAGGGCCTCCCGAGGGTCCTAGGTTGGAGAGAGGCTGGGTCCTCACCTCCTCCTCACATCCTGCCTGGCCTCCCAGCGCTGACCACAGGGGCAGGTTTCTGTTGAGGCCCCTGTTCCAGGGCTGGGGGTCTGCTCAGTCCTCCCTCGGGGGCCTGGGAGTCCACCCTCTGCGGACCTGAAGGCTCACCCCTCACACCAAACACCTGACCTCCTGAGGACCCCGACCCAGAGGTCAGGAAACATCTCATCTGCTGACCGTGCTCTGGCGCCTCCAAGGTCCCCGTGGAAGGGCAATGGATCCCTCCCTGTGTTGGGGTCTAACGTCCTCAGTCCTTCCTTCCTCGCGTGCAGGCTGGACTCTGGGCAGGACCTGGGATTGTCCCGTCTGCCAGTGTGAGTCCCTGCTCCTTATACCAGGTCTCCAGTCTCTCAGAGACCCTGACGTCAGGACAGGCCTACCGTGCTCATCCCGCCCCGGGGCTTCCCACGGCCACCTGCAAGGGCGGTGATCTGGTGGGTCCCTTTTCTCCTCCCTCAGGGTCCCCTCAGTCCTGCCTAAGGGCCCTAACCTTAGTCCACCAGGGACCTGACATTTTACCCTCTGCGCTCATGAGACCCCGCCCCTTATCCCAGGTCCCCAGCTTCTCTGAGACCCGGAAGTCAGGAAGTGCTGATGTGTTCATCCCGCCCTATGACCTCAAGGGGCCAACTCTGTTCTGGGGTCCACGTTTTCCTCAGTCCTCCCTCAAGGCCCTCACCTTGACTCCACGCAGGACCTGGGATTCTAGCCATAGCACACCTGAGAGCGGACGGTTATACCTGTTCTGAAGCCTCTCTGAGACCCGGATACGTAAGTGAGGACTCGCTGCCAAGTGCTCATTCCGCCCCAGGGCCACCCAGGACTGAAGGCAGGGAAGGGTATAAGGGTCAGGGTCTCACAGAGACAGCGGAGCGGGTATAAGGGGCGGGGTCTCATAGAGGCTACGGAAGGGTATAAGGGGCGGCGTCTCAGGCGGGCACAGGAGAGAATCCCAGGTCCTGCGTGGAGTCAAGGTGAGAGCACTTAGGGAGAATTGAGGGGAGCCTGGACCCCAGAACAGAGCTGGTTGTTGGAAGCCATACGGCGGGATGAGCACATGCAGCACTTCCTGACATCCGGGTCTCAGAGACGCTGGGGAGGGGGTGTAAGGGGCAAGGTCTCAGAGAGGCTGGAGAGGGGTTATAAGGGGCGGGGTCTCAGGCGGGCACAGGAGAGAATCCCAGGTCCTGCGTGCAGTCAAGGTGAGGGCCCTGAGGGAGAACTCAGGGGAGCCTGAACCCCAGAACAGAGTTGGCCCTGGGAGGACATAGGGCGCGGTGAGCACCTGCACCACTTCCTGACATCCCAGTCTCAGACTCTAGGGAGGGGGTGTAAGGGGCGGGGTCTCAGGCGGGCACAGGAGAGAATCCAGTGACTGCTTGGAGTTCAGGTGAGACCACTGAGGGAGGAGGAGGGGAACCTGGATCCCAGAACAGAATTGGCCCTTGGAGAACATAGGGCGGGATGAACACGTGCAGCACTTCCTGACATCCGGGTCTCACAAACGCTGGGGAGGGGGTGTAAGGGGCGGGGTCTCAGAGTGGCTGAGGATGCGGTATAAGGGTCGGGGTGTCTGGTGGGCACAGGAGAGAATCCCAGATCCTCCGTGGACTCAAGGTTAGGGCCCCGAGGGAGGACTGAGGGGAGCCTGGACCCCAGAACAGAGTCGGTCCTGGGAAGCCATACGGCAGGATGAGCACATGCAGTACTTCCTGACATCCGGGTCTCAGACACGCTGTGGAGGCGGAGCACGGGGTGGGGGCTCAGAGAGGCTGGTGAGGCGTTATATGGGTCGGGGGTCTGGTGAGCAAGGTAGAGAATCCCAGGTCCTGCGTGGAGTCAAGGTGAGGGCCCTGAGGGAAGACTGAGGGGAGCCTGGACCCCAGAACAGAGTTGGCCCTGGGAGGCCATAGGGCGGGATGAGCACGTGCAGCAGTTCCTGACATCCGGGTCTCAGAGACGCTGCGGAGGGGGAGCACGGGGCGGGGTCTCAGAGAGGCTGGGGAGGTGATATATGGGTCGGGGTTCTGGTGAGCGAGGTAGAGATTCCCAGGTCCTACATGGAGTCAAGGTGAGGGCCCTAAGGGAGGACTGAGGGGAGCCTGGACTCCAGAACAGTGTTGGCCCTGGGAGTCCATAGGGCGGGATGAGCACATGCAGTACTTCCTGACATCCGGGTCTCAGAGACGCTGCGGAGGGGGAGCACGGGGCGGGGTCTCAGAGAGCCTGGGGAGGCGGTATAAAGGTCGGGGTGGCTGATGGGTACGGGAGAGAATCCCAGGTCCTGCGTGGAGTCAAGGTGAGGGCCCTGAGGGAGGACTGAGGGGAGCCTGGACCCCAGAACAGAGTTGGCCCTGGGAGGCCATAGGGCGGGATGAGCACATGCAGTATTTCCTGACATCCGGGTCTCAGAGACGCTGCGGAGGGGGAGCACAGGGCGGGGTCTCAGAGAGCCTGGGTAGGCGGTATAAAGGTCGGGGTGGCTGATGGGTACGGGAGAGTATCCCAGGTCCTGCGTGGAGTCAAGGTGAGGGTCCTGAGGGAGGACTGAGGGGAGCCTGGACCCCAGAACAGAGTTGGCCCTGGGAGGCCATAGGGCGGGATGAGCACGTGAAGCACATCGTGACATCCGGGTCTCAGAGACGCTGGGGAGTGGGAGCACGGGGCGGGGTCTCAGAGAGCGTAGGGAGAGGGTATAAGGGTCGGGGTGTCTGGTGGGCACAGAAGAGAATCCCAGGTCCTGCATGGAGTCTAGGTGAGGGCCTTGAGGCAGGACTGAGGGGAGCCTGGATCCCAGAACAGAGTTGGCCCTGGGAGGCCATAGGGCGGGATGAGCACATGCAGTACTTCCTGACATCCGGGTCTCAGAGATGCTGGGGAGGGGGAGCACAGGGCGGGGTCTCAGAGAGGCTGGGTAGACGGTATAAAGGTCGGGGTGTGTGATGAGTACGGGAGCCAATCCCACGTCCTGCGTGGAGTCAAGGTGAGGGCCCTTAGGGAGGACTGAGGGGATCCTGGACCCCAGAACAGAGTTGCCCTTGGGAGGCCATAGGGCGGAATGAGTACGTGCAGCACTTCCCGACATCCGGGTCTCAGAGACGCTGGGGAGAGGGAGCACGGGGCGGAGTCTCAGAGAGGCTGGCGGGGGGGTATAAGGGGCGGGATCCTAGGCGGGCACAGGAGAGAGTGCCAGGTCTTATGTGGAGTCAGGGTGAGAGCACTGAGTGTGGACTGCGGGGAGCCTGGATCCCAGGGCCAAGTTGGCCCTTCGAGACATAGGGCAGGATGAACAGCTTCAGCACTTCCTGACATCCGGGTCTCAGACACCCTGGAATGGGGGAGCACGGGGCGGGGTCTAAGCGAGGCTGCAGAGGGGGTATCAGTTGCGGAGTGTCTGGTGGGCACTGGAGAGAATCCCAGGTCCTGTGTGGAGTCAAGGTGAGGGCCCTGAGGGAGCACTGAGGGCAACCTGGATCCCAGAATTGAGTTGGTCCTGGGGGGCCGTCACGTGCAGCACTTCCTGACATCCGGGTCTCAGAGAAGCTGGGGACCTGGGATAAGGGGCGGGGTCTCATGAGCGCAGAGGGTAAAATGTCAGGTCCCTGGTGGACTAAGGTTAGGGCCCTTAGGCAGGACTGAGGAGACCCTGAGGGAGGAGAAAAGGGACCCACCAGATCACCGCCCTTGCAGGTGGCCGTGGGAGGCCCCGGGGCGGGATGAGCACGGTAGGCCTGTCCTGACGTCAGGGTCTCTGAGAGACTGGAGACCTGGTATAAGGAGCAGGGACTCACACTGGCAGACGGAACAATCCCAGGTCCTGCCCAGAGTCCAGCCTGCACGCGAGGAAGGAAGGACTGAGGACGTTAGACCCCAACACAGGGAGGGATCCATTGCCCTTCCGTGGGGCCCTTGGAGGCGTCAGAGCTCGGTCAGCAGATGAGATGTTTCCTGACCTCTGGGTCGGGGTCCTCAGGAGGTCAGGTGTTTGGTGTGAGGGGTGAGCCTTCAGGTCCGCAGAGGGTGGACTCCCAGGCCCCCGAGGGAGGACTGAGCAGACCCCCAGCCCTGGAACAGGGGCCTCAACAGAAACCTGCCCCTGTGGTCAGCGCTGGGAGGCCAGGCAGGATGTGAGGAGGAGGTGAGGACCCAGCCTCTCTCCAACCTAGGACCCTCGGGAGGCCCTGGGCAGCTGCGGCCACCTGTGGGACCCCCTCCCTGCTTTCTGTTCAGATTCGGGGTCCTGTTCTGAGTTTCTCCTCCGGCCTGCAAAGGGGAGGGTCCAGGCCCTTAAGGGGAACAGTGAGCACGACGAGCGAGCCCCGAGGGGACCACCCACCCCAGAACTCAGAACTGGGGGGACCTCACAGAGTCCGGCCCAATTCTCCTACCAGCACCGAGGCCCGGAACTGTGCCACAGTTTACACAAGAGGTGCGCCCTCCATTCCTCTTACAGGGGCTCCAGGAACCGGGAGGCGAAGGCCCAGGTCTGAGGACCGTGTCCTCAGGGCACAGAGCAGAGGAGGCCCAGGCAGCGCCAGGAGTCAAGGGGAGGTGCGTGCCCTGAGTGTGTACCCAGGGGCTCCCTCCCAGAACAGAGGGGACCGCACTACACCCAAGTCACCCCACTGCCCTGTCAGCCCCAGAACCTGGGGCTGTGCTGGTTGCACCCTGAGGAGCCCCCTCACTTCCTTCTTCAGGTTGGCAGGGGACAGGCTGCCCAACAGGAGCGCCCCTGTGAGGCACGAGGGCAGCCCTTAAGAGGAGACCTGTAAGTGGCCTTTGTCAGGGCTGCCCAGGGTGCCTTTCTCCGCTGAAGCCGCTCACACCCCCTCTCTTCCCCAGGGATGAGGTCCCCGCCTGTCATCTGTGCGCACACTCCCGTGGGCGGCCCGACCCCAGTGATCAGGTCCCCGGTCGAGATGAGTGAGCTCCGCCAGCCTCAGGCCGACCTTCAGGCCCCAGTCCCGGCCCAGGGTCCGGTGGAGGCGCCGCTGCTGGGGGCTGCGGGGGAGGAGGCCGCATTCCCCTCGTCCTCCGCCTCCCCTGGAGCCCCCTCCTTCTCCGCCTATGCCGATCCCTTGCCCCGCGAGGCACTTGTTGTGCTGATGGCTGACCTGGTGGCTTTCCTGCTCTTCAAGTTTCGTACCGGGGAGCCGACCTCCGAGGTGGAGATGCTGAGTACGTTCCTCCGGGAGCAACAGGACCACTTCCTCGAGGTCTTCAGCCTCGTTTGCGAGTGCCTGCAGCTGGTGTTTGGCTTGGATGTGAAGGAGGTGGACCCCCGCGAGCGCACCTACGTCCTGGTCCCCACCCTGGGCCTCACCTGGGATGCGGTGCTGAGCGACTGGCAGTGCACGCCCGAGGCCAGCCTCCCTGTGCTGGTCCTGGCCATGGTCACCCTGTTTGGTGACCGCGTCCCTGAGGAGGAGGTGTGGGGAGTGCTAGGCACCCTTGGGTTTTGTGGCGGGAGGGAGCTGCTCACCGAAGTGTGGGTGTGGACGGGCTACCTGAAGTACCGGCAGGTGCCCCACAGCGACCCTGCCCGCTACGAGTTCCTGTGGGGTCCCCGGGCCTATGCGGAGGCCAGCAAGTGGCAGGTCCTGCAGCATCTGCTCAGGATCAATAGCATGGATCCCAGGTTCTTCCCATCCGTGTCTGCAGAGAGCGTGAGCGATGAGGAAGAGGGAGCCTCAGCCAGAGCAGCAGCCAGTCCCACGTCCAGCAGCTTCTCCCGTGGGGCAGGAAGGGGGGCTGATCCTTCACTCTGAGTTTGAAGAGGGAGTGGTCAGCCTTCTAAGCAGTGAGAGCCGGGCGAGTTGGGGGAAGCCGGTGTGCAGCATCTTTGGGTTCCTGTTGTGTATGTTGACATGGACTTCCATGTCTGTTTTCTTTAGGAATTTTTCAAATGTTGGTTCTTTGAATAGAAGACTAAACAAGCTTCAGTGTCTAACTTTGTGTATGACGTTAATCCCACAGGTATTTGCACTAATTCAGTTCAAGAACAAGAGTTTTGCTGTTTGTAAGAGAGGTTGGGAAATCTCCCAGTTCGTTTTGTGACCGTGTACAAGATAACAGGGATTTGGAATCAGAACTGCTCTGGAAACGTGGAAGTACTTAGCAGTGATATAGATGGGGGAAGAAATAGAAAAATAAAAGCCATTGTTGTTCCAATTCTTGCTTCCCTGTCTTGTCTGTCATTCTGTAAATAAAACGAACTATCTCCGTTGAGTTGGATTTGCACGGGTATTTTAAGAAAGTAGGAGAAGGTTCATCGGCGTCAATAAGCCCCCTGCCCACTGGCTTGTTTGTTCCGCAGACCTCCACGGAGCCTCTGCTCTCCGGAAGGGCCTGTGTTAGTAGCGGGAACGCTAGGAAAAGCAGGACACACCCACACCTAGAGTGATGGTCTAGGAGCCACTGTCACATGAGGAAAGTGGTGAGACGTCCCCTAAGTCCCACAGAATAAGACAACATGGGACGAGGCGGTGGGGCTCCAGGAGCGAGCCCTGAAGTGTTAAGTGCCCCGAGCCAGGGCACTTTGGGCCTTTGGGAAGTGGGGGTTCCTTCTGTGGGAGGTGATGGTGATGAAGCTGGGTGGTGGCAGCAGCCAGACATGCAGAGGGTGTGTCTTGGGTTGGAGGGGAAAGTCTGAAATGGGACATTGCTGTGAGATGTCCTTCTGGGTCATGGATAAAGCCGAGAGAAATCTCGCCCTGGGGCAGGAAGGAAGGGGTGCTGGCTCTTGTTGCATTGCAGTGGGCCACAGTGAAGAGGTAGGTGTTTCATACCCGCCATCTGCAAGGATTTCCAGAGAAATGAGGGTCTTGCTCTTTGAAGCCCTGCTCGGTATTCCCGGGGCTGGCCCTCCTCTCCCTGCCCTGGGAGAGCCAATTACCAACTGTATGGAAACGACCATTTTAGTCACCTGGAGTTTACTTTGGCCACTTGTGAGCAAGGTCTAGATTTCAGTGGGATGAAATGAATGAAAATAGGGGGTTTGAAAGAGGAGAGGCTGCCGAAGTGGAAAGGAGTCGCCGTGTGACTGGAATCCTGGGAGCTTTGCGTGAGCTGCCCCCAGCTGGGGAAATCACCACCCTTCCCTCCATGCCGACAGACACACACACACACACACACACACACACATATCCAAATTGAATAATATATCCTGCAGCAGTAAAACACACAGAACAGCAATTTTGACTGGTTTTCTATTCCGTTTCCTATGGAGCTGCAAATTCTCTGAGATGTCATGAAAAGAAAGCAATTTCCAGAGGAGAGAGGGACAGAGTCTGGGATCAGAATAATACTAGAAATAAGTCCTAGCCACTAAGGAGCAACGTCCGCCAGTGTCGCCGCGTTCAGGCAGGTGCAGAAATATGGCGGCATCAGAGACCCACAGGTTTGGGCTGTGACCTGGCATCGAAAGGAAGGAGCAACTTCTGGGCCTAATGGGATTGGGAGGTCACTGCAGTGGGAGGTGCAGACGGGGCCGGGGGCTAAAGAGGCGGCCCTCCCTGCTGAGCGCCGTACGACAACGTGAACCTTACGTGAGATCCTGGATTTGAAGCACCTGCCATATAGCAGGTGGGCACTTGGAAAAGGTGGAGAATTTCAGGGCCAATGTAACCTGCTCAGACACTCCTGCCGGAAAAGAAGGGGATTTTGTCATCACAAAAGGTAAGCCCTGCTTTTGTTGAGCCTCTACTAGGCAGTGTGGCATTGGAGAGCCGTCAGGTGCTCGTCCCCATCTTGTCTTCCTCTCCTCCCCGCACAAGTGGGGACACAGCACTGCCAGCGTCCTCTTCACTTAGGAGGGGTCATGGGATGACCCTTTGCCACTGAATTCTGAGCAGAAGCAGTTTTGTCACGGCCATCTGTATCGAAGGCACACCGGGGTCGGGGGTTAGTCCTCAAGCCATGACAACACAGACACAGACCACTGTGCTTCCTCCCCCAGGGTCTTACGTCCGGCGCCTCTGCCCCTTAGATGTGAGATGCCAGACTCTGTGCCTTTAAGGCCCTGGGCAGGGTTGGAGGTGCTCCAGAGAGAGGCTGCCCCACAGGGAGCTGGCGGAGGGCATTTCCCTCAAGCAACCCGCACCCTTAGGTCCTTGAGCTGCACCCATCCGTCCCCGCGGGGCTGTGCTGAGTCTGTCAGGAGGGCAGCCGCCAGCTGCCGAGCGGCCCCGTTGGGGTCGGGGGCGTCCTCGTGGGGCCCAGCCCCGAGTCCCCCTCAGGGTGACCCTGCTGCCCACAGCGCCCACTCTGTCCGGAACCTGTCCCCCGACTAAGAGCCGCTTAGGCCCCGGTCCTGATGACCTCGTGCATGTATGTTTATCTGAAAGTCCCAGAGAAGCATCCCCCACCCCCACCAATATCATGGTTCGGGTGGAGCTGGCAGGACGTGATGCAGCCACTCGGCGAGCCTCCTCGTGGTTGGTAAGTGATGATCGTTGCCGCGGGGATGTGGGGCGAATCTCTGTGCTTCCGACTTATTTTGAAATCATTCCCTACGTAATGCCCAAATGTTTGAGTACACTGATGGCCTTCTGAATGTGACCGTGAGGTTTTGGTTTTTGAGCCTGAGTGCGAGAGGCACAGGCGTGTCCTGTCAGCCACCCGCAGAGCCGCCTAGGACTCTCGTGTCCCCGATCAGGGTGTTTGAGCAGACGGACAGGCTGTAGCAGATGGCAGGGGTGGTCCCCAGGACGCTCCCCCAGGTCCCAGCCACCCGCAGACCCGCAGACCCGCATGAGGGTTTGGAAAGGAGCCAGGCAGGAGAGGGCTTTGGGGTCCCGGTGATGCAGGCTGTGAAGAGGGTCCGCCGCCCCAGAGAGGTGGAAGGAACAGCACCCACCAGATCCCATCTGACCTGCCCTGGGCTGGCCGGGGGAGGCAGGTGGGAGCAGATGCCTCTGCCGGTGAGCTGCAGCCCTGGACCCCAGCAGGAAAGGGGTGCTCTTGGGACAACGGGTGCTCCAGGACCAGAGCCCCGTGGGGCACTGCCGGGGGAAAGCAGGGATTCCTAGTGCCCGTTCGTGCAGTGAACTGACTGATGGGGGACAGTGCTAGCCCAGGGACGGCCGTGGCAGGCAACGCAGCAGCGGCCGGGACACGCCAAGAGCGCCCCAGGGACATTCAGGGAGGCACTTTTCAGGGGGGCAGCAGCACCCTCCCCAGTAGACTCTGGACGAGCACACACCACCCCGGCACCCAGCCAGTCCTGACCAGGGCGGGGCAGGGCACACGGGAGCTGCTGCCCGTCAGCGGGAAGCTCTGACGTTCTCTACGTGTGCTGAGCCTGCCCCCTGAGGGGCTGGTGTGAGTTGTCTCAGCCGTGGCCCTGTTTCCCGAGAAGCCCCCATTCCCCAGCCCCAGCTAAAGTCTGCTCTGAGCTCCAGCCTCCTCGGCAAAGGGCTGACCTCCTGCCTGGCTCTCGCCTACCCTCCTCTGTGGCAAATATCGCCGGCTGCTGCTTTAGGGGCCTTTGTGAGCAAGTGCGGGGACCCGGGCATGTGCCTGTCCGTGGTCCCTGAGCTGGGGCTGGGCACAGGCATAGGGCTGGGTTGGTGGCGGGATGCAGGGTGTGAAGCCAAGTGACATTCAGAAGACAGCAGCAGGGTGTAAAGCCACGTGTGAGCAAGCATCCAGGAGGAGGTGCATCCGCAGGGCCCTGAAGGGCACAGACACTCACGCCGCGTGGGGATGCGGAGAGTCCACCGGCCCGGCGGTCCCCGTGCTTTGAATGCAGGCTTGCCGCCTGCCTGACAGCCAGTGTGCCCGGGGAAGTGAGCCTGCAAGAGAACGTGGGGCCACCACGCCGCTGGGGCAGAAGGGAGCAGAGTGGGCAGTGGAAGGAGAGAGCAGGGCCCAAGCCTGAGCATAGGAGCCGCCTTCAGAGGGCCGTGCCTCGGACCCCCACGTCCAGGACCCTTCTCCATCCTCACGCCCTCAGTCCTAGACCCTCACCCTCCTCCCTGGCCCTCGTGTCCATTTCACGAGAGATGGTGACCTGATGGGGCTGGGGAGGCCACGTGGGCAGAATCCAGTGTCAGGCTCTCATGGGCACTAATGCCTGGCTTCCCTGTGTTTTCTCCATTATGTGGTCTGAGGCATCAGCTAGTAGGACCCCGTGGAGGACAGCTGAATCCCCCTTGACTGTTGGGGAGACAGGTCAGGCCAGTGCGGGGATGGGGCTTTGCACGCATATGATGCATAGCTTGAATAAGAGTCCTTCTAGTGACAAGCTGATCAAATCATGGAGACTCCCTATGCCTCGATTTCTCCATCTGTAAAATGGGCCTCCTAATAGTACAAGGCAAAAGCATTGGTGTGAATTTCCCCATGATGTGACCTGCTTGTAAAAAGCCTGGGCCAAATGAAGTGGTCGGTGGATGTAGCTCTTGTTACTGAGCGTGTAAGAAAGATGCGCCCTCCCCCATGTAGTGAAGGTTCCCAACCAGTACACGTCTTGTGATCCCCGCGTACGTAGATTAGCGCAGTTTTTCTTTTCTCGTGAAAATTTGTTGTCAGGATGCTTGGGCTCGCCTTCCTCTTCTTCTCGCTTGTCCCTGTTCAAGATGAGGCTGTTGATTTGAGGTGTCGCCTCCATTGGAACAGGGGTGTTTGCAGCTTTAGGTCCCAAGTGCCTCTTTGGCCGCGTGCCATAAGTCCTGGGGGCTTTGGTATGTGTTTTCTTCATTTCAAAGTATTTTCTAATTTCCCTTGTGATGCCTTGTCCGTTCCCTGGGCTATTGTTATGGACTGAACTGCGTCCCCCCAAAATGTGCATGTTGAAGCCCTAATCTCCTAGAACCTCAGAATGTCACTGTGACTGGAGTTAGTGGTTCTTAGGTTGAAATGAGGCCATTAGGATGAGGTCTAATCCAAGATGGCTGGTGCCCTTGAGGGAAGAGCGGATCAGCACACGCAAGGAGAGAAGGCAGGGGCTGGGGGTGCGTGCACAGAGGGTGACCACGTGAGGGGCGGTAAGAGCACGGCCACCTGCAACCAAGGAGACTGGCCGCAGTACAAGCCACCCCTGCTGGACCCTCCCTCTCGGCCTCCTGGTCGGAACCACCGTGAGAATCTGTGTCTGCTGTTTCAGCCCCTCATCCTGTGCCGTGGGATTTGGCATCGTCCCAGACTAATGCGGGTATTTGGGGACGCACGGCTCAATTTCCCTCTCTTTGCAGATTTCCCACATTTCCTTCTGTTATTGAGGTCTAATTTCACTCTCTTTTGGCCAGAGAACGTACTTTGTATGATTTCAGCCCTTTTGTTTGTATCCCCTTAAGTTCACTGGGGGATGCTGTGTGGCCTGACACGTGGAGTACCCTGGAGAACGTTCTAGGTACGCTTGACGAGCACGTGTCTATTCTGTTCTTGGGGCTAATAGTCTACACATGTCATGAGACCTAGTCTTTGCACAGTGCTGTTCAAATCTGTGATTCCCTTACTGCGGTGCTGTCTGGTCGCTGGACCCATAATGAAAGCAGGCTGTGCTAGTCTGCTTAGAGCTGCCATAGCAAGGTCCCACAGAGGAGGTGGCCAAAACTACTGAAATGTACTGGGTCCCAGTCCTGGTGGCTAGAAGTCCAACCTCAACTTGCTGGAAAGTGCAGTTCCAGGTGAGGGAAGGCGTCTCGTCCTGGCTCGCACACAGCTGGTTTTCTCTTGGTCCCTCACTTGGCTGCTTCCCTGCACAGGTTGGGGGGAGGGAGGGAGGGAGGGAGGGAGGGAGAGAGAGAGAGAGAGAGAGAGAGAGAGAGAGAGAGAGAGAGAGAGAGGGACACAGGATGGAGGGAGGAATCGAAAGCAAGAGAGAGAGGGACGGAGGGAAGGAGAGAGAGAAGGGGAATGAGGGAGGGAGAGAGGCGGTAGGGAGTGAAGGAGAGAGGAGAGAGAGAGAGAGAGAGAGAGATGGAGGGAATGATAGAGGGGAAGGGAGGAAGGGAGAGAGAGAGGGGAAGGGGGAGGGAAGGAGGGCAAGAGGGAAGAGGGGAGGGAGGGAGAGACAGGGAAGGGAGAGAGAGATAAGGAGCAGGGAAGGAGGGAGAGAGGGGGAGGGAGGGAGAGAGATAAAGGGAGGGGTGGCGAGGGAGGGAAAGAGAGAGGGGGAGGAAGGTAGGGGGAGAGAGAGAGAGAGAGGGAGGGAGCAGGGAGAGGGGGGCAGAGGGGGAGGGAGGGATGGAGAGAGAGACGGACAGAGGGAGAGAGAGGGAGGGAGGATGGGAGGGAGGAAGAGAGGGCGAGGGAGGGAGAGAGGGAGGGAGATCTTCGGTGTCTCTTCCTCTTTTCCAAAGGACACCGCTCTTGTCGGACTAGGGTCCCACCCTTGTGACCTCATTTAACCTTACTGACTTCCCCAAGGGTGCTATCTCCAAATACATGCACCTTGGGATTAGCACTGGTGCTTGGATCATTCCTGGTACCTTGGGTCTACTTCCCCTCCTCCCCCAACCCACCTTTTTTTTTTTTCTGTGTTTTTGGCCACCCCACAAGGCTTGGGGGATCTTAGATCCCCGACCAGGGATTGAACCCGGGCCACCGCAGTGAAAGCATAGAGTCCTAACCCCTGGAACTCCAGGCAATTCCCGCTCCCCGCCCCCTTCTTAGCAGTGTTTGGAAGGGGATGTCGCCCTATCGCTGTGACAGCCACAGAGTCCTGGCCAGGTCCCCCAGCACATCCCCCACACGTGGAGGCAGCAGCTGTGAGCTGGGGGTGTGCCCTGGCCTTCAGTGCTCTGTACACACCACTGGGCACTGACCACAAGGACTCGCAGTATAAGCTCGACACCCCAGCGCCCAGAGGGTGGTGGAGCATGGCGCCCTTGAAGTGTTTAGCTCGAAAGGCAAGGAAAAGAGAAGCAGGAAAATGTCTCCAGACGCAGGACCTGCAGTGAAAAGCAAACCTCAATCCTGCTGTCCAGACACCAGAGAGCACCCCCAAACTGAACACCCGCAGGCCCCTGCCAGGGACCGTCACCTCCACACCTGTGCGTCTCAGGACAGGAAGGGCTCTTTTCAGACCTCTGACCGGGGAGGCCTGAGCTCTTCTCATCTGTCAAATCGAGACCCTGCTGGACACGATGCCCCTGCAACTGTGAAGCCGCGGGTGCCAGGGCCTTCCTTGTGCTTGTCCAGCCCTTCAAGGGTCTTTCTAGTGAGTGGACACAGGGCGTCTGAGGGGCTTCTCCAGGTGTCTGCTAGGTGCCCGCACCGTGCCGGGGGTGGGCTGTCACCTGTCATCGTTTCCTGCTGAGGGGAATCAACTGCTCAGCCACGCCCAGGACGGAGGCGCCAAACACGTGTTGGGTGGAACATCGCTCTCAAGTCCCCGTGCTCTTTATTGCCCTGCAAGGTTCTGGCCGCGTCACCACCTCCGTGTGTCTGCAGGGTCTGCCTGGTCAGGGTCCTCTGTGGGCCTGCCTGGAGGGGCCGGCTATTCCAGGAAAGAGCGGGAGCCCACGCAGCGATGGCAGAAGTGGCTCAGCGGCCAACGGATCAAGGTCAGGGAGGCGGCAGGCCTGGCGGCCACCTCAGGCATCCAGGGTGCGCAAGAGGCAGCAGCGCGGCCCCCGGGAGCTGCGCGGGGTGGGGGGGAAGGCTGAGGACTTGGCGGGGTGCGGCGGCCAGGCCCGGCACGGGCCAGGGAGGACTCATCTGGGCGGGAGGCCAGGAGCAGCAGAGCCAGGGGACCTCGGCTGGCTGGGCCACCTCTGCCAGGACAGGGACTAGAGGGACCAGAACTTGCGCGTTGGGATCCGGCGCGGGGGGCTCGGCTGCTGTCCGAGGAGGGGCCGGAGCGACAGAGCCAGTCCTGGCCAGGTCGGAGGCATGGTCGACTTGCGGGTGGCTCGGGGTCCCCTGGATGTGCTCAGGATACGGTGGGAGGCCGTCCTGCGGCTCCGCGGCGCTGGGCGCCGGGAGGTGCCCCGGGGCTGCCGGCTCGCCGTCCACCGGCCCGGATGCTGGTTTAGTGCGCACTCTCGGCTTCATCCTCACCAGGAGGTGCGGGCAGTCTCTCTGAAACAGGGGACTGTGGTAGAAGTGTAACTGAGGTCGCAGTTGAGAGAGAAAAGGAAACCCCGAGTCACAAAAGAGTTGCTCGCAAGCAGCAGCCGCCTGGCTGGGCCCCTGGGCGCCCTCCTCCAGCCGACCCAAGGCCTCTTTGGAGAAAGCGGGACCCGGTCCCAGCAGGACGCTGTGCCCCAGCTTTTACATCCCCGAGACTCGCTCACTCACCATCACCTTTCGCCCTTGGAAAATGACTGAAAATGGCCCCTTAGTATGAGTACAAGGCCCACGAAAGGGGACTTGGCGTTTGCAGGTACGAGACTGCAACAAGGTTCGGTAGCTTTCTAAGGAAGTGTCCGAATCTCCCCCTGGCCAGCACCTCCAGGGGCCAGATCGGGGACACTGACTGCTTCCCAGGAAGGGACCTGCGCCCCCACTCAAGTGATGCTCTGGAGCTATGGGAGTCGAGGGGGCACACAGACCTCCCCCCTCCCCCCCGGTGGGCCACTGTCCCCGAGCAGGAGGACGGGAAGGGCCAGCGTTGCAGCAGTGTCCTCTTGTCCCCCGGTGTGACTGCGTGTCAGGCACGAGCGGCACTGCCCACGTGTCAGGAATACAGGATGACGCCTTGCCCGCGTGTGCTGTGAAACGATCACCACAAGGGGGTCCAGTTCACACGCATCACCTCACACAGACACACCAAAGGGAAAAGGAGGAGGGAGAGAAGTGACGTCCCTGTGCTGAGAACGCTTCGGGTCCCCCCATAACAACGTCCCAACACAGCGCGCGGCACTGCCAGCTCCGGCCGACACGCCGGTCCCCAAGTACCACCTTTAAAGGAAGCTCTCCCGACACGCCTGCCACCGTCCCAGGCGGCCCCGGGGTTGGCACCCGCCCCCCACCCCCGGGCCCAGCGGCTCAGCCCCTGGAGAGGGCTCCTCCCCCGCCATCCCCCGCCCTCCTTACCTCGCTCAGGACGTGGGCGGGCCGCTCCTTCGTGGACAGGTTGGTCACGCAGAGGGACGTGTGCATGTCCTGGTGCACTTTGCGGAATCCGTAGCAGTTAAGCTGGCGGGTGAAGCTCTTCATACATTCTGTCTTGAACACCTTGTCTAGGCCGTCCCTGTCCAAAACCTCCTTTTGAAACAGCGGCCTGTTGATGCCTATGCAAGTCCCGTCTTCATTCCACCAAATGGACGCAAAGCGACTGCTGTGGACGATCGTCCACAGCTTCCTGGGAAAGGGGTGGAAGAGCAGGCTGCCTTCCCACACGGCCTCGCAGGCGGTGCGGGGCCCTTTCAACAAAGGCTCTTCCGTCAAATCCTGGAAAGCGGCTTCTCCAGGCAGCAGCCTGAGGTCGGGGTGTCCCGCGGGCATGGGCTGGTCCAGGGCGAGGGACTGGGGGGGTGCAGCTCCCTGAGCCGAGGGCCGGAACCGCTGTGTCGGGAGGAAGAGGCGCCTCGCCGAAGCCGGGCGCCCTGCCCGCGGCGGGGCCCTTCTCGTCCGCAGCCATGCGGAGCGCGGCGGGGCCCTTCTCGTCCGCAGCCATGCGGAGCGCGGCGTGTCCCTCCGCCACGTAAACGGGACAGTGCAGCGCGGCCGGCAGCACCCTGGGCTCACACTCCCGCTCAGCCCCTCACAGAAGTGCTCCGGTGGCTCGGGGGTGACATCACAGCCCAGCCAGCAAGTGACATCATAAAGGGCAGGCCCGTCAGCACGTCAGCCTCCTGCTTCACGCCCGTCATCGCAGGGGGCACGAAGACACTCGTGCACGGGTGCAGAGCCACGGGCCGAGCGCTCGTGCAAACCGGGCACGGCCTTCTGGTCCCGGAGCCCCCGGGCCAGGCAGACGTGCACGGACCCACGTGTGGCCCACGAGGTCAGAGGTCCTCCTGTGTGTCCCCTGGCCTTCCGGGCCGTGCACAGCACCCATGATTTCAAGCACGAGCATCGTCCGAGACGCGGCCCACAGTCAAGGGCGCTAAAACTTTACAATTCACCTGTGAACTGGAAGAAAAACCCTCACGACGTCTGGGTCTGCAAAGTGCCTACCTTACCCTCTCCCTGGAGAGGTGTCCCATGGGTGCTGAGCAGGAATCGGACTCTGGACCCCCGCCCTCACCCGCAGCAGCCCTTTCCCTCCATTGCCCACAGCAGAGGCCAGACTCAGATGAAACGTTCAGGGAAATTTATTAAACAGAAACATTGACTGAAACCATTGAACAGAGGGCATAACAACACACAGAGGAACTTCTAACGGCCACCGGAGCCCACGGGTCCCGGCCCTCCCCCCAGGGTCCTCAAAACGGTGCCTCCGCTACACCCCACCCGGCGGCCCTCCGTCTCCCCACAGTCTCCCTTCCTGAGGGCCCCGCGGGTGGCCTCTCGCCAGGAAGATGGGCGCCGGCCATGCCCGCTCCCCGCAGGGCAGACCCTCCATTTCTGGCCCACATGCCCGGGGCCCGGCCCTGCCCTATGGCGGCCACAGGACAGTCCCACAGCAGGGCGCGCGCCACCGAGCCGGGGACGTGGAGTCCCGAGGAACAACGGGATGGCCCAGCAGAACACAAGCCCTGGGGGGCCTCCCGCATACCTCCTGCAGCCCCGGTCAAGGTCTTCCTTCCCAAGGTCCCAGGTGGGATCCCAGGTCCTGGGGTGGGTGCTGGCTGTGACCTCGTCCATCCCGTCCTTCCCGCCGGCTCCTGGGACTGGGCTCGGGGTCTCCACGCCGCGCAGGGCTTGGGGGAACTGCTCAGAGGAGAACACACGCACATTTCCACAACAACAGGCAGCGCTGGGCCTGAATCTATGCCCAGAAAGCACACGTCGAGCTCATGACACTGGCCCACAGAGACCAGAGCCTTGGCTGGCACGTGGCGCACCTCAGGGCTCTGCGGGGGGGGGGGGGGGTCGATGGCTAGGGTGTGTGTGTTGGGGGGAGGGGAGCGGGGGCTGGGGGCTTCCTTGACACCTGGGTCCCTCTGGGGCCTACAGGGACACATTTGGGCTTGCCAGTACAGGGAGCAACCTGCCCCAGGGGATGACGAATAGGGGTCCCCTCTCAGGAGGGAGGCCCAGGCACCTTGAGTAGCCCCTAATATGGGGCCAGTAGGCTGCCGGGCCTGGCCTCCCCCTGCCTCCAAGCCTGGGGGCCCCGGGACCTGCTGAGCCTACTGGCCCGAGGTGGACCCCGGGGGGCTCATCTCTGCAGCCCCGTCTTCATTTCCCGGCTCTTCTGGGATGGGCTTGAGCCCCTCCTCGGGGCTCTCCTCGGCCTCCTGGCCTTCTGCCTGGGTGAGGCCCTCTGGCTCCCAGCCAGGACCTCCTGGGGCCACCGGGGAAGCACTGCCCATCCGGCCAGGCATGGGGACTCTGGGGGCATCTGAGGGTCCTGCCTGACCTAGGCCCGCAGGGGCGGCAGCACTTCCGTCTTCCTGAGTGGCCGCGGATGCCTTGCTGGTCTCCCCAGGGCCAGGGGCTGCCCTGGCGGCACCATGGTCTTCAGGGCCCGCCTCGCCAGCCTTGGCAGTGCCGGCAACTGCCCCACTGGCCTCCTCACGTGCCGGGTGGTCCTCGGCGCTCCCTTCCTTGGAACGGGCGGCCTGGGCGGTGGTATCTTCACCGGCCGGGGAGGCCTTGGTGCCATGTGCAGTGGTGCCTGCGGTGATGGCCTCATGGGCCGCGGCGGCCTGGGCGGCTGCTGCCAGGCCTCCAACGTCCACACGGGCCTCTTCCTGCCCTGGGAAGTGCTCCCTGCTAGCCGGGTCGGCCTCCCGGGCCTCGGTCTTCTGGATGAGCCGCAGCATCCCCGCAAAGCCGGGAGGCCTCCTCATCAGCCGCATCGTCCTCAGCGTGTCCCGGAGCGTGTCGTTCAGCCGGGCCCGCATCAGCACCTGCCGGGCGCGCGCCTGGTCCGCCATGGCCGGGTGGATGGCCCCCTTCTCCAGGGCCGACTGCAGCAGGCCTTCCAGGCGCATCACGTACGCAGAGAGAGTCTCCTGGGGCCGCTGGGCACAGGTCACGAACTTCAGCCGAGCACTCCCCCGGGGGTCCTTGTTCCCAAACACCTGCACCAGCGCGGCCAGGCAGTCCTGGGCAGCCAGCTCGGGATCTTCCGCCAGGAGGCCGCGCAGGAGGTCCAGCGCGGGGCCGCGCAAGCTCTCCACCAGCCTCCTCCTCCTCTCCCTCTCAGACACGTGGCGCCACAGGTGCAGCATGTCGTTGGCCTGCTCCAGCCAGCTCTCAGAGGACTCTTCCCCGTGGCCCGGCTCTTCCATCCCAGAGAAGGTTCCCAGCTCCTGGTAGCCCATGCTGTCTAGCAGGGGCTGCAAGGCCTGCCTCCACTGCTGGGTCCCGGGCCCTGCCTCACCCATGGCGCCTGCCGCTGTCACAACTGCTTCCTCAGGCGCAGTCATTGCCTCGCCCGTGGGTCCTGCCATACTCAGAAGTCCTGCCACGCCTGCAACATTTCTGTAACCTGCAGCTCCTTCCTCATCTGACTCAGCTCCTGCTTCACCTTCAGCTCCTGCTTCACCCTCAGCTCCTTCCGCACCTGCAGCTCCTTCCTCACCTGCAGCTCCTTCCTCATCTGACTCAGCTCCTGCTTCACCTTCATCTCCTGCTTCACCTGCAGCTCCTTCCTCACCTGCAGCTCCTGCCTCACCTGCATCTCTTGCCTCACCTGAGGTTCCGTCGTCACCTGCAGCTCCTTCCTCATCTGACACTCCTGTTTCACCTTCAGCTCCTGCTCGACCCTCAGATCTTTCCCCACCTGCAGCTCCTGCCTCACCTGAGGCTCCCTCCTCACCTGCAGCTCCTTCCTCACCTGCATCTCCTGCCTCACCTGCAGCTCCCTCGTCACCTGCAGCTCCTTCCTCACCTGCATCTCCTTCCTCACCTGCAGCTCCCTCCTCACCTGCAGCTCCTTCCTCACCTGCATCTCCTGCCTTACCTGCAGCTCCCTCCTCACCTGCCCCTCCCTCCTCACCTGCACCTCTCTCACCTCCACCTCCCTCCTCACATGCAGCTCCTGCCTCACCTTCAGCTCCCTCCTCACCTGCAGCTCCCTCCTCACCTGCACCTCCCTCCTCACCTTCAGCTCCCTCCACACCTAAGCCTTCCTCCTCACCTGTGTCTCCCTCCATACCTGCGACTCCCGCCTCCCCTGCAGCTTCCTCCTCCCCTGCAGTTCCTGAGTGACCTGCAGTTCCTGCCTCACCTGCCCTGCCAACCACTGCTTGTCTCTGGGGCTGCTCAGGGAAATTGGGTCTATCCTGTGAATCAGCATCAGGGGCCTGGGGCAGGCAGACCACAGTCCAGGGCCCTCCCTTGCCTGGTATTTGGCGGGGGAGCAAGCTTCGACTTAAACACTCAGCAAACTCGACCAGGGCAACACTCGACCCCAGCTCCTTTCTGTAGACCTTGCCCAGCACTCGGTACCTGCCCAGGGAACGCAGGGCAGCTTGCACAGCCTCCTGGAACTCCTGGTCTTTGCAGTCATCTGGGATTCCCAGGATGAGCAGAGATCGCTGAGCGTTCACGCCCATCGACCTGCACCAGTCCCGCAATACCGCCAGAGCCATCGCCATCTTCGAGGACCTGAGGGTGGGGGGAAGCGATCAAACAAGTGTGCACAGGCTGCTGAAGTGTGGGAATCGGCCTGTGGGTGCAAAGAGGAGAGGATCATGTTTGTGCCACACAGGCCACCCTAGTGCCCCTCACAGCAGCAGCCTGGAGCACCTCCCTGCCCTGTTTGGTTTGTTTGACTTTAGGAAACTTTTTTTATAAATTACATTTATTTACAAGATAGAAGGCTAGGGACTTCCCTGGTGGCACAGTGGTTAAGAATCCACCTGCCAGTGCAGGGTACACAGGTTCGATCCCTGGTCCGGGGAGATCCCACAAGCCGCGGAGCAACTAACCCCACACGCCGCAACCACTGACCCAGCGCTCTAGAGCCCACGAGCCACAACTACTGAGTCCACGTGACACGACTACTGAAGCCCACATGCCTGGAGCCCGTGCTCTGCAACAAGAGAAGCCACCGTGATGAGAGGCCTGCGCACCGCAACGAAGAGTAGCCCCCGCTCGCTGCACCTAGAGAAAGCCCGCGCGCAGCAACAAAGACCCAACGCAGCCAAAAGAAAGAATAAAATTTAAAAATAATAACAAAAGAGCACTTGTTGCGGACGACTCAAGAAACAATAATAAAATAAAATAAAATAATTTTTTAAAAAAAGACAGATAGAAGGCTCGTCACCTTTTCTACATTTCTGGTCTCAGTTTTAGGAAACTGCCTTTTTCCCAAGGAATTTTTCAAGTCTTCCAATTTGTTAGCATAAACATTTCCATAATATCCCATAATATTCCCCTATATCCCCTTTTTTAATGTACATCTGATCCGTAACGTTGGCCCTCTCTCATTCCTCATATTGGTGATCAGCGTTCTTTCTATTTTTCCGTGATTCATCGTTCTAGGACTTTCTCGGTTTCCTTGCTCTTTTGAAAGAAGCACATGGCTTTGTTCGTCGTGTCCATAATTTGCTTTCTATCACTGATTTCCTCTCTTAGCTCTCTTATTACTTCATTTTATGTTTCCTTTGCTCTTCTTCTTCTAGCATCTCTACATGGACTGTTAGCTCACTGATTTTATGTCCTGACTCTTTTCTAACAGAAGCATTTAGAGGAATGCAGTTTCCTCCTGTCGCTTTTTGCTGCCTCCCACTAATTTTGGTAAGTTGTGCTTTTTTAGTATTCACGTTGAAATATTTTCTAAGTCCCTCTGTGATTTTTTTCTTTGATCCATGGGTTTCCCAATATTTGAAGATATATTATCATTAGTACCATCAAATAAAATTCCCCCGTGATGAGAAAACTTATCATGTAAACTTGCAATACTGCTAAATTTATGGAGACATTTTTACAACTCTGGTACGGCGCGTCCGGGTGAATGTGCAAAGCACCCTCGTAAGGAATCTGTGTACTCTGTGTGGAGGCCAGGGCCTTGCCCTGCCCACCCACCTCTGCAATTCCTGTGCCACCCGGACAGAGGCGACCTGAAGCTCTCGATGCCTCATGCAGTGGGCCAGAGCCCCTCCCTGGACCCCCACAAATCCATCTGCCATGGCCAACAGCCTCCACCAGATCACAGCAGCCCCAGCGCCTCCCCCTCTCAGCATCACTTACGCCCCCCGTGGCCAGGCGGCTCCTCCCCGGCCCCTCGCACTGCATCCCCTCCATACACCCTCCCCCACCCAGCAGCTGGGGGCGCTCCGCTATGGGCCCTGGAAGCCGGGCGCCCCGCCATGCGTACGGGCCAGACTGCCTCTCTCACCTCCCCACACCGGGGAGTCCTCCCCCGAGCACACTCAGCGCCGGGGGCTCTCGCTTCTCGTACCCCAGACGCACAGCCCACCCGTCTTGCCCCCGCCCACCCGAGCCCCCTAACTGCCACGAGCGTCCTCCCCCCCACCCCACGCCCCACCCTGGCGGGAGCTCTCCTAATGCCTACCACACCCGCGCCCGGGAGTCCTCCCCATCGACCCCCGCCTCAGCCAGGAGTAGCTCCCCCTTCCTCCCGCCACACGCAGGAGCCGTTAGCCCTCCCTTCCGGTCTCGGCCCCGGGGGTGGGGGGTGGGGGGTGAGGCCCGCCCGTCCCGTGCTCCCCACCCCCGCAGCCAGTCATCCTCTCCTCTGGCCCCAAAGCCGGCCCCACCCGACCGGCAGCAAGCCCTCCGCTCCGGCCCCCCACCCACGCTTAGCCATTAGCCCCACCCTCTGCACCCCGACTCCAGAACGCCCCCCACCAGCCACCCCGGAAGCCAGCAGTCCTCCCCTCTGACCCGCTCACTGGGGGACCCTTCCCTCAGCCCCCCTTCAGCCCGCTACCCTCCGCCGCCGCTCCCCCACTCCCAACCGAGCAGCCCGTAGCCCTCCCCCGACCTCCACTCCTTCCCAGGGCCCCCGGTACCTGCGGAGTCCAGCCCCCGGCAAAGCCCCCGCCTGTCTCCTGACTTGCTCTGACTCTGTGGATGGCTCCGGAGTCCCGCTCACGAGGGGCTGAAGAGCTCGTCTCAGCAGAGCAGCCAGGAACTGTGCTGCCGACTGTCCCAGGCACTCTGTGCGAACGCCACGTGCGTTTCCGGCTGCTCCCGGAAGCCCCAGGAAGATGAGGGAGAACGTTCTAGACGTCTCTTTACAGGGAAAGTGGTTGGATCAGAAGAGCACGTGAGGAGGGGCTTTGCTACGGAAGCACCAATAGCCACGCGCACTGAGGGCCTGAGGTCCCAAGGCTTGGCGCCTCCGGAAGCAAAAGACACGCCCATTGGCCTTCCACCAATAGGAAGGCCTCCCTGCAAGGCTGCGGAGTTGGGGGAGCAAACTTGGCGATGCAGAGCCCATTGTGGCAAGTACGTCCACTTGTCTTCACAGGTGGTTTTCTACTGTGATTGATAATGTCATAAACCTATTCTTATTTCTTTGGTTTGTTTTAATTTTTGAATTTTATTTTATGTATTTTTTTAGACAGCAGGTTCTTATGAGTTACCCATTTTATACATATTAGTGTACATTTGTCAATCCCGATCTCCCAATTCATCACACCCCCCGCCCGCCCCCACCATTTTCTCACCTTGGTGCCCATATGTTTGTGCTCTACGTCTGTGTCTCTATTTCTGCCCTGCAAACCGGTTCATCTGTACCATTTATCTAGGTTCCACATATGTGCATTAATACACGATATTTGTTTCTCTCTTTCTGACTTCCTTCACTCTGTATGACAGTCTCTAGATCCATCCACGCATCTACAAATGACCCAATTTCGTTCCTTTGTACAGCTGAGTAATAAATAATAGTCATAAAGCTCTTCTTCATATGGACTGATTTCTTGTCTAGTTGTATCAACTAGCCATCTTCTCACAAGGCACAAGAGAATGAGGCAGCCGTCTGGGGCCTCTTTTATAAGGGAGGTAATCATTCATGAGGGCTCCCCCCTCATGGGCTAATCACTTCCCAGGGCCCCACCTCCAAATCCCATCCCTTTGGGGGTTAGAATTTAACAGGTGAATGAGGGGGAGAGGTTTACAGATATTCAGTCCATAGCAGTGTCTGTCCAACTATTGTTGCTCCTATGTTCCCTTTTTCCTGCTGAGATACTCAAGGTTTTCATTTACATTTTAACTTCTCTACTGCCTTCTTAGGCAATTATCAGTTTTCACTAAAACTTTACAATTCACCTATGAAATGGAAAAAAGCGCTCACCATCTCTGGGTCTGCAAAGTGCCTACCCTACCCTCTCACTGGAGAGGTGTCCCATGGGTGCTGAGCAGGACTCCGACGCTTGACCCCCGCCCTCACCTGCAGCATCCCTTTCCCTCCATTGCCCACAACAGAGGCCAGACCCAGCTGAAACTTTCAGAGAAATTTACTAAGAGAAACTTTGACTGAAACCATTGAACAGAGGGCATGATAACACAGAGAGGAACTTGTAACAGCCACCAGAGTCCGGGGGTCACGGCGCCCCCACCAGTGTCCCCAACAATGTGCCTCCACTACACCCCACCTGGCGGCCCTCCATCCCCCCACTGCCTCCCTTCCTGAGGGCCCTGCGGGTGATGTCTCGCCAGGAAGATGGGTGCCGGCAGTGCCCGCTCCCCCAGGTCAGCCACTCCCCCTCTGGCCCACATGCCCGGGGCCTGGCCCTGCCCTATGGCTGGAACAGGAAAGTCCCACGGCAGGGCACCCACCACTGAGAGGACGACGGGGTGTCCCGAGGGACAACGTGGTGGCCTTCAGTTGTACTGCTAATTACTTTCACATTTCCAAGTAAATTCCTATTCCAATGCCATGTTATCTTGTTCACCATCACAAAATAATATGGGAATCTTACAATTTGTTTTACACAATTGCAAAACTCTTGTCATTGAACTGAACTAATGCAAATACCTGTGTGATTAATGTCATTTGCAAACTTAGATACTGAAGCTTATTAAACCTTCTTTCAAATGAGACAATATGTGAAAAATTCCCAAAGAAAACAGAGAATTTTTTGTTTTCATATACAACAGAAACCCAAAGATGCTACCCACTGAGTTCCTCCGACTGGCCCGGGGCCTCAGTGCTTAGAAGGCTGACCGCTCCCTCATCAAACTCAGATTGAAGGATCAGCCTCCTTTCCTTCCCCACAGGAGAAGCTGCTGGACGTGGGCCTGGAAGGAGCTTGGCTGCTGCTCTGGCTCAGGCTCCCTCTTCCTCATCGCTCACACCCTCTGCAGACACAGATGGGAAGGACCTGGGATCCAAGCTATTGACCCTGAGTAGATGCTGCAGGACCTGCCACTTGCTGGTCTCCGCGTAGGCCCGGGCACCCCACAGGAACTCGTAGTGGGCAGGCTCGCTGTGGGGCACCTGCCAGTACTCCAGGTAGCCCTCCTGCACCCACACTTTGGTGAGCAGCTCCCTGGGCTTCCCATAGATGCAGGGCTCCCTCCCGGCACACACCCCCATGTTGCCGAGCACTCCCCACACCTCCTCCTCAGGGCCGCTGTCGCCGAACAGGGCGATCACGCCCAGGACCAGCACCAGGAGGCCGGCCTCGGGCGTGCTCTGCCCGTCGTCGCTCAGCACTGCATCCCAGGTGAGGCCCAGGGTGGGGACCAGGACGTAGGTGCGCTCCCGGGGGTCCACCTCCTTCACGTCCAAGCCAAACACCAGCTGCATGCACTCGGAGGCTCAGCTGAAGACCACGGGGAAGTGGTCTGGGTAATCTTTGAGGATGGCAGCATTTCTGCCTTCGTGGTCAACTCCTTTGTGCGATACTTGAGCAGCAGGAGCCTCACCAGGTCAGCCACCTTCTGATGTGGTGCATCTTGGAGCAAGGACTCGGCATCTTCCTGGTCGTGCCAGGTGCTCGTCCCTTCCTCATCTGGGGTGCTGAGGCCGTCGTCTTCAGATTGGCTCCATGGAGGGGTGGCCATGGTAGTGGGCGAGGGTCTCTGGGGGGGACTGGGTTCTCCAGCATCAGCCACCTCCTCCAGGGTGCCCAGGAACAGGACAGAGTAAGAAGAGGAGGCGGAGGACGAGGGGGATGCGGCCTCCTCCCCCACAGCCCCCAACAGCTGCGCCTCCACCGGACCCTGGGCCGGGACTGGGGCCTGAAGGTCGGCCTCAGGCTGGCAGAGCTGACTCATCTCAACCAGGGGCCTGATGACTGGGGTCAAGTCGCCGACGGGAGTGTGGGCAGGGGCGACAGGTGGGGACCTCGTACCTGGGGTAGAGAGGGGGTGTGAGCGGCCTCGGCGGAGAAAGGCACCCTGGGCAGCTCTGACAAAGACCACTTAGAGGTCTCCTCTTAAAGGCTGCCCTCGGGCCTCACAGGGGCGCTCCTCCTGGGCGGCCTGTCCCCTGCCAACCTGAAGAAGGAAGTGAGGGGGCTCCTCAGGGTGCAGCCAGCACAGCCCCAGGTTTTGGGGCTGACAGGGCAGTGGGGTGACTTGGGTGTTGTGGGGTCCCCTCTGTTCTGGGAGGGGGAGCCCCTGGGTACACACTCAGGGCACACACCTCACCTTGATACCTGGCACTGCCTGGGCCTCCTCTGCTCTGTGCTCTGAGGACACGGTCTTCAGACCTGGGCCTTCACCTCCCAGTTCCTTGAGCCCCTGTAAGAGGGATGGAGGGGGCACCTTGGCTGTAGATTGTGGCACAGCCCTGTGCCCCTCGGTGCTGGCAGGAGGACTGGGCTTTACTCTGTGAGGTTCCCACTGTCCTGGCATGGGTGGCCCCCTCTGTGCTCACTCAGGGCAGGGCCTCCCCTTCCCCCTGGCAGGGCCTGGGCCCTCTGTCTGCTGTCTGAGTCAAAATTCTCAAACAAATTCCCTGCACTGACAAGAAGTGAGGGGCCCCGCATACTGGCCACACCTGCCCAGGGGCTAACAGGGGTCACAGGGGACAAAAAGGGGTGGCCAAACTCCGTGGGGTCCATCTGTGCTGGAACGATGGGTGGTCGGCTCAGTCTGCACCTTGATACCCTGCAGGGCCTGGGACAGCTCCCTCTGCTGACTATGATCAATCTCCTTCAGCAAGGCCTCACCTCCATAAGACACCAGGAGAGGATGTGACAGGGAGTCAATGCTCCCACCTATTCTGGGACACCCATGGGTGACAAAAGGGGCAGGGCCGGCTGGGCTCCAAGTACTCTGTGTGAGTAGGGGTCTCCCCAGTCTTTTCCATGACCCTTGCCGGGGCCTGAGGCCAGACCCCCAGAGCATGGCTCCCTCCTCCCTGAGCCCACCCATCTGGAAATGAGGAGGGGGCAGTGAGACAGGTCTTGCCCGAGGTTTCCAGGGCTGACAGTTGGGTCAGGCAAGATGTCTGTGGGCCCCTGTTTGTTCCGGGGATTGGGCTCCCCCCAGTCCTCTCTCGGGGCCCACACCTTGACCCCTGGCAGGTCCTGGGACTCCGTCCTCCGCTGCCCTGATGTTTCCCCTCAGACCAAGGTCCTCGCATCCCTAGACGCCTCCATCCCCCACCACGTGGCAGAGGTGAGAGCCTGCAACGTCCAGTCATCCCTGCCCGGGACCTCCCAGGGCTGACAGCATGGGCGAGCTCCTCTGAGGTCCCCTCTGTTCTGGGGTCCAGGGTCCCCTCAGTCCTGCCTCAGGGTCCTCACCCTGACCCCCGGCAGGACCTGGGATTCTCCCCTCTGCCCACCTGAGGCCCCGCCCCTTACCCCAGGTCCCCACTCTCTCTGGGACCCGGATGTCAGGAAATGCTGCAAGGGGTCCTCCTGCCCTATGACCTCCCAGGGCCTACCCTGATCTGGGGCCCAGGGTCCCCTCTGTCCTCCCTCAGGGGCCTCACATTGACTCCCAGCCGGACCTGTGATTCTCCCCTCCACCCACCTTAGGCCCCCCCCCTTATACCAGGTCCCCAGTGTCTCTGAGACCCAGATGCGGAAGTCAAAACTCCTTGCCAAGTGCTCATTCCATCCCGGGACCGCCCAGGGCTGATGGCAGGGGCAGGGATCTGTGGGGACCCCTCTGTCTTCCTTCAGAGTCCTCAGCTGGATCTCTGGCAGGTCCTGGACGCCCCCTGTGTTGATCCGAGGCCAGACCCTCACACCAAGGCTTTCACTGTCCTGAGACCCCCAGGGGGAATCTATGGACAACACATCAGGCCCCCAAGCCCAGGGCTTCCCAGGGCTGAGATGATCCCGCGGGGGTCCCTCAGCCCTCCGTTGGCTACTCACCTTCCCTCCCAGCTGGTAGGGCCCACCCCCCACCCACCTGACTTTGGTCCCCTGAGACCCAGGCCCTCCCCAGCCAGGACCCCTGAGAGGGAAGCGGGGGTCGGGGGTGGCGCTTATTCCCACAGTCCAGCCGGCGGTCTCTCAGGGCTGACAGCAGGGCCAACCTGGATGCCTTGCGGCCTCCGAGTCCCCCTCACGGTTTTACCTTGACTCCTGCTGGGGCTGGGCTCCTTCCCTCTGCCGACCTGGCCCCGGCCTCCCTGACCCAGGCCCTTCCCTGCCCCTCCCAGGGGGATCAGTGCAGTCCCATCCGGACAGCATGCCGGGGTGGGGGGGCTCCCAGGGCTGTCGGGAGGGCTGCAGATGCATCCCCCTGGGGGCCCTCAGTCCTCCTCTGGTCCTCACCTCGACTCCAGGCAGCACCTGGGCCCCTCCCTCTGCCCACCTGAGACTGTGCCCCTCAGACCGAGCCTCTGAACCCCCGAGATCCCTGAGGAGTTGGGGGCGGCGGGTGGGGGGGGATGGGCAGCCTGACAGCCCGGCCCAGGGTGCCCCAGGAGTCCCAGTACGGGTGGAGATGCATGCTGGGGGACCCTCTGTTCCGGGCCTGCTGGACCCGACCCCTCCATCCTCACTCAGGAGGGTCCTCCTCAACCCCTGAGAGAAAGGCTGCAGTTCCAGCACAGATGCTGGAAGGGGGGCTGCCGTGCCCCTGACCGTGGGGGGAGCACAGAGAACCGCATACCTTCCCCTCGGGGCTCCTCACCAGCCACCAGACTTTGTAAACCTGTTGTTTCACAAGGTTTATTTTCTACACGGAAGAGGCTGCGTGGTGGGATTTGGGGAAGTCCTGTTGTTTTCAGGTTGTCTAACTTTACATTGTCCATTGAAATGATTTTTTTTTCTGAACCCTCTTTTCTAGTAAACAGTACATTTTATATCTCTACCAAGTGTACTTTTAGAATATATATGTATATATGTAATATACATATATACACATATATATGTATATATATAATTTCATGAAAGAATACTTACCCTTACTCTCTGTGGTTCACTCGTTATTCTATTGTCTGGTTGTGTGATGGGGTAGAGTGTTTTCTGCTCATTGGAAAGGAAGGTGGGTGTCTCACTTCCTTAGCAAAGCATTCATGTATTCCTCTATGGAGATAGTGTCAGGATGGGGACTGTCCTGGATCCCTGGCATACACCAAACTACAACCATAGTAACAAGGTGGTCTTTGGGTAGGTGCAAAATTGTATCCTGAAAGAGGTAGACCAACATTAACAATAGAAAGATGTGTTTGTCTTGTGGTGATGTAGATATGCCACTCAGATCTCCAGCAAGAGAACCTATTGTAGGGGGCATAGTTGCTTGCCAGCCCCAGTTGAGTTTGCAATGAGGTCACACTTCCCCCTTGGGCTGCTCTCATCCAATGATTCAGCATGGCAGGGATAGTAGTGTTGGCTTGTTCCAGCCTGAGCAGGACCAGAGGGTTCAAATAATTATATGAGCAGATAGCTCAGATCCCCATATCACCCACTACAGTTGCACCAGCACCCCTTCCCCCAGCTTGCACCTATGACCATATAGAGTTTCTTTAGGCCCTGGCTGGTTTAAGCATGGGCTGGTGCAGTATGTGGGTACAAGTTGAAAATGGATAGTGCTATTGAAAGAGAGCAGGGATGGAAAATCTTCCTAATAGGCAGAGATTTAAGCAGTGCACCTGGCCTGGGGTGAAAATGGGTTGGCTCCTTGGTTGGGGCTGGGAAAGGAGAGGATTCAAAGAGGCCCCCTAATGAACAGGGTCTTGCCTAAAGGCACACAGAGAATTCCAGACAGAAGGGAGAGCTGGGGTCCACTACTTCCAATAAATTTTTAACCTCCATCCCTCATGTGATATTAAAGGGAGACTCTCTAAGAAGATGATTTGTAATTGAAATTGAGAGATTTACAGTCAAGGATGCAGAACTGCATTCTACTGTAGCAACTCTTAGCCTGGCCATTGGCAGAGTTTATGTTCAAATTATGGCCCTTGCTCACTGTACAGTCCCTGAGTTGCTTCTAGACCATTGGAGAGAAACTTGTTTGAGTCCCGTGAGGAATAGGTCCTCATCACCCATTACTTTTTTAAAACAAATTTTTTTGGCTGCATTGGGTCTTCGTTGCTGTGCACGGGCTTTCTCTAGTTGTAGTGTGCAGGGGGCTACTCTTCATTGTGGCATGCGGGCTTCTCATTGTAGTGGGTTCTCTTGTTGCAGAGCAGGGGCTTTAGGTGCGGTCTTCAGTAGTTGTGGCTTGTGGCTTAGAGCACAGGCTCAGTAGTTGTAGCACATGGGCTTAGTTGCTCCGTGGCATGTGGGATCTTCCTGGGCCAGGGATCGAACCTGTGTCCCGTGCATTGGCAGGGGGATTCTTAACCACTGCTCCACCAGGGAAGTCCCCCCATTACTTTTTTTTTGATCTTCACTTTCTTTTTTCCCCATTTTCCCTTATTGCTATTAAACATATCAGTATAAAAAATGTGCTTAAGGTTATTAAAAATAAAATAATCCTTCCTCAGTCCTGTATACCTTAGTAATTCCCTTGAGAGTCTTACCAGGAAGGCAGCTTGGGAAACCTGGTTGGGGGAAGTGGCACCATGGCAGTACTAAGGGGTCCCTGGAGGCCCTGCCAGGGCTCAGAGGCAGCTGAGCCAACATGGGAGGCTGGGAAGAGACCTTGCTGAAAGCCTGGAGAAGTTGTAGCAAGGGTTCTTTCACCCTGAGAGTTAGGGAAGCTGTAAATGGGGAGGGAGACCACATCCCCCTTCTCTTACCCCATATCCATTAAGGTGGTTGTATAGTTGTCGGGTAGCAAGTTACAGTAGGACGATTCAAGGGTCACAACTCCACCTGGGATTGCAGGCCAGTTTCAGAACCTGAGTTATTGGCAATAAATTAGCCAGCAGAAAATAACTCAGTAGCTAAGGGCTTACTCCAGACATACTGTGAAAACTACCCTTTTACCCCCAACTGCATTTTCTCTTTGTGTATGTCCCTGTGACAACACCAGCCCCCAGACCCTTGGGCAGATCAGACCTGTTGGGTGTGAATGCACAGCTCTCCTGTCCTGCTTTGGGTACAAAAGGGACCACAGAGGAGGAGACATTAGGTCTGGGTTCCTGCTGCAAGTCCAAGGTTTTCAACAAAAGGTGTTTGGAGGCGGGCACACTGACAAATGTGGGCCACAGCAATGACCTTCTGCAGCATCAGCAGGATGTTTTTATGTGACTCTGCAAACTTTTTAAAACCTGAGCACACCGTTCTTCCCACCTCTACAGGGCTTTCTTGCTTTTTATTCTGCACATCCACATTGGTAATGGAGATTTAAAAAATTTTTCTTTATGAAGACCTTTCTCCTCCAGCCACCCCCCCGAATGGAAATGTGTGCACATTGTATTTGACACCACAGTGACTTGCCGTGTTTTAAAATTTTTGTCTTAAATAATTAGAATGATTTTTGCAAGAGCATAAACTAATTTCAACTGTGACATCATTATTTCCCCTCCTCTTGAAAACTATGGATTCAGATATCCCAGGGTATGGGGAGGTGGGTGTGCAAAGCTGTGGGGAGGCAAAGGTGATGAATGGAAGACAGAGGCTTCCTGGACCCAGATGAAGGTCCCTTCCAATATAATAGAGAGGAAATGCAATGACTCATATGTATGTGTATTTGCAATTATATACATTTATTTTCCCCTTTTGGCTATTTACAAACCTTTATTTCAGCATATTTTCAGAAGCATAATTTTATGTTTCTTCATGTTTTCCTTTTTAAAAGTCAGGATTGGTCGAGGTCTTTTTCATGCAAAAATGTGCATTTAATGAAGACAAAGAGGGAACTGGGTCACCTTGGGGGCTCTCTGCTGCTCTGGGCCCTTTTGCCAGACAGACCATCCAGGACACATGGGTCTTGGTCTTCTTTCTTGATTTTCACTGCCTGGGCCCAGCACCACTCCTGAAGACCTGCACGTGTGTGGTTTTACTGTATTTCCTCTGCTTCCAGAATGGCACTGCTTTGGCTGCCCTCTGAAGAATTCACTTCCACTGATGACTATTGACCCCAGAGATGCAGTCCGGCAAGATGGTGGGTACAAAGTCTTACATATGTTGAGTCAACAGAGGTGACCCTGACCAACTGGGGGTATTTCATAATTGAAGTATATCAGGGAGACACTGTAACACCCTCCCCGCTCCCTACCCTGAAAACCTAACACTGATAATAAAGATTTCATATTGATCACAGGACACGATACAACCTACACAAACACACTGCACTTTCAGTAGGACAAGTCATGATTTCCTTTGGTGGTCATCACCACAGCAGGGTACCATGCAGGTGGATAGCTTAGTGAATGCATTCATTAGTTAATAGCTCAAAGGGTTAGCTCCTTTATGTACAGAATAAGGAAACTTCATTAGGAATGGCCACAGTCTCAGCAAAACTCAGCTCTAAATGTGCAAACACTTTGCAGCCTTGCTATTAACAAGATGACATGGATTGTAAGAATACATTTGACAAGCTCCAGTAAGACCCAAGAGATTGTCTGTTATCTCTGCAAAGGTGCCCCACAGTGGCACATGCAAGAACTTCGTAGGAATCGTGTCACACAGCCCCACAACAAACTGACACATTAAAGACACAGAGGTCTCCTTCCCGTGGTAGTGGTAGAGGAGCAATTTTCGGGGGTAAAGAAAGAGAAGGTGGGTAGACGAATAAAGTCCGGGCTGCTCCATCCCAGACTAAGCAAGACCCTTCCCTCTGCCCAAGCTCCAAATTCTCTGTTAGCACAGACCCTGATTGAGTTAGTGGGTGTGAGATGAGGAGTGCGGGGGTGGGGGGTGTAGGCAGCCAGCTGGAGGGCGACGTGCTTGTACAACTGGGGGCAGCTAAGAGTGGGGCTCAACCACGACTCTGATGACAGAACACACAGAGAATGACACAGGGGAGATCTGGCAATTTTCAGGCTAAAACGACCAATTCTATGGCAAACTCAAAGGTTCAAGTTTCTGATAAGGTGTCATTGCCAAACCTCCGCCTCACCTTGACACTCACTCTCACACAGTATGAGTCGCAGTAGTTCAACTGCTCTCATTGCAGCACACTAGGGCAGGGTATTCTTCTTTAAAAGTATAATATTATATCTAGCTACATGGATCTGTAGAGATATTTACAACTGGCCTCTCTGCCCTTCCTCTGCACTCTGAAGACTTCCTGAGCATTTCTGCCAGATACATCTTAAAACCTTCTTTTTTTGTCCCCACTCCTCCAATCTATCTGTATGATCTCCTCCCAAATGAACTGCTTGCCTCCTGCAGGGCTCAAAGGCACTCCTGGGTCCTGGAAACCCAAATCCAAACCAATCAACCAATGTTTAGGCCCCAGGAAGCAAGGCTTTCAATAGCCATAGTGGGAGCTTCAGATGTGAGGTCATTGCTCTCCCCACAAACCTGATTTCTCTGTGAGGGGTATCCAAAAAGAAAGAGGCTATCTTTGATATTCCAGCAGCAATTTTCTTGTTTTTAGCTGTCTCATAAGATTTGTGTGTGTGTATGTGTGTGTTTGTGTGCGGATATGAGGGTAAATGGGTGATTTTGCATGTGAACTTACGTATGTGTGGCTGTATGTGTTTGTGCATATCTGTGTGTATATATGTATATGCTGCTGAAGGTGAGTGCCCATGTGTGTATACATGTATGTGTTACTGTGTAGGTCTCTGTGGGTGTGTTAGGATGCTATATTTGTAGGCTGTGTGTATAGAAAAGAAGAAGAGACAAGCTGAGCTGATCGAGGTAGTCAGCCCCTGAGGGCTCCTTTGCACTTCTCTCCTTGGTCAGCCCTCTCACCCCTCTGATTATTCTTTCCCTGGAGGGGGTGGAAGTAGGGAGCTCTGGACTACAAATCCAAATCCAAGGCTGAAGTGCAACTAACAACCATCCCAGGATGGGCCAGCAAAGTGCCCTTTGGTTCTTTGCCTCCAACTGCTAGCAGCCAATCCCCTGAGCCGTTTCCTCATACCACCCACCTACTTGCAGCTGGCTCCGCCCTGACACGTTTCAGACTTACAAGGTGATTATAATAAAAGGATGAATCATAAAGGCTATATACAACCTCCTCTCCAGCTCTTCAGCTCTCCCATCCCATTGTGTACATCATATTTTTGTTCTTACTGCATCTTCAAGGCTTCCCCACCCCAACCCCTACCTTTGTTACTCCCAAACACGTCCTTCCAGGACAAAGCAAAATCTCTGAACTCCCATTCTAGCCCATGATCGAGCATTTCCTACCTCAAGGCACTAAATTATCTCTTCCTGGGACTACATTCACTTCTTCTGCATCTTCCGTCCAGGAGACAGCACAGATGGGTGGAGGGACGAGGAGAAGAGTGGATGGGGACTGGGAGACACCGCTCCCTGGAACAAGGGAATTGGAAAGAAATGGTCAGTTAAGTAGTCCGGCCAAATACGGCCCCTCTTATGTGGGAACAGGCCAAGGGAATTCTGGTGGTTCAAGAAGAGCCACCAAAAGGGAATGCATATGCTTTCACACGTATTTCCTTTCACACCTATTCAAATCAGATAAATAAACAGAGGTATGCACAATGCACTTATACACATGCATGCAGAATACACCCATGTGTGTACACACAAGCACACACATACGTAAGTCGTAAGTTTACACACTCTTTCATAGGGGTGCACACATGCACACACATGTGCATCTACATGTTTTTATATATACAAATCTTATACACACCAATATAGATTTACACTGATGTACATAGTACTATACAGCTTCTCAAGTGGTTGTATGTGCACGCAGAACTACCTTGATGCAGACACACACCCAGGTATACACAGAAACACAAATATAGAAACACGGTTAAAAGCGTAGGTGGCTGAGGGGCTGCAGTAGAGGCTCTGCCTATGGAGGAAGGAGGAACATAAGCTGGGTGCTTGGCGAATCTTGCTCCCCCACCTCCTCTGTCAGTGAAATGGAGCTGCTTGGCAAATTGGCATGCAGGCTACTGCCCACTTCCCTCAGGAGCTCCATCGGGTGAGCAGTGCCTATGTTCAATGTGCTCGGTTCACACTCATTGGCTGGTCACTGGTCTCTTTCTGCAGAGATGCTCCAGGTGCTGTAGGATGAGGTCTGATGCCTGGCACATAAGCAGAACCTGATGGAGCACCCCCCTTTTGTAAAAGGGAGGAGAGATAGGGGAGCACCTCAGCTGACAGAGTTATGAGGACAAGAAGAAGGAAGAGCAAGTGGGGTGGCTCCACCACTCACTGGATGCATGTCCTCAAGTGTGGTACATAAATTCCATTTTTTCCCCCTCAGAACACTGGGGACAATGTACTTTGCCTTCCCTGGCTCACAGGACTCTTGTGAGGGTTCAACAATGGGATGTGTGGGTAAGCTCGTTGACACTTACTATGCACTTGACAAACAGAAAGAATCAGTATACTGATTAACAACAGCTATTCTAGATCAGATGGTGAACTTTCCAAACCCTAGTCTTCATTCACCAAGTGCTTGCACTGTGTCTAGTGATCAACTCAGCATGTGACCTAGACAGATGTATTGAGTCCCCATTGTCAAACATTCTGAAGCAGAAATATATGCAAGAGAAGTTCCAATCCCTCCAAAGATGCTGCCTCAATCTGAGTAATCTCCAACCCAACATCATTCACCCTCTGCGAGCTCCTGCTGGGAACATGCTCTCTCATTTACCCTGACATTTCACTCAGCACCCCTACCCACCCACCCACATTCCATTCCCAACCCCACACCACAACACCACACTCAAAATACAACAGAAAAAATAGTGGGGGAGGGCTTCCCTGGTGGCACAGTGGTTGAGAGTCCGCCTGCCGATGCAGGGGACACGGGTTCGTGCCCCGGTCCGGGAAGATCCCACATGCCGCGGAGTGGCTGGGCCCGTGAGCCATGGCCGCTGAGCCTGCGCATCCGGAGCCTGTGCTCCACAATGGGAGAGGCCACGGCAGTGAGAGGCCTGTGTACCGCAAGAAAAAAACAAAAATAGTGGAGGGAAGGCACTTTCAAAATCCCCCAAGTTCCCCAAAGCCAGCCACCTGCATTTGCAAGAGATGGCTAGCCCTTCCCCAACCCAGTCTGGCTTTCTCCTGTAAAACCCTAAGCAGAGGGTGAGCAAGGACCATAATCCCTAGGAGGGGAAAAAAAATCCAGAAGAAAAAAGTAACGAAAAAGAAAACTCAACACTTTAGTGGGACAGAAAAGTCCCCAGAAATGTTTTTGTGTACAGGGCTTGCATCCTTTCTGTCCCCCAGTCTGGCTCCTCTCTGTCTTCTAAACATTTCCATTTCCAGGGGGCTTTTCTGTGCTTATTAGGTGTTAGAAGGCTTTGAAAACGTGATAGTATTCGGAAGAAAAGGGAAATCAATGTGCTATTTACCTCCAACTCCACCTCAATCCCTTTACTTCCAGCCAGAACACGACCTTTCCAACTACTCCCCACCTCATGTTTGTAAAGAGAAAGGTGGAACTGATTCAACTGCCCAAATAACCACAAAGTAGAACGAAAAAAGAAAAGAAGGTAAAACGGAACCAAAAGGAACTATGAAAGGAGCATAGTGTCACTCTGGGACACTATGGAACTAATACATATGGTACACCCAGTAAACAATGTTGAACACCACAAAGGCAAGAGGGAAGAGGAGCCGGGAGCACTGGTCGACCTTAGGGATGTAGTCAGGGTGAAAGAGCTTGGAAGAGAACCCTTTACTGAAGGAGCACCCAGGGCTTGGGGGGGAACTGTCATCAGACTCCGAGTTAGTGTTCTTGTCTGGATCAAAGCCCATAACATTACCATAAAGGCTCCAGGTACTGTCAACATTATACTTGAGTTGCTTCTCAAGGTCAAGGTAGCAACTCTCAACTCTGACGTCATCAGGCAAGCTACAAATGTCATGAAGGGTGCTATGGATCTCATCAAGGGTGTCATGGATCTCCTCAAGGTTGTAGTTTGCTTCTTGCACACACCTCTGGCTGTGGACAAGCAGATGCTTCCTACTGGGGCCATGGTCTTGGCTCTCATCGGAGTTGGAGCTCTCTTCAGAGTCTTCTGGGTCACAGGTCTCAGCACGGCCATGGGCCTCTGCACAGTTGCGGATTTCAGTAGGAATAACACTGTCATCAATATCAATATCATTAACGCGAATGCCATAGCTGGGCACGGCCTGCTCTGAGGTGGATGGGAGGTCACTCAGGCTTTCTGCAGTGGCCAGCCAGGACTGGTCCGAGAGAGAAGACAGTGAGCTGAGGCTTTCTGAGGAGGCCAGAGGTGCCTGCTCTGAGATGGAGGCTAGAGAGCCGAGGCTTTCTGGGCTTGCTAGGCCAGCCCACACCCGTCTGGAGGGAGGAGAGCCATTTTCATCTTCTATGTGCAACTGGTCATCCTTTAAGGAGACAGTGGATAGACTCATGAGGTCGAATACTGCATGTACAATCACTTTTAGGGAGTGTGGGGGGGGGACTTTCCTCATGAGCACTTGTAACATGACTGATGGGCTCTTCCACTGAGAAAGCCACCTCTTCTTCCTGGGGTCTCTTGTGCGCAAGGTGCTGAGGAACAGGACCGAGAGGCTGTTTGCATGCAAGGGAAGTTCATGGCTCTTGCCCCTCTGGGGCAGCTGCTCCCTCTGGAGTGCTGTGTAGTGGACAGAGGCAAGACCTCCTCAGGTAGGTGGGGGTAAGTTCCCTGTAAAGGAGGGACATTAACGTACTGCCAGCAGCAAAATGCTCAGCATGGCTTTCGGAGTCAAAAGAGCAAAGGAAGGAGGGTTAGGTCAGCCTCTCTGGTGTCTCTTCCTTTCAGCTTCCCTGTGTTCCCTTTCCCTCTGGCTCCATTGCCTGCCACTGGAGGCATGCTAAGTAGACTGGATTTGAAGCCCAAAGGTCTTGGGAAATCTATAGCTCTGCCACTTATGACCTTGGACAATGACTCAACCTATAAAGGAGTGATGATAAATTGTTCTACTTCTTTCTTACCTGGAGTGCGTGTGTGTGTGCGTGTGCGTGTGTGTGCATGTGCGTGTGTGTGTGTGTGTGCGTGTGCACGCGTGTGTGTGTGTTGTATGAGGATTAAAGGAGCTAAGAAATTTGAAAGGGTCAAGTGCTAATCTTAGGTTTAAGAAGTGCTCAAGGAAAGCAGATTGTCAGTCAAAAAGCCAAACCTGCATCGCCTCTTGGTAGCGGTAGCGGGTCATGACTCTTTGGGCTCTTCTGAGTTGCCTCTGAGAGCGCTGAGGTCCTCTTCGGCTGTAGAAAACATAGTTGATGTAGACATATTCTAGCAAGGACAGGAACACAAAGAAGAAGCATACGACCATATAGATGTCAATGGCCTTGATACAGGAAAATTGGGGGAGTTTATTCCGCAGATGTGAGTTGATGGCATTCAGGATGAGCATTGAAGTCAAACCTATAAACAACATAGCACAGGGTTAGTCCCCTCAGGTGGCTGAAGTTCTTGGCAAGCCATCAGGCCCACACCCCACTGGAAGGGAGCAAAGGCCATCTCTGAGATTGAGAGGGCCCTCAGCAAAAGGCCTTCAGCTTACCAGGCTTAGGGCCCTGGCTCAATTGCTATCTTTGCTTCTCCTCCCCCATCTTTACACCCATCCTGTACTTCAATAGTTTAGTGATTTCCCATTGCTCTTAGGATCAAGTCAAAAATCTCCAGCCATGGTTTCATAGTGATTTACATGTCCAGCCCCTGGTTTGCTTTCGGTCCTTTCACCATCTTTGGTGCTAGACTTTTCAGCCTCCTTCTTAGAAGTGGCACACACTAAGCTAAACCTTTATATTTTATTACATAAATATAAAGGTTTAGCCTAGTGTGTGCTTCTAAAGAAGGAGGCTGAAAAGTCTGCCCCAAAGATGGTGAAGGAGAAAGCAGACCAGGGGCTGGGATACACAGGCATTCTGCAGAGTGGGACCAAATAAACTTGGGAGCTGATCTCTTTAGGCCCCTCCTTAGTACTGCTCAAAAGCCTTTGATGCTCCCCATTGCTTATACATGAAGTTCCAACTGCTTAAAATGGAATTTCAAGTTCTTCCCAAGTCAGCCCAAGCTGTCTTTCTGCTACTCTCCCCACTTCCCCAGCTTGTGCTCCAGGCATCCTCCTGGAAGTCCTCAAAACCCAGTTTGAGCAATACTTTCTTGGTGCAGTTTTAGCCGATAAGACCTGGGTCATTACCTGGGTCATTTCCTCCTCTGGACTCTGATAGCATTTGTCTCAGCATTCCATTAGACACTTGCCAGGAGCAGCTCATCTAGAAGCCCTCTGCTGCCTAATTGGGCATTTTGATATGTTGCTTAATCAATGTTTATTGTGTTGCATTTCTGATCTAAATTTGTGACTTGTCCATTCATTTATGTATCCAGCAAATAATGAATTCTGGTACTTTGGACCCAACATACCAAGATCCCAACCCTGATGTTTTTTTCACATCTGTCTCCAATGTTGGTCTCTCTGCTGTGGATTGGCTGGGCACCTGTAGTGTGCCTGTTAGGTCCCATCTTGTTTCCTTGCCTGTACAGTCACACACTGTTCCTTACTTTCAACATTTTTCTGAGCAAGACAACCCAAGTTCCTTCCTGGGATGGGAACAGGACCTACCTACTGTCACCCTGGCTGCAGAGGATTCATAGTTCATCCAAAATGATATCCAGGAAACAACAGTGGTGAGGACAGTAGGCCAATAGATCTGCACAAGGTAGCTGGTGACTTCCCTCTTGACCAGGAACCTCACTATCAGGCGCACATAGGAACCTGGCAGGTAGACATACTGGTATTAGGGTGGTAGGGCTGAGGGGATTTTCCGAGTAAAGTACACGATGGTGGAGGGGAAACCAATGGCCAGTTCAGCCTCTAATATTACAGTCTGGGCAGTATGTTGACCTGACCCCATTTGCTGCCTTAAGGCCAGTGACAATGGCATGTGTCAGCAGGCCCATATGGCGTAGCAAGTATGCTATCTCTTCCTTCCTTCCTCACTTTTTCCATGTCAACTGAAGTTGAAATGGGAAAGACATGAGATATTTCAAAGCTACAACAGATGGAAGGGGAGAGGCTGGCCCTGGAAGGAGGCCTGTGGAGTGTCAAACCTGGCCAACTGCTTCCACACACATTTCCTCATTGGCAGAGGGTAAGCTATTGGGACTTTATGAAGGGGGCTTTGGAAGGTGTCCAGAACAAGAAGGGAATAGGAAAGAGGAAGAAGAGAGTCTAGAGGTCAAAGGCAGAGGTCACCAGGAGTTTCCTAGGGTACAAAAGAGACAGGAGATAGGAGAGAAGGAGGGGGTCAGACCCACCTGTGTAGAAAAACACCTCTTTGCTAGTCATCGTCTTTCCTAGGAAACTGAACTGAGGGATGTGCAGCTTCTCAGTACCCTGGATGGCATTCCCATTGCCTTCCCAGTATAATAGGATGTCTTCAACTGTGTAGCCATCTAGGAGGGGGAAGGAAACAGAGTTAATCTCAGAAAGCAGGCATAGGCAGATTTCACACCAGAGGAGCTTGTGAAAACCAAAGGGTAGTTGCAACCTGCAATATTGGGGTACCTTTGTGTTTTGTGGGTCTGAGCATAAGGAAGGGGGTCACATGGAAAGAGAACTCTCAGTTTGAAGTTTCTTATCCAGGAAGGAAAGCACAGCAAAGAGATATGCTCCTACCCATTAGCTTGTGCACAATTTTCCCATAGCTAGGCACATTTCCCTATGGGACTCTTTATAGCCTAAAGGCCACCTTCTCCCTGATACCATATGTATATATACCCCTCTCTGTCTGTCTCTCTGTCTTTCTGTCTCTATCTATCTATCTATCTATCTATCTATCTATCTATCTATCTATCATCTATCTACCTGGGAGAGAGAGAAATGGGGGAGGGAGGGAGTAGGGGAGATATGCAGGCCCTCTCACTGTCAAGTTTGCCTTTGGCTTCGTCACGGCCCCAACCCTGGGTAGGGAAAAAAGGGGCCTTGGGAGACATACGTACAGCTCTCCACCTCCAGCTTGCAGGTCTGCTTGTCCAGAGGGAATTTTTGCAGATTCATGGAACAAGCTGCTGTGGTGGTGAGCCTGCAAAGGAAAAGCAAAAGGAAGAGAAAAGTGAGTCAAGCCCAGGCAAGTAACTGTTCCTGAGAAAACTGAAGGGGTGGGGTGGGGAGAGGCACCCCAAGGACTGACCCACTTAACACCTTCCCACACTGGCCACATTAGAGCTGGGTCCTCTTTCCCTCCCTTTCTTCTTTCCTTCTTTCTCCTCCCCCACCCCGCCCCCGCCCCACACGCTTCCTTCCCTCCTAGAGGAAAGATGAGTTGCAGTTGTGTAAGGAGGAGAGAGGGAATTTGTATGTGACAAAGACACCCAAAAGTCTGGTAGGACTTACACAGATGTCAACAGATACATGGCATGTCAGGAAGCCTCAGGGTGTCAGAATGGGAAGGGTCCTTGAGGAAATTGAATGCAGAGGCAGAAAGAGGACTTTCTTGCTGAAGGAGCAGCAAAGCTGTCAGGAGGAAACTGCTACACTGAAGCAGCTGAAACACCAGATCTGATGTGGAGTGCCTGTGTGTGGTGTGAGGGTACCGATGTGGGCAGTGGCCCCGGCCTACCTTTGGCCATGGGAGCTGCTCCGGCAGCAATCCCATCTCTGTGCATTGCTTATGAGGGTACTGGGGCTTAGCAAAATGCCAGTGGGTATAAATGGATAGGAGGGATTAATATATCTCAGGTGAGCTATGGAATGGGGCTTCAAGTTGTCATGTGGTAGGTCCAAGAGAGGAATCTGAGGAGGGATCTTGGAAGACCTGGGGAAGTGGGAGAAGTGAACAATGGGGAAGGGGATAATTAGAAAAGTTCTTTGCAGCCCCAGCTGGGAAGCTCTGGCCCCTTCCTTGTCCTGCCTTTCCCAGTTGCTGATACCACCCTTGTCCCTTTCAACTCTTGAAGTGATTTCCATTTTGTACAGTGGGTAGTGTGTGTGTGTGTGTGTGTGTGTGTGTGTGTGTGTGTGTGTATTTATCTCCTTTCTGTGAATTCTACATGAACATTAATCATCTGAGGCCCCCTTTGTGACCAGTGACCTGTTCCCTGTAAGCTTTGTTGTTCTCTGACTCCAGTGTCTGGGTCCATGGGAAAGTGGGTGGAGAAAGAAGAGGGAAACAAAGGGATTCAGCACGAGAACCGCAGAGAAAGAGCTGTACCCTAGTAGTTCCCTCTTGGAGACATTTTCTGAGCTAAATTTATGTCTCATGCTTGTCTTGAGAGACGGTTTGTAAGAGATGAGGCTGTGCGGAGGGCTTTGGTGACTGTCTGCTATGCTATAAATGTGCCAGTGAGGAGCTCCAGTGTGCACACATTCTGTTTGTACAAAGCCATAGGCAATATACGCACACTGCGCACCCTTGGGTCCCCTGCATGTTGAATATATGATCAATGGCAGAGACCAGTCCCCCTCCTTCACTGCATGGGAGAGAAAAGACACAAATAAATAATAGAATATACATTCAATGCTAAGGCAAAGGGAGAGCTCTTCCAGTTGAGAGTATCAAAGATGATTTCTTGACAAAGAGGGCATTTGAATTAGGGATTGAAGGATAGGAAAGCTTCAGACTTGTGGAAAGAGGAACGGGTCATTCCAGACAGAAGCAACAGCATAAGGCAAGGTGTGGGGACAGGACAGCCAAGGATGGCTGTGGGAAACTCTGAAGGTTCCACTTTGACTACTGAGTGAGGGGGGCAGTGAAAGAGAGATTTGGAAAGCAGTGGGGTCCTCTGTGTGTCCCTTGGAGTGTGTTCATGGGATAATTAGTGGGAAGAAGGTAGGCTGTCATGGTGACCCCCAGGTCCCTGGGGGAACTCACCGGATGCCATACCGCACCGTTCCATCTGGCTGAAGCTGAAACACGCGATTTTCTACAGTCACATCATGCACAAAAGCATCCTTGCTATTTAGAAAGTAGCAGTCAGGGACCCACAACTTCTCAAGCATCCGATAGTCCAGGGTCAGGTTCAGATTGGTCTCATAGTATGCTAAACGTGTATCTTTCCAGGTCTGATGAAAAAACATTGTAATAGTATAGTCCTGAGGAAAGAAAGGTAAATCCTAGTTGTAAGTGAGGTTGCCCAGCTTTCTGTCCTCAGTGTTTGTGTGTATGCAGGTGTATGAAATACATCCTAAATATAGATGCATAACGAAACATATGTAAGAATGTTCAATGTTACGAATAATAAAACGAGCCCCATAAAATTAAAATTCAGGTTAAGAAATAGAATGTTCCCAATAACTATCAATCTTCAACGTGTCTCTTGCAGAACATATTTCCCACATCTCCCAGCAGTAACCATTATCTTAGATTTTAATGATAATAATCCCTTGCTTTTTCTATTTTTTCTCTATGTTTTCTTAAGTTTTATTGTCTATGTATTTCTAAGAAACATATTGCTTAGTTGGACTTATTTAAAATTTTTTTCTGAATGGAATCACACTCTATGTATTCATAAGTTGCTTCTTTCACTCAACATTATGTTTGTGTGTTTGCTCAGGTCGATTGTGTAATTAAAATTTGTTCACTTGCATTGCTGGATACTATTCCCTTATATGAATATACTATGTGTATTATTATGTGATGACACCATACACATCAAAATCGCAATGAAATAAAAACTATAAAGCAAAAGTTCCAGTTTATACCCCTATAAAGTGCAGATAAGAGCTCCCAATGCTCCTGTCTTACCAACATTGGTACTGTCTGACTTTTGACTTTTTGCTAGTCTGGTGGATATGTAATGGGTTCTCACTGTGGTCTTATTTTGCATTTCACTGATTAATAATAAAGTCAAGCATCTTTTCATAAGTTTATCTGCTACTTGGTTTTCTTCACAAAAGTGAAGTTCTTGTTTAAATTTTCTGATCATTTTTCTATTGCTTTAAAAATATTCTTCTCACTCTCACTCTGTGAGAGTGACATGGACTTATATACACTACCAAACGTAAAATAGATAGCTAGTGGGAAGCAGCCTTATAGCCTAGGGAGATCAGCTCGGTGCTCTGTGACCACCTAGAGGGGTGGGATAGGGAGGGTGGGAGGGAGGGAGACGCAAGAGGGAAGAGATATGGGGATATATGTATATGTATAACTGATTCACTTTGTTATAAAGCAGAAACTAACACACCATTGTAAAGCAGTTATACTCCAATAATGATGTTAAAAAAATAAAAATATTCTTATTAATTCACAGGAATTATGTGTATTTTCAATACCAGTCTTTTGTGTTGCAAATATTTTAGTCCAATCTGAACTATCCTTTCAAACTTGTCACGCTCACTTTGCTTTTTTATTTTGCAAAACAGAAGTGCCAGAAGTTTTGGCTAAAGAGAATATTAATATAGTTTAGTTACCAGTATTTATTTTTATAGTTTGTGTTTTCTGTGTCTTTTTAAAAAAGTCCTTACCTATCTCAAAGACACTAAAAGAATATCCTATATTATATTTTAAAACCATCATAAGCCTTTCACTTTAATGTCTGTAATACATCTAGATTTATTTATTTTTAATTTCAGGTGGCTGTAGTTTCCAAAACCTACTGTGCCCTCCATGTGGCCTCTGCTGCAGGTCAGAACAACAGGCTTATGACCCTGCTCCTTGTCTCATGGCTGGAGCTGACACACTTACCATAGTCATTTCTGAGATCTGTTCAATACTGGAGACATAGATAGATACTCCCACTGGCACGGGGGCACCTACAATACAGGAAGACACTATTACATGCAGTGTAGGAAAAAGGGTAAAACATGGACTCAGGAGCTAGACTGCATGAAGTTTGAACCCCATTTTGGCACTTACCAGCTATGTGACCTTGAATAAGCTACCTAACCTCTCTGAGCTTAGTTTCCTCATGAGTAAAATGGGGATAATGATAGCACTTATCTCATGGTTAATGCAAGCCAAGCACTTAGAGTAGGGCCTGGCTCACAATATGCTGAAAAGAAAGAGGCCAAAATGAAGAAAAAAATAAGGCAATGAAACACTCTTTTTCTAAACCTTTTCTTGATAAAAAACTTAAGAGAAATGGGCCCCAAAACAAGATTTGTGGTGTGCACGAGCATATTTGTGTGTCCATGTGGGAATGAACGTGTGTTTTTGTGTGAATGAATGCGTGAGCTGTGTGCATGAGTGTATGTGAGTAAATCTGTGCATGTATTCATGTGCAGGTGAATGTGTCAGCGTGCACATGAGTGTATTTGAGCATGTTTGTATGCTTGAGTGTGTTGTGTGGGAGTGAATTATGAGTTAATGTGTTTGCGTGATCATGTATGAGAGAATGTGTGACTGTGTGAGTGTATGTGAGCTTGTTAGTGTGCAAGGGAATGTGTGAATATGGGTGTGTTTGTAACCTTTTTTGTATGTGTGTGAGTGAATTTGTGAGTGTTTCCATGTATGTGAGCATGTTTCTGTATAAGTGAATGTGTGAGCACATTTCTGGGTGAATGAATGTGTCAGCATGTGTGTGTATTTGAGTGTATTGTGTGGGAGTGAATATGTAGGTTACTTGCGTGAGGCTGTTCACTTAGTGTATTTGTGAGCATGTCCATGTGTAAGTGAATGCATGATTATGTTTATGTGTGTAAAGTTGTGTTTGGGAATGTAAGTGAACTTATGGGTGTATGTATGTGTGAGTGAGCAAGTTCATTGTGTCAATATATGAATGTATTTGTGTGTGTGACCTTGTTCACATGCAAGTGATAAGTGTGATAAATGATTACACTTCTACACTCACACCCATCACACTTATAACTGTGAGTGTGTAAGTGTGAGTGTATGTAAGCATGTTTATGTGCTTGAGAAAATCTGTGAACTTGTCCATGTGTGTGTGGCTGAATGTGTGTGTTTGAGTGAGTGTGTGATCATGCTGATGTGCAAGTGAACCCATGAGCATATCCATATGTGTTAGCATGTCACTATACAGGTATGAGTGAATGTGTGAGCATGTTCAGGTGCGTGTGTTTCTGAGTTGGTAAATATGTAGACGTGTTTGTATATGTGTGCATGTGTGAGTGAACATGTGGGTATGTTCATGTGTGTGAATGACAAAGCATGTGTGAGTGTGTGTGTCTATGTGTGTGAGTGAATTTGTGTTTGTATATCTGAGGATGTTTGTGTGCAAGTATAAGTGAATGCATGAGCATGTGGATGTATGTGGGTGTGTTTGAATGAATTTGTGAGTGTGTTTGTGTATGTGAGCACGTTTGTGTGAGAATGAATGTATGAACATGTTCATGTGTGTATGCAAATGTGTGAGCATGTGTGTTAGTGTATGTGAGGGTATATATGTGTGTGAGTGAATTTGTGTGTTCATGTGAGTGAGTACATGGGTGAGGGTGTTTGTGTGTGTTAATATGTAACTGTGATTGAATTTGTGCGTGTACATGTGCATGTATGCGTGTGTGTGTGTGTGTGTGTGTGTGTCTGTTTCTGCCTCCTGGCTTTCTTTTTCAGGACTAGGTGTTAGTGCTGCCCATTCAAATGTGATAATGGATGTGCAAATATGTACTAGACTATAAAGTACTGTGGAAAAATACATTTTAATTGTTTCCTCATTGACTCAAAACTCTTCACCGGGCCTCACAGCTAAGCCATTATTCTATGTGTATTACATCACATAGCTGTTATGGAAACATGTGTGACGCTTCCAATTCAACCTGCTGGCTTCACTGCAGGCTGGGTACCTAGAAGTTGAGCTGCAAAGTGCTATTGGGAATCCACATATGAATAGCAGCTGAGAAGTAAATGGGCCTCTGTGTGAAGGCTATTCACATTCACTATTGTGAATGATCGCTAAGTAGTGACAGGGATTTCTAGAAAGGCAGTTTTTTTTATTACAGCCTTTCAGGCTCCCCACATGCGTTTAGATGAGGATGGAGGCTGTGTTACGCAGGCAACAAGCCCCAGAAGGGCCAGGCAGTCATCCCCTCAACTACCTCACTCTAGTGTCAAACTTATAATCCTAGACCATTCTGTGTCATTCAGGCAATCCAATCACTTACAGCAGAATCCTGGGGACCCGAACCCTAAAGTGCCAGGGCTCAGCTTTGTCCAAGATTCCCAGTTGAAGAGGCAAGTGGGAACTGAAGTGCAGTCCACATTCCCCTCATCAAGGCATGAGTCTTGGCCCAGAACTGTGGCCTGGAGGAAGGAGACCTGGGATCTTTTTCTAATTTATCCACCTAAATTAGGAGGGAATATCTTATGTGCTAGTAGTGGTCAGAACAAGAGCTTAGCTAAGATATCCCACATCCTTACAAGGATAACAGAGGGGAACAAGATGCTTCCAGGTAAGGTATCTAAATGCTATCTCGGGGGTGATGGCCTCTGTCCCATATCCCATCGCTGTCCTTCCTGATGGACTCAGGAAGGCAGAAAAAGTGGGAGGGGGTAATCACGTCCCTCCCTCTTGGAAACTTTGCTACCCAACCCTACTTCCTCCCTCACATCCATCAGAGTACCAGAGGAAGAGGAGGTAAATGAAGGAATGATGAAGATGTCCCATTTATTCCTTCACTCCACACCTATGTCATACCAGGTGATGGGCTAAGCAAAGGCCTTAGGGACCTGCCTTCTGCAGTACGTGCTCAGAAAGAAGCAGCTTTGTTAACTTTCCCTGGTCCCTCCTCCTCCTCTTCATCCTCCTCTTCTCAAGGAAGGAATGTCTCCCACTTGAACCCAACCACAGTTAGGTCATGTCTCTGCATGTGGGGGGCGTGTGTGCCTGTGTGTTAAGCTCTGAAACTCTACATCACTTCAGACACAGAGGGAAATTTGACTCTGTGTCTAGTGGGAGTCATGGGCTACCCCAACTCTAAACCCCCTGGCCCAGCTCTCCAATTGACTGCCTCCCCCCAACCCAATAAAACAGCCCCAGACTTAGAGTCTGTAGTTCCTCCTTCTGTCTAAATGCTAGAAGGTCCTGCATTGTCCTTGCTCTCCCACCTTCATCTACTGTTTGGCCAAACTGGGGACCCAGCTATTCCCATACTCCCCAGGTCTGCATGCCCATAAAGCTTAGGTAACCGAGGAGGTTAGGCATCAGGTGTAAACAAATCCAAGTTAGCTCAAAAAATGGTGGTGAGGTGCCTTGGAGATACCATGGGCCAGCCACACCTGACAATCCCCAGAGGGTGGTCCTTGCCCCTGTTTTGTCCCCATAGCCCCGGATGCCTGCAGAGATGGCAACCTGAAGCAGCAAGGAGAACGTGCTTGATATACTTGAATGGCTGTTGGTTAGCCTTTGCTGAGAAATAGGAAAACAATGAATGGAGAAAATGTAACAGCTACACCCTTGACACCCACTGTTGCTTGGTGCAACTGGTCCAAAACCAGTGTCATGCAATGGAGTGCTGGCTGTGCCCTAACACCTGAATTTCTATAATGAAAGAACTTACCTTCTGCCCTCTCCACTCCAGCCTCCCACTCCCCAGTGCACACTCACCTTGGATCCAGGGACAGCACGGCCTTCTGCCCTCACACTCGGAGGAAGCAAAGCAGCCAATGGGATACCAGTCAAATGTCCAACCTCCAAACCTTAGGGCATAGGGCGATCAACTTGGTTTTCAAGGGGGCTTCCTAAGCAAATCACAGAGCCCCCCAGTGGTCTAGCACAAAGGCAAGTGCTAACAGCTGTGTGCCCTTTAGGGTGGAGGCTTTATGTATTCAGAAGACCTCTATTCATAGGTACAAATGTGAATATTAGCATTTATTAACCCTTTAGATTGGGTGTCTAGTTCTACAACCTGCAGGAAGGAGAGTGCTTCTCTGACTTAGCCGCCCTACTTTTTAGTTCTTTCTCTGTTTCCTCTGAGCCAAAATGTGACTAATGTCTATTTAATTCACCCTTCCTCTTGTCTGTCCTTGGTCTGGGTTTCTTGGGTGTCCCCTCAGCCAGAGAATGCTATTCCTGTTCTGTGGTGTCAGGGAAGTTTGCCTGTTACTTCAAAGCTGTGTGATGGAAGCCAGTCACCCTTTCCAAAGCCAGGGGTAGGGGTAGGTGAGGCTAGGCAGAAATAAGAGGAGAAATTGATGTATTGGCTTCCTGGAGGTTTGTATTTCAGTTTCCTTGTCATTTCTCACCTTTGTGTTTAAGATCTGAGTGCTAGGCTAAGGAGTTTAGATTTTATTTTGCAGTTAAATAAAGCCATCAAAAGTTCCTGAGGTGGTTAGGTGGGATTAATAAAGATCATGCTGACTGCAGTGTGTTGAATAAACTGAACTTGGTAGGAGCTGAAGGCTTGGGGAGGGGGAGCAGAAGCAGAAGTGCCTGGGACCCAGGTGGGTGAAGTAAACTAGGCAGAGAAGTCCATGCCCTTAGTTTTAAGCCAGCTGAATGGAGTAAGTGCCCAGGGTGCAAAGAATGTGTTCACAGGTGGAACACGTGTCCTCCCCATAGATGGAGCAGAAAACTCTAGCATGAGAAGCACACCTGGTGTGATTAGTGCTTCTCCAGCCACCCCAAGGAGTGTGCTTCAGGCTCCGTGCCACTGTAAAGGAGTGTGGAGGGGGCAGAGGCCTCTTGCATTAGAAGGCAGAGAAGTGGGAGAAATTCCAGGGGCAGAGTGAAAGGCCTGTGGGTTGGGGGCCTGGGAGTGCTCTGCTACAGGTCTCTGCAGGGTTGGGAAGGTGGGGTTTGGAGAGGCACAAGTGTCCGGTCTAGAGGACTGCTCCTGGTCAGCTTACTGGGTGGGGCTGGCTTGTTGTATCTCAGCTCTAGTATCTGGACGTGTCTTACCTCCAAAATTGGGCCTCAGACGGACATCATATTTCGACAGCACCCTGTCCAAAATCTTGTGAACCATAGCTTCATTTGCACAATTTTTGCTGAAAGAGAAGTCATTGGTAAATATTGGTCATCAGTGAATGCCACACTGCTTCTCAGAAAACAAACAACAAAGAGCACCCTAAGCATCAACTTGCCAGGGCCTTCCCTCCTGCACACATGCAGACATATACAGTCATACATGTACACGTCTCTCCCTGCTCCCCTCCATCCCTGCAGTGAGTCAGCCAGAAGCACAGCAGCGACGCAGACTCCTCTTCCCCCCTCCTCCTCCCCAGCTTTTATCCAAAGGGTGGGGCCTCAGGACTGGATTCTTGTTACCAGGCAGAATTGGGGGGATGGGGGGAAACTGTAGGGGAAGTGGAGAGAAGAGGGTGTGGGCAGGTGTGAGCCCTCACATAATGTATTACTTCAGCCCCCTAAGGAGCCCCACTTTACCATCAGCCTGGATGCAGCTTTCCAGGTTGGTGGGAGTCCTCTTTCCGGGGGCACCTGATTGCCCCAGGAAAGGTCATCTTTCACCCTCAGTAGTCCCATGAGCTGATCCCACCAGTCTATGTTCTCTAGCTCAGTCACATTTCCCCTACCTAGGCTAAGGCCAGCATTTTGTTGTCACGTCTATGTGAATCTTGTTTTTGTACACCTCTGTTTCTAAGACTTGGCATATTACATATGACACAGAGAGACAGCCTTGCTCATGTAGAAGAGTTTTATGACCCTCATCAATCACCATTTTTGATTCTTGGGGTTCAGGGCTGTCCTCAAAAACACATGTATTCTTGGAGCAGGCATCTCTTTGGCTAAGCATGTGCTTCCAGCCTAGACATGTCTTGGGTGAGCACATGTAAATGGACCCAGTGCAACCCTGCAGAGAGCTGGCCTTTCCAGAAGTCTCTGATGTGCCCTCCCAATTCACCTAGTCCTTCATGGGGGGCTCTTTTCCCCAAAAGGGGCTTGTGAATGAGAATAGGTCCTGGGCATCACTATGACTCTTAGGATCTTTGATGCATTGACTATGGAATGTCAGCCTCTGCAAATCTCTCGTGTGTGTGTGTGTGTGTCTGTGTGTGTGTGTGTGTGTGTGTGTGTGTGTTCACTAGCGCAGTTTGGTATGTTGAGTTGAGGACATTGCAGAGCTGTCTGCTGGAACCTTGCCCAACTATGCCCCATTTTCCTAATACATGTTCATTTCTGGTTTGCTATTTAAAAAATTATTCTCAATCATCTTTAAAAAAAACTCATCATCTTTAATGACAAAATTTCAAAGTGTGCACATGAATGATTCCTGAATTAAAGCAACGCATTTCTGCCTGTTTAGGACCACACACACATTATCCATATGCCAGCGCTCAGGATCTGTGGCCACCACAAATACACATTTCCATGTGATCTACATGTAAAGGCTGACTGTTTAACATCTCTTCAGTTATTTGCAGACCCAAACAAACTTGAAATCAAACTGCTAATCTTCAAATGTTTTCACAGGAAGCAAGTACAAAAATGCACCCATCTCAGGCCACAAGGTTATATGCTATACAGCCGCCGATCGCACTGTCTGGGCTACGATGAGGTTGAGTCAATAATTTCTATCTGCAGCATCGGAAAAGGTCCCTCACTGCTCAACACACGCATTCAGGAACACACGCACACACCTCATGGAATAGAAAAAAAATCCGGACTCAAACAGGTGTCTCTGCTGTCTATGTTTTGTGAATTTCTCATCACCCTGTAACCCCTTCCCCCAATCCTACAGGTGCCAAAGGACGTGACTGGGAAAAGCTACTAGGGGCCTTGGTCCCCGGGGATGGATGGCAGACCTTGGGGTGAGAGCATCTTTCTCCCCCACCCCCCGGGGCTGCAGTTTGGGCACACGCGGGGCTCTGTCAGGTCAGGCGCCGCAGTAACAGGTGGGCTGAAGCACAGGGCCCCCCGCGGCCCCCACTCCCATCCCACCAACCTCCAGGGACCTGTAGGCAGGGCCCGCACGCCAGGGCTCGGCGAGCCCGGGTCCAAGTCTTCCCAGCCCGTTCCGTCCAAGAGGTCCGAGGCTGCCCATCCTCTCCTGTCACCGCCATGCCCAGGCTGGTGGCTCCCGCTTACCAGTTGAAGAGGTCCAGGACGACATCGGGCACTGTGGAGGAGAGCTCGAAGAAGTGGAACTTCGGGGTGGGATTGAGGTCGTTGCCCTCCGCGAGCCAGGTTCTGATGAGCAGCAGCAGCACAGCGGCTCGCAGCATCCCACGGATGCCCATGGCTACGGCACTCCGGGGGTCGGAGGGCGCGAGAGACTGCCGTCAGCCGCCGGGGAAAGGGACGGGGTGTGGGCAGTGCGGGGAGAGAAGGAGCTGGGGGGTCGCTAGGAGTCGTCTCTAAGGAGTAGCGAGAGTATGGGGAGCAGGGAGCGCGGGGTTCGGACCGGAGCCCAGAACCCAGGGGGAGCAGTCCTCCAGTACCTCTGCCCGACGCAGCGCCCTCAGGACGCGCCCAGCAGGTGTGAGGTGCGCTCCGTCTGCGGCCGCTCCGGGCTGCGACTGGGCACCCAGCCTGGCGCCCGGCTGGCTCCGCCCACTCCGACGGTAGCACTGGCAGAACCAATCCGGCAGGTGCCAGGAGCCACACAAAAAGGCGCGCGCTCTTGCCTCCGCCCGCAGCAAGCGCACCGCCCGCTCCCCGCCCCTTCAGACCTCTGCAGTCGTCCCCCTGCTAGCAACAGACACAGACAGGGGCGGGGCCGGCCCGGGGGAGGGGGAGGGGAATCGGCTGCAGGGGGTCTGGGCATGCATCCGCACCTAGGGCACCCGGTGGGTCCTGCTCTTTCTCTCTGCAAAAATGCAAAATGTGCGTTTCTTTTGGAAGACCGTGTGCCCAGGAGTTTGTTTTTTGTGGTGAGGGAGTGAGGTAATTAGACTGCCCTGGCTGAATCTACATTCTGATAGAGCTGGACACATTTGGGTCCCCAGGACAAAGCTCAGGGAACTGGAAGAGTTCACCAACTGGGATCACGTTGAGATGTGACTGTCCCATAGCCAGGGCTGACACCGTGGAAGGGGAAGAAGGCAAAGACCAGTGTTTCAGATATTCAAGGGAGTTAGTCTCTGGAGAGCAGGCAACTCTAATGCTCCTGCATTTTGGGCCCATCATGTGGAAAAGCCTGGAATTTTAGCTATTCTTTCCACTACCTCAAACACTCTCCTATGAAACAAAAGGATCTCAGAGGATAGGGAAATTCCTTCACCCAATCCCCTCTGTCCTTCCCTTCTCAGATCCTTGACAAATGAAGTTCAGAAAGACGTCCTTCAGAGCACATGGGCCAGATGGGCAATCGATAAATAGATCTCAGTCACGTTCACCAATGCTGAACTTCCTAAGGCATGCCACTGAGAAGGGTTTCAATGAAAATGAATTTTAGGTTCACTCTTGGTTAGCTAAAACATTTACACAGAGATATAGCCCTCTTCTCCTTTCTCTCAGTATTTGGTGAAGTGAGTTGGGACTACTTGTGCTCAGAAAACCTCCAGTTGCCTGTTTGGTTGAGTGTTTCCCACACTTAAGTGTTTAACTTTTTATCCCCACTTTCTTAACCATCTTAGAACCAAACTTTAAAAAAATGTGTCTCATAGTCCCCTGCCTTTTTTAATGAGCAGAACACCCTTGCACCTTCCTTTCCCTTTGCCCCACTATTGCAGCAAATGGTCTCCTTCTCACATGAGTGTAGAAATAAAAGAAGATGGTGGAACCTGCATGTCACTGGCTATTACATACAGGAATGGATCAATAAAACTCATCCCTACTGCTATTAATTCTGCCCCCATTATCTCTGGTCATCCAGGCATCCTTGTAGAGACAATCCTTGCTTGATAAAAGTGGGAATGGCTATTCTGGGTCATTTTGTCCAACCATCTGGATTGTAATATGGAGAAACTGAGGCCCAGAGAAGGAAAAGGGGTTGGCCTGAGGTCACATAACAGTAGAGGCCCAAACTAGAATCCTATTTCCAGGTTTGACTACTTCCGAAACATTATGTTTTTTGTTTTGTTTTGTTTTGTTTTGTTTTAGTGTGATTCAGTGTCCACTGGAAATTCAGGCAACCGCCAGCAGATGGGAGTAAATTTATTTAGATGAGGATGTTCCCAGTATCCTGGAATCAAATTCCACAGGCAATTGGTCCCTCATTTGTTAGGGGAAAACAAGCCTGAAGCTTGAAGTTTTATTCCTAGGTGCCCTTGTGACTACGAAGATTGCCAAAAAGTTGATGATGAAGAATTCACTTCCAGGCCTTACATCCCAGAGGGTCCTCCCCAACTTCTGCTCTCCCTAGAGGTAATGCTTTGTTGAAATTTCTAACTCACAAGACAAATAGCCCACAAAATAACAAGAAATACAAAAATGCCACTATAATTTTTATCAATACTTGTTGAGCTTTGGTCTAATTAATTTATTAGAATATCCATAAATATCCAGATTGAATGGGCTTACACCTATGGGACCATGATGTAGGAGAAAGAGCATTGACCTGGAAGTTAGCCCATCTGTGTTCTGGATCCAAGTCTGCCACACGGCAGTAAATGTTCCAGTTTGGCTGGAGTGTAGGTTATGTTTGGAGTAAGACAAGAGGTAAGAGAGGTAAGAGGCAAGAGATTAGGCAGAACCTGGCCTAGTGAGCACCCACACTCAGTGTACAATAAATAAATGAAACAAGAGAGTTTTGGACCTAATTGTCCAAACAAAGGAATTTGATTTTTATTTTAGAGTCAACTATATGCTTTTGAAAGGATTGTGCAAGGGAATGACTCAATCAGAACGGTGCCTTGGAAGAATGCCTGGTTACTTTGTGAAGGAGAAACTGGAAGGAAGAGAAACTGAGGACGATGACAGTAGTTAGGAGAGTATTGTTTACTTCTGCTTCTTAAAAAGCTAAAAATAATGAGTCTAATCTATAGATTCAATGAAATCCCTATCAAACTTCCAATGGCATTTTTCACAGAAATACAAAAAAAGAATCCTAAGATTCATACAGAATGATAAAATACCCTGAATAGCTAAAGTAATACCAAGAAAGAAGAACAAAGCTGGAGACATCACAATTCCTGATTTTAAACTTTATTGCAAAGCTATAGTAATCAGTACAGCATGGTACTGGCATAAAAATAGACACATAGAACAATGGAATAGAATTGAGATCCCAGAAGAAAGCCCACGCCTATATGGTCAACTAATATTTGACAAAGGAGCCAAAAAGACTCAATGGGGAAATAAGAGTCTCTTCAATAAGTGGTGTTGGAAAAATTGGATTAACCACATGCAGAAAAATTAAATCGGACCCCATCCTATTCTACCCACAAAAATTAACCTGAAATGGATTAAGGACTTAAATGTAAGACCTTAAACTGTAAAACTACTAGAAGGAAACATAGGGGAAAAGCTCTTTGACATTGGTCTTGGCAACTGTTTTTTTGATATGACATCAAAAATATAAGCAACAAAGGCAAAAATCAACAAGTGGGACTATATCAAACTAAAAAGCTTCTGCATAGCAAAAGAAACATCCAACAAAATCCAAAGGAAGCCTATGGAATGGGAGAAAAAATTTACAAACCACACATCTGATAAGGGGTTAATATCCAAAATATATAAGGAACTCACATAATTCAATAGCAAAAAAACAAACAATCTGACCAAAAATGTGTAGAGGAACTGAATATTTTCCCATAGAAGACATACAAATGGCCAACAGGCACATGAAAAGATGCTCAGCATCACTAATCATCAGTGACATGCAAATCAAAACCACAGTGAAATATCACCTCACACCTGTTAGAATGGCCATCTTCAAAAAGACAAGAGGCAACAAGTGTTGACGAGGATGTGGCGAAAAGGTAATCCTTCTCCACTGTTGGTGGGAGTGTACATTGGTGCAGCCACTATGGAAAATAGCATGGAGGTTCCTCAAAAAATTAAAAACAGAACTACAATATGATCCAGCAATCTCACTTCTGGGTATATATATGAAGGAAATTAAATCAGGATCTTAAAGAGATATCTATACTTCAACGTTCATTGAAGCATTGTTCACAATAGCCAAGATATGGAAACAGCCTAAGTGTTCACTGATGGATGGATGAAGAAGATGTGGTACATATACATAATGGAATATTATTCAACCATAAAAATGAATGCAACCCTGTCATTTGCGATGAAATGGATGGAGCTTGAGGGTATTACCCTAAGTGAAATAAGTCAGACAGAGAAAGACAAATATTGTATGTTCTCACTTATATGTGGACTCTAAAAAACCCAAACTCAAACAGAGTAGAATGGTGGTTGCCATAGGCTGAGGGTGGGGAGAAATAGGGAGATATTGGTTAAAAGGTACAAACTTCCAGCTATAAAATGAATAACTTATGGGGATCTAATGTACAGCATAGTGACTATAATTAATTATAATGTATTATAAACTTGGAGAGTAGATCTTGAAAGTTACCACCCTTCCCCCCAAAAAAGTAATTTTGTGAGGGGGCTGGAGATGTTAACTAACTTCATTGTGGTAATCATTTCACAATATAAACATGTGTCAAATCCTCATGTTGTACCCCTTAAACTTACATATGTCAATAATATTTCGAAAAAACTGAAAAAAAAAACACCCAAAAATAGTGAGGCTAAAATCTAGAAGAAGAAAATAACCCAGAGAGGGAAGTCTGGCACTAGAAGTCATTTTTCCCTGAAGGCATTTGATGAATCATAAGAGAGTTGTGAAACTGAGCTCTGGTTGTGGTGCCCTCTTGAGAAAAGGGGACAAAAGTTGAAGTCCAATGCCCAAACAAGTGGGAAATTTGATAAGACTTCCTGCCACTTTAAACTGAGACTGAGTAGCTACCCTTTCAGGATAATGGTGAACCAGTAGCAACCAGCCTTTGCATGGACTGGTAGTCTAGATACCCATCACCTTGATGGTCCCAAGAATCTGAAGTCTTGAATTTGGATTAAAGTAGTGTTGGACAGGTAGTTTCCCTAGGCATTTATCAGAAGCAAATGAAAATACTTTCTATAGGCAGGTACTGTCATCCTAGGCCTAAAATCATTCTTACAAATAATTTTTCAATAATATGTCAGCACATAGAAGAAACTAGGCATACAAAGAAAAATATGTAATGTGAGTTACAGCCAGCAGAAAAGGATAGATGGCAAAAACAAATTCACAGACATTTCAGACATCAGAATTATGAGACATAGACTATAATAACTAATTTATCATATTTCAAAAGATAAAATATAAGCTTGGAAATATTTTCAGGTAACAGAAAATGTCATATGGACGATTTAAAAAAGGATCAAATAGAACTAGAGCTAAAAAATATAATAATGAAAACTGAGAATTTAATGGATGAATGGGTTTAACAGAAGGCAAAATGCAACTGAAGAGAGAGTTATTGAATTGGAAGATAGGTCACAATATACTGTCCACAATTCTGCCTGGAGAAACAAATTATGTGGAAAAAAGAAAAAGGCGGATAAGAGACATAAGGAATAGAGTGAGAAGATCTAACATACATTTACTTGATGTCCCAGAAAGAGAGGAGAGAGAAATGGGGAAGGAGATGGCTGAAAATTTGAATCCACAGTTTTAAGAAGCCTGGTGAATCCTACATAGAATAAATAAAAATAATTCTACTCCTAGAGACATCATAGTGAAAGTGCATAAAATCAGAGACAAAGTAAACTATTCTAATGGTTCAAGTTAAAGATGAGGTCCTAATCAAGGGCACAAGTAAGAGAGATTGAAACAAGAGGATGGGCATTAGACCCTGGCTTGCAAAATGCATTTCACTAAAATTTTCCATGAAAAACAATTTAATAAAAATGTTATCCATTTTATTCCCAATTAACAAAATATACTTGTTAAAAATTGGATTATTTAGAGCAACCTGACATGTAGGAGCTTCACAGTTGTCATGTTTGAAAGGCCATCTTCCTATAAGTATGTATTTCTTGTCTCATGGGCCATGAAAGAGGCAAGCATGCTCCATGGGTCTGAAATGCTGGTTGCAGCTGATTTCTAAGGCTGGAGAAATGTGCTTATATAAGGCTTTCTAAGAGTAAGCAGAATAAAAGTGAATCTTTGTAGAAAGGCTTCCTTTTGCTTACCCTCCCCCAAACTTTCACTCTGTTTCTAAGGAAAAGTATATAAAATAAATAATTCTGTGCTTCCCAGGGTGTCTTATTACATTCCTCAGGCTTGACCATGTGCCCTCACTCACTGGTCTGCATAAGGCTGGACTGCAGTTGAATTTCTGTAGGGGTTTATATTTGGAACAAACAGAGCTAAAAATGCAATAGACTGTATTTTGAGACAGTGAAGTCCTGACTTGTTACTAGAGCTGTTCATATAAAGCCTGTCAGGGATGGCCAAATAGGAGCATCAGAGTTTCTATGGTCTGCCGCACCTCTGAAATTCCCTGACAACAACCTAAGCTGAAAACATCTGTCTATAATGTCTTCTAAGAGGAATTTCAAGTATTTTTGCATAAACTCTTTTATGTATTTCTTCTATTTGAGGGACAGACAAACATTCTTATATACCCTCTTGACCTTCCTCCCTAGAAAACCATTTCTCCAAGAGAAAATTTTGTGAGAGCAAGAAAGCTTTCTCTATTGGCTCACCCCAAGCCAATCAGGAAGTGGTCCAACAGTGAAGACATAAACCAACATTCACTTGTGGCATGCAATATGTCAACACCAATTCTGATCAAATATTAAGAGAGAAGTTGCTAGAATTTTGATTCTGAGTTTGCAGGGCTACTCTTCACTTTTGCTGGGAATTCACAATTTGCATAGGTCACAGCTTTCCCCCCAAAGTCTGCAGAAACTTGACTTTTGATATATAGCATGTTCAAGCAGTATTTTACTCCCTTTGCATAGAAGAGAAGGAATAGGGAGAATGATCCACTAACTCTAAGGGTTTTTCCCCCCGTAACTGGTTGTAGCATAGTGTGCTAAGAAGGATTTGACTACAAATCTGAAGATTTAGATTGGAGTGCTGTCACCAGCTACCTAGGCATGTGTCATTGCCTCTGAAACTTGGTTCTCTCATCTGAACTATGGGGTGATAATAATGCCTACTTGTTCATGGAACAATATAGTCAGAGGGGATTCCCTGTCCATCCCAACTCCCTAACTCTGGGGCTTCACCTCCCTTAATCCCTCAGCCCCATCAGGTTTCTCATAATCTCCTTCTCAAAAGACTGCGGTCATTACCACTAGTAGCCACCAGGGGTCCTCAGTTCTCTTGGTCTAATTGTGGGCTGACTATATTTATCTAATTGTTTCCCCGAATCCAGGGAAGCCAGGCTGACATTTACAAAAAAAAAAACTGTTCAGCTCGGCGAAACAGAGGGGTGATAAGCACAGGGAGCAAAGGTCCTTCTGAGAGAAGAGGTTTTAGTGCACAAATGGATGAACCTCTACTTCTACACTGGGGTCCTAGCTGCCACTAGCTACCCAGTACCTCAGGAGGGCTGCTGATGTCTGGCCTTGGGCACCTTTGCTCTTGTTCCCAGGGAGTGAGAAGCGGGGATCCTTTACAAATGGTAAATAGGAAGCTCCTGGAGTTGTGCGGCTATATGAGGTGCTCTTGGTAAGAAGGGCTCCTTTCTTAAATATGACTCCCAGAGCACAAATTTCTCAAAACAGCCCCTTTCTCCATGATCTCTCAGCAGAGTCTGTAGTGCTCACCAAGTATTTCAAGTGCTGCCCATACCCCCAGCCCCCTTTCAGTTAGCTGGGGCTGTGTGACTAGTTCTAGACAATAAAATGCAAACTTTAGTGGCACATACCATTTCCCAGATGAGGCATTTAAAAGCCAGTGTATAATCCATAAGCTCTCTATTCCTTTGCCCTGGTGATGCTGAAAGCCAGATGTTGAAATAGTGACATCGAAGATGGAGGGAACCTAGACTCTGAGTCCTCAGGTGGAAGAGAGAGCTGGTAACTTGCAGCTGATCTTGTGTAAGTTGGAAATCAAGTTTTGTTATGCTAAGCTGTTAAAATTTGGAGACGCTTATTATTTCAGCAAAGCCTAGCCTATCTTGACGAATATACTACTTTTCCCACACTCCTCCCAGTGCCTGTACTATTATTATAAAGGCCCATGGACAATTCTCTCTGCATGTTTTATAGGTAGCTTGAATCCAAAGTGTTCCAAGATTATCCTAATTCCCAGCAAATATGGTCATTTTGGGGTATTCTCAATCCCTGTGAATTAATATTCAGTTGTTACCTGATTGTGTCCTAGAAGTCATCTATTCCATGTCCTTCTATCTCTCCACTCCCATGTTCATTCATTCATTCATCAGCTATTTATTGAATACCTATTATGTGCCAAGTACTTTTCTGGGAACTGGGACATAATAGTAGGAAAAATAAAAACCTGTCAAAAATCCCTGACACCATGGAAATTACATTCTGGGAGGGGGAGAGAACCCTTGGTGAGTGGGATGGTGGTGGTTGGAGGATGAGGATGTTATTTTAAATAAGGTAGCGTTTGAATAAAAAAGACTGGAAAGAGGAGAGAGTGCAAGCCATGCAGACATCTGGGGAAAGAGGATCCCAGGAGAGAGGATGGCAAATGGAAAGGCATGAAGGTAGAAGTATGCTTTGTGTATTCAAAGAGCAGCAAGGAGGCCAATGAGGCTGGAAGAGAATGAGTGAGGCGTACAGGAATAGGAGATGAGGTCCAAATGGAAACAGGGAAGCAAGATCATGTAGGGCCTTGTAAACCTTTGTAAGAAATTTGACTTTTACATGGAGTGAGCTAGAAAGCCAATGGTAGATTTTGGACATAAGAGTGACACGATCATACTAATGTTTTAGAGGGATCCCTCCAACCACTCTGTGGGGAATAGGCTGTGGGGGACAAGGGCAGAAGCAGGGAGGCCAGTTTCGAAGCTACTGCAATAATGCAGGTGGCAGATGATGGGCTCAGACCAGGGTAGTAGCAGTGGAAGTGGTGAGAAGTGGTCAGATTCTGGATATCTTTTCAAGGTAGAATCAAAAGGATTCACTGACTAACTGGATATGAAAGAAAGAGAGTGTCAAAAAAGACTCCAAGAGTTTGAGTCTGACCAGTTGGGATAATGGGCTTACCATTTACAGAGCTATGTAAGACTCTGGGAAGAAGTTGAGGTATGTGGGAAGCCAAGGATTTGGTTTTGAACATTAGAAGTTTGCTTTGACTATTAGGTGCCTCAGTAATAATGTTGAGTAGGAATTTAAATATATAATATCCCCCCTCTCTGCCCAATGAATTCTTACTCATCTTTCAAGACTAAGCCCAGCTGTTATGAAGCTTTTTCCAACTGGCCAGGCAGAGATAGTGACTCTTTCCTTCATGCTCCAAGGGTGCCTTCAACAGTCCCCTAGAACAGCATTTCCCTCCTATATTGTCATCATTGCCTCTCATCTCTCTTCCATGATGGACTGGGAGCTCCTGTAGTCTCAGTACTGTTTCTGATTCATCATGTGGCTGCCTAGAACTCAGTCTAGAGTCTCCTTTATAGTGAGAACTCAAGAGATTTCTGTTGAAAGAAGTATCCCAGAAAAAAACAGAGGAGAAAATTTCTCCAAAGTCGGAGCTCATGCAGGATGAGGGCTTGGAAGTGGCTATCATATTTATTGGTTAGAAATGCTCAAAGATGATACCTGAGAGAGAAGAAGCCTAAGTACCGCATGTTGGGGAACAGGCTTTGCTCTGTGGCCTTGTTTGGCTTTCTTATTTTTTTCCTTTTTTTTAACATCTTTATTGTAGTATAATTGTTTTACAATGGTGTGTTAGTTTCTGCTTTATAACAAAGTGAATCAGCTATACATATACACATATCCCCATTGTTTGGCTTTCATTTTGATGAAAGGGACCCAGAAGATTTCTTTCTCTAACTGTACCTCAAAGAGGTACAGTCCTCTTTCCAAGAAGGGATGCTATAATTCTGTCAGTGGGTGGTATTTAGAGGCAGACAGATTTTGGCTTAGACTTAGCTCTAATGGAGGGAGCATCAGAGTCAGACAGATTTAGGGGCTTGAATCCCAGTTCTGCCACTCACCATCTGTATGACTTTGGACCAGTCACACTATCTGATCCTCAGGTTTTTCATCTATAAAATTTGAGGGTTAAGTGGGGATTAAGTGAGATCAAGATGGTAAAGCACCTAGGGTAATTATTGACACAGTAATTGTTATGGAAGAGTGGATAAAAGAGACACACTATTCAGGGCAATCAAAAGATGGTATGAGCTCCCTATCGCTGGAGATGTTCAAGGACAGACTACATGACTGCTTCTTGAAAATATGGAGAGAATACTAATGGTTGGACCCAGCTGAAAAAAATTGAGGTCTTTTCCATTTTTGAGTTTTATAATTCTAAAAATCCCCCAAAATAGAAATGGAGACACAAAAGTATGTACTGAGACCACTCTGCTAATGTAGAGTGCTTATGTCCAGATAGGGTCTTTTTAGAGCAATTGTCCTAAGCATGTGAATACATGCTATCCAAGGACTTGTGTGTGTGTGCAGCAGTGTTCAGGGGGGAACTGGTACTGTCAGATTTGAGAGTACATTGCCAGCTGTGATGCCTGCTGCTGCACACCTGGCATCTTGCCTCAGCACTACATTTCTTTCCAATAATCAAATAAACCCCTGAAGCGACTACATGTTCATTTATTCCTTGACTCAGTCAACTGAGGCTTTCCATACTGATCTCTCATTTACTCCTTTGCAGATTTATAATTGACTCCCATTTGGGAGAAGATTTCAGGAGTTGGTACAGGGAGAAAGAGTGTTTATTGTTGTTTATTGGTTATCGTGGTTTTTCTGTGTGGGTCACCATATCTTTTTCAATTTGACCTTTGAGACTATCTCCATGATGCTTCTCCCCACAGTGTCCTCCTCACACCATGGCTCCCACCCCTAGTTCCTGCCTTCTTGCCTGACTTGGACTCTTGCAATAGTCTTCTAATTGGTTTTCTCCTTTAGTGTTTGCTCCCTCTTTAATCCATTCTGTATTCAAACCATTTACTATCTGATTCCAACCGACTCTTCTAGCTCTCTCCTCTCCCTCCTTCCGGTCATGCATGCTCAGGTCCTGTCCAAAGGGGCTACTGGCCTTTCCCTGAGCAACTAACTCCCTCTTGGTGGATATTCAGTTTGCTGCCTTCATCTGCCTAAATCCAACTTATCTTTTAAACCCAAGGCCATATACCTTTCCCCACAAAGCCACCTGTGAGGGCTCTGACTTTGTGCCCTGATCACATAGAGCCTTTTATTAGAGCTCTATGTGTGCTTATTCCCCTTAAAATTCTGTAAGCTTCACTTCTCTCATCATTAGCTGTATTCTCTCTATAACTCTTCTAATTTTAAAACCAAACCCTTTTTGCCCACCATGATTTCTCCTCTGAATCCCTACCTCATTTAACAAATAAACAAATAAGCCCAATCAGGATTTGCGTGGGTTGTACTGAAAAATAATTTAACGCCTGACATCCTAAAAGCACAAATTACATAAGTTGTTTTAGGTACTAATTGACAATGTGGAAGTCTGAGTGAAAAAAAAAAGCATTCAGGCTACAAATGATCGATTCCACTGAAAGTTGCCTAAGTGTTCTTAAGTAATCAAGAAGGAGCCACATTTGAGCCTGTGGCACCCTTTTCTCTCTTTTAGAAATGACACACCCAAGGGAAAGTTTGCTTAATGTATTTATTTGATTCATTTCTTAGTTTCTTAGCTTGACTATCTTAAGCCTTTGGTTTGTTCTTGGGGATTATGGGGTTTTTATGAATTGAGCCATTCTCTAGTTTGCTCTTCAGGATGTGAGCATATTGAATTCATTTAATCCTCTGAATTTACACAGGATAGAAACCAGAGGTGAATATAGCATTTATTTGGGTGGCATGAATTTCCATAAAATGATGACAAACCCACTGCAGTGCTTCTGACAGCTCTCATGTTCCTGATGTTTATGGGAACATTGCCCGTTACAGTGAATTGGTTCCTCTAGATTCGTTTCTCTCCTGTGGAGCCTGTTGAGTTGAGATGGAGCAGGAAGGGCCAAGATGAACAGTGACCAAGGCTATGCTTCCTAACATCAACACTACTAAAGTGGGAGAAAAGGCTTTTAGAACAGGGTGTGCACATATTCAAGTGCATAACGTTATTCCACAAGTTATTAGGTGTATGAAAGCTTTTCTGTGAAGCTGTAGATGCTACTCAGGAATCAGCTTTGAAAATGAAGTCAAAGTGACACTTCTTGTGTTCCATTAAATGTAAACATGTTAATGTAATGAAATGTAAACATGTCCTTTCCAGTGAAACACATTATTATGTAACTCTGTTTATGCAGAACTTCACCCTAGGTTCACTTAGGTTTATTAAAATAGATGGAAATGCTTGTCCCAGACTGTCTGGGTCTTAATTTGCAAAATGTACTCCCAATCCAAACCCACTGGACAGAAAGGGCCACCCTGCTCCAGAGGATTAATAATAATAATTTAATCCTCACAAATTAGCTACTGATTTTCAGCCAGGAGTAGAGAGGATATGATGGAGGTCAGAGCTGTGTGATCTCAAGCAAGTTACCTAGCTTCTGTGTGCCTCAGTTTCCTCATCTCCATGGAAAATACCTAAAACAATGGCCAAGCACATGTTCAATGGTCAAGCAATGGGAGATCTTCTAGAGTTAGGTGGCCATTGCCAGCTAGCTAGTAGGACAAGTGGGATGAAGAGAAGGAAAAATGTCGGTCACCGGAGCAGATTGACTATACCCATAGTTCTTGAGATGAGCTATGTGACTCCGGTAGGGGGCAGGAGCAGATGTATAGAAGAGTTGCAGAATGCAGGCCAGGGAAATCAGTGCCTGGGATGTGTCCCAAATGTGTCTGCCCCAGCCTGAAGCTTCTGGATCTCAGAAGATAGGAAAAGGCCTTTTCCTACACGGACCAGACTCCAGGAAGAATGTAGAACCTCAAGTAATAAACTACTAACCTCAGTGAATCAGTTCATTTTAAAACTACTCAATAACCTCTTAATTTAGATGTGGCAATTTACAAAGCAACTGACCATTCATCATAGGTTTTCTTTGGGGTACCTGGGACACAGTTGCTGGTTTATGCAGTAGGGTTGTCAAAAACCTGAGTCACATGAAACTTATCATCTTACCCTGGAATTTCTAATGATTTCACTTGGTGTTCTATTGTCATATAATTTAAATGTCTCAAATATGGTTTTGTTCAAAACTCTCAATCCATGTTGAACTAACCGAGGCTTCACCTTTACTTTCTAGAAGCTCTTCTAGGGCAGTTTCTATAGCAGCAGCTTTAGCATTTATACCCCACTGTTAGAAGCTTCATCTCAGATATCTATGTGAATATGACTATGGTTCACAATGAAGCACAAGGGCAAAATACAGGATCTTTTCATTTCTGGTTTGGCATAATGAGGTATAGTGTACTTAAAAAGACCAAATACCTTCATGGAGAGCAAAGGACAAAATCAGCCCAACATAGTGTTTCTTGGCTTGAAAAAGCCTGGATCCCATGCCCCTCACTTGACATTGAATTCCAGTTTCTGACTACCCAAAGGATTTCACATTGCATGCTGGAAGATGTAACCCCATCTAGCAACATTGGCAATGAGTGAGAACTCTTAATGACATCTTAATACAGAGAAGTTTACCAGGCCACTGAATAGATGGACTCAAGGTGATATGGTATTCTTTAATCCATTATTTTCTTTCTTTTAAAGAGCAACTTTATTAAGATATAATTGACATATCACACAACTCACTCTTTTAAAGTGTATAATTCAATGGATTTTAGTATATTCAAAGTGTTGTATAATCATCCCTCTATCTAGTTATAGAACATTTTCATCACTCCTAAAGGAGCCCCTATACCCATTAACAGTCACTCCCCACTCTCCCTCCCCACTCCCTTTCAGTCACTAAACTGATTTCTGATCTTATGGATTTGTCTATTATAGACATTTTGTATGAAGAGAATCATACAACATGTGGCCTTTTGTGACTAGCTTTTTTCACTTAATATAATGTTTTCAAGGTTCATCCATGTGGTAGCACGTATCAGTACTTCATTCCTTGTCAAGGCTGAATAATATTCCATTGTATAGATATACTTCATGTTGTCTATCCATTCATCTATTGATGGACATTTGGGTGGTGTCCACCTTTTGGTTAGTGTGAAAAGTGCTGCTTTGAACATTCATGTATAAGTTTTCACCTTGCACACGCCTTGTGAAAACTTTTTTTTTCAGTTCTCTTAGGTATACGCTTAGGAGTGGAATTGCTGAGTCATATGGTAAATCTACATGTAACTTACTGAAGAACCACCCTTGAATTCCTGGGATAAATTCCACTTGGTCATGATGTATACTCCTTTTAATGTGCTGCTGGATTCAGTTTGCTAGTATTTTGTTGAAGATTTTTGCATCTATGTTCAGAAGGGATAGTGGCCTGTGGTTTTCTTTTCTTGTCTGGCATTGGTATCACGGTAATGCTGACCTCATAAAATGAATTAGGAAGTGCTCCATACTTTTCTATGTTTTGGAAGAGCTTGAAAAAGATTGGTGTTAATTCTTTAAATACTTGGTACAATTCCCCAGTCAAGATAGTTGGTCCTGGGCGTTTCTTTGTTGGGTTGTTTTTAATTACTGATTATATCACTTGTTACAGGTATGTTCAGATTTTCTACTTATTTTTGAATCAGTTTTGGTAGTTTGTGTGTTTTTAGGAATTAGCTCAGTCATCTTTTTCATCCATTCTTAGAACAGTATTTATTGAGATTGCTCAATGTGCCAGGCACAGTGCCATGCACAATCAGACACATGCTCTGCTGGTGGGGAAATGGAAATTTGGTAGAAATACAGATGATAAAACAAGGGATTCCAACACTGTGTAATGCTGTGATATACATAAGAGGGTCTCCTAAACCAGGCTTAATTATTCAGGAAAAGTCCTCAAGGGTGGCTGGGGCAGGGATGGCTAAAAGTCTTAATGTTCACTCCTTTATATCTTTTTCATCTTTCCTGCTCCAATCTATAAACAAGTCCTATATTTAGAGTACAATATTAAATCCAACCATCTTTCAAAACCTTTACCTTTTTCACTCTGGTCCAAGTCATCTTTCAGGTGGACTACTATAACAGCCTCTAAGTGGCTTCCCTACTTCCGATCTTGTCTCCTGTAGCAAATATCATATATTAGCTCACTTGACTTCATTCCGACCCCAATTGTAACATACCTCACTAAATGATAGAGGTTGGAATGCTAAAGACTATATTTCCAGAAATCCCTCACAGCCTGGATTCCACAGGTGACCTAGTCTCTGCCCAGCAGATTAAACTGCATGCAATTTGGAAGGATGAGTGGGGCAGAGTTCATGATTCTGCTTCTGTGATTTCTAGTTTTTGCTAGTGAGCATGGTCTTGGAAGCTTTTGCTTCTTTTGCGTGAGCAGTAGCAGATGTCTCAAGGTGCAGTTCCTAGTTTTGTGGGCATCAAAAGGCAGGTCATGATGTATCCACTTCATTTATTTAGGAAGAGAATGAAGCAGTGTGGTCAAGATTTGTGGTGATCTCAGCAGAGGTGGTGTGGTCCTCTGATTCTCCACCTTCCTGATGGGCCAGTTATGTGTTATTAAGTGAAACAGTTCTGGACATTCAACCTAGAGTATATTATTCTGATTATTTCAACAACTTTGTCGGCACTTAATTCTGAACCTTTTCTGTTTAAGTGGGTTAAAGTGGTTTCTGCTGTCTCACTTCACTTTCCTTCTTGCTGTTCCTCAAACACACCAAGCACACTGCTGCCTCAGGGTCTGGTATTTGTTGTTCTCTCTACCTAGAATACTCATCTTCCAGATAGGTGCATGGCTCAAATTTTCACTTCATGACAATCATTTCCTTGTAATCTAACATTAGTCCAACTTCACTCCCTATGACATTGCTCTCTTGATTTTCTGCAGAGCATTCATCACTCTTTGAAATCATCTTGCTTATTTGATGTGAGTGTGTATGTGCGTGCACGCGCACATGCGCGCATGTGCATCATCTGTCTCTCTTCACTAGACTGTAAGTTACTTGAGGGTACGGACATTGTATTATCATTTTAGTGGATCCAAGAGAAAAGCAGTGACCCATACACATTGAGAAGATAGCTGGGAATTCAGGAAGAGGAAGAAGAAATGGAAGACAATGGGCACTTCTGAACACTGCTGGGATGTTTAGGGAGTGTTAGAAGGCAAAGTACCAAATACTGAAAACTCAAATCACCTGAGAAAGGTGGCAATCTCTGAAGAATATTCTTGCAATTGTGAAATAGAAATTATATATGCAAGGAGTGTGAAGAACAGCTGTACAGAACAGTGTGTCTGTAATGAGTGTCATTACATCAAAGGCATCCAATAAGAAGGATTGTTCATGACCTGCTCTGCAGCTCATTTGGGATTTTCTTCTATAAAACCATGAACTTGGTCCAGTTTGGTCATCTGAAGAGTAAAAAAAAAAAAAAAAAAAAAACAGAGTATTTGGGTTTATATAATTTTGAGGGGACAAAAAAAAAACCACTTTGCAAGCTTCTGCTGTTTATTCAGCCCAGCATTAGGCATTCTGGGATAGAAGTAAGAAAGAGATAAGCCACAGATCCTACCTGCAAAGAAGAAGGGTAGACAAGGTAATGTCCAATGAGAGACAGGGAACTGATTAGGAGAGGATTGGCCTGCAGGAATCAGATGGGGTGGTTGTTCTTGAGAGGGAAGAGGCCAGGAGTATAGAGAATCAGAAACCATGGTATTAGTGAACATGAGACTGTGAAATGCTTTGGAGCTAGGGCAGAATTCAATGTCTAACCTCTCAGCCCCTACTACCAACAGCCACAAGACCACTGAGAGAACAGGTATCAACTGAACTACTCAGGACCACTGACAATGCCCGGTCTCCCAACTCTGCCCAGGGCCTCATGTGGCTAAAGCTTGTTTGCTCATTGCTTCCAGCCACTGTCACATTAACTATATCACTGTAAACTCAAAATCACCAGTTTCATCAGGACCCTCACTGCTTAGCATTCCTACTCTGCTTCTCTAGCCAGCTATCTCATCCTCTCTCCACAATTATATTTTCTTATCTTATACCTGCTTCTTAAGTACCCTCTCCTGCAGATGACCTTATGCTCCTACTTCACAGAAAGAACAGAGAACTCCAAACTTTAAATGGGAATACCTTTAATTTCCTGTCACTAAACCTCCAGCTGCCTGATCTGTCTTCTGCCTCTCATCCTTCTCTTTCTGGTTCAGATATGGTAGTGGCTTTCAGGCAGACTTTTCACAGGGAGAGTACTTCTGGGATCACTGATTGGCTGTGGCTGAGTCCCTCTAACAACGCAACATTCAACTGTCTTGGTGCTGTTGTCCATATGAACAAATCTCATTTGGGACTGAATTGATCAGACATCTTGATTCATGCAGCCAGAACTGAAGGAAATATCAGGTTCTGCAATGTTGATTTCCCATGTCCCTGGATCGCCTACATTAGAATCTTCAGGTGTATTTGTTTGAAATGAAGATTTCCTCTAACTGCCCCATCCTTTACTAGGAATGGATTAAAAGATTCTGCAATTTAACTATATCTTCACATAAAAGAATTTGTGTGTGCACTAAGTTTTGAGAGCCAGTGATATTGACCATAGCTAATTTGTCAAGTGAAAAGTTCTGGAATGTGTCTTCCATCATGAATGAATGTGGAGCTGCCTACCATGGTTCTTTAAAGGATAGGATCAATCACAAACCATGGGAATCCTCTTAGACCATTTTCTCATCAGAAAAATTTAAAAATGATATGTCACATACTATACCCAATTCCAATATTTCCATCTCTACCAAAACACACATACTCACACAGAACCTGCTCTAATGCATGAAGGAACATGTTAGTCCCAACCTCAGGCCAATAAAGGGATTCAACTGTGAGAGTATCATAGTACTGCACAGTACTAAAGCGATTTTTGTGAAATATAACATACCTTCAGAAAAGTACATAAAATGTAATTATCTGGTTCAAGAAATAATTATAAGGTGGGTATTCATGTAAGCACTACCTAAGTCAAAGAGAACATGACCAGCCCCCAGGAATCCCCTCATGTTCTTTCCCAACACCAGCCCCCTGGTTATTGTGTATTACTTGTATCACCTATTTACACATGCCTGCTTTTAACTTTATAGAAACAGCCTCATACAGTATATATTGTGTGTATGGCTTCTTTGACCCAATATTATGTTCATAAGATTCACCTAGTTTGTTGTATGTGGCTGAGTTTTCTGTATGATATTCCATTTGTATACTCATTCAACTTGTTTTGGTATTTGGGTTGTGTTCATTTTGGGACTGTTAAGAGCACTGCCACTTTGGACCTTCTGAGCCGTGTCCCCCAGGGCATGTGCATATGAAATTCTCTAGGTTAATGGGATTTTCCTAGCAGTAGTATTGCTGGGTCTCAGCGTAAGCATGTTTAAAACTTTATGGGGTATTAACATAGAGTCTTTTTTATTCATTTCTAAATAATTATTAATTTCCTTCAATCTAAGGGTTAGTCATATACTACCATTTTTCCATTTTGGATTTTTTTTAAAAATAAAATTTATTTATTTAATTTTTGGGCTGTGTTGGGTCTTCATTGCTGTGCACAAGCTTTCTCTAGATGCTGCAAGCAGGGGCTACTCTTCATTGTGGTGCATGGGCTTCTCATTGCGGTGGCTTCTCTTGTTGCAGAGCACGGGATCTAGGTGTGTGGGCTTCAGTAGCTGTGGCACGCAGGCTCAGTAGTTTTGGCGCACGGGCTTAGTTGCTCCACGGCATGTGAGGTCTTCCCGGACCAGGACTTGAACCCGTGTCCCCTGCATTGGCAGGCAGATTCTTAACCACTGCACCACCAGGGAAGTCCCAACATTTTGGATTTTTAATGATATCTTTGTGTTATTATTAACTTCTGCAGAAGCATTATGATCAGATAACCTAGTTTTTATGATATTAATCCTTTGGAGTTTATTGAGGCTTCCTTTTTCCTAATTCATATTTTATTTCTATAAATGGGTAATGTGCTTCCAAAGAATTTGTATTCTCTTTTTGTTGGGTGTAGAGTTTTATATTGTCTATTGGCACAAATTTATTACTATGTCTTTGGTATTGCTGCTTATTTTTGTTTGTTTAAACTTTCAGTTTCTAAGAGTTGAAGGTTAAAATATCCAGCTACAATTGTTTTTCCTTTTTATGGATTGTTCTTACATTCTTAAAAAGTTTTTTTTGGAGTACAGTTGTTTTACAATGTTGTGTTACTTTCTACTGTACAGCAAAGTGAATCAGTTATACATAAACATATACATATATCCATTCTTTTTAAGATTCTTTTCCCACATAGGTCATTACAGAGTATTGAGTAGAGTTCCCTGTGTTATACAGTAGGTTCTTTTTAGTTATCTCTTTCATATATAGTAGTGTGTATATGTCAATCCCAACTTCCCAATTTATCCCTCCCCCCTTCTCCCTGGTAACCATAAAATTGTTTTCTATATCTATGACTCTATTTCTGTTTTGTAAATAAGTTCATTTGTCATATTTTAGGTTCCACATACAAGTGATATCATATGATGTTTGTCTTTTTCTATCTGTCTTACTTCACTCAATATGACAATCTCTAGGTCCATCCATGTTGCTACAAAGGGAACCCTCCTACACTGTTGATGGGAATGTAAATTGGTGCAGCCACTATGGAGAACAGTATGAATGTTCCTTAAAAAACTACAAATAGAACTACCACATGACCCAGCAATCCCACTCCTGGGCATATATCCAGAGAAGACCATAATTCGAAAAGATACATGCACCCCAATGTTCATAGCAGCACTATTTACAATAGCCAAGACATGGAAGCAACCTAAATGTCCATCAACATAGGAATGGATAAAGAAGATGTGGTACATATATACAATGGAATATTATTCAGCCATAAAAAAGAACAAACTAATGCCATTTGCAGCAACGTGGATGGACATAGAGATTGTCATACTAAGTGAATTCAGACAGAGCATGTTCTCTAACCACAGTAGAATTAAGCTAGAAATCAGTAACAAGCACTAACTAGAAAAATCTCTACATATTTGAAAAAAGTCAATTTAACAAACTTGACCTAATGGAGTCATATATCTGTATGCACCTATATCTAAATATCTATTTCTATACTTATACCTATAGCTATAATTACATCTATATATTCATCTATGCCTATTTTCTACCAAGCAACTTGAAAGTACAGTTTTTCCCAGCACATGTGTAGAATTTACAAAAATTGGCCATAGTATGTCCAGAAAGTAAGTCTCAACAAATTGCAAAGGAGTGAAACAAAGACAAATACTGTATGATATCACTTATATGTGGAATATAAGAAATAATACAAACGAACTTATTTACAACCTCCTAGCTATTCTCCTAGCTCTCTCATTCTTCTACTTCCTCTATACCTTTGATCTTTGATCTTATTGAGAGCTTTGCCCCTTGATCTCTACTTGCTGACCATCTGTTCTCTCCTTTTCTCTCATCTCATTGATTTGGTTTGGTGAAATTCTCCTCTCTACTTTCTTTTCCTGTTTATATGAAGACTTACTAAGTTGTAAATACATCTACCACCACTTATCCTTGTATATTAGCAACATCTCCTGCATCCCCACATCCAGTCATGGCCCATATGCAATCAGTTGTTGATTTTAAATTCTATGTACTTCTCATTGTGCCTTCTACTACTACCTTCAGCATTCCTTACACAGATTTTGCTATACTGTATTGCATTATTGCCCCTCTTTTATCCTTTCTCCACATTGCTTCCATAGTGGTACTTCCACAACGCAAATCACTTTCCTAATTAAAGCCTTTTGGTGGCTTACTGTAGTCTTAAGGATAAGTCCAAACTACTGACTCTGGTATGCAAGGCCCCTTCCTGCCTCTTTACCCTTGTTTCCCACCATTCTATCTCATCAAATCCTTTGCTGCAGTCACACTGAAACATTAGAAGTGCCTCAAATGCATAATATGCTTCCACACCTCTGTGACTTTCTTTGAATGCTCTGTTCCCTCTGCTTGGAGATCCCTTTTCCCTTCATCACTTCTCTCTCTAAGAAACTTTTCACAACTTAGTTTTCCTTATACTCCTGTGTGCTCACTTTGCACTATTATGGCACTTATCCAACTGAACTGTGGCCATTACTCTGCTAGCCAAGAAACTTTTTGCCACTAGACTTTGAGCGACTTTGAGGTCAGAGATAATGTCTTATTCTTTCTGTCCTTGTTGCAAGATTAAGGCTACATACATAGTAGGTGCTCTTTTAATACCTTTTTATTGGTTGAGTGAAGAAATGAACTAGTATGGTCCTCATGATGCCTTGGGAAAAATAATGCAATATTTTTCTAGATTTTAGACAATTTATTTCTCACAAGACAGAGCTAAATAAGAGTAAAACCTTTTTATTTAGTACCTCAAATTATATGTGAGTCAAGTAGGATTGCTGTAAAGGCTGCCCAGAGATTTGTTATCTAGCTATGGCTTGGCAAGAGACGGCCTCAAAATCAATCTTTGAGTTTATCAGTGAGTCTTGAGAGAGCAAGAAACAAATTTGGATTTAATATGCACACAACCCTTGGAAGTCTGAGTAGTTAGGAAACATGATGGAGATTGATATTAAGGAGACCTGTTCAGTTTCAAGCCTCAGCAGGCCAGCTCCTCTGTGGTTTAAAGCACACCTAATAATGCACAAAGTAGCATCAATGTCACTGACTTTCCTTAGCCACACACTGAGGAGTCCCAAAGTCCAGCCTCACTGAAAGACAAAGCTGTTAGTCTTAGTGTAGCTGTGAGGAGACTTGTAATGCAGTCTCTAGAGCTAGAGTCAGCAAAAAAAGGGTTTCAAAGAAATACAGTTACCACAGATCATTACTCTTGCTGTATATGGACCTAGGACATAAAGTAGGGGAAGAATAGGGTGAAAGATGGCAACCTCTTTACAAGGCCTACATTCCGGATTTTCTTTCATTCCTTACCCCAAACCAGGAAGTTAGAGGCAGCAGTTCCCTTCTCATGGGGGTGCAAAGAAACATCTGAAAGAAGACACAGCAATGAGAAGCCTCAATCTGCCTTCTTCTCCCAGTTCAGACCCAGCTCAGGCTGGAGGCTCTCTAGTTACAGCCCCAATCCCCCTCTCCACTCCCACAGCTCCACTGAGCCCAGGATCCAGCCATGGCATGTGGAATACATGGCTCTTGTTCTGCTCCCTCGCCATAGCCTCCTTTAGGTATGCCTGATGGCTATCAAGGACGCACAGAGCAGGATGGCCAGAGGAAGGACCCAGAGCACCTAGGGATGGCCCAAAGAGAAAGCCTGACTATACATTAGCCAGCGAAGGCCAACCCTAGCAGGAAAGGCAGCAAAGAGCACAGTTCTCCCCTTCCAGCTCTTCTGGAGTCCATCTTTCCTCTAGACCCTTTGGATGCCCACACCATGTCTTGATTGAAGGAGAAATACTGATGAAAGATGGGGGCTAAGGATTGGTTGGAGACTGGAAAACATTAGGCTCCAGGCTCTGGAAGCTTCCTGGAATGAATCTTGGGAGCTGCTTCTTATCTTTGAGGGTTTGGAGTAGGGGAAGCCAAGAGAGGATCAGGAAGAGAGCTGTCTTGGCTGTTCTTTTTATTGCTACACTTCCAGCATTTAGAATGGTGCCTGGCACATAGTAGGTGCTCAGTTAAAGGAAATGCTTATTAACTCACTGACTGAATGAACGCATGAATGAACAAATGACTATAAGAAAGGGTAAGACTTCAACGATAAAGATGACACAGAGAGCAGAAAAAGGCCAGAGCTTATTAGAAGAGCACCAAATAGGTTGGTATTACTAGGTATATAGAGCTAGTGGAACCTTTTGTGTAGGTCTTGGATGCCATGCTTATTTTGTTTGCAGTAGAGTCCACAAAAGTTTCTTCACAGGAATTTGACATGTTCAGAGTTGGTTTTTAGGAAGTTTAATTTGGCAATAATATGAAATATGGATATGTGGGGAAAGAGATGAAAATAAGAGAAAAGGCAGGATGCAAAGTAGGAGCAAAAGTTCAGGCAATAAGTAGTGAAGACAATGATACTGAGACTTGGGGATAACATTGAACAACTACAAATTTCATCCTCTGCCCCTGGGAGTGCAAACCGTTACAACCACTTTGCAAGATAATTGGCATTGCCTAGTAAAATTGAGCTTGGGAAAACTCGATAACCCAGACATTTAATACGTAGGCATATACTCTAGATTAGGGGTGCTCAACCTCAACATCATTGACATTTTGGGCCAGATAATTCTTTGTTGTGGGTCCTGTCGTCTTCACTGTAGGATATTTAGCAGTATCCCCAGCCTCTACTCATTAGATGCTAGTACCACTTCTACAGTAATGATAACCAAAAATGTCTCCAGATATTGACAAATGTACTCTCAGGTGAAAAAATCACCCCTGGTTGAGAACCACTGCCATAGAAAAACTCTTGTACATGGGCATCAGTGAATATGTATGAGAAGGTTCATAGCACCATAATTTGCAAAAGCATAAAACTGGAAACAACCCACATGTCCATTAACAGGAGAACAGTGAGATTTTCATATAATGAATAACTATACAGCAGTGAAAATTAATTACTATTGCTACACACATCAACATAGATAAATCTCACAAAGTTGGGAGAAAAAAGGAAGAGGCAAAAACATAATAATATAGTATGATTACATTTATATTAAGTCCCAACATGGACAAAATAAAATAACATTGTTTAAGGGAATATACCTTATAAAGTGAACATATAAAGAAAAGCAAGTGAATGATGACAAAATTCAGGATAGTGGTTACCTCTGGGAGGGAATGAGGGGAGGACTCAGAGAGGGCACATGTGGTTTTCAGAGGTATTGATTATGTTCTAGCTCTCAAGCTTGGTGATGGGTATACAGCTTTTCATTTTATTATGATATATACTGTGTGGAAGCAGCCATCGTGGGACCTGCCGCCCCTCTTCAGAATTGCCCAATTAGTGCCCTGGGCCTGGAACATTCCTCTATATGGAATATAGCTGTCCCTTAGTGCCAGATTCTTCTTCCTTATTAGGAGAAAACTTGCCCTTCTTCTAGGTATACAGTGAATGTCCTTTTTTGCTTAAATGTGTCATGTGGCACCTGGCCAGCCCCACCCGTATTTCTGCCCCCTGCAGGAAATGAACAGGGTCTTCACTTGCAGCGTAATTGTCCCGTATCAGCTATCAGGAGGGATCAGCTATCAGGCTGTGGGAGACCAGTGTACACTACTGACGCTGACCTTGGTGTGTCTCTTCTCCTGTGTGTGAGGAAAGCCTTGTTTCAACTGGTGCCTTGTGTGCTGAACCCTCCTTGGCTGCCCTGAGCCCACAGAAGGTGCAGTGGGCCAATGTCTTGGGCTCCTCCTTCTGGTAGTGGGAATTGTTATGATCTTTGGTTTCCTTCAAGTGGAAATCTTCACTTGAGATTGGTAGCTGCATCTGCCTGCTTGACATTTACCTTACATATATACAATTTTCTCTTTGTGTGTATCAAATATTACATAATATTAAGGAAGTAATGGGGTCCAATATAAGGCAGGAAGAATGGAGAGGAGGGCATCAGAGCCAATAACTAAATGGATGTTGGATGAGAGAGAAAAGCCAACCTTTAGGTACCTCTTGAGTAGATGCAAGAATAGTTTTAAGCTTGTTTTCTTCATAGATTTGAGATCAATGGCTCCTTACCTTCTCAATATATGAGTGAGTCACAAGACTTGACTACATGTGTTGTACAATAACTGCATGTTTAATAAAAATCCATTATCGGAGAATTCTGCCCCATTAGACTTCTAAAACGTGTACTCATTTATATTCCTTGAAGTCATAAGCATCTGAAAATAGGGGGCTTAGAATAAAAGTGATTCTTCATCTCTAACTTTAGTATCATTAGAGTATCTCCAACAGGTACAGAAAGATGTTTCCAACTCTGGCATCCACTCTGTCCCCCCCTTATTTTTCTCACTGGTCATCCTCCAGGTAGAGGAATGAAAGGCAAATTCATGACCAAATCTCTTCAAAAGACTGAGCCATAACCAAGGAAAACATCAAAACATCTTAACCTTTCCTGAGTGTGTCGGGGAGGAGAGGCTAGACTTTTCCTAGAAGAGGCACAAGGTGTTCGAGGTTGAAGGACTGGAGGACTCACTGAGAACATATTTTACCCATGTGAAAATAGAAAACCCCACAAATACGCAGAGAAACAGGAAATGCAGGAAATGGCCCTGACCCAAATTTAGGGACGAGCATTCAGACACTCAGGGAAGTCCGATACATTAGAGCTGTATTGGACTGCTAAGAGCAGCACGTCTAACTTCTGCATGTGAATATGGGAGGGGAATTGGGGCCCAGAGAGTGAAAGCTTCTTGATCAAGTTCTGCTAGCTATGCAGAGGCAGAGTTGAGGTTGGAGTCCAGATCTCCTATTCCAAGCTCAATGCCTTTGTTGTTTCAGAGGTTAAGATTACACAAGAAGCCATGGATATTGACATTTTGAATGTCAGAGCTGGAAGTATCCTTAGATTTTGGAGATTTGGTAAAAATTCCCCCTTTATACTGGTGAGAAAACTCAGACCCAGAGAAGAGGACTTGTAAAACTCATATCCATAGGGTAGGCAATGGGGAAGGGAAGATGGATTTAAAGTGGGGAAGAGCAAGGACAGGCTGGGACCCAAAAGCATAAGCTGGAGCCCTCAAGGGTAGACTAAAATCCATGTCAGTTCTCGTTGCCTCTGCCCTTGATGATGTGGGTATCATATAGAAGTTAGACATTTGGCCCTTTGTCATTGAGTTAAACCACACCTGGTTCAGAAGTCAGAGAAGCTGAAATAGGATCCAGAGGAAGGTGGAGCAGCTGAAGGCCTGACTACTGCTTTAAGTCAACAAGGTGAGTCAGCATATAAGTGAAAATGTGTGTGAGCAACAAAATAGCAGCTGCTTACCTTCTACCTTCTAAATCTCCCATAAGAATCTCTCTTTTGGCTCACTGCACTACAGGAAGGTAATTCTGTGAAATGTAGTTCAGTTTAGCCAACTTGACATATTACAAAGCCAAGTGCTATGTGGAGACATAGGTGGGGAATACTGTCTGACTGAAAGGGAGAAGGTATACCAGGCAGAGGGGGCATAAATGGGAGGTGTGGACTGGGTTTGGGGATCAGCAAATAGCCCAGTTTGTCAGACATTTGTGTTATATATAGGAAATATGCAGATATTAACCTGAAAAGGAAGGTTTGGACAATATTAAGTGGCTCTTGAATGTCAGGGTGATCAAACTAATACCATAATGAATGGAGAAATCATTGAACTTTGCTGAGCAGGTAAATGGCATTCTGGGAAACTTAATCTGCCAGTAAGTACAGGGTGGATCAGACAAGGTAGACACTGACAGGAGAGAAGCTTGGTGCAAACACAGGACTTGAACTCATTTCGGCTCCATTCTAGTTTTCAAGCATTGGAGAGACTTGAGAAGGAATGGGAATGGCTCAACAGCTCCATGGCATGCAGTTGCCAGCTCTTCTTCTCTACCCGATCCTGCAGACCCTCTGGCTCTAGTCACCAATTGCTCCTCCCATCTCTCAAATATCCCTCCCTCATCCAAGAGGTTTTGTAACCATCGGTGGTTACTCTGAAAATGAAAGAGGCAGGGTTTCCCTGAGAGGATGAGTGCCCAGGAATATCTCAAGAGGTTGTCAGAAGCTGGCTGTACACCCAGGCCCATGAAGCTCTGCTCTGGGAGATAGAGATGGACAGATTTGCACATTAGAAGGAAAGAAGATGAAAGGAGAAGCCCCTTATTGCCTTGAGACTTGCAATAACTCTTCAGCTCTCACCTCAGTAGGTGGTAGGAGAAAGCACTTCATCTGTAGGTGCACCACACTTAGTATATGATTGGAAAGTCCAACAGATCAGCACCCCAGTGCCAGCCCTGGAGCTTGGAGTCAGAGCCCCAGGTATGCAACCTCAGTTTCTTCATGTGCAGAGTTGAAGTCATAACAATTCCCACATTGTCTACCTCAGAGCTTCAGTAAGGGTCCCAGGAGATGGGAGCTGTGAAAGCAGTTGGTAAACTGTAAAAAGCCATGCTCAATGGCTGAGTCATCATTGTGGTTATTATAAAAGAGGATCTTTACTGGCCTGAGCAATGCTGTGGACCCAGTGGTGCTTAATTAAAGAATTCCCAATGCTGCTGTTGCAACTAAGCATTTGACTTAGGAGGAAAATTTGCAGTTAGGAAAAGAAACTGGGTAACTTCCATTGTGAAGTAAAGGTAACATAGCAGCCATCAGTAAGGGTCTGAGAAAAGGTGTCCCTCCTGCTGACTCCATCACCCCTTCATTCTCTCCTCTGGATGTCTCTCTTTTCAGCCTTTGCTTCTCTCACTTTTTCCATCGACTGAGTTCATCTTACATTGCACCTCCTGAACCTCTCTCCATTTCTACTTTCCCCTGAATTCATTCTCATTATCTCTCACTTCTTTTCTTTGTTTACTAAATTCTCTCCTTTGCTTGTCTTTTTCTGTCTATCTTTACATTTCACTCTGTCTCTCTCTGTCCCTTTCTCTTTCTGTTTCTCCTCTCCCCTCCCCTCTCTGTCATTCTCTCTCTCACACACACACATGCATACACACACAGTTTTAAAACCATTCCTCTCTGCTGAGAAGCTCAGGAAGGAGAGGCTCCCAGCCAGTGTTGCTAGGTAACCCAATATCACATGGCCAGCCCTACATTTTCTGTCTGCTTCTTCAGAGCTCTGCTGCTTATACTCTGTGCTATAGCTCACACAGAGCAGATCTGAAGAAAGAAAGGGCCCATTTGATTCACTTATATTTGTCCAAAGGTATCAGCTTTGCTTTGGGATATCTATGTTACTGGAAATACAGTAGGAAAAAAAGCTAAGGAAATAAGAACTATAACAATATGACATACATTTTTATGAACAACTCTCTGGAGTGAGGAGAGGGGAGGTTCTTTTGTTTTTAAAACAGGTTTAAATTTTATTTATTTTACTGATTACATAATAACTGTTCATCATAGAACCATTTAAACACTATAAAGAGTAGAAAAAAGAAAAAAAAGCAACTGTACTGCAACTGTAAACCATTGTCTATAGATATACTAGCTACTTAAGTTTAATTAAAATTAAATAAATTAAAGATTTGGTTCCTCGGGTCACACTAACCACATTTCATGTGCTCAGTAGCCACACGCATCTCCTGGCTACTGGTTTGGACAGTGCAGCATGAATAGAACACATTTCCATCATCATAGAAAGTTCTGATCGGTGGCCCTGAGTAATTTGGCCTCTTTTTCATAGTTCTCTGGGACAGTGAACAAATACATATAATTTTATATAAATGGAGTATTTTGCATGCTGTTTTATTGTTGGACTCTTTCGTTATTCTTTCTTATATACAGCTTATTTTTTCTTGCTCTGACCCCTCCCCTCTCTTGTTGGGATAAGCCAGGTGGGTAGGAGCCCTTCTGGGCCTTCCAGAGGGGAGGTTATTAACTTGTATCCATGGAACTCCTAGGTACGTACAGTATAGAGAGGCCACAAGCATCGCAAGATCCCTTGAAATGTCATGTAAAATCAAATATTTATAATTATTTGTACATTATTCTTTGTTGTGAGGATTTATAGCTTTCATGAAATTCTCAAAGGGAGAAAGGGTTTCCAGGTAGTTCTTACATGGGTTTCCAACTCCTAAATTCTCTGTGCTGAATGTTTTACATTGCCCATCCCCACATCCACGCTTCCTAATTCTCCATCCTGCTTTGACTTAAATGCTCTGCTTCATTGGGCCCCCTTGCCCTCTGGCTTCAAGGTGGGTTCAGCCAATGGGAGGCACTAAGAGAAGATCAAAGAGAGAGGTTGGAGGAGAGTGTGGACAGAGTATTTATTCCCCAGGATTCTCCCCGCCTACTTGCCAGAACTTTGTTGTGCACTTCTGCTGAAGATAACAAATCCTGTCTTGCAGCTCTATCCATATAGATACCATCTCCTTCTGGATTCTGGTAACTGCTATGTCCTCTTACTCCTTTAGACATAGGGATAGTAAGGGCTCCTGCAGTTAACATTCCCAGGGAACTTTGTTGGTTTCCTTAAACCATGACCACACCTTACTAAAGAATCTCTTTATTAAACCCTTCTCAAATAACCAAGTTTGAAAGAGTTATACATTTCCTCTAGGGACCTAATAAATGGGGTCATAAAAAATTAAAAGGTACAGGCAATGAGCTTCAAGATGGTGGAAGAGTAAGACGCAGAGATCAGTTTCCTCCCCACAGATACATCAGAAATACATCTACACGTGGAACAACTTCTACAGAACACCTACTGAACGCTGGCAGAAGACCTCAGACCTCCCAAAAGGCGAGAAACTCCCCACATACCTGGGTAGGGCAAAAGAAAAAAGAATAAACAGAGACAAAAGGATAGGGACGGGACCTGCACCAGTGGGAGGGAGATGTGAAGGAGGAAAGGTTTCCACACACTAGGAAGCCCCTTCGTGGGCGGAGACTGCGGGTGGCAGAGGGGGGAAGCTTTGGTGCCGCGGAGGAGAGCACAGCAACAGGGGTAAGGAGGGCAAAGCGGAGAGATTCCCACACAGAGGATCGGTGCCGACCAGCACTCAGCAGCCCGAGAGGCTTGTCTGCTCATCCGGCGGGGCGGGCGGGGCTATGAGCTGAGGCTCGGGCTTTGGTCGGAGCGCAGGGAGAGGACTGGGGTTGTCGGAGTGAACACAGCCTGCAGGGGGTTAGTGCACCGCAGCTAGGAGGGAGGGAGTCCGGGGAAATGTCTGGACCTGCCGAAGAGGCAAGAGACTTTTTCTTCCCTCTTTGTTTCCTGGTGCGCGAGGAGAGGGGATTCAGAGCGCTGCATAAAGGAGCTCCAGAGACGGGTGCGAGTCGTGGCTAAAAGCGCGAACCCCAGAGACAGGCATGAGGCGCTAAGGTCGCTGCTGCCACCACGAAGAAGCCTGTGTGCAAGCACAGGTCACTATCCACACCCCTTTCTGGGGAGCCTGTGCAGCCCGCCATTGCCAGGGTCCCGGGATCCAGGGACAACTCCCCCCGGGGCGAACGCATGGCGTGCCTCAGGCTGGTGCAACGTCACACCAGCCTCTGCCACCGCAGGCTCGCCCCGCACTCCGTGCCCCTCCCTGCCCCTGGGCCTGAGTGAGCCAGAGCCCCCGTATCAGCGGCTCCTTTAACCCCCTCCTGTCTGAGCAAAGAACAGACGCCCTCCACCGACCTACACGCAGAGGCAGGGCCAAATCCAAAGCTGAGCCCTGGGAGCTGTGCGAACAAAGAAGAGAAAGGGAAATCTCTCCCAGCAGCCTCAGGAGCAGCGGATTAAAGCTCCACAATCAACTTGATGTACCCTGCATCTGTGGAATACCTGAATAGACAACGAATCATCTCATACTGAGGAGGTGGACTTTAGGAGCAAAGATATATATTTTTTCCCCCTTTTTCTCTTTTTGTGAAGGTGTATGTGTATGCTTCTGTGTGTGATATTGTCTGTATAGCTTTGCTTTAACCATTTGTCCTAGGGTTCTGTCTGTCCATTTTTCTTGTTTGTTTTTTTACATTAAAATTTTTTTCTTAATAATTATTTTTTTTCATTTTACTAACTTTATTTTATCTTCTTTCTTTCTTTTCTTTCTTCTTTCTTTCTTTCTTTCTATTTTTTCTCCCTTTTATTCTGAGCTGTATGGATGAAAGGCTCTTGGTGCTCCAGCCAGGCATCAGGGCTGTGCCTCTGAGGTGGGAGAGCCAACTTCAGGACACTGGTCCACAAGAGACCTCCCAGCTCCATGTAATATCAAATGGAAAAAATCTCCCAGAGATCTCCATCTCAACACCAACACCCAGCTTCACTCAACGACCAGCAAGCTACAGTGCTGGACACTCTATGCCAAACAACTAGCAAGACAGGAACACAACCCCACCCATTAGCAGAGAGGCTGCCCAAAATCATAATAAGCCCACAGACACCCCAAAACACACCACCAGACATGGACCTGCCTAACAGAAAGACAAGATCCAGCCTCATCCACAAGAACACAGGCACTAGTACCCTCCACCAGGAAGCCTACACAACCCACTGAACCAACCTTAGCCACTGGGGACAGACACCAAAAACAACGGTAACTACGAATCTGCAGCCTGAAAAAAGGAGACCCCAAACACAGTAAGATAAGCAAAATGAGAGACAGGAAAACACACAGCAGATGAAGGAGCAAGATAAAAACCCACCAGACCTAACAAATGAAGAGAAAATAGGCAGTCTACCTGAAAAAGAATTCAGAATAATGATAGTAAAGATGATCCAAAATATTGGAAATAGAATGGAGAAAATGCAAGAAACATTTAACAAGGACCCATAAGAACTAAAGATGAAAAAAGCAACGATGAACAAGACAATAAAAGAAATAAAAAATACTCTGGAAAGGATCAATAGCAGAATAACTGTGGCAGAAGAACAGATAAGTGACCTGGAAGATAAAATAGTGGAAATAACTACTGCAGAGCAGAATAAAGAAAAAAGAATGAAAAGAACTGAGGACAGCCTCAGAGACCTCTGGGACAACATTAAACGTACCAACATTTGAATTATAGGGGTTCCAGAAGAAGAAGAGAAAAAGAAAGGGACTGAGAAAATATTTGAAGAGATTTTAGTTGAAAACTTCCCTAATATGGGAAAGGAAATAGTTAATCAAGTCTAGGAAGCATAGAGAGTCCCATACAGGATAAATCTAAAAAGAAACACACCAAGACACATATTAATCAAACTGTCAAAAATTAAATACAAAGAAAACATATTAAAAGCAGCAAGGGAAAAACAACAAATAACACACAAGGAAATCCCCATAAGGTTAACAGCTAATCTTTCAGCAGAAACCCTGCAAACCAGAAGGGAGTGGACAAATTTAAAGTGATGAAGGAGAACAACCTACAACCAAGATTACTCTACCCAGCAAGGATCTCATTCAGATTTGATGGAGAAATTAAAATCTTTACAGACAAGCCAAAGCTAAGAGAATTCAGCACCACAAAACCAGCCTTACAACAAATGCTAAAGGGACTTCTCTACTCAGGAAACACAAGAGAAGGAAAAGACCTACAATAAAAAACCCAAAACAATTAAGAAAATGGGAATAGGAACATACACATCGACAATTACCTTAAATATAAATGGATTAAATGTTCCAGCCAAAAGACATAGACTGGCTGAATGGTTACAAAAACAAGACCCATATATATGCTGTCTACAAGAGACCCACTTCAGACCTAGGGACACATACAGACTGAAAGTGAGGGGATGGAAAATGATATTCCATGAAAATGGAAATCAAAAGAAAACTAGAGTAGCAATTCTCATATCAGACAAAATACACTTTAAAATAAAGACTATTACAGGAGACAAAGAAGGACACTACATAATGATAAAGGGATTGATCCAAGAAGAAGATATAACAATTGTAAATATTTATTCACCCAACATAGGAGCACTCAATACATAAGGCAAATACTAACAGCCATAAAAGGGGAAATCTACAGTAACACAACAATAATAGGGTACTTTACCAACCCATTTTCACCAATGGACAGATCATCCAAAATGAAAATAAATAAGGAAACACAAGCTTTAAATGATACATGAAACAAGATGGACTTACTTGATATTTATAGGACATTCCATCCAAAAACAACAGAATACACATTTTTCTCAAGTGCTCATGGAACATTCTCCAGGATAGATCATATCTTGGGTCACAAATCAAGCCTTGGTAAATTTAAGAAAATTGAAATTGTATCAAGTATCTTTTCTGACCACAACGCCATGAGACTAGATATCAATTACAGGAAAAGATCTGTAAAAAATACGAACACATGGAGGCTAAATAATACACTCCTTAATAACGAAGTGATCACTGAAGAAATCAAAGAGGAAATGAAAAAATACCTAGAAACAAATGACAATGAAAACACGATGACCCCAAACCTATGGGAAGCAGCAAAAGCAGTCCTAAGAGGGAAGTTTATAACAATACAATCCTACCTTAAGAAACAAGAAACATCTCAAATAAACAACCTAACCTTACACTTAAAGCAATTAGAGAAAGAACAAAAAAACCCAAAGTTAGCAGAAGGAAAGAAATCATAAAGATGAGATCAGAAATAAATGAAAAAGAAATGAAGGAAACTACAGCAAAGGTCAGTAAAACTAAAAGCTGGTTCTTTGACAAGATAAACAAAATTGATAGACTCATCAAGAAAAAAAGGGAGAAGACTCAAATCAATAGAATTAGAAATGAAAAAGGAGAAGTCACAACTGACACTGCAGAAATAAAAAGGATCATGAGAGATTACTACAAGCAACTCTATGCCAATAAAATGGACAACCTGGAAGAAATGGACAAATTCTTAGAAATGCACAACAATCTGTGACTGAACCAGGAAGAAATAGAAAATATGAAAGACCAATCAAAAGCACTGAACTTGAAACTGTGATTAAAATCTTCCAACAAACACAAGCCCAGGATCAGATGGCTTCACAGGTGAATTCTATCAAACATTTAGAGACGAGCTAACACCTATCCTTCTCAAACTCTTCCAAAATATAGCGGAGGGAGGAACACTCCCAAACTCATTCTACAAGGCCACTATCACCCTGATACCAAAACCAGACAAAGATGTCACAAACCAAGAAAGCTACAGGCCAATATCACTGATGAACATAGATGCAAAAATTCTCAACAAAATACTAGGAAACAGAATCCAACAGCACATTAAAAGGATCATACAACATGATCAAGTGAGGTTTATCCCAGGACTACAAGGATTCTTCAATGTACGCAAATCAATCAATGTGATACACCATATTAACAAATTGAAGGAGAAAAAACATATGATCATCACAATCGATGCAGAGAGAGCTTTTGACAAAATTCAACACCCATTTATGACAAAAACCCTGCAGAAAGTAGGCATAGAGGGAACTTTCCTCCATATAATAAAGGCCGTATATGACAAACCCACAGCCAACATCGGCCTCAATGGTGAAAAACTGAAACCATTTCCACTAAGATCAGGAACTAGACAAGGTTGGCCACTCTCATCACTATTATGCAAAATAGTTTTGGAAGTTTAAGCCACAGCAATCAGAGAAAAAAAAAAGAAATAAAAGGAATCCAAATTGGAAAAGAAGAGGTAAAGCTGTCACTGTTTGCAGATAACATGATACTATACAAAGAGAAGCCTAAAGATGCTACCAGAAAACTACTAGAGCTAATCAATGCATTTGGCAAAGTAGCAGGACACAAAATTAAAGCACAGAAATCTCTAGCATTCTTATACACTAATGATGAAAAATCTGAAAGTGAAATTAAGAAAACACTCCCATTTACCACTGCAACAAAAACAATAAAATATCTAGGAATAAACCTACCTAAGGAGACAAAAGACATGTATGCAGAAAATTATAAGACACTGATGAAAGAAATTAAAGGTGATACAAATAGATGGAGAGATATACTATGTTCTTGGATTGGAAGAATCAACATTGCGAAAATGACTCTGCTACCCAAAGCAATCTACAGATTCCATGCAATCCCGATCGAATGACCACTGGCATTTTTCACAGAAGTAGAACAAAATATTTCACAAGTTGTATGGAAAGGCAAATGACCCCAAATAGCCAAAGCAATCTTGGGAAAGAAAAACGGAGCTGGAGGAACCAGGCTTCCTGACTTCAGGCTATACTACAAAGCTACAGTAATCAAGACAGTATGGTACTGGCACAAAAACAGAAATATAGATCAATGGAATAGGATAGAAAGCCCAGAGATAAACCCACGCACATATGGTCACCTTACCTTTGATAAAGGAGGCAAGAATATGCAGTGGAGAAAAGACAGGCTCTTCAATAAGTTGTGCTGGGAAAACTGGATAGGTACTTGTAAAACTATGAAATTAGAACACTCCCTAACACCATACACAAAAATAAACTCCAAATGGATTAAAGACCTAAAAGTAAGGCCAGACCCTATCAAACTCTTAGAGGAAAACATAGGCAGAACACTCTATGACATAAATCACAGCAAGATCCTTTTTGACCCACCTCCTGGAGAATGGAAATAAAAACAAAAATAAACAAATGGGACCTAATGAAACTTAAAAGCCTTTGCACAGCAAAGGAAACCATAAACAAGACCAAAAGACAGCCCTCAGAATGGGAGAAAATGTTTGCAATGAAGCCACTGACAAAGGATTAATCTCCAAAATTTACAAGCAGCTCATGCAGCTCAATATCCAAAAAAAACCCAACCCAATCCAAAAATGGGCAGAAGACCTAAATAGACATTTCTCCAAAGAAGACATAGAGATTGCCAACAAACACATGAAAGAATGCTTCACATCATTAAACATTAGAGAAATGCAAATCAAAACTACAATGAGGTTTCATTTCACAACGGTCAGAATGGCCATCATCAAAAACTCTACAAACAATAAATGCTGGAGAGGGTGTGGAGAAAAGGGAACTCTCTTGCACTGTTGGTGGGAATGTAAATTGATATAGCCACTATGGATAACAGTATGGGGGTTCCTTAAAAAAGCAAAAATAGAACTACGATATGACCCAGCGATCCCACTACTGGGCATATACCCTGAGACAACCATAATTCAAAAAGAGTCATGTCTCAAAATGTTCATTGCAGCTCTGTTTCCAATAGCCAGGGCATGGAAGCAACCTAAGTGTCCATCAACAGATGAATGGATAAAGAAGATGTGGCACATATGTACAGTGGAATATTACTCAGCCATAAACAGAAACAAAATTGAGTTATTTGCAGTGAGGTGGATGGATGTAGATTCTGTCATAGAGAGTGAAGTAAGTCAGAAAGAGCAAAACAATTACCATATGCGAACACATATATATGGAATCTAAGCCAAAAAAAAAAGGTCCTAAAGAACCTAGGGACAAGACAGGAATAAAGACACAGACCTACTAGAGAATGGACTTGAGGATACAGGGAGGGGGATGGGTAAGCTGTGAGAAAATGAGAGAGTGGCATGGACATATATACACTAACAAATGTAAAATAGATAGCTAGTGGGAAGCAGCCACATAGCACAGGGAGATCAGCTTGGTGCTTTGTGACCACCTAGAGCAGTGGGATAGGGAGGGTGGGAGGGAGGGAGACGCAAGAGGGAAGAGATATGGGAACATATGTATATGTATAACTGATTCACTTTATTATAAAGCAGAAACTAACACAGCATTGTAAAGTAATTATACTCCAAGAAAGATGTTAAAAAATAAATGTGGCACATATATACAATGGAATATTACTCAGCCATTAAAAGGAACGAAATTGAGTTATTTGTAGTGAGGTGGTTGGACCTAGAGTCTGTCATACAGAGTGAAGTATTTCAGAAAGAGAAAAACAAATACTGTATGCTAACACATATATATGGAATCTAAAAAAAAAAAAAGGTCATGAAAAACCTAGGGGCAAGACAGGAATAAAGACACAGACCTACTAGAGAATGGACTTATGGATTTGGGGAGGGGGACAGGTAAGCTGTGAGAAAGTGAGAGAGTGGCATGGACATATATACACTACCAAATGTAAAATAGATTGCTAGTGCGAATCAGCCGCACAGCACAGGGAGATCAGCTCGGTGCTTTATGACCACCTAGAGGGGTGGAATAGGGAGGGTGGGAGGGAGGGAGACGCAAGAGGGAAGAGATATGGCAACATATGTATATGTATAGCTGATTCACTTTGTTATAAAACAGAAACTAACACACCATTGTAAAGCAATTATACTCCAAGAAAGATGTTTAAAAAAAAAGTTGCAGGCAAGAAGTAAGGATTTGGAAGTTGTCTGAAAATAGGAAGTGTTTGAGTAGGTGTGGCCATTTAAAAAACCCAGCTTTAATGGACATAGCATTCTGTCTCAGCTGGATTCATGTTGTTCTACCAGGATTCATTACCAGGAATGGAAGGACCATGAGTATATGATGATTTCTAAGTCTGACATAATTCCAGTGGATCAACTGGTAGTACTTGCCTCCACAGCAATAACAACTTGAGATCAAGAGTAAACCTTATAGCAATGGGTGTTTCAACAGTCTTGATTCCATGGGATATCTCAAGATGGTTCTGTATTATCCCACCTTGCCCAGGTGCCCAGGAGTTCATGAGAGTCTGGACCGCTGAATGGTTATAGACAGGCATTGTTCCTGCTGGACAATTGATCAGTGTGCAATGGGCTCCTTGGCACGTGGCTTTGCAGTGTTGGCCACTCATGAAGTTTTCTTCTATGTAGCTTGATATTCCTTCCCTTATGACTCTACTCCTTTCTCTGTGCTCCCTCCCTTCTTTTCTCTCCAGTCTGTGGAATCTGGGGCAGGACAAGGAAAGTAGGTTACAAATGCTTCCAAGTCTTCTCTGTCTTACATCTGAACCTCTGGCTTTTGAATAACTCAAGAGCCAAGATTTTGACACCTTTATTCTCTGGTTTCATTCTGACAACTTCCCCTAAAGCCATGGGTGATTCATGTCTAGCATCTTGGCTCAGGAAGGAGACGTTCTCAGATAAAATTTAATGAAGCACAGAAGAAGAAAATACATAGGTTAATGTCCTAATACCTTATTTTGTCAGGGCCACTTTATACTGACTATAGGTGGCTTGAGTATCCAGGGTCATTTAGACTTAGAAGTCCTCCTTTTTTTTTTTTTTTTCTGAACTGGGAGCCTTTTTAAAATAAGATTGTGGGGTATGAACAACATGGGGAATAAAAGCGGGAGCACAAAGAATTTCTGGACTTTTCATATGGTAGGAAGGCCTCATTTGTGATTGAGTACACCATTTGAGAAGTCTTCAGCAATCCATCAGACAAGATGATATGACTCAGAGATCCCTCTCTTCTGGGTCGATTATACATTTTCACATTTTTCTTTTTCTGATTTTACATCTAACTGGTCATTCTGGAAATATTGCAGTAGAGCTTGCAACTGCCTAGTCAGTTTCATTTAATATAATGGAAAAGATCAAGATATTGTCCTGACAGATAGTAAAGAGCTGGTTCATGAAATCTCTTGAGATTTTGCTGGGAGAGGCTGGGGAATTACACAGCAAAATCAGCATGGCACTGTATGCAAAGAGTCCATGTTTCAGGAAGAATCCTGTCTTCTATTTACTGCCTTTGTGCACCCTGAAGTGATTATAGGCTTCCTGGAGGTTTTACTTTGTGAACCATCTGGCCTATCAAAAATGTTTGAATAATTTGGGGATGAGAGGAATTGTCTGAGTATAGTAATCAGTATGGGAGTATTTTTTTCAGTTTTAAAATTTTTCTTTGTGTAACACCCTGGCTAGTTATGTATGTGTTTGTGTAGCAGGGTGGAGGTAGGGGTAGATTGAATAAATACATCACTCCCTGTGGAATTGCTTACATCACAAGTGGATGATTGAGTCATTAGAGTCCTTTAGAAAGCAGATGCTGGATCAGAGAGGTAGGAGTGCAAGAGGGGAGCATCTGTGAAAAATAAAAGGTGACTGAAGAATGATTGGGCTGGAAGGGCCTCATATCTCAATGCATATATGACAAAGTCTCAGCCCATCTAACATAAAGATCTGGAGCAAGGATTTACCATTAGAGGAATTCTGTGTTTGGCAGGAATGGCCATGCCTTTGCTAATCATTGGCTAGAGCCTGCCCAGGAACTGTGTGGTCTCCTTTTGAAAAGTGAGATGGATCCTGAAAGTGCTAATAGCTAGAGGTTGTCAGATCACTGCACTCTTTGCAGTGGAACTGCAAGTTCTTGCTTGAATGGAGAACCTAAATGGTGCACCTCTGTAGCTGCCACAGTGATCTGCGGAGTTTGGTGGCAGAAGTGTTTTTGCTCTTTTATCTGTGTTTCACCTCACTTCACAAACATTTGACCTGTGGCCATTTAGTGGCGTGAAAAACTTACATAGGACCCTGATCCTTCAGATAAGTTGCATGCTGTTTATGCAGTCGTAGTATGAAGATGAGTCATTTGGAAGCAGTAGGACTCTGTTCTAAAGAATGATAGTGTCCAAGAGTCATGAGAACCAAGGGGAATGTAGGGTTTAGAATATCTTTGGAACGAACTCTCCAAATATTGGCAGTATGGCAGATCCAGAGCTGAAAACCTATAAACAATCTTACCTATAGCCACCAAAATGTACTTGTGCCACAGAATGATGTCTGTTCTAAAAACATGCCATTCATAGAACTGGCTGGGGCCTCAGGGACACTCAAGGCCAGTACAGATACTTCCTTCTCAAGTATTCAAACTAATAGTAGATACAAATATTTCCATGGATGCTTTCATGCTAACCATCTATTCTATGATACTCTAAAGCCTTGGAGTTCTCTGCTTAGAGAAATATCTTCATAATAACCTGGTTCCTTGGAAGACCATCTCTTAACCTCTGAGAGGCTTTGCTTCTATTTATTTGGTTCCAGAGTTATTAGGCTCTATGGTACATATTTGGAGCAAAGGCCCTGCAAGGAAACTCCCCCTAATCCCTTCCCCTATCCCCAATTTAACGTAGTGAGTGTCAGTTAAGATCCTCTAATTTTAGGATATGGTAATTTGTGCTGCTTCATTCTTTATAGTCTAATTGACTCCTAGCTTGGCATAGAAGAATTTGGTCAACTCATTCTATTTGGTGTATGAAGAGTGGGTGTAATGCCAGTTTAATATAATGTTATTGATGATACCTGATAATTGCTGAGCACTCATTATTTGCCAGGTACTATGCATATATGGTATGTACAATTATTGTCCTTGTTTTACATATGAGAAACTGGAGACTCGAGAGATTAAATAACCTGCCCTAATTCATACCACCTAGTAAGAAGTGAAGCTGGGATTCAAACTCAGAAAAACTCATGCTCTTAATCACTACACTGATGCAGAGTCTATAGGTCATCTTAGCCATATGTAGTGCATCTCCCACGCAGAAGATGCAGGAAAAAGTAAAAGACAAGGAGTAAATAATTTAGATGGAAGTCATTAGACTTAGAAGCTCAATTCTGACTCTTTTGGAGCAGAAAGATATTTGAGCAGCCATAGATATGGAGATGGAAGTGATAACCAGGCAAACTAGTCAGAGAATGATATGGAAGGGGTAGATGCAGGTAAAGATCTGCCCATGGAAGTGTATATCTTAACCCACAAGGCATGCTCTGGCAGTCAAAGTCATTTTACTCTTTGCCTAGAGAGAGTATCATGCGAAAGTATGGTCAGCATGAGTGAGGGGTACCTGGAAAGCCCTGGTATTGGAAGCCCACCTATGCACAAACTATGGCACAACCTCAGCTCCAACCAAGGCATGAATCAAGTCTAGGGAAGTTAAGAAAGATAACAAGGAGCAAGCAGGTGTTATAGGTCCAAGCTCGTTGGCAGGTAGAGCCCAGAAACCAGAAAGTCAGACTCTACAAGCAACCAACATCAGCCAGTAAGTTCAATGTTGACCCAAGATAGAGGCTGTTTGGATTCTGCTACTTGCATCCTGCCTTTTGAATCAAGCCTTCTGAAGTCAGCAGGTTGAATGGTAGTTAGAAGCAAGAAACCTGCTGGCGATCCCCACCCTTGAGTATGAAGAGATAGCAAGATTCTCTCATGCCTCAGATATTGTGGGATTCTCAAGGTGACTTGCAGTTGATTCATATTTAACATATATCTACTATGATTTTAGTCATGTTGTTTAGAAAAGAGAAGCAAATACAGTACTTAAAATTTTTATATTAGGCAGAAATTCAGCCACCATACCAATGTCAACACTGATCTTGATTTCTAGTGAATTAATCTTTCACAAGAGGGATTAAAAAATGCAATTTTGAGTTTACCAAATTTGAATTAACAAGGTTAAGAAGTTGAGTAATAGAGCCAGGAAGAAATATAAAATTTCCTTTAATGTAATTTTGAGACAATAAGCACTTTAAGGTGGAAATCAAAAAGAAATAAATTTTGTGAGAAATAAATTTTGTTGCAAAACATAATTTGAATGTAAATATAACCAGATGGAGGATCAAAATTGGGGGCCATTTCGAGTTTTGAGAAGGCACCTGTTAAACACTGTTTAATTCAAAGTGAGTATTTAGACTCAATTGAAGAAATGACTTCCTTCAAACTATACTCTTCCTAGAAAATTAAGGTGAATCTAGCCTCCCTAGTTGTTCTCTAACTTGGATCTGACTGTAACAATCATCAGGAAAGTAAAGAATCAGACCAAGGACCTGGCTTTGTGTTTTGGGGACCAAATGATGCCAAATAACAGATTCTGCTGGTTTCTTACTGAATATCTTTTTCATCTTCTCTTCCTTGTTTTTTCCCCTATTTTCCCTTTCTCCACCCTTCCCTACTTCAACCCCTGACTCTTTGGTAATGAATCTCAGAGCAGTTAATATATTTTATTTCAAATTGCTTTTGGCTTCCTGGTAGTGATTGCTTTTAGGAGACATTTTTCTTTCCAAATATGTGTAGTCAGGAAATATTTTTAAAAGAAGAGTGGATTAAAGGTTGGAAAAAAAACCCAGTCCAACAGTGAATGTTCTATTCTCCTTTGCTGCATTTAAGACTTATTAGTACTTGTTAAGCACTATATGCTTCTCTTACTGAGTTTGTACTTGTCCCTGCTAGAGCCCTATTCTTCACCTCATTTCCTACTGGACTATTAACTTCTTGAGGGCAAAGCCTCTATCTTATTCATCTCCACTTTGCCAGACCCTAAGGAAGGAGTAAATACTCAACAAAGTATTGTTGAATATATACTATCGTATTCCTGCTCCACCACACTATTTCTGTCTTTGAAATGGTCAAGTATCCAACTTTTATTAATTAATTAATTTAAAATGTTTAGTTTTGGATTACTACTGTCCTAGGGACTCTGCTTTTATGAAGCCTACAGGCAAGAAGGGAAGTAAATAGGGAATCTATTGCACTATGTTAATGTAACTGCTGAGTATATAGGAACAGAATCTAACTAGAAAGACAGTGTCAGGTAATGTTTCTTTCTGATGATATTTGATCTGAGTCTTGAAAAATGTATAGAATTTGGTTAGCCAGGTGAAACAAGAGAGAGGTGAGCAGCTCAAAAGTACAAAATGAGGACAGAACATAAAAGGTTTGGGAAATGGTATGGCATTCAAGATAACTGAAGAGTAGGGTACAGAAGGAATAAATAAGGTTTGACAGGTAGTGAGAGCTCAGATAATGCATCACATTATATGAAAGCTTTAGGGGATTAAACTTTATTATATGTGCAATGGAGAGTGACATCATTTTGTAAGTTATGACTCTGGTGGCACTATGTAAGGTAGACTGAGGAGAGCCATCCTGGCTGCACAGAACTGGATAGGAAGCTATTGTAGTAGTTCAGTTGAAAAATGGTGACGTGAACAAAGGTAGTGGTAATGAATATGGAAATGAAGAAATGGGCTCAAGTGATATATAGAAGGTTGAACAAAAAAATCAGTTAGATATGGAAGGGTGAGAGAAGTAAACAGAGTCATGGATGACTCAAATTATGGTGCCAATAACTGAGGTGGAAGGAAGAACAGATACAGGCAGAAGAAAGATGAACAGTTTGGACATGAGTTTGAAGGATATGTAGTACATCAAAGTCAAGATCATACCTTTTAGGAAGTTGGGTAAGAGAGATAGGAGCTCAGGAAACAACATGGTAGATAAAAGATTTGCATGTCATCAGCATAGAGGTGATACTTGAGATAGGAAGGTTTCTGCAGTTGGAAAATAACCCCAGGCCTTTTCTGCCTTCTGTGTTCTCCTGTTGCTCTGGTTTTATCTCCTGGAGATTGACTTCCTTTATTTTCTTGCAAGGTCAGCTATGCATGTATGAGGAAATTGGCTGTAGTTTATCCAGCATTTTGGTTTGTGAAGCAAGAAAGTAATTCAGAATACATAGTCCACCACACTGTCAGAAGTATTCCACTGTACTGCTTTTAAAACTAAAAACAGTTGGTTAAAACTTGATAAATGGCATTCATGAAATACCTACAGCCACAGCATCATTTAATGGTGAAAGACTAAATGCTTTCCCCTAAGATCAAGAACAAGACAAGGATGTCTGCTCTCATCATTTCAATTCAGCATTGCACTGGAGATTCTAGACAGTGCAATAAAAATACCAAACCATAAAACAAAACAAACAAAGCCCAAGAAATAATAGGCATCCATATTAGAAAGGAAGAGTGATCAAAACTGTCTTTCTTTGCAGATAACATGCTCATCTATGTTGAAAATTCTATGACTTCTACAAAGAATATTAGAACAAATAAGTGAGTTTGGCAAGGTTGCAGGATACCAGATCAATGTACAAAAACCAACTGAATTTCTATATGCTAGCAATGAGCAATTGAAAATTTAAAAAAATTTCCAGTTATAGTGTCATAAAATATCAAGTACTTAGGTATAAATCTAATAAAGGATATGAATGATCTGTGCAATGAAAACTAATAAACACTGTTGAGAGAAACTAAAGAAGACCTAAATAAATAGAGAGGTATATTATGTTCATGGGATGAAAGACTCAGCATTATTAAGATGTCAGTTCTCAAATAGAAAGCCCAGAAATAAACCCACACACCTACAGTTAATTAATCTTTGACAAAGAAGGCAAGAATATATAAGGGAGAAAAGACAGCCTCTTCAGCAAGTGGTGTTGGGAAAGCTGGACAGCTGCATGTTAATCAACGAAGTTTGAACATACCCTCACACCATACTCAAAAATAAACTCAAATGGCTTAAAGATTTAAATATAAGACATGACAGCGTGAAGTTCCTAGAAGAGAACTTAGGCAAAACATTCTGACATAAATCGTAGCAATATTTCCTTAGATCAGTCTCCCACGGCAAAAGGAATAAAAGCAAAAATAAACAAATGTGACCTAATCAAACTTAAAAGCTCTTGCACAGCAAAGAAAACCATAAACAAAATGAAAAGACAACCTATGGACTGGGAGAAAATATTTGCACACTATGCAAATGACAAGGGCTTAATTTCCAAAATATACAAACAGCTCATAAAACTCCATATCAAAAAAAAACCCAACCCAATCAGAAAATGAACAGAAGACCTAAATAGACATTTCTCCAAAGAAGATATACTGATGGCCAACAGGCACATGGAAAGATGCTCAACATCATTAGAGAAATGCAAATGAAAACTACAATGAGCAGGCTTCCCTGGTGGCGCAGTGGTTGAGAGTCCACCTGCCGATGCAGGGGACACCAGTTCGTGCCACGGTCCTGGAGGATCCCACATGCCGCAGAGTGGCTGGGCCTGTGAGCCATGGCCGCTGGGCCTGCGCATCTGGAGCCTGTGCTCCGCAGTGGGAGAGGCCACAAAAGTGAGAGGCCCGCGTACCGCAAAAGAAAAAAAAAAAAAAAAACTGCAATGAGGCACCACCTCACACTTGTCAGAATGGCCATTATCAAAAAGTCTACAAAGAATAAATGCTGGAGAGGGTGTGGAGAAAAGGGAACTCTCATATACTGTTGGTGGGAATGTAAATTGGTGTAGCCACTACGGAGAACAGTATGGAGGTTCCTTAAAAAACTAAACATAGAGTTACCATGTGATCCAGCAATCCCACTTCTGGGCATATATCTGGAAAAGAGGAAAACTCTAATTTGAAAAGATACATGCACCCCAATGTTCACAGCAGCACTATTTACAATAGCCAAGACATGGAAGCAACCTAAATGCCCATCAACAGATGAATGGATAAAGATGTGGTACATATACAATGGAATACTACTCAGCCATCAAAAAGAATGAAATATTGCCATTTGCAGCAATATGGATGGACCTAGAGATAATCATACTAGATGAAGTAAGTCATACAGAGAAAAAGAAATATATCACTTAGATGTGGAATCTAAAAAATAATACAAATAAACTTATTTATGAAACAGAAACAGACTCGCAAACATAGAAAACAAACTTATGGTTACCAAAGTGGAAAGGCCAGGGTGGGGAGGGATAAATTAGGAGTATGTGATTAACAGATACACATTGCTATATATAAAATAGTTAAACAACAAGGACTTACTGTATAGCACAGGGAAATATATTCAATATCCTGTAATAATGTATAATGGAAAAGAATCTGAAAAAGAATATATATATATATATATATATATATATATATATATATATATAAGAATACTTTGCTGTACACTTGAAGCTAACACAATATTGTAAATCAACTATAGTTCAATAAAAAAAATGAGAAAAAATTGTCAGTTCTCCCAAATTGATCTATAGATTCACTACAATCTCAGTCAAAATCCTAGTAGATATTTTTGTGAAAATTGAGAAGGTAATTTTAAAGTACCCATGGAAATGCAGGTTACCCAGAATAGCCAAAATAATTTTGAAAACAGCAAAGTTAGAGGACTTACTCTAGTTGATTTCAGGAGGTATTATAAAGCCACAGTAATCAAGACAGTGTGGTATTGGCATAAAGATAGACAAATGGAACAGAAGAGATAGTCCAGGAATAGAGGCACGTATGTATGTTCAATTGATTTTTGACAAATGTGCAAAGGCAATTTGGTCGAGAAACTATGGTCTTTTCAACAACAATTGTCTTAGAACAATTGGATATCCACAAGCAAAAAAAAAAAAAAAACTTTGAACTTTGATTCATACCTTTCACCATATGAAAATTTAACTCAAAATGGATCATAGACCTAAATGTAGAACCTAAAACTATAAAACTTCTAGGAAAAAAAAATTTAAAAATAGAAGAAACTTATTGACACCTTGGGTTAAGCAAAGATTTTTTTTTTTTTTTTTTTTTTTTTTTTGCAGTACACGGGCCTCTCACTGCTGTGGCCTCTCCTGTTGCGGAGCACAGGCTCCGGATGCACAGGCTCAGCAGCCATGGCTCACGGGCCCAGCCGTTCCGCGACATGTGGGATCCTCCCGGTCCGGGGCACGAACCCATGTCCCCTGCATCGGCAGGCGGACTCTCAACCACTGTGTCACCAGGGAAGTCTGCAAAGATTTCTTTGATAGAGTACAAAAAATGTGTGATCCATAAAAGAAAAATTGGATAATTTGGATGTTATCAAAATTCAAAACTTTTAGTTTTTGAAAGACAGTGTTAAGAGAAGGAAAACACAAGCCACAGGCTTGGGGAAAATATTTGCAAGTCATATATCTGAGAATGGACTTGTATATAGAATGCATAAAGTACTCTTATAACTCAGTGATAAGAAGACAAACAACCCAATGAATAAAATGGGCAAAAGATTTGAGTAGACATTTCAACAAAGAAGATATATCGGTGGCAAATAAGCACATGAAAAAATGCTAAATATCATAAGTCACTAATGAAATGCAAATTAGAACCTCAGTGAGATGCAAATACCCACTCACTAGAATGGCTAACATTTAAAGACCAAATATAACGAGTGATGGCAAGGATGTAGAGCAGCTGAGACACTCATACACTGCTTTTGGGAATGGGAAATGGTACAACCACTTTGGAAAATATTTCTGCAGTTTCTTTAAAAGTTAAACATGCACCTACCATGTAACCCTACCAGACCTACCGCCTGCCAGACATACCACTCCAAGGTATCTACCTGAGTGACAAAAACATATGTCCACTCAAAGAGTTGTAACAAATGTTAATAGTAACTTTATTTGTAATAGCCAAAAACTGGCAAAAATCTAAATGACCATTAACAAGTGAATGAATAAATAAATTGTGCATACATTAAAATGGAATATTACTCAGCAATAAAAATGAACTATTGATACACGCTACAGCATGGATGAATCTTAAATAATTATGCTTAATGAAAGAAGCTAGACAAAAAGGGTACATGCTATATGATCCTATTTATATAAAATTCAAACTAATCTATAGTGTCAGAAAGCAGATCAATGTTTGGGGATTGGGATGTCGGAAGGGATAGAAAGAAAGGTTTACAGGGGAATGAGGAAACTTTTGGGGGAAGTGAATATATTCACTATCTTCATTGTGATGATGATTTCACAGTATATACATATGTAAAAACTTATATAAAATATTTAAATATGTGCATTTAATTGTACGTCAATTATACCTCAATAAAGCTAAAAACAATTGATTTTAAAAAGATATATTTAAAAAAAAAAGTCCCACAGGCTGACTACTTGGAACACAAACTTATAAATTTGTATCAGTTCTCACTTATCTTACCTTTCCAAACTCAAACAAACTTTTATGAATACACTACTCAACTTTGTCGATGGATTCTCTCACTCCAGCAATTCTGCCTCTGTGAATGGGCTTTCCCTATTTACTTTTTTTCTCTGTCCCTATGAACCTAGAATCATTTAAGAAGTTTCTAGGAGTGTTTTTTCATTTAACTTTAGAATAACATCAGAAAAATCAAGTGAATTACTATACAGGATGGATGTAGGCATAAATTATAGCATTTTTTAATTTTCAATGATAATATCAGAAAAGCAAGTGAAAACTGGTTTAAATGCTGCAGATAAAATGACTAGAGATGCATAAATTGGATGACTCCTTTTATGAACACAATTTTAATATAAGACCCCATTCTTACTCTTAGAAGCTCACTCTCATTTGGTCTATTTTAATCCTCTTAATTTATTTTAAATCTGACATCATATCTACTCTGCTCTGAGTATTATAATGGCTTTTAGCCAAAAGTAATACAATCTTGATGTGATCAGAACATCAGAAAAATGTTCTAATAAAGAAAGTGGTTGAACAGCAGAGCTGTCAGAGGGCTTGTTGACAGATTCCTTTCTTGCTCCAAGTTTTGAGGATTCTGTGCCCTCTTATACTACATGGGCTCTTAACCTGGAGTCTGAAAATGCAGACAAAATTGTGAGTATACATGAATTTTTCTGGTGAGAAGGTTCAAACTTTTCATCACTTTGCTCCCTTCATTTGTAAGCCATGCCCAGTTCATACTCTCTTCCAAATTTAAATAATTCACCAGTTTATCCTTTTATGAATATAAGGAAAGAGAGGGAGAGAGAGTGGGGGAAGGGGTGTGGGCTTCCTATTTGAAGACACAGCAGCTGTGGCACTTGAAATCAGCAAACCTGGGTCTGGTTCTGATTCGGCCATGTGCTGTGTGTGTGACTTTAGTCAAGTGTCTTTCCCATCTCTTAGCCTGTTTCACTATCCCTTCAAATTAAGAGTCTGGATTATATGGATGCTAAGACCTCTCCCTTCCAGTTCCAGGTTCCTAGGATTCTATGTACTAAGGAAGGATTTAATCTTGATTTTACTTTCCTTTTACCCAGGTCTTTTGTGTTTCCCTCTTCTCTTCCAAGGCTCTGCATCAGGATGATATATTCCTCCAGTTATATTGGCTTCTAGCCTTGGTCAGTACCATTGTTCTGCATGGCAAAGACAAAGTTTAACAATGACAAGTGCTGCTATCTTTCTCCCTGAGGCTGCAGGATCTAGGGCATCTTCTCTCCTTCACATCCTCTGACAGAGAGTAAAACTTGGATCCCATGCTTGCATATCCCACAGTCATATCCCAACTCCCTGTACTTGATCAATTAATTTAGCAAGTTGTGGTGACTCTTGTCATAGGACATCAGGTCAGTAAGAGCCCTTAGAAATAACATAGTCTATCACCCTCCCCACTATCATCCCCTTTGTTTTCCACATATGTATGAGGATAAGAGGAGGGAAGGGACTTGCACATGGAGTCCACAGATCAGGATTAAAACCAAGGGGGCTCTGACTCCATGTTCAGTGCTATTTCCACAGCACATTGTTGTCAGTCATAATGGCATAATGCCTTATCTGACTATTCATTCTTTTTTTTTTTTCATTAAAAACAATCACAAACCCCATTATGTGCCAAACGCTGTGCTTGGTGCTAGGGAAAATGCTGACGGGAGTAAGCCATCTCTGTCCTAAGGTGCTCACAGACTGTAGACTAAGGGTTGTTTCTTGTAGTACCCATTTGGGCTTAGTGCAACAGAACAAGCGGATTATCATCATTACCATTATCCCCACCTCCAGGCACCTGCCCACCTGCACTTAGCTAACTAAGGTCTAAAATGCTTTGAAACAGTGGCAACACATAGTATTTAACACCATTTCATTGATTCACATGAATGCACAAGCATTCAGTGAGCACCTGCTTTTCAATCTTAGCAAAGATGGAATTAATCATCAAAAGAGAAAGCTCAGGTTCCTACTGAGTGGTTCTGTGCATGTTCGCTATGAAAGGTAATCCTATATTAACCATGAACATCCCTTGTAATGGTCACCTTCATATTTCATTTTATTTTCACAACTGTGTAAACTAGGAGGACAAGATTTATTATCACTATTTTTTACTGAGGCTCAAAGTGCCTAGGACATGCTAGAGCTGAAGCTCCTGATTTCTACTGCCTTATAACTCTATTCTTTTTTTTTTGATAAGACTCCCACTTATGACAGTTTGTTTTCTTCTAGAAAAGAGGAAATGTTGAAAACAATGCATTAACTAAGAAACATAGTTTTCTGCAAAAAAGTCTTCCAGAAAAGCAACTGCATCTTGGGGAGAAGGTTCCAAGGAGAGAGTGAAACACAAAGGAATGGGTACATATAAGGAGGACCAAGGTCAGGAGGTAAAGGAAGTAGGAGCCACCTGGAAAAGTCCCCAGTTTGTGGTGTGCATCAGGCCAAGGTCTGGTAGAAATAAAAGGAGGGGCAAGCAAGTGCCCGAGAGCCAGTGGGAGTGCAAGCCCTAGAAAGGAAGTAAAGGTGGGAAGAAACAAGGGTCATGAGCCTTGGTCAGCAAACTGTCCTGCCTGGCAAGAGAGAAAAGGGAGGGAGGAGCAGGTGAGTCAGCAAGAGTTGGACAGAGGAGTTATATCTTCTAGAACTTTAACTTACACAGATTCAAATATGTCTCCTGGCAAAAGACATGGGACAGGGGAGAGGGAAAGGTGATTGATGCTGCCTGTCGATGAATGTATAGCTCAGGTGCATGTGCAGCAGAGACATTATCCAGATATAGTCTCAGTTAGTCTCAACTCCTAAGAACCTCTAATCTTGGGAGAAACTCTGTCTGAGCATGATTTCAGTGGTTAAAGACAGGCGATTTGCAACCAGAATGGCTGTGGCTCCTGAATGCCAGCCAAAGACATTTGGTGCTCTGCTGGACACAGTGATCTCTTCCAGTGCTCAGGGGCAAGCTGGTGGTGATGGAGTTACTGATGCATGGTACGCCTTGATGGTAACAGCTGGAGTGAGCCTTTTAAAACCAAAATCCCATAAGAGACGGAGCTCTCTGCAGTGGCTAATTTGGTGGACTTTGCAGCCTGGCTCTTCCACATAGTACTAGCTATGTAGTCTTGGGCAACTTGCCTAGCCTCTCCTGCCTTACTTTCCTTTTTTGAACAATGGGGATGGTAAAGGTACCCATTTGCAGGAGTAATGCTGTGAGAATTAAATGTGTTAATATCTGTAAAGTTTATAGCGAAGTCTGACAGAGTAAAGTCTATGTGTGTTTGTTATCATGGTTCTGTCACTCCTCCACTCAAAAAACTGTAGTGGTCTTACATATTTGTCCCTCAGAGTAAAAGCCAAAATTCTTACAAAGGCCTTGGAAGGCCCTATGTGATCTGGCCCCCATCACCCCTCTGTGAGCCACCCCTTGGCTCACTCAGTTCCAGTCACGTTGGCCTCCTTGCTGTTCCTCCAGTGTTCCAAGCATGCTCTTGCCTCAGGGCCTTGTCACTGGCTGGTCGCTCTGCCTGGATCTTCAGTGTGAACTCTCTCACCTCCTTCAAGTTCCTGTTCCAAAGTCAGTCACTCAGTGAGGCTTGTGCTGACGATCTGGTTCAAAGTTGCAGCCCTTACCCCCAGCACTCCTAATTCACCTTATTCTGCTCTCTGTTCTTTTTTTTTAACAGCACGTATTACATTCTAACATGCTAAGTAATTTAATTATTATATTTATTATTTATTGTCTATCTCCTCCTCCTGGAAAGGAGGCTCCTTAGGGCAAGAACCTTTATTTTGTTCATTGTTGCATCTCAAGCATCCAGAACAGTAAGTACCTAGCACAAAGCAGGTGCTCAATAAAAATTTGTTGAATGAATGAATTAATGAATTGTGGTTTAAGGATTTTCAAGGGTAGTTTGAGTATACTTGGTTTTCAGTCACTGTGTGGCCTTGTTTTCTCCTTGTAGGTCTTCAGATGCACAGAATCAAATTGGCCATACTCCATAGTTCAAGGCACACCAGTGTCATCAAATGGTATGAGGTCTCCTTTTGTTTCATTTTCTTTTATTTTTTCCATTTCATTTCCTATCCCCTATCCAATTTTTCTTCTTAGCCAACTCCTGTGTATTTAGCGGATGTCCTTCCAATCTAACATCCATATGTGTGTTTAGATGTATGCATATGTTTGAAAAAATCATAGCATTGTTGTGTGTGTTTAATTTAATGAAATGACATTATAAATATCCATTCCTTTCTTGCCCTTTTCATGAAGTATTATGTTTTGAAGTCTAGCCTTTTGGCTGCACATAAACTTTATAATTCCCTATTTGTAACTGTTGCATACTACTCCACTTACCTAATGATGGACATCGAGGATACTCCCATCCTTTGTTCTTGCTCCCCAAAATACCACTTCAGTTAATACTCTCTTGTGTGTTTCCTTTTGGATCTTAGTGAAAATTTCTTTTGGTGTATAATGCCAGGCATGGGGTTGCCTATCATATTCTTTGCCCATTGCCCTAGTGGAACTCTTGTCTTTTACTTACTGCTTGGAAGAGATTTCTTTTTCATTCTAGATAATGATCCTTTGCTTTTAGACACTGAAAGTATCTTTCTTACCCTCTTCTTAATTTTGTCTATGATGTCCACTGTTGAAAATAAATTTTTAATTTTGGTATGGACAAATCCATTGCTTTTTCACCTTACTTTCATGCTTCTGGAGAATTATTTTAAAAATCTCCTATGGTGAGGCCTCAAAGATATTCTCCTTAGTTTGCTTTTTTAATCTGTATAGTTTTACTTTTCACCTTTATTTCTTTAAATTGTATGAAGTTTATTTTTGTCCATGGTGTAAAAAGGCATACAAATTCCTATTTCTCCATGCAGTAAGTCAATTTTACCAGTAATGTTTACTACATGATCTATTTTCCCCACGTGAATCATATACCAAGATCCCATATATAATGGATATGTTTCTGGACTATTTTGTTCCATTGGATTAATTTTTAATCCCTGTGCCACTAGTGCACCATTTTTATTACTAGGGTCTTGCAATAATTCTTTTTTCCCCTCCAGTTTCATTGAGAAATAATTGACATACAACACTGTATAAGTTTATGGTGTATAACATAATGATTTGGCTTACATACATCATGAAATAATTACCACAATAAGTGTAGTGAACATCCATCATCTCACATAGATACACAATTAAGGAAATAGAAAAAACCCTTTTCCTTGTGATGAGAAGTCTTCGGATTTACTCTCCTGACAGCTTTCATATATAAGAGACAGCAGTGTTCATTATATTCATCATGTTGTGTATTACATCACATAACTTATTTATCTTTAACTTGGAGTTTGTCCCGTTTGATTGCTTTCATCCAATTCCCCCTCCCCCTAACCCCCACCTCTGGTAACCACAAATCTGATTTCTTTTTCTATGACCTTGTTTGTTTGTTTTTGAAGTATAACTGACCTACAACACTATGTTAGTTCCTGGCATACAACATACTGATTCGCTATTTCTATATATTTCAAAATGATCACCACAATTAATCTAGTGACCATCTGTCACCATACAAAGACATTACACAGTTATTGACTACGTTCCCCACACTGTACATTTTGTACCCATGAGTCATTTATTTTGTAACTTGATGTTTTTACCTCTTAATTTCCCTGACATATTTCTTTCATTCCTCCACCCCTCCCCTCTGGTAACTACTTGCTTGTTCTCTGTATCTATGACTCTGTTTATGTTTGTTCTGTTCATTTGTTTGTTTTTTAGACTCCACGTATAAGTGATACCATATGTTATTTGTCTTTCTCTGTCTGACTTATTTCACTCAGTATAATACCTTCTACGATCATCCATGTTGCTGCAAATGGCAAAATTCTATTCTTTTTATGGCCGAGTAATATTCCACTGTGTATATACCACATCTTCTTTATCCATTCATCTTTTGATGGACACTTAGGTTGCTTCCATACCTTGGCTATTGTAAATAATACTGTTATGATCATAAGGGTGCATATAACTTTTCTAATTCGTGTTTTGTTTTATCAGATGCTACTGGCTTTCAAAATAGGCAGATTGTCTCTGAATGTCAATTTGCATTCCACCTTTCATTGATACCCACCATTTTCAGCAAATTTTCTGGGATAGAGTGATGGGAGTACCTTTACAGCAATTTTGTATAGGAAATATTCCCAATCTAAAGCCATGCCAGTCTGGTTACTTTCTCAGCAGATTCCAGCAAACAAACTACTTTCTCTGCATGCAACCAGTGGTTGTAAGTCAGTCCTGCTATTGGTATCGTTACCTCCAAAGTACAGAATTAAGGCTTTCTTTTCTTCAACCATCCCCCTTCTAACATGTAACAGCTGCTGTTCCATCTTATTTGAACATCTTGTATAAGTACATGATGAAGCATTTTCCAAATTCTATATGACATACAAGTAGAATGGTCCATTACCTTTCTTCTGAGGGTCTGCAGTTCTGATATATTACTTGTGGAACTATCTAAACATATCTGAACCACCATGTGAGAAAATTACTATTTTCCCACCATGAGCAAATTAAGTGTAAACCTGGTAACCTTGAAATTTTTTCCTTTAAATCCATTTAGGTCATGAGTCTTTCAAGGAAAAGTCCTATTTGAGAATTCTTCATATCTACTGAATATTGTAAATTTAATGAAAAGCAGACTGTAAATTTAAATAACTAATAAATGCCAAATCTTGCAAGAGTAGAATCATACCCTGATTGTAATTATTCCTTCTTGTGGGATTATGCCTATGATCTGAGCAACAGAGGAAGCCTCAGAGGCAAACACTTTTAGGAAAGCAAAGAAGTTTACTTGCAGAAAAGTTTTGCAAGACAGTCAAGGCTCTAAAAGGAGTGGACAGATGTTTAATGGCGGGAGGGGAAGGTATAAACAGAAACTACAAGATTAACAAGGTGGTTACTGAGTTTACACTTGGTTTATTGTAGAAAATAATAATTTTCTCACACGATTAGCATTTTCAAATAATTGTAGCATATCTTTAAGTATTGGCATTCATTATAAAAGGAAGAGAAAATTATTTTTGTCAGTAACTGACAAGAAAGGCTTAAGGATTGACTTATTTTGGTGGGGGGCTATAATTAGATAGGGTGACCCTGGTTTTTGTTAGTTTATCTCTTGGTGTACAATGTTTCCTCCCCCTGCAAACTGAAATGTAAGGTCTATACTTACTTATAATAACTCAGTACTAGGTAGCATTTCTGCATCCACATGACCAATAGGAATTCCAGAAAGGAAGAACATAAAAGAAATGGTTGGGAAGAAATTACCCAAATAATAATATAAGAAAACTTCCCTGAGAGGAAGAAAAATATAAGCCTTGAGGTTGAAAGAGCCTATCAGGTAACCAGCATAGTAAATGAAAATTTAAAAAACCATCAAAGTAGATTAAGATAAAATTCTAAAACACCAGTCAAAAAGAGTAGATCCAAAATGTATCCAAAAAGGGGAAAAATACAGGTTACATTCAAAGAAACAAGTTTTAAAAAAAACTGAGGGAAAATTACTTTTGACCTAGAATTCCAAGCCTTGAAAATTATCAATCAAATGTGAGAGTAGAATTACAAATTAAATAAAACAATTAAATTGATTAAATTAATTAAATCCCCATGCACCTTTTCTTAGTATGTTCCTTGAGTATGTGTGTAAAAGTTAGGTATAAATCAAGTTAATTTAACAGAGGAGGTCAATGAAAGGAAGTCCTGGGATGACTGTTCAGTGATAGGTCTAGAGAGAAATTAAGTTCTCATGAATGCAGGAGGATAGAGGCTTCAGAAGGGAGCATCTGGGAATAAAGCGGATTCCAGAGATTTACTGGGCTCCTTAAGAATATGGATCATTCTAAGAAGGAGATAAAGGCAAACAAAGAAAGAGAAAAAGATATGCAAATAGAGCCTCCAGGAAAGTAAAAAAAAAGAGTTGTACTGAGAAAAGAATATAATAGTACATTACTGAGCTGTGCAGTAATATTTAATAGCTATAATAATGCAGATATTGTATATTGATTTTCAACTTTTATAACCAACTATAGTCAAAACACTTATAGAATAGAAGGTTAAATGCTATTAACCTTGACAGTAGAAAAATACAAGTACAGAAGCAGCAATGGGTAGGTAGAAAAAGGGAAGGAGAAACGTAGGGAAGAGTAAGAATGTTATATCTTAATTTTGCATGGAGAGTCAAGGGATTTTACTGATAACTCAAGAAACAAGAAATGAAGGTGTAAGTACAGGAATTCCTCATTATCCAAATCTAATCCATTCCTGAGAACATGTCAGAAAGTAAATATTCAGATAGCAGCAGAGTTTCTCCATTATTTAAATGGAAAAGAACACTGCATTCACAGCCCATTCAAAAACCCTAAACCATTTCCCTAAATATTACTAAAACACTCTGAAACACCTATGAAACAATCCATCAAAGATTTCTGCATGATATAAAGCATTTTAAACACCAAATACCTAATTATTTAACAGTTATGGGACTCATTAGTGGGTATGTTTGTGAGCAGTAGGAAACAACACTATAGCATATTGGATATGAACTTGATTTTCCCTGTGTCTTTCAATGATGTTTACTGTATGTAAATAATGTAATGACACAGTACAGATAAGATCTAAATCAGACCAGGTTTGGTTAGTCTAGGAACCCGACAGAAGTAAGCACTGGGACCCATTAAGGGCTAGACCCTTACGATAAGTGTAGGGCAGACAGCTATAATTCCTAGCATATTTAAACAAGGCTCTAACCTCTCTCTCATTGGAGTAGTTTGTGACCTAAACATTTTGGCTGGCATTGTATGGGGATTCATTAGGGCAGGTTTCCACTTCAGAGACTGAATTTTGGATAAACATTTTTACATGCGGTTATGGCCAGTCATTGGGTAGTGAGAGCTCAGCTAGCTAGGTAAAGACAACCCATAAAGCAAGCAAAAATGGTCTACTCTAGCTGTGTGGGGTAGGGAGGGAAGACCGCATGTGTGGGTGATGTCACTGAGCTAAAGCCTCACTTCCCACATCTGTCAATAAATACCATCAAAAATGATAAAGCACCAAACAGCAGTAGTAGCAAATGATTTAGAGATGTGGTACAAGTCCTCAGAAGATAAAAATTAGAATCAGAAGAATTCAAAGGGATCCTTCTGGGAAGCAGGACTAGGGTCATGTAGGGGACTATTGCTTTGCATTATTAATTCTTTATGTTGTTTGACTTTTTAAAGCCCAGTGCACATATTTTTGCTAAAAATAATTTTTGTGTGTGTGTGTGTTACACGGGCCTCTCACCGTTGTGGCCTCTCCCGTTGCGGAGCACAGGCTCCGGATGCGCAGGCTCAGTGGCCATGGCTCACGGGCCTATCTGCTCCGTGGCATGTGGGATCTTCCCGGACCGGGGCACGAACCCGTGTCCCAGCATCAGTAGGCAGACTCTCAACCACTGCGCCACCAGGGAAGCCCCGCTGCTGACACTTTTATCTTGGACTTTTCCAACCTCCAGAATTGTGAGAGAATAAGTTTCTGTTGTTTAAGCCACCTAGTCTGTGGTAGTTTGCTATGGCAGTAAACTTATACACAGGGGAAACTGTATTTTCTCTTCTCGTGCTACTCCTTGGCTACTTAAGTTCTCCTTTAAAGCCTGTTTATGAATTCAGTGGTACTCAACCTTGAGCATATATCAGTAATCCTTGGAGGGTTGGTTAAAATACAGATAGCAGGGCCCCACCCCAGATTTTGTGATTCATCAGGAGCCTGAGAATTTGCATTTGTAACAAAATTCCAGGGGATGCTGATGCTACTGGACCAGGGATCACATGTGTAATTTTGTGGGATTGGTTAAGCCTTGGTGCACACATAGATAATAACCTATGTGTGACTTACCTGGCTTGATAGTGATGGCCACAAAGGAATGTACCTGGCATGACAAGTAGTTAAGGAGAACATGATAACCAAAACTGGCACCTTGAGTCCCATCCAAAACTTTGTTGGTAGTATTATGAGCAGAAGCAGTTAGCAACTGCCATGCTTGGAGGTGAGTGGTCAGGGAGTAGGGGTGGTGGACATACCCTAAGGTGACCTTCAATGAGTCATACCTGTATAATCCCTTCCCCTAGAGTGTGGGCGGTACCTGAAACCTGCTTCTAAACAATAGAATATGGCAAAGATAATAAGATGTAACTTGTATGATTATGTTATGATATTTAAGACTACATTCTAGCAGACTGGAGAGATTCTACTGCTGGATTTGAAGAAGCAAACTGCTATGTTGTGACTGCCTCAGCCTCTAGGACCTGAGGGAAGCCTACAGTTAAGAGTCAGCAAAAATCAGGGCCCTAAATCATACAGCATAAAGAAATGAATTCCACTAGTGACTACAGGAGCTTGGAAGTGGACCCTAAACTCCAAATGGGAAGGCAGCCTGACTGACCCCTTCATTGCAGCCTTGTGAGAGCCTCAGCAGGGGACCCAACTGAGCTGTGTCCAGAGCCCTGACCCATGGAAACTGAGCTAATAAACGTTTGCTGTTTACAACAGCTAAATTTGTGGTAATTTGTTATGCAGCAATATAAAACTAATACAGGGCAAGAGTGGGTGGGAAGAGGATAGAGGATAAATACAGCCAGTTGCTGTCCAACAAATAGGCTAGTAACACTGTCATAAATGATTGCATTGCTTCCAGACCTGAGGCAAACAGAACTAGAACAAAAAATCTTAAAATTTGTATGGAAACACAAAAGACCTGAATAACCAAAGCAATCTTGAGAAAGAAAAATGGAGCTGGAGGAATCAGGCTCCCTGACTTCAGACTACACTACAAAGCTACAGTAATCAAGACAGTATGGTACTGGCACAAAAACAGAAATATAGATCAATGGAACAGGATAGAAAGCCCAGAGATAAACCCACGCACATATGCTCACCTTACCTTTGATAAAGGAGGCAAGAATATACAGTGGAGAAAAGATAGGCTCTTCAATAAGTGGTGCTGGGAAAACTGGACAGCTACATGTAAAAGGATGAAATTAGAACACTCCCTAAAACCATACACAAAAGTAAACTCAAAATGTATTAAAAACCTAAACGTAAGGCCAGACACTATCAAACTCTTAGAGGAAAACATAGCCAGAACACTCTATGACATAAATCACAGCAAGATCCTTTTTGACCCACCTCCTAGAGAAATGGAAATAAAAACAAAAATAAACAAATGGGCCCTAATGAAACTTAAAATCTTTTGCACAACAAAGGAAACCATAAACAAGACCAAAAGACAACCCTCAGAATGGGAGAAAATGTTTGCAAATGAAGCCACTGACAAAGGATTAATCTCCAAAATTTACAAGCAGCTCATGCAGCTCAATATCCAAAAAAAACCCAACCCAATCCAAAAATGGGCAGAAGACCTAAATAGACATTTCTCCAAAGAAGATATACAGATTGCCGACAAACACATGAAAGAATGCTCAACATCATTAATCATTAGAGAAATGCAAAATAAAACTACAATGACATATCATCTCACACTGGTCAGAATGGCCATCATCAAAAAATCTAGAAACAATAAATGCTGGAGAGGGTGGAGAAAAGGGAACACTCTTGCACTGTTGGTGGGAATGTAAATTGATACAGCTACTATGGAGAACAGTATGGAGGTTCCTCAAAAAACTAAAAATAGAACTACCATACGACCCAGAAATCCCACTACTGGGCGTATACCCTGGGCGTATACCCATAATTCAAAAAGAGTCATGTACCACAATGTTCATTGCAGCTCTATGTACAATAGCCAGGACATGGAAGCAACCTAAGTGTCCATCAACAGATGAATGGATAAAGAAGATGTGGCACATATATACAATGGAATATTACTCAGCCATAAAAAGAAACAAAATTGAGTTATTAGTAGTGAGGTGGATGGACCTAGAGTCTGTCATAGAGAGTGAAGTAAGTCAGAAAGAGAAAAACAAATACCGTATGCTAACACATATATATGGAATCTAAAAAAAAAAAAAAAAAAAAAGGTCCTGAAGAACCTAGGGGCAAGACGGGAACAAAGACACCGACCTACTAGAGAATGGACTTGAGGATATGGGGAGGGGGAAGGGTAAGCTGGGACAAAGTGAGAGAGTGGCATGGACATATATACACTACCAAATGTAAAATAGATAGCTAGTGGGAAGCAGCAGCATAGCACAGGGAGATCAGCTTGGTGCTTTGTGACCACCTAGAGGGGTGGGATAGGGAGGGTGGGAAGGAGGGAGACACAAGAGGGAAGAGATATGGGAACATATGTATATGTATAACTGATTCACTTTGTTATAAAGCAGAAACTAACACACCATTGTAAAGCAATGATGCTCCAGTAAAGATGTTAAAAAAAGAAAGCAAAAACAATAACAACAAAAAACTTAAGCAGAATTTCTCCTACACACATCATAGTCAAACTGCTTAAAACCAAAGGCAAAGCAAAAATCTGAAAAGCAGTCAGAAGGAAAAAATAGACACACACTCTTCGAAGGATAAAAGTATAAGATTGATATTGATATTTCTCAAAGAAACAATAGAAGCCAGAAACAAACAAAATGACATCTTAAAAGTAATGAAGTTAATTAGGTGCCAATCTGGAGCTCTCTATTCATGAAGTTATCTTTTGCAAATGAAGGCAAAAGAGAGACATTTTAAAATAAAAGATACTTGAGAGAAATTCATCACTAGGAGACTTGCACTAAAGGAAATACCTTAAAGGGTGGTCTTCAGGCAGCAGGAACATTATCTCAGGGGAAGCTGGTAGATGCAAGGAAGAAGAACAATGTAATTATTACTATATGGAAAAACATAAATAAATATTGATTATGTTAAACAAAAATGACAAAGCCATATAAGTATTATACATTATAAATAGCCAAAGTGGCAGGAGTGGGTAAAGGAATAAAGGTGTTTTAAGTGACCAGCTAGAAAGGTGGGATAGGGAGGGTGGGAGGGAGGGAGACACAAGAGGGAAGAGATATGGGAACATATGTATATGTATAACTGATTCACTTTGTTATAAAGCAGAAACAAACGCACCATTGGAAAGCAATTATACTCCAATAAAGATGTTAAAAAAAAAACAAAAGTGTTTTAAGGTCCTTGCATGGTCCTGTACTAATTTATATTACACTCTGAAAATTCAACCATGCATTTTGCAATCCCTAAACTAACCACTAAAATGAATAAGCAGATAAAAAATAAGTATATAGAACATGAGAATATGGTTAACACACTTGATCTTATGGACATTTATAAAACACTGCATTTAACAATGGCAGAATATACTTTTTTTAAGTGCACATGGAATATTTACAAAAATTGACCATATATTGGGCCATAAAGCAAGTTTCAAAGGACTGAAATCATGCAGAGTAAATTGTCTGACCATAGTAGAATTAAGCTAGAAATCAATAAACAAAAAGATAACTAGAAAATCCCCATAGGTTTGTATCTTAAGCAACACATTTCTAAATAACCAATGGGTCAAAAACAGAATCACAGTGGAAATTAGCAAATACTTAAAACTGAAAGATAAACAATATAAAAACATAATGCAAAGGAAGAGGCAAACTGTCATTATATGTGTTTCTAATTATAAAATCCAAGAAAATCAACCTGAAAACTATTGGAACCAATAAGCACTCAAAGAGATGGCTGATTACCACATAAAAATCAATAGCTTTTTCATACACTAGCAAAAGCTAATTAGAAAATGTCATGGTAAAAATATTCCACATCACAATAGTAAGAAATACTATAAATACCTAGAAAGAAACCTAACAGGAAATGCTATGCTATTGATGGATACAAAGACATGAATAAATGGAGAAACATACCTGGAACCTTGATACCTGGAGCCTGAACCCTCCAGAAACATACCTGGAGGGTTAAGAATACCAACTTAAGCTCAAATTCAAATCCTGTCTCTGCCACTTCCTAGCTGTGTGACCTTGGCAAGTTACTTAACCTCTTTATGCCTCAGTTTCTTTTATCTTTGAAGTGGTGATAAACATGATAGTCTCTGCTTGGACTAAATGAGTTACTCTCCTATGACTAACCTATATAAGGCTGTGACCTGTACCCCGCTCTCCTGACCCACAGATCCTACTCTATCCAGTTTTTTCTTTTCTGTAGCATTTTCTACCCTCGAACATGCTATATGTATTTTACTTGTTTTTTTTTATTTTTTTTTATTTTACTTGTTATATTTATTGTTTATTTCCTGCTTACTTCTGCTAAAATATATACTCCTTGAGGGCAATAATCTCTGTTATTTTTTAAACTTTTTGTAAATGTCTATAGTTTTTGGCAAATGTATACCAAACGCTTAGAAAGTTACTTGTCACATGGCAGGGCCCATAGAATAGTACCTGACACATAATAAGTGCTATCATCACTATAAAGATGTCAGTTCTCTAGAAATTATAAATGTAATTCAATCCCAATCAAAATCCCAGTGAGATATTTTCTAGAATTTGAGAAGCTGATTCTAAAATTCATTAGAAAGAGAAAATAACAACAAGCAAGAAAAATTTTACAAAGATCATGGGGGAGGGGCTTGTCTTACCATTAATAAGCAAAATGAGTTATTGGCACAGGAACAGACAAGTAGATCCCTGAGATAGTGTGTGTGTGTTTAAAAATGGAATTTCATATAAGTGAGGGAATAAACTGTTCCATACATAGTGTGGGAATAACTGGCTGTTGGTTATTTATCTATAAGGTCACTCTCACACTCTGCAAGCTTAAAAGCAACTCTCATTGGTTTAAATAGCTTCTGTTTTTGATCATCTACTACCATGTTTTTAAATCAATATTTTGTCATTACTGCTTGCTACAATTTGTAGGTAGTTATATATGAGCTCTGTTGATATATTAAGTTGGGCCCCAAATCAAAGCAGCCCGGGTTTCAACTCTTGTATCTGTTGCTAATTTTCTTTGTTTCCTTGAACAAATCACTTTCCCTTCAAGTGCTCAGTTCCATTGTCTACAAAGTGAGGTTTTATGAGATTCATTGATTAAGATCCAGACTTAGGTTCAACTAAAACTTTTGTGCTCCTGCAACTGTTTGGTGATTTTAAATAATCCTTACAACTCTATTTTCTCCCTTTTTTATAGCTGAGGAAACTAAAGTTCAGAGGATAGAATGGTTTGTACAGGACTCACACCCAGCAGTTGCTTGTTTCAGTTCTAATTAGGTTCAGCTGTTAATAAAAAGGCTTGGTGGCTCAAGATAGAAGTTTTTTTTTTTTTCCCAGTAACATCAGCACAGTGTTAGGCAGTGCAGGGTGTGCATAGCAGCTCCTTGGTCATCAGAGGTCCTCAGAGACCCTGGCTTCTTATCTTTATGCTTTGTCATCCTGAGTACTGTCTTCCATCCTCAGTGTTGCCTCAGAGGCTCAAGAGGGTTACTGTCATTCCACCCATGATGTGATGGGGGGCAGAGAGGTGGAGGGTATCTGTCTCCAAACCAAGTCAATTCACTCTGAAGGGCTTCCGCAAAGATGCCATCTAGAATTTCTATCGCACTGGCCACTCCCATCGGCATGGGAGGTTTAAAATGCAGTTTTCTGAGCTGAACATATTGTTGCCTTGAGTCAGTTATTAAGGAAGAGGGGGAGAATCAGAATCAACTCAATAACTAGCATTTCTGCTACAGTGCTAAGCCTCACAACCAGGTCTACTGACACATATGTAATTCTCTTTTCATTAACTCTATAGGCCTGACTCAGATTTGAAGTGACAACTTGGAGGGAGGATCAGGGTATATTTCATGGAGGAAATGGCATTTGGGTTGTCCCTGCATTGATGCTTAGAAGGTGGATAGTTGGAGCCAGGATTTAGGGAGTGCACTACAGTGGTCTGAACAAGATAATCACAGACTAGGAGGTGAGGGGGTAGATGAGGGGACAGGGTGTGGCTCAGGTTGACTGGGGCCCAAAATGAGTAACAGGATGCTGGCAGGAGCCCAGGTTTCTACTTGGTGGGTTTGTGAAACATAGTTTCTTATAGCTCCTCCCTTAAATACATTATATACAGGGGGAAATCCCCTACACCCTCCCACACATATGCAAAAACTAGAACAACAGGGTTGGAACAGGCAAGAGGATAGAGGAGATCATCCTCAATGTGGAGAGTTGCCTCAGCTGCTCATAATGTTAGCTCCTGCTGGCCTGCCCAGGGTTCTTTTTTTTTTTTTTTTTTTTTCGGTACGCGGGCCTCTCACTGTTGTGGCCTCTCCCGTTGTGGAGCACAGGCTCTGGACACACAGGCTCAGCGGCCATGGCTCACGGGCCCAGCGGCTCCGCGGCATGTGGGATCTTCCCGGACCGGGGCATGAACCCGTGTCCCCTGCATCGGCAGGCGGACTCTCAACCACTGCGCCATCAGGGAAGCCCGTGCCCAGGGTTCTTGATGTCTCTCCTTTGGGTTCAGGTAGTAGTTCCCAAACTTTGCTGTACATTCGAATAACATGGAATCATTTTAACAAATACTGCCCACTGGCTCCTGACCCCAGAGAATCTGATTATATTTGACATCATTATACTGTTATTACACATAACATTATATATAATAGTATTACTATTATATATAATGTTAATAATAATGTTTTTATTATCAGTAAAATTTCTCATCAGCTTCCCCACGGGGAGGTGGGCATTCTGGGAGGCGGTGTCTGGTGTAATCCAGAGGTTTTCACCTCCTTCCTTACTGGAGGATGCCATATTTGGCAGTGTCTGACTGGGAGGTGATGTGTTCCCCATTAGCACTTTCACAAGGTGATTTAGCACACAGCTGGGGCTTTCTGGGTTGAAAAGCCAACACAAACAATTGCAAAGATGGATCTTCTGGGATCTAAAAAGTACTTAAAATTAAATCTCTTCTCCCCCATCTCTAACTAGTGGCTCAGGTGGCCTTGTTTCCGTTCTGTGTAGGACCTGAGAAACACAGGGGTTAAAAGTACCTCTGCCTTCTGCAAGAAGCACAGCCAAATGTGTGAGCTCCGCGTTGATGTGGGGAAGGGGCCGCCAGGCTGGACTTGCAGTCTCCAGGGCCACATCTGAGCTGTGGTTGTAAAGCTATAAAGATCCTTTTTAATAGATAGAGAACTGCTAAAGAAAAAAAAAAGTACAGGTCTAGAGTTGGCACAGTTGGTACCCAAGGCTGTACCTGGGGTCCTGGAGCTGGGGGCACAGAGCCAGGCTGGACACCCGGATCCCCTCCCCCTCCCCCTCCCCCTCCCCCTCCCCCCCGCTTTGCAACCAGCTTCTTGCCTTTTCTAGCGGAGTTGCTGGAGAGCTGGATGAGAAGTGACAACCATATGTGTAAATTAACTCATTACCAGTAAAATTTGCAACACCCGGTGTAAATTTCCCCGGGTTCAAAGTTATTCAGGATAAGGATACAATTAGGCTGAAAACCTGCCTACTGGCAGCTGGATGGAGGAAGAGTGTGGGCAAGGGTTTCACAGAGGCCACAGTTTGCAAATAGGAGAAGAGGCTGAGAGTTAGCAGCCTGCCGGCCTCATTGGTGTTTAGATGAAATTACCGCTGCTGCCAATAGAGATTGACAATTTGAAGAGCTGAAAATGCCTTGTCTCTTGATTGAATTTATTTATAAACCACATATTTTTGAACATGAGTAGAGGCAGCTGATCAGAAAGACAGACATGATGCATAAACTATGTTGTTTAGCAAAAGTTGAAGTAAATAACATTTGTTATTTTGGTATCTCCTCATCAAACTCTCACCAGAACAATAATTCTGTAGCTCACCCAGAGTGGGACAGACCAATCCAATTATTCAGCTATTGCAAGAGAAGCCTGAGCAAGAGAGATTTGCTGCTATAGCAGTTCCTTTTTCCTGAGGCATTCCCCCTTCAATGGAAGGGGATAAGAAGAGTGAAGGATAAGATGCAGGAAAGGAGAAGGGCAATTGTTGGTCTGTAGCTGGAGGCCTTCATTACCCCAATGAGGGGCAGGTTTGTTGAAGAAAGAGGTCTCTCCATAAAGGTTTTGGTCTAAAGGTTAATAGGATGGCTACAACAAAAGCTTTATTAAGGACACTCATCAAAAGATGGATAAGTCAGAGAAAGTGAGAAAAAAAGGGAGGCAGTTTGAGAAGGACATGAATGACTTTCAATAAGGGATTCAGGATGATTTAAAACAAGATTGCAGGTTGAGTTAATAGTAAACTAATAATGGTTTAATATTTACCTAGTTCTAACTAAATGCCAGACACTCTTCTAAATGTTTTGCATGTATTAACTCATTTATCCTTATAATAAGCTCATTAGGTAGGTACTAGTATTATCATTCCCATTTTATAGTTGAAGAAACTATAGGCAAAGAGCAGTTAAATAATTTGTTCAAGGTCAAAATGTTAGTAAGTGGTGGAACCAAAATTTGATGCTAGGAAGTCTCGTTCCAGACCCCAGTCTCTTATCCACTGGTGTTCAAAGTGTAGTTTCTGGACCAGCAGAATCAGCAGCACTTGGGAATTCATTAGAAATGCAAACTCTGAAGCCTTCCCCCAGACCTGCTGACTCAAGTGATTCTGGAGTGGAGATCAGCAATTTGATCTAACTGATCTAATTTCCCTCTCTCTCTCTCTCTCTCTCTCTCTCTCTCTCTCTCTCTCTCTCTCTCTCTCTCTCTTTTTGCTTGGGGTCTTTTTTTCTTGTGAGACCCAGAGCAGAATTTGCTTCTTATAAAATTTCAACACTGTGGATAATAGAGAAAATAAAAGTCTCCATCATTCTGTTCCCTCCTCCAATCCCACTTACCAGAGGTTGTGTATTAGTTTTCTAGTGCTGCTGTAACAAATGACCACAAATTTAGTGGCTTAAAACAACATACATTTATTATCTTGCAGTTCTAGGGGTCAGAAAGCTGACAGTTTTCACTAGCCTAGTTGTAGGCAGGTTGCATTCCTGTCTGGAGGCTCTAGTGGAGAATCTGCTTGCAAGCTCATTCAGGTAGTGGTAGAATTCTGTGCCTTGCAGTACTGAGGTTCTCTTTGCATTGCTGACAGCTGTCTTCCAGGGGCTGCCCTTAGCTCCTAGAAGCATCTTTCTGGTCCTTTCACGTAGCCTCCTACGTCTCAAAACCAGCAACAGGGTGTCAAGTCCTTCTCATGTGACCATCTTTTTGATTCAGCTGGGAAAGTTTCTCCACTTCAAAGACTCATGTACTTAGATTGTGTTTACCCAGATAAACCAGCATGGTCTCTGTATTTTAAGGGCCACACGCTTAATCACATCTGCAAAGCCATTTTTGTTATGTAAGATAACATATTCACAGATACCAGGGATTAAGATGTGAATATTTTGGGGAGGCCATTATTCTGTCTACCACAGTTTACCAGTTTGTTCTGTATACTTCTATTTTATTTCTGTTTCTGCAAATAGGGGTGTGTGTGTATGTATAGATCTACATATTTTCTTCTTTTTTTCACCAAACAAGGATCTTACCAGACATTTTGTTTCACAATTGGCTTTTTGTTCACTTAACGGTATATCATAGGCATCCTTCCAAATCATTACATATAGTTCTGCCTCATTCTTTTTTTTTTCATTGATTTTCTATATAAACAGGTTTACGATTTATTCAGCATATAACTAGGTTACTTCCAAAGACAATTTTTAGAGATTTCTTGTGTTTAGATTCCCATTATGTTTGAAGCTGTTGAAAACATCTGCTTATTTAGGTATTTAGAAATTAAAACTTTTGTTCATTTTGAACAGTTGCCAGGTGATGATGGACACAGTCTGTTTTAGTATATAACTGTTTTTTGTAAATAATTCATTTGTTATACAGTTTTTGTTTTTCTCAATAGATTCCATTCTTTTATATTTCTCTTTTCTTGATGCTTTTTTGTGTCCAGAGATGTTTTTGCAATACTGTTTTTTTTTGTTGTTGTTAGTTTCTGCTTTATAACAAAGTGAATCAGCTATACATATATATATGTTCCCATATGTCTTCCCTCTTGCGTCTCCCTCCCTCCCACTCTCCCAATCCCACCCCTCCAGGCTGTCACAAAGCACCGAGCTAATATCCCTGTGCCTTGCGGCTGCTTTGCCTCATTCTTTTGAATGGCTGCCTAGTGATCCAGGAGATGGTTACATCACCATTTCCTTAAGCTATTGTCACTAATGGATATGTGAACTGTTTCTATATTTTTATTCTTTTAAACACAGAGGCAGTGATAATCACTGTACATTTCTACACCGTTGCCCTCCTATAGTCTGTCCTCCACACAGCAGCCAGTGTTTGATCATTTAAAAATATAAGCCTACTCAATACCTTTCAATGTCTTCCCATCACACTTAGCTAGAATCTAACTTCCTTACCGTGGTCTACTAGGGCCTTCAGGATGTGGCTACCTGCCACCTCCACGACTGTTATTTTTCCTATTGCTCACTCCACTCCAGCCACAAAGACGCTTGCTTAAACACAGCAAGCCCCTTTCTACATCAGAACCTGTGGATTTTCTGTGTGGCTCACCCCCTGACTTGTTCTCTCTGATATGTCACCTTATCAGAGAAGTGTTCCCTGGTTGTCCATTCAACAAACAATGGCATCCCTGCTTTCCTCCATCACTCTAGTCCCCTTATCCTGCTTTCTCTTTTATTTGTTATTCGTCATTTGATACATACAAAGTGCATGCAGGGTAATGCATGCCATGTATATGTCAGTTATGTGTGATTATGAACAAAGCAATAAAGTGAACACAACTATATTTTCCTTCAGAGCACTGATCACCACCTGACATAGTTTTTATAGTCACCTTCCTTACTGGAATGTAAGACCTGTGTAGACTGTAACTTTGAGTTGTTTACTGCTGTCTCTTCAGTGTCCAGCTCAGTGTCTGGCACATACTAGTTGTTTAGTATTTGTTGAATAAATGAATTTGTGAAGATACATATACATATATATATTTTTAAAATGTGTTTTAATTTTTATTTATTTTTGGCTGCATTGGGTTTTCATTGCTGTGCATGGGCTTTCTCTAGTTGCGGCGAGCGGGGGCTGCTCTTTGTTGTGGTGCATGGGCTTCTCATTGTGGTGGCTTCTCGTGTTGTGGAGCACGGGCCCTAGGGCGCGCGGGCTTTGGTAGTTGTGGCTCACAGGCTCAGTAGTTGCGGCTTGTGGGCTTCAGTAGTTGTGGCCCGTGGGCTCTAGAGCACAGGCTCAGTAGTTGTGGGTCACGGGCTTAGTTGCTCCACAGCATGTGGGATCTTCCTGGACCAGGGATTGAACTCGTGTTCCCTGCACTGGCAGGCAGATTCTTAACCACTGGTCACCAGGGAAGTCACTGTGAAGATATATTAGTAGAAGAGCAATTTCTGGGTCAAAGGAATTTCAAACTACCTTTTAAAAGATCACACTACCATATACTCCCACCAGCAGTGTATTGTCTCCATGTTAATGACTTTTTATATGAGACACTGTTTTTGAAATATGTAGGTTGTTATAAATAAAAATGAATCACAGGATTCTGGCTGTAAAGAATCAGTTTTTTTCTTGCAGAGCATGGTGTGGAAAGCTTTATGATGGAGTTTATCTCTAGCTTGCTTTCCATAATTTGGGAGTAGGAGGGCTTCTTTCTCACAGTGCTTTTTGGCTGGAAGAGAAGGTAGAGAGCAAGGCAGTGGAGAGAGTAAGTTCCTATCTGTGAAATAAAGGGGTTAAAGGCTAAATGCAATCAGATAAAATGTTCTATACTCACAGAAGTCTTCTCAGACTAGTTATGTAATATTGTAACCTCCATCTCATTTTTTATCCGTTGTATTGAGGCTTCATTTACATAAATAAAATTTATACGTTTTAAGTGTACAGGTTGATGATTTTCTTCGCTTTAAATTTCTCTATGTTTGTCAATCCTCTTTACCTCTAAAGCTACATCTAATTACATCTTTTATTTTGGATCAACATTGTGAAGAAATTTATTCTCACAGAAGAAAGGCTATTTGAAAATCTACTTAGACCAGGTTTTAAAGAGATGCAGTGTAAAAATTCCTAGGTTTTATAGTCTTCTCCTTCTGTCTTCTCTCTAACCTTTCTAGAAATGACACTGAATCGCAAAATGTCTGTTGTCACATCTTATTTCTAACTTTTCCTGTTTGTTTTTCAATAATTGTTTAATTCTTTTCATGTGTTTATTGTATAAACCTCTAGTCCTCTTTTCTGAGAGACTAATTTTCTCATTTATCTGGTGATTTCTTTGACAATGAAAACATTATTCAAACCTTGATATGAAGAAAGGGTATTGAATGCAAAAATTGGCAGACCTTGCTAGTGTTTTAAATGGTGTGTGACTCTGAGATACTTTTCTGGATAATTAGGTAGAGGATTGTTTCCTACCAGGAGGACACCCTGTATTTTGTCTTTAACAACTGTACTTTAATGTGAGGAGCTTGATATAGGCAAGACGGACAACTGGACTAGGAGATAGAAGACCTGGCCTATTTGCCACTAGTTCTAGAATTCATAGATTATTTGGATAGTTAAGATATATGACATATAACTGTGATATAAAGCAAAAATGGAAAGCTTTCTAGAAAGTTCTTAGGAAAGTTCAGATGAGGGAGAGATTAATTCCAGCTGCTGGGATCAAGTGAAGTTCCATGGAGAAGTTGCCATCTGAGCTGAAACTTTGTATTTCTTGGAATCTGGACATTTGGAGATGGAGAAACAAGCAATCCAGGCAGAGAATAATGTGGGGAAACAAAGAGGCCAGAAAATATGTGGTATGTATAGAGAACATTGGGTGATTATTTTTTCTGGAAAGTGGATTGGGTTGGATGAAGAGCATGAGATGAATATTTTCCCACTCTCGCCTTTCCTTGACTTCTTTTGCTTAGTTGAATCATATTGGTATCTTCAAAACTAACTTGGCTAAATACTGAGAAGCTAATAAAGAAACTGTCAAAATCCAAATGGCCAGATGAAAACATGTTCAACATCATTAGCCATTAGGGAAATGGAACTTAAAACCACAATGAGCTTATTACTACACACAGAATGGCTTAAATGAAAAATAGTGACAATGCCAAATGCTGGTGAGGATGCAGAGAAACTGGATCACTCATACATTGCTGGTGGGATGTAAAATGGCACAGCTACTCTGGAAAACATTTTGGCAATTTCTTTAAAAAAACTAAACATGCAACTACAATATGACTCAGCAATTGCATCTCTGGGCATTTATCCCAGAGCGATGAAAACTTATGTTCACACAAAAATGTGTACAAGAATATTTATAGCCAAATATTGGAAACAAACATCCATGTGTCCTTCAATGAGTGAATGGTTAAACATTGTGTGGCACATTCATACCATGGAATAAATTCAGCAATGAAAAGGAATACACTATTGATACATGCAACTGCTGGGATGGATCTCAAGGCATTATGCTGAATGAAAAAGGGCAATCTCAAATGGTTACATAATGGATGATTCCATGTATATAAAATGTTTGAAATGAGAAAATTTGAGAGAAAGAAGAGATTAGTGGTTGCTAAGGGCTAGGGATGGGGATAGGAAGGTGGGAAGGAAGTGAAAGAGGTTTTAAAAGGGCAACATGAGGAATCCTTGTGGTGAAGAATTATTCAGTTTCTTGACTATCATGCTGTGTGCACAGTTGAGTACAGATAAAACAAGAAGTCTTAATAAGTTCAGTGGATAGTATCAATGTCAATATCCTGGACATGATATTATACTATATTTTTGCAAGATGTTTCCATTGGAGGAAACTGGATAAACTGTTTATTATTTCCTGAAACTGCATTGGAATCTATAATTATATCAACAAAATTTCACTTAAAAAATACCAATGGCACCAGGTTCTTTTTTTTTCACTTAAAATATTCTATTGTGAAATACTTCAATGAATATTTTTTTACCTTTTTACAAAATCTCTCTTTACCAAAAAAAGTGTATGTTATATTTGGTTCATAGCTTTGTGAAAGCATGAGTTGATATATTTTTATTAAAAAATAAAACATAACAGATTTGGTTAAGGCCCTTCTAAATCCAGAAGGTATCCTGAATTTGGTTTGTATTATTGCCAGGCATGTTTATATAAACTTACTATGTAAGCAGGCATAATGCACAACATAGAATGAGTTTTGCATATATTCAAACTATATATAAATCATGCCATTTTGCAACTTTCTTGTTTTTCACTGAACATTGAATCTTTGAAATACATCTTCTAAGTTAATACGCGGAATGTTGGTATATTCATTTTAATTTTTAATATGACTTTTTTTTTTTTTTTTTTGCCGTACGCGGGCCTCTCACCATTATGGCCTCTCCCGCTGCGGAGCACAGGCTCCAGATGCACAGGCTCAGCAGCCATGGCTCACAGGCCCAGCCACTCCGTGGCATGTGGGATCCTCCCAGACCAGGGCACGAACCCGTGTCCCCTGCATCGGCAGGCGGACTCTCAACCACTGAGCCACCAGGGAAGCCCCAATTTTTAATATGACTTTTTATGCAATACTTTGTTTTTCCATTTTTCTGTTAATGGATACTTAAATTGCATCCAATATTTTATTTTTACAAATGATGCTGCAGTGAATATTCTTATACAGGTACTCCATTACACATATGTGAATGGTTCTAATCTAAAATATAGTCCTAGAGGAATTGCTTTGTTGAAGGGTATGCACTACTGTTAACTCCTAGTTATTGCCAAATCCAAAATGGTTATACATTTTTATACACCCACCAGTAAGGTATGAGAGCTCCCATTTCTCCATATCCTTGCCAACACTTTGTATTTTCAATCTTTTAGTATTTGCCAATCTGTTGGGGTAACAGGGTATAACTTCATGGTTTCATTTGTCTTCCCCTGATTATTAATGAAGTTGAACTGTTTTTTGTACATTTATCAGGCACTGGTTTTTCCTCTTCCAGAAATGTTCTATCCCCTTTTCTAATTTTCTTCTGGTTGTCTTTAAAAACTTTTTACTTACAGCCATTACATATACATTTTAAATACTAATTCTTGGTTACATGCATTATAAATATCTTCTCCAAACCTGTGGTTTATCTTCCACTATGGTTATAGGTCTTGGCCACATAGAAGATTTAAATTTTAATGCAATGAAATTTATCAATATTTTCAATGTTCTGTTCCAGTTGTTTATCAAGAAATTATTCCTTGTGCTCATAGTGTCTTAAATGGTATGTACTCAGGTTCGGCTTTTCACAGTTATGTCTTTAGTCCACTTGGAGGCCATTTGTACACAGGGCAAGAAGTAGAGATCTAATTTCATTTCTCTCCAGTTTGTTTACTACTTTTCCAGTTTTCCTAGGGCCATTTATTGAATAATCTATTCTCTTCCCACAGATTTGTATGAAATCTCTGTTATAACTCAAGTTTTCATCATGATGGATCTGCTTCTGTGCTTTTTATTCTCATAAAGTCATCTATTTATCTTTTCTTACATATCATATAATATATATATGATATATATACATATATCACACTATCTTACAGTCTAAATTATGTTAGTAAGACTCATCACCTTTGCCCTAACTGATCTTTACATTTGTTCTTCCTTATATTTACTGACTTGGTTTCAAAGAAATCACTCCTTTTGTGTGTTTTTACTGAAACTGCACTTAATGTTCCAATTTAATTTTAGGGATAATCACTTAATTTATAATATTGTCTCACCACCCATGAATATGATATCTCTCTAAACTTAATATAGTTTATTTTTATCTATTTCAGCCAAAATACCAATGGCACCAGGTTCTTGAACCTAAATCTCTGACCCACAGTAACTAACATCAAGCCTTAAAGGCAGCCACATCTTCAGTTCCTTTGCCTGGCCTCTACCCTCCTAATTAATTGTCAGGTAGTCAGAGTCATCTCATTTTCTACTTCTCAGATATTGGTCAATGTGTTCTCTTTTTAAAGATGTGCAAAAGTTCAGAATCTGACACTGTCACCTACTTAGCACGCTCCCACTCAGCTGTGGTTTGTAATTTGAGGGACCTGCCTCATTCATAGATGATTGAAACAATGGATGGCTATAATTTCCAGGTGCAAATTGATCGCCAGGTGTGGCAGCCATGGAGGTACACTGCTTGGATCTCCTTTCAAGAAATAACTTGCTGTTCATCTGCAAGTTGTACAGTGAGCTGACACTCTCCAGGTGCAGCACCTTTAGGATCTGCTTCAGTGTTTGAGGGGAGGCCATGTGCTTCCCAGGTGGGTATCAGCCAATGACTGAGAATGGTGTATTTACTAGTGCCTGGTCCTTTCTGTCCAATGGGGGTGGCTTCTAATGGTAAATCTTTGCTCCAGATCTCCCCATTGGGTTTGCCAAGATTTTCTCAGATCTACACGTTGACCTGAAACTCTCCTTGCTAAAGCTTGCTTCCTTTCCACTTTCCTTCCACATATGTCAGATCTGCATCACAATCTGAAGGCTCTTCCTGCTTATGCTGCTTTATTCCTTTTTTTGTCTTTCATGCACATTACTCTTCAGTAAACCTTGTGCACTCCTAAACTTCTCAAGATCTGCTTCCTGGAGACCCAAACTTATATACAATAGAAGTACCTTCAATAAGTCTTCCAGTTAAATGGCCACAGTATAGCAATTCTTTATGTGAACAGTAACTATGACATCCATACTATAAGAATTGTGAACACTCAATAGTAGAACAGTTGTTTTCTCCTGTTGGTGGTTATACTCACTATGGGCAGATGTTGTTGTTACAGTAAAGTTGGCTTAAGGTGATAGGTGACTGGAGTGAAACACAGATAAAGCAAGGAGGTCAGCGGGATTAAAGAGTGGGGAGGAATAGCACAGTTAGAGCATTCACTGGGACACCATTATTGATGTCATAGTTCCAACGTCAAAAGTAGAAGACAGGAGGGGAAGAAGAATCTAAGCACTTACATGAGATACCTACTTGTTGGATTGGTTAAATTTTATATTTCTTGAAAATTAAGTGATGTTCTCATTAAGGCCCAAGCTCACAATCAACACAAAGGCTTTTACAAGTTCCCCCTCACTGCTCTAGAGAAAGGTTTTGACTTAAGCTAGTAGCCTCATGGTTGTTTATAAAATCTATACCCTAAAATTATTGCGACGATGTTACAGGCTCTTGATTTTAAAAAATCCAGGAAACCTAGTGGTTCCTGGGCAGCATATACCTATTTAATCAGAAAGTCGTATTTCATATTTTAGAGAAGGCACCCCTACTTGCATACCTCCCCTGCTCTCTCAGGAAAAGGCTCTATTTCGGTTACTTGTTTCCATATGTCAGGTTTTCTGGCATGTCATTCTGATCCTATTGATCACAACTACAATTCATGCTGGCAGAGTCTCTGGGCATAGTAGGTCAACTAGAGAAAAAAAAGAATTGTATTTGGTTAAGAGGTTTTTTTCTTTGTTCCAGGTGCTGGAGTTGTCACGGTGAATAAGACATCTCTACCCTAATTGAAGCTTATAGGTTAGTGGGAGAGATAGACAAACTATTAGAATTATAATGTTGGAAATTGATAAGTGTGAAGAAGAAAAATAGAGCAGGGTAATGGGCTAGAGAGATATAAAGCATTCTGTTTTAGAAAGGACAGCAGAAAAGTTTTCTCTGAGAAGGTGTCATTTGGACAAAGATCTGAATGAAGTGAGAATAAGCCATGAAGATATCTAGGGGAAGAGTGATTCAGACAAAGGAAACTGCAAAGGCAAAGGCCCTGACATAGAAGTTGCTTGATATATATGAAATATATATATGTGTGAAATATAGTAAGGAGAACATGTTTTGAGTGTAATGAAGTCAAGGAAATCAGCAGCTGATGGATACCGTAGGGCTATAGGCCATGGTAAGGATAAGAGTTGTTTCTAAGCATGGCAGTTCCATCATCTATATCACCTTTATCAGTCGGTCATCACGTTTATCAGCATTGTCCATTAGTGCCTGATCCTCTCACCCTAAATTGCCTTTGGATTCTTTAACACACATTTGCTAGGCACCTATTTTGAATATAGCACTGTGCTCATTGTGTTTGGGTATGGACATAAAAAGAGAAATAATACCTAGTCTCTGTCCTTTGATTGTTAGCCGTCTGATGAAGGAATGCAGACACATGCAATATCACCATTTGCCTTTTGTTCACATTAAGGGCCTTGAGAGAAATATGAGGCGCTATGGGAATGCTTTCTGCTAATTTTCTTATTGTAAGGGAGGGATTTCAGCATTAATGCCCCACAAAAATAATTTCTTACATTTTTATAGTGTTAACTGTTTACAAGGCATTTTGCATTATGGTCATAATCCTCCTTACTGAAATGAGCTGACTTTTAAAAACATCTAACAGTGCCTGGTACATAGCAGGTATCTAGTAAATGGTAATTAGCTTTTTCTTCACAACCATCTAAATGTTGCTCAGGTTGCTAAGGTTGCTAGGTATGCTCAGTGCTGAAATAACGAGCTTGTTGCCAAATAGCCCATAAATGGCAGAGCAAGGGCTTTGTGTCACGCTCATGTTGTTACAAGAACAGAGACTTGCTTAGGTTACTTCACACATTGGAGGGATGGGGTTGTCAATACTGGTGAAGAAATGGGCAAGAATCTCAGTGCAGACACCTGAAATAGCTACATAGTTGGACTTCATGAGGACTGGAAGGAGGTTTGCAGAAACTAAAGATTTTCAAAATTCAATACAACTCTAGTGAATTATGAGGTGGTGGCAACTTGTTGCAATAGAACTCCAGGGTGGGTGCGGGGCGAGGAGCAAGGTTGGGCATCACCATTGCCTGGCAAAGTGCTTTCCCAAATTACACTTCCAGTAGCTAGAGACACCACCAGAGGTTAATGGCCAAGAGTTGTATGATTGAATTAGATGGATGCTTCCTAATTTTTTCAGATGTATTGAGGTATAATTGCCAAATAAAATATTTAAAGTGTACAACGTGATGAACATATACAATGTGAAAGGATACCCCTCACTGAGTTAATTAACACATCCATCACCTCACAGATTTACATTTTTGTTTTGTTTTGTGAGGGCATTTTAAGTTCTACTCTCAGCAAATTTCACTGTACACTGTTGTCAATTATACTCACCATGTTTTACATTAATTAGATCCTCAGACCTTATTTATCTTATAAGTGAAAGTTTATACCCTTTTACTAACCTATATCTATTCCCCAGCCTCCTAGCCCCTGCCATGGCAATGACTTTTCTACTCAGTTTCTATGAGTTTGACTCCTTTCTTTCTTGCTTTTTTTCTTTTGAATTTTACTTTATTTACTTTTTATACAGCAAGTTCTTATAAGTCATCCATTTTATACACATCAGTGTATACATGTCAATCCCAATCTCCCAATTCATCACAACACCACACCCATGCCCCCGCTGCTTTCCCTCTTTAGTGTCTATACATTGGTTCTCTACATCTGTGTCTCAATTTCTGTCCTGCAAGAAGGTTCATCTGTACCATTTTCCTAGGTTCCACATATATGTGTTAATATACGATATTTGTTTTTCTCTTTCCCGCTTAATTCACTCTGTATGACAGTCTCTAGATCCATCCACGTCTCAGCAAATGACCCAATTTCGTTATTTTTTATGGCTGAGTAATATTCCATTGTATATATGTACCACAATTCTTTATCCATTCATCTGTCGATGAGCATTTAGGTTGCTTCCATGACCTGGCTATTGTAAATAGTGCTGCAGTGAACATTGAGGTGCATGTGTCTTTTTGAATTGTGGTTTTCTCTGGGTATATGCCCAGTAGTGGGATTGCTGGGTAATATGGTAATTCTATTTTTAGTTTTTTAAGGAACCTCCATACTGTTCTCCATAGTGGCTGTATCAATTTACATTCCCACCAACAGTGAAAGAGGATTCACTTTTCTCCACACCCTCTCTAGCATTTATTGTTTATAGATTTCTTGATGATGGCCATTCTGACAGGTGTGAGGTGATACTTCATTGTACTTTTGCATGTCTCTAATGGTTAGTGATGTTGAGCATCCTTTCATGTGTTTGTTGGCAATCTGTATCTCTTCTTTGGAGAAATGTCTGTTTAGGTCTTCTGCCCATTTTTGGATTGGGTTGTTTGTTTTTTTGATATTGAGCTGCATGAGCTGCTTGTAAATTTTGGAGGTTAATCCTTTGTCAGTGGCTTCATTTGCAAACATTTTCTCCCATTCTGAGTGTTGTCTTTTTGTCTTGTTTATGGTTTCCTTTGCTGTGCAAAGGCTTTTAAGTTTCATTAGGGCCCATTTGTTTATTTTTGTTTTTATTTCCATTTCTCTAGGAGGTGGGTCAAAAAGGATCTTGCTGTGATTTATGTCATAGAGTGTTCTGGCTATGTTTTCCTCTAAGAGTTTGATAGTGTCTGGCCTTACGTTTAGGTTTTTAATACATTTTGAGTTTACTTTTGTGTATGGTTTTAGGGAGTGTTCTAATTTAATTCTTTTACATGTAGCTGTCCAGTTTTCCCAGCACCACTTACTGAAGAGGCTGTCTTTTCTCCATTGTATATTCTTGCTTCCTTTGTCATAGATTAGTTGACCATAGGTGCGTGGGTTTGTCTCTGGGCTTTCTATCTTGTTCCATTGATCTATGTTTCTGTTTTTGTGCCAGTACCATATTGTCTTGATTACTGTAACTTTGTAGTATAGTCTGATGTCAGAGAGTCTTATTCCTCAAGCTCCGTTTTTTTCCCTCAAGATTGCTTTGGCTATTCGGGGTCTTTTGTGTCTCCATACAAATTTAAAGATTTTTTTTGTTCTAGTTCTGTAAAAAATGCCATTAGTAATTTGATAGGGATTGCATTGAATCTGTAGATTGCTTTGGGTAGTGTACTCATTTTCACAATATTGATTCTTCCAATCCAAGAACATGGTATATCTCTCCATCTGTTGGTATCATCTTTAATTACTTTTATCAGTATCTTATAGTTTTCTGCATACAGATCTTTTGTCTCCCTAGGTAGGTTTATTCCTAGGTATTTTATTCTTTTTGTTGCAATGGTAAATGGGAGTGTTTTCTTAATTTCTCTTTCAGATTTTTCATCATTAGTGTATAGGAATGCAAGAGATTTCTGTGCATTAATTTTGTATCCTGCAATTTTACCAAATTCATTGATTAGCTCTAGTAGTTTTCTGGTGGCATCTTTAGGATTCTCTATGTATACTATCATGTCATCTGCAAACAGTGATAGTTTTACTTCTTCTTTTCTGATTTGTATTCCTTTTATTTCTTTTTCTTTTCTGATTGCCGTGGCTAGGACTTCCAAAGCTATGTTGAATAATAATGGTGAGAGTGGACATACTTGTCTTGTTCCTGATATTAGAGGTAATGCTTTCAGTTTTTCACCATTGAGAATGATGTTTGCTGTGGGTTTGTCATACATGGCCTTTATTATGTTGAGGTAGATTCCCTCTATGCCCACTTTCTGGAGAGTTTTATCATAAATCGGTGTTGAATTTTGTCCAAAGCTTTTTCTGCATCTATTGAGATTATCATATGGTTTTATTATTCATATTGTTAATATGGTGTATCACATTGATTGATTTGCATATATTGATGAATTCTTGCATCCCTGGGATAAATCCCACTTGGTCATGGTGTATGATCCTTTTAATGTGCTGTTGGATTCTGTTTGCTAGTATTTTGTTGAGGATTTTTGCATCTATATTCATCAGTGATATTGGTCTGTAGTTTTCTTTTTGTGTAGTGTCTTTGTCTGGTTTTGGTATCAGGTTGATGGTGGCCTCATAGAATGAGTTTGGGCGTGTTCCTTCCTCTGCAATTTTTTGGAAGGGTTTGAGAAAGATGGGTGTTAGCTCTTCTCTAAATGTTTGATAGAATTCACGTGTGAAGCCATCTGGTCCTTGACTTTTGTTTGTTGGAAAAATTTTCATCACAGTTTCAATTTCGTTACTTGTGATTCATCTGTTCATATTTTCTATTCCTTCCTGGCTCAGTCTTGGGAGGTTATACCTTTTTAAGAATTTGTCCATTTCTTCCAGGTTGTCCGTTTTATTGGCATAGAATTGCTTGTAGTAGTCTCCTAGGATGCTTTGTGTTTCTGCAGTGTTTGCTGTAACTTCTCCTTTTTCATTTCTAATTTTATTGATTTGAGTTCTCTCCCTCTGTTTCTTGATAAGTATGGATAATGGTTTATCAATTTTGTTTATCTTCTCAAAGAATCAGCTTTTAATTTTATTGATCTTGGCTATTGTTTTCTTTGTTTCTATTTCAGTTATTTCTGCTCTGATCTTTATGATTTCTTTCCTTCTGCTAAAGTTGTGGGTTTTTTGTTCTTCTTTCTCTATTTGCTTTAGGTTTAAAGTTTGGTTGTTTATTTGAGATTTTTCTTGTTTCTGGATGTAGGCTTGTATAGCTATGAACTTCCCTCTTAGAACTGCTTTTGTCACATCCCATAGGTTTTGGATCATCGTATTTTCATTGTCATTTGTCTCTAGGTATTTTTTGATTTCCTCTTTGATTTCCTCAGTGATTGCTTGGTTATTTTGTAACGTATTGTTTAGCCTCCATGTGTTTGTGTTTATTACGTTTTTTTCCCCTGTAATTGATTTCCAATCTTGTAGTGTTGTATTCAGAAAAGAGGCTTGATATGATTTCAATCTTCTTGAATTTACTGATGCTTGATTTGTGGCCCAAGATGTGATCTATCCTGGAGAATGTTCCATGCGCACTTGAGAAGAAAGTGTAATCTGCTGTTTTGGGATGGAATGTCCTATAAATATCAATTAAAACTATCTGGTCTATTGTGTCATTAAAGCTTGTGTTTCCTTATTAATTTTCTGTTTGGATGATCTGTCCATTGGTGTAAATGAGATGTTAAAGTCCCTCACTATTATTGTGTCACTGTCGATTTCCTCTTTTATAGCTGTTAGCAGTTGCCTTATGTATTGAGGTGCTCCTGTGTTGGGTGCATATATATTTATAGTTGTTATATCTTCTTCTTGGATTGATCTCTTAATCATTATGAAGTGTCCTTCCTTGTCTCTTGTAACATTCTTTATTTTAAAGTCTATTTTATCTGATATGAATATTGCTACCCCAGCTTTCTTTTGATTTGCACTTGCATGGAATATCTTTTTCCATCCCCTCACTTTCAGTCTGTATGTGTCCCTAGGTCTGAAGTGGGTCTCTTGTAGACAGCATATATATGGGTCTTGTTTTTGTATCCATTCAGCAAGCCTGTGTCTTTTGGATGAAGCATTTAATCCATTCACGTTTAAGGTAATTTCCAATATGTATATTCCTGTGACCATTTTCTTAATTGTTTTGTGGGTTTTTTTGTAGGTCCTTTTCTTTTTTGTATTTCCCACTTAGAGAAGTTCCTTTAGCATTTGTTGTAAAGCTGGTTTGGTGGTGCTGAATTCTCTTAGCTTTTGCTTGTCTGTAAAGCTTTTGATTTCTCCATCGAATCTGAATCCTGGCTGCATAGAATAATCTTGGTTGTAAGTTCTTCCCTTTCACCACTTTATGTGTATCATGCCACTCCCTCTGGCTTGTAGAGTTTCTGCTGAGAAATCAACTGTTAACGTTATGGGAGTTCCCTTTGTATATTATTTGTCATTTTTCCCTTGCTGCTTTCAATAATTTTTCTTTGTGTCTTGGTGTGTTTCTCCTTGGGTTTATCCTGTATGGGACTCTCTGCACTTCCTGGACTTTGGTGGCTATATCTTTTCCTGTGTTAGGGAAGTTTTCAACTATAATCTCTTCAAATATTTTCTCAGGTTCTTTCTCTCTCTCTTCTCCTTCTGGGGCCCCTATAATGCAAATGTTGTTGTGTTTAATGTTATCCCAGAAGTCTCTTAGGCTGTCCTCATTTCTTTTTCTTTATTCTGTTCCACAGCAGTGAATTTCACCATTCTGTCTTCCAGGTCACTTATCCGTTCTTCTGCCTCAGTTATTCTGCTATTGATTCCTTCTAGTGTGGTTTTCATTTCAATTATTGTATTTTTCATCTCTGTTTGCTTGTTCTTTAATTCTTCTGGGTTTTTGTTAAACATTTCTTGCATCTTCTCGATCTTTGCCTCCATTCTTTTTCCGAGGTCCTGGATCATCTTTACTATCATTATTCTGAATTCTTTTTCTGGACAGTTGCCTATCTCCACTTCATTTAGTTGTGTTTCTGGGGTTTTATCTTGTTCCTTCATCTGGTTCATAGCCTCTGCCTTTTCATCTTGTTTATCTTTCTATGAATGTGGATTTTGTTCCACAGGCTGAGGATTATAGTTCTTGCTTCTGCTGTCTGCCCTCTGGTGGATGAGGCTCTCTAAGAGGCTTGTGCAAGTTCCCTGATGGGAGGAACTGCTGGTGGGTAGAGCTGGCTGTTGCTCTGGTGGGCAGAGCTCAGTAAAACTTTAATCCACTTGTCTTCTGATGGGTGGGGCTGGGTCCCCTCCCTGTTGGTTTTTTGCCTTGAGGTGACCCATCACTGGAGCCTACCCTGACTCTTTGTTGGGGCTACTGGTGGACTCTGGGAGGGGTCACGCCAAGGAGTACTTCCCAGGATTTCTGCTGCCAGTGTCCTTGTCCTCATGGTGAGACAGAGCCACCCCCTGCCTCTGCAGGAGACCTTCCAACACTAGCAGGTAGGTCTGTTTCAGTTTCTATGGGGTCACTGCTCCTTCCCCTGGGTCCCGATGCACACACTACTTTGTGTGTGCCCTCCAAGAGTGGAGTCTCTGTTTCCCCCAGTCCTGTTGAAGTCCTGCACTCAAATACTGCTAGCCTTCAAAGTCTGATTCTCTAGGAATTCTTCCTGCCATTGCCGGACCCTCAGGTTCGGAAGCCTGACATGGGGCTCAGAACCTTCACTCCAGTGGGTGGACTTCTGTGGTATAAGTGTTCTCCAGTTTGTGGGTCACCCACCCAACATTTATGGGATTTGATTTTATTGTGATCGCGCCCCTCCTACTGTCTCATTGTGGCTTCTCCTTTTTCTTTGGATGTGGGGTATCTTTTATGGTGAGTTCCAGTGTCTTCCTGTCAATGATTGTTCAGCAGTTAGCTGTGATTCCAGTGTTCTCTCAAGATGGAGTGAGAGCACATCCTTCTACCCTGCCATCTTGAACCAATCTCCTTCCTTCCTTCCTTCCTTCCTTCCTTCCTTCCTTCCTTTCTTACTTTCTTTCTTTCTTTCTTTCTTTCTTTCTTTCTTTCTTTCTTTCTTTCTTTCTTTCTTTCTTTCTTTCTTTCTTTCTTTCTTTCTTTCTTTCTTTCTTTCTTTCTTTCTTTCTTTCTTTCTTTCTTTCTTTCTTTCTTTCTTTCTTTCTTTCTTTCTTTCTCTCTCTCTCTCTTCCTTCCTCCCTCCCTTCCTCCCTCCCTCCCTCCCTCCCTTCCTTCCTTCCTTCCATATATAAGTGATACCATGCAGTATTTTTCTTTTTCTGCCTGGTTTATTTCACTTAGATGAACCTGGAGTGCATTATACTATGTTGTTGCAAATGGCAGATCTCCTTCTCTTTAAAGGTTGAATAGTGTTTCAGTGTATGTAGATACCACATGTTCTTTATCCACTCATCTATTGACAGACACTTAGGTTATTTCCATACTTTGGCTATTGTGAATAATGATGCTATGAACATGGGAGTACAGATATCTCTTCAAGATAATGGTTTTGTTTCCTTTGGATCATATGGTAGTTCTACTTTTAATTTCTTAAGGACCCTCCATACTGTTTTCCATAGTGGCTGTGCCAATTTACATTCCCACCAACAGTCCACAATGGTCCCCTTTTGTTCACTTCCTCACCAACTAACTCCTCATCACCACCAACACTTGTTATCTCTTGTCTTTTTGATAATATACATCCTAACAAGTGTGAGGTGATATCTCTTTGTTTTCATTTACATTTAACCTATGATTAGTGATGTTGAGCATCTTTTCATATACCTGTTAGCCATTTGTATGTCTTCTTTGGGAAAATGACTATGTAGGTCCATTGCCCATTTATAAATTGGGTGATTTGTGTTTTTTTGATCTCACCCCAGTGAGCATCTTTAAGGCCATTATTTTCAAATGTATCAGGAAAATCACTTATCTACATTTCATTAAGGTCTGCTTCTTTAGATTCATCTTGTTTGGCACATATTCCTCTGTTTCTTCATTTTCCTTGACTCTCTGTGTTTTCTGTACGTCAGATAAAACAGATACCTCTCCTAGTCTCGACAGAGTGGTCTCATATAGAAGATGAACCTTGTCAATCTGCCTAGCCTGAGCCCCTGGTTGCCTCTCAAACCCTTGTGATTTTCCAAGCCACCTTCTTTGTTCTTAGTGGCTCACAGTAGTTGGTGTGCCAAGACCCTTCAGTGTCCCAGAGGGGAGGATCGCAGTCAGCACCTAGATTCAGGCTGATTAGAAGCTGGGCCCTCAGGTGGCAGTTGGGAAAGTATGTAGTTAAGACCCTTCCAGGAAGAAACTGGGAGAGGGAGTTTTTGCCTTTTACCTCTGTGTTGAGCCCTGGAGGGATAGCCATGAAGGGGGCCCTCCTTCACCTATTTAAAAACCACTTCAATGCAAGAGGGAGGAGATATGGGGATATATATGTATAGCTGATACACTTTGTTATATAGAAGAAATGAACACACCATTGTAAAGCAATTATACTCCAATAAAAATGTTAAAAAAACAAGCAAAAAACAAAAAATAAATAAAAAATAAAAATCACTTCTTTGCTATAGTCCTGTAGGACTTAACGAATGCAAATCCTGTTGGCTATCAGAGCTAGCTGATTTGGGATCCCACACTTAGGCGGCAGCTGCAAAAGGTGGGGTGCCAGATGTGTGTGTAAGCTCTTTCAGTGAGATACTGGTGATTTGGTTTTATCATTTGAGCCACCCAGAAGGAGGAAGAAGCAGAGAAACTTCCCACTGGCTTCCCCAGTCTCTGGGGAGGATTGCAGCCAGCCTGTAGATACATGCTAAAATTAGAAGCCAGACACTCAGACAGCAGCTTGTGAAGTCTGCAGTTAGACCTCTTTCAGGGAAAGACGAGGAGATGGGAATTTTTGTCTGCTCTCTCTGCTGAGCCCTGATGGAATAACCACAGCAATTGTTTGTGTGCTTGTGCTGCTCAAGAACTGCTTCTTTGTTTGCTATAGTATTGTAGGTCTTACGGATGCAAGCACCACTGGCTTTCAGAGGTAGGTGTTTTGGGGGCTAATCCCTTGGGCTAGAGCCATAAAGTTGGGACACTAGATTGTGGTCCAAACCCTTTGCTCCTCAGGGAGAAGCTGAGGGTTGGGGATTCCCTCCCGATTGTATGGAACTGTGTTAGGGTGGGTTTTATGGCAAGAGTGTGCCTCAGGTTTTCCTACCTGATTTGAGGAGAATATTTTCTCATTTGCCGGATGTGTAAGAATCGCTCAGCTAGTTTTTGGATTTCTTTTTTTTTCTTAACATCTTTATTAGAGTATAATTGCTTTACAATGGTGTGTTAGTTTCTGCTTTATAACACAGTGAATCAGTTATACATATATATATGTTCCCATATCTCTTCCCTCTTGCGTCTCCCACCCACCCTCCCTATCCCACCCCTCTAGGTGGTCACAAAGCACTGAGCTGATCTCCCTGTGCTATGTGGCTGCTTCCCACTAGCTATCTATTTTACATTTGGTAGCGTATATATGTCCATGCCACTCTCTTGCTTTGTCACAGCTTACCCTTCTCCCTCCCCATATCCTCAAGTCCATTCACTAGTAGGTCTGTGTCTTTATTCCTGTCTTACCCCTAGGTTCTTCATGACCTTTTTTTCCCCTCAGATTCCATATATATGTGTTAGCATACAGTATTTGTTTTTCTCTTTCTGAAATACTTCACTCTGTATGACAGACTCTAGGTCCATCCACCTCACTACAAATAACTCAATTTTGTTTCTTTTTATGGCTGAGTAATATTCCATTGTATATATGTGCCACATCTTCTTTATCCATTAGTCTGTTGATGGACACTTATGTTGCTTCCATGCCCTGGCTATTGTAAATAGAGCTGCAATGAAGATTTTGGTACATGACTCTTTTTGAATTTTGCTTTTCTCAGGGTATACGCCCAGTAGTGGGATTGCTGGGTCATATGGTAGTTCTATTTTTAGTTTTTTAAGGAACCTCCATACTGTTCTCCAAGTAGCTGTATCAATTTACATTCCCACCAACAGTGCAAGAGGGTTCCCTTTTCTCCATACCCTCTCCAGCATTCACTGTTTGTAGATTTTTTGATGATGACCGTTCTGACCTGTGTGAGCTGATATCTCATTGTAGTTTTGATTTGCATTTCTCTAATGATTAATGATGTTGAGCATTCTTTCATGTGTTTGTTGGCAATCTGTATAACTTCTTTGGAGAAATGTCTGTTTAGGTCTTCTGCCCATTTTTGGATTGGGTTGTTTGTTTTTTTGATATTGAGCTGCATGAGCTGCTTGTATATTTTGGAGATTAATCCTCTGTCAGTTTCTTCATTTGCAAATATTTTCTCCCATTCTGAGGGTTGCCTTTTTGTCTTGTTTATGGTTTCCTTTGCTGTGCAAAAGGTTTTAAGTTTCATTAGGTGCTATTTGTTTATTTTTGTTTTTATTTCCATTTCTCTAGGAGGTGGGTCAAAAAGAATCTTGCTGTGATTTATGTTATAGGGTGTTCTGCCTATGTTTTCCTCTAAGAGTTTGATAGTGTCTGGCCTTACATTTAGCTCTATTATCCATTTTGAGTTTACTTTTGTGTATGGTTTTAGGGGGTGTTCTCATTTCATTCTTTTACATGTAGCTGTCCAGTTTTCCCAGCACCACTTATTGAAGAGCCTGTCTTTTCTCCATTGTATATTCTTGCCTCCTTTATAAAAAATAAGGAGACCATATGTGTGTCGGTTTACCTCTCAGCTCTCTATCCTGTTCCATTGATCAATATTTCTGTTTTTGTGCCAGTAGCATACTGTGTTGATTACTGTAGTTTTGTAGTATGGCCTGAAGTCTAGGAGCCTGATTCCTCCAGGTTCGTTTTCTTTCTCAAGATTGCTTTGGCTATTCGGGGTCTTTTCTGTTTCCATACAAATGGTGAAATTTTTTGTTCTAATTCTGTGAAAAATGCCAATGGTAGTTTGATAGGGATTGCATTGAATCTGTAGATTACTTTGGGTAGTAGAGTCATTTTCACAATGTTGATTCTTCCAATCCAAGAACATGGTATATCTCCCCATCTGTTTGTATCATCTTTAATTTCTTTCATCAGTGTCTTATACTTTTCTGCATAGAGGTCTTTTGTCTCCTGAGGTAGGTTTATTCCTAGGTACTTTATTCTTTTTGTTGCAATGGTAAATGGGAGTGTTTCCTTAATTTCTCTTTCAGATTTTTCATTGTTAGTGTATAGGAATGCAAGAGATTTCTGTGCATTACTTTTGTATCCTGCTACTTTACCCCATTCACTGATTAGCTCTAGTAGTTTTCTGATAGCATCTTTAAGATTCTCTATGTATAGTATCATGTCATCTGCAAACAGTGACCACATTTTTTCTTCTTTTCCAGTTTGGATTCATTTTATTTCATTTTCTTCTCTGATTGCTGTGGCTAAAACTTCCAAAACTACGTTAAATAATAGTGGTGAGTGTGGACAACCTTGTATTTTTCTTGATCTTAGAGGAAATGGTGTCAATTTTTCACCATTGAGAACGATGTTGGCTGTGGGTTTGTCATATATGGCCTTTTTTTATGTTGAGGTAAGTTTGTATTTCTGCAGTGTCACATGTTATTTATCCTTTTTCATTTCTAATTCTGTTGATTTGAGTCTTCTTTTTTTCTTGTGTTGGGCTAATGGTTTGTCAATTTTGTTTATCTTCTCAAAGAAAAAACTTTTAGTTTTATTGATCTTTGCTATCATTTCCTTCATTTCTTTTTCATTTCTCATCTGATCTTTATGATTTCTTTCCTTCTGCTAACCTTGGGGTCCTTTTACTTTTATTTCTCTAATTGCTTTAGGTGTAAGATTAGGTTGTATATTTGATATGTTTCTTGTTTCTTGAGGTAGGATTGTATTGCTATAAATTTCCCTCTTAGAACTACTTTTACTATATCCGATAGGTTTGGGGTCATTCTGTTTTCATTTTCATTTGTTTCTAGGTATTTTTTGATTTCCTCTTTGATTTCTTCAGCAATCTCTTGGTTATTTAGTAGTGTATTATTAACCTCCATGTGTTTGTTTTTCTAACAGAATTTTTTCCTGTAATTGATATCTAGTCTCATAGCATTGTGGTCAGAAAGTTTACTTGATATGATTTCAATTTACTTAAATTTACCAAGGCTTGATTTGTGACCCAAGATATGATCTATCCTGGAGAATGTTCCATGAGCACTTGAGAAGAAAGTGTATTCTGTTGTTTTTGGATGGAATGTCCTATAAATATCAATTAAGTCCATCTTGTTTCATGTATCATTTAAAGCTTGTGTTTCCTTATTTATTTTCTGTTTGGATGATCTGTCCATTGGTGAAAGTGGGGTGTTAAAGTCCCCTATTATGATTGTGTTACTGTTGATTTCCCCTTTTATGGCTGTTAGCATTTGCCTTATGTATTGAGGTCCTCCTATGTTGGATGCATAAATATTTACAATTGTTATATCTTCTTCTTGGATTGATCTCCTGATCATTAAGTAGTGTCCTTCCTTGTCTCTTGTAACATTCTTTATTTTAAAGTCTATTTTATCTGATGTGAGTATTGCTATCCAGCTTTCTTTTGATTTCCATTTGCATGGAATATCTTTTTCCATCCCCTCACTTTCAGTCTGTAGGTGTCCCTAGGTCTGAAGTGGGTCTCTTGTAGACAGCATATATATGGGTCTTGTTGTTGTATCCATTCGGCCATTCTGTCTTTTGGTTGGAGCATTTAATCCATTTACATTTAAAGTAATTATTGATATGTATGTTCCTATTACCATTTTCTTAATTGTTTTGGGTTTGTTATTATAGGTCTTTTCCTTCTCTTGTGTTTCCTGCCTAGAGAAGTTCCTTTAGCATTTGTTGTAAAGCTGGTTATGTGGTGCTGAATTATTTTAGTTTTGACTTGTCGGTAAAGGTTTTAATTTCTCCATCGAATCTGAATGAGATCCTTGCTGTGTAGAGTATTCTTGGTTGTAGGTTTTCCCCTTTCATCCCTTTAAATATGTCCTGCCACTCCCTTCTGGCTTGCAGAGTTTCTGCTGAAAGATAAGCTGTTAACCTTATTGGGATTCCCTTGTGTGTCTTTTGTTGTTTTTCCCTTGCTGCTTTTAATATTTTTTCTTTGTATTTAATTTTTGATAGTTTGATTAATATGTGTCTTGGCATGTTTCTCCTTGGATTTATCCTGTATGGGACTCTCTGCACTCCCTGGACTTGATTGACTATTTGCTTTCCCATATTAGGGAAGTTTTCTACTATAATCTCTTCAAATATTTTCCCAGTCCCTTTCTTTTTCTCTTCTTCTTCTGGGACTCCTCTATTTCGAATGTTTGTGCATTTCATGTTGTCCCAGATGTCTCCAAGACTGTCCTCAATTCTTTTCTCTTTATTCTTCTCTGTGGTAGTTATTTCCACTATTTTATCTTCCAGGTCACTTATCTGTTCTTCTGCCTCAGTTATTCTGCTATTGTTTCCTTCTAGAGAATTTAAAATTTCATTTATTTTGTTGTTCATCACTCTTCGTTTGCTCTTAATTCTTCTAGGTCCTTGTTAAAGGTTTCTTATATTTTCTCCATTCCATTTCTAAGATTTTGGATCACCTTTACTATCATTACTCTGAATTCCTTTTCAGGTAGACTGCCTATTTCCTCTCCATTTGTTTGTTCTGATGGGTTTTTACCTTGCTACTTCATCTGCTGTGGTCTGTCTTCTCATTTTGCTTTACTTACTTTTTTGGGGTCTCCTCTTCACAGACTGCATGTTCGTAGTTCCCATAGTTTTTGGTGTCTGCCCCCAGTGGCTAAGGTTGGTTCAGTGGGTTGTGTATTCTTCCTGGTAGAGGGGACTAGTGCCTGTGTTCTGGTGGATGAGGCTGGATTTTGTCTTTATGGTGGGCGGAAATGCATCTGGTGGTGTGTTTTGGCATGCCTGTGACCTTATTATGATTTTAGGCAGCCTCTCTGCTAATGGGTGGGGTTGTGTTCCTCTCTTGCTAGTTGTTTGGCATAGTATGGTGTGTCCAGCACTGTAGCTGGCTGCTCGTTGAGAGGAGCTGGGTCTTAGCATTGAAATGGAGATCTCTGGGAAGACTTTCACCGTTTGATATTACGTGAAGCAGGTAGGTCTCTGGCGGACCAATGTCCTGAACTCGGCTCTCCCACCTCAGAGGCACATGTCTGACACCTAGCCAGAGCACCAAGACACTATCTGCCACACGGTCAGGTATGTGGGGGAGTTTCTTGCCTTTTGGGAAGTCTGAGGTCTTCTGCCAGCATTCAGTAGGTGTTCTGTAGGAGTTGTTCCACATGTAGATGTATTTCTGATGTATTTGTGGGGAGGAAGGTGATCTCCACGTATTACTCCTCTGCCATCTTGAAGGTCTCTGTCACTACCTTTTTTGACTCCTCTAGGTACTTCCTATTTTGATGAGATAGTTAGCTAATTTACCTGTTTGACTGGAATTGTATACATGTGGGCACTGCCTGTGGAGGGAGAAAGCAACAAAACCTCTCAAATAGCATTATTCTCTTGGTTTGCATGTTAGATTATCATTGAGGAACTTGGTTCAGGCAAATGTGAGTTAAATAGTTCAGCATATTTGGTTATTTGATACTTGAATGGAAATTTGTACCAGTCTCCAGGGGCAATAGCTGAGAGCATTGCCAAGAGGAATTTATTTAAGGCTGAAGATCTATCTTTAAAGAGGCATTACATGGGCTTCCCTGGTGGCACAGTGGTTGAGAGTCATGCAGGGGACACGGGTTCGTGCCCTGGTCCAGGAAGATCCCACATGCCACGGAGCGGTTAGGTCCGTGAGCCATGGCCACTGAGCCTGTGCGTCCAGAGCCTGTGCTCTGCAATGCAAGAGGCCACAACAGTGAGAGGCCTGCGTACCACAAAAAAAAAAAAAAAGAGGCATTACATCTCCTGCTCTGCTGTAGATTTGCCATTGCATACAACGCCTGGAAAATTAGAGTCCAGAGGACCTGGGACAGTGGCTAAGCACAGCTTCCAGCAGCTGTTTCTTCTGTATTCTGCTTCTTTCCAAGAACCTACAAGACCGTTTGATTCAGAGTTCTAGGAAAAAGAGGGCTGTTGTTGTATCTGGAATGACTTCTTTCTTGGATGGTCCTTTCCCTTCTTTTTCTCCTTTCATATTTATTAAGCACTTGCTGAACCAGCCACTGTTTCTCCTCCATCCTTAGTCTATCACAGACATATGGGTTAATTTGTCATCCTAAATCTTAACTCTGATTTATTGTCACTTATCAGCTTAAAAATCCTTTTGTCTCTCTCCATAGCACATAAAAGAAAGCTTTATCTCTGCCCTGGGTACTAGTCCAGATCCTTGTTTTGTGATCTTAGATTATAGGTTATCTGAGACCTCTTCTTCCCTGGAGTTTCTGTGATTCTGGGCTATGGTGCCCAGTTCAGGTTCTGAGCTTGTTTTGTTTTGTTTTTGCTCACTGCTGTATTCCTTAATCACTTGAACAATGCATGATCCATACTAGACATTCAATAAATACTGGTTGAATAAGTGAAAACCTAGGACAGAAAGAAATTGCTTGCCTAATTTACTGAGTCACAGCTCCCTGGGAGGATCCAGTTCTATCTGTGGTTCTTGGTCATTAATCATAAGAAAAGATATTCAACTTCATTTAAGTCAGAGGAATGCAAATTAAAGTTGCACTGATATCATTTTCAACTATCAGATTGGGAAGGGTGAAAATGTTTGAGAGCATACTGTGTTGGCAAAAACTTGGGGAAGCAGACTTGTTACATGTGGGAATGTGAGCTAATATAACCTCAGAGGTCAATTTGACAATATTTAACAAAATTAAAATTGTCTGTACACTTTGCCACATATAGCAGTTCTATGTATAAGAAAATTTTTAAACAAATGTGCTCTCATGTTACCCTAGTCCTTTAACTCTTAAGCTCTCCTGAACAACAGTTTAATTTTTCTCTCCTAGAATGTCCAACACCTCCTCCTATACCTCACTCTCCTCTGCTGACCTTGATTCCTACTTCATTGAGAAAACAGAGGCAATCAGAAGAGAACCTGTACATGCTACTGGCATCTCTCCCACTTACTCACATCTGTGCCCATGAACTCTCTCTTCACTCTTGTTACTGAGGATGATCTGTCCATACTCTTAGCATCTCTGCCCTAGATTCCATTTCCTGTACTCTGTTAGTACAATGGCAGATGCAGCAATTCTACCTTGTCTCCTATATGATCAAATTTTTCTTCTCCTCTAATCTGATTAGCATACAAAATTTTTTTAATCTTAAAAAACGCTGATGTCTCACGTTGCCCTTTTCTCTATTTATCTTCCCCTCAAAAGAGTTCCCTATACTATCTGTCCTCAGTCCCTCTTTCTCCATTCACCCTTCAACTATCTCCAATCAGGCTTTCTCTCTCACCACTCCACCAAATGTTCTTGTCAAGGTTACCTGTCACTTTCAGTTAACCATATTCTAAGAACATTTCCCAGTCCTTTTTTGACCTATCTGCTATATTTGACCTGGTTGATTACTCCCTACTCCTTGGAGACTTTCTTCACTTGGCTTTCAGGAAGAGTTCCTTCTCCCGATTCTTCTCCAACCTCTCTTCTGGCTGCTCCTTCTCAGAGTCCTTTCCTTATTCCTCATCATCTTCTTGACTTCTGTATGTTGTGGCTGTCCCAGTGATGCTGAAAGCTCGGCCTCTGTGCACTGGTGCTGAATCAAATCTCAGAGACAGAGTTTTGGGTGAAGTAGAAAAGAATAGCTTTATTGCTTTGCCAGGCAAAGGGGGACATAGTGGGCTCCTGCCCCGAAAAACTCTGTGTCCCCACCTGGGAGGATTTGATGAGGAGTTTTATAGCAACGGTTCAAGAGTGGGGTTGCTGACAAGATTAGGGTGTGTGCAGGCTGCCCCCCCGCCCCCCCCCCACTCCTTTAATCTGGTCTCAGGTAAACTTGATGAGCTTCTCAGGTGATTTCTTGGCTGCTCCTACCTTGATTAGCAACTGTTTGAATCTGCCCTTTGGAACTTGGGGAGGGGGGAAGGTCATGGAGGCTGGGGTCCTTTCTCTACAAACAAGAAAACAGGGGACAGAAAGGCTTCTGTACCTGGGAGCCCCACAGGCTCCTGCATGGTTTCACCAGGGCTCAGTTATGTGACCTCTACATTTATATTCATTTATATTCACTCCCTAGGAAGTCTCATCTAATCCCATGACTTTCCATAGCATATATATGTTGATCACTTCCAAGTTAGATTTAATGGATACCTCTACCATGAACTCTAGATTTGTAAATCCAATTGCTTACTTGACATGTGCACTTTGATGTCTAACATATAGTCAGTTATGCTGTAACATGTACCTTGAAAACACGAATTTATTCCAATGTGATTGATAAATTCGGGGACAATTTGAGTGTAATGTGGATTTGGCTTATGTGTGATTTTGTCCAAGAAAATCACTTGGAGAACACAGAAAACTCTGGCTGAACTGAGCCATGTAGGATTGCACAAAACACGTATGCACACATTTCAAATATCTACCAGTTTACCATCTGTGTTAGGAGTCATACCCATCTACCTCTGTCTTTATAACTTTGCCTCAGATTTCAGATAGACCTCTTTCCACCTCTTTAACTAACTCACAAACTGTATTCCTTCTGATGTCTACTTGCACAAGTAAACTTCCTGTGTGGGATTAAGGTCATAGTAAGGGTTTTTCTGGAAGAACTTAGGAAATTTTGTCTTACAGTCTCTTCTCCCTATACATACCCCTGTGGGAGGGGAGACTCCGAGTTAGCTGGACATACACCTTAAGATCAATATCTTTCAGCGTGAGGGTCTCTGCTGGCTTTTTTTTTCTGTTATTTAATGCAAATGAACTTCATTCCAAGGGATAAGCTGCCAGACTTCTTCCCACTTTCCCTGATTCTAGTAAATTTACCAAGTATGGCATGATGTGAATCCTTATGGAGCTATGGCAACTCAGAGTTCTTCCTAAACAACAAATATTCATTTTTATTTCAATGCATTGTTTTAAGCACTTTTCAAAATATTAACCATTTAATCTTAAAGATGAGTAAATGGGCTTAGGAAGATTAAGTTGTCCAAGGTTACATGACTAGTAAGAAATAGGCCCAGACTTTGATTCTGTCAGTCTTACTCTAGAGCCCATGTTTCACTATATTGTCTCATTGGTTATTGCAGAAAAAGCACCACTTGCTTGCAACTCAGAAACCCTGAGTTCTTATCCTAACTTTGCTATTTCTTTGCTATGTGATATTGGGGAAGTCTCCTTATCCTCTCTGGGACTTAGTTTTTCCATTTGTAAAATGAAAACATTCAGTTGAGAGTAGAGACTCCCACGAGGAAGTAAGAGGTATATTAAAAGACTGAGAGGACTTCCCTGGTGGTCCAGTGGTTAAGACTCTGTGCTTCCAATGCTGGGGGTGTGAGTTCAATCCCTGGTTAAGGAACTAGGATCCCACATGCCTCGTTGCATGGCCAAAATAAATAAATAAATAAAAGACGGAGAATTACCTTTCTTTTGAGAGTTATCTTGTGTTATATATGACTGTTGATAGAGGGAGGGAGATTATAATTGAGTACCACTGGTTTCAATGCTCTCTTAAGAGTCTTTCTAGCTCTATGCTTATAGGGTATTATGTGTGATGTAAAATCCAGGGTGTCATGTTTAAAACAAGCTCTATTTAAATCATTATTTAAAATATAATCAATCCTCAAGAAATATCTTGAAATTTAAAATTTTCTCAATCTCATTAAGGTCCAGGGAAACTTGCAGTATTTAACCAAGTTGGAAAACTTCTCACATGGTTCATTCTGCCTAAAGCTCTCTTAACTTTCTGTTAGCCTTTCCTTCTCTTATTTACTCTCAAGATCTCAAAATAAATGTCACTTCCTTTGGGAAATCTTCCTGGATTCAGTTTCTAGACTGTATTAGGTTCCCCAATATGCACTTCCAAACCACTTTGGGTCAATGCATTTCTGTTTGAGGAAGAAAAAGTAAACACATGTGCTTAACTGACCATCTTGAAAGTGAAGCCGGACTGTGTTTTAAAAGTTTTCTTAGCAGAGAAGCCTTTAAAAATAACATCATTGAGGTATAATCAATATGAAAGAAACTGCATATATTTATGTAGTACAATTTGATATATTTTGACTTAAGCATAAACCCATGAAGCCATCACCATAATCAAGAGAAGGAACCTATCTATCATCTCCAAAGGTTTCCTCATTCCCTTTTGTAATCCCCCCCTCCCATATGATTGTTCTCACCTACCCCCATGCTGTCATTGATCTGCTTTCTAGTTGTTGGATATTATGAATAAAGCTGTTATGAAGATTCATGTACAAGTCTTTGTATGAACACATATTTTAACTTCTCTTGAGTAAATACCTCGGGTGGTATGGCTGGGCCATATGGTAAGTATATACAAAACTATTTTCCAAAATTGTACCATTGTACAATTTTACCATTCCTACCAGCATTGAACCATTTTACCATTCCTACCAGCAGTGTATGAGAAGTCCAGTTGCTTCACAACTTCAGCAACACTTGGTATGAGCAGTCTTTTTAGTTTTAGACATTCCAGTATGCCTAAAGTGGTGCCTCCAGATTTTAATTTGCTTTTCCCTCATGTCTTATAATGTTGAGCAATATTTTATGTGCCTATTTGCTATCCATATATATTCTTTGGTGAGTATTTTTGCCCATTTTTGAATTGAGTTGTTTTCTTATTAAACTTCGTTGGTTTTTATATATTCTAAGTACAATCCTTTATCAGATATGTGATTTGCAAATAATTTCTCCCAATGTGTAGCGTGTCTGTTTATTCTCTTAACAGTGTCTTTTGAAGAACAGAATTTATTAACTTGGATGAAGTTCAATTTATTAATTATTTCATGGGTTGGACTTCTAGTTTAGTATGTAATAAATCTTTGCATAATCCACACTCAACATTTTCTTCTATTTTCTTCTAGATGATGTATAGTTTTAGGTTTTTACATTTAAGTTTATGATACATTTTCAGGTAATTTTTGTATATACTGTACAATTTGCATCAAGGTTTAATTTTTTGCATATACGATCCAATTATTCCTTCACAATTTGTTGACAATACTATCCCTTCTCCACTGAATTGCCTTTGTACTCTGGAAAAATTCAGTTGACCATATGTAATATGGGTCTGTTTCTGGACTCTATTCCATTGGTCTATTTGTCTATATTTATTCCAATATCATACTGTCTTGTTATTATAGCTTTAGAATATGTCTTGACATCAGGTAGTGTAAATACTCCAACTTTTTTCTTCTCTTTCAAACTTGCTCTGGCTAATCTAGATTGTTTGCCTTTCTATCTAAGGCAATTTTAAAATTTGCTTCTTGATATTTTATAAAAAGATCCTTCTGGAATTTTGATAGGGATTGCATTGAATCTATAGATCAATTTGGAGAGCATTGACTCATAACAATACTGATTTTTCCAATCCATAAATACAGTATCTTATTTTTTAGGTCTTCTTTAATTTCTCTTAGAGATAATTTTAGTTTTCAGTCTTGCACATCTTTTTCCAGGTTTATCTCTTATTTCTTTTTGGTGCTAATATAAATTATATTGATTAGTTCTTTTAATTTCATTTAATGATTGTTTATTGCTCATATATAGAAATATAATTGACTTTTGTATACTGATGTTATATCTTATAACATTGCTAACTTTTCTGTAGCTAGTAATTAGCAACTTTCCTATAAATTCCATAGGATTTTCTACATAGTTAATCATAGATGATCACGTCATCTGCAAATAAAGACAGTTTTACATCTTTCTTTTCAAGCTGGATGAATTCTGTTCCCCCTTTTATTTGATTGATTGCAATATCTCATATTGATGGTAGAATATTTAACAGAAGTGGTGAGAATGGACATTCTTGCCTTGCTTCTGATCTTAGGGGGAGAATGTTGTCTTTCATTACTAGGTAACATGTTAGCTGTAAGATTTTTGTGAATGGATTTTATCATGTTGTGGAAACTTACATTTATTCCAAGCTTTCTGAGAGGTTTTTAAAATTAGGAATTTAGTGTTTAATTTTGTGAAAAGTTTTTCCTGCATTTTTTGAGATGATCATATTTTTTTAACCTGTTAATATGGTGTCAGTCCATTTGGATTACTATAAGACAATACCACATATTGGGTAGCTTATAAACAACAAAAAATTATTTCTCACATTTCAGGAGTCTGTGAACTACAAAATCAAGGTGTCAGCATGGTTGTGTTCTGGTGAGGGCCCTCTTTCTGGTTTATATCTAGTGTCTTCTTGCTGTCTCTCCACATGACAGAAGGGGTGACGGATCTCCCTGGAGTCTCATTTATAAGGGCATTCATCCTAATCATGAGACTCTGTCCTCATGAACTAATTATATCCCATAGGCCCCACCTAATACCATCACACTGAGAATTAGATTTTCAACATATAAATTTTGGGGGTCCAGAAATATTCAGATCTTAGCATATCTTGAATTACACTGATTGATTTATAAATGTTGAATCTTAAATTCTTGAGATAAATTTTACTTTGTATGACATTACTTTTACATATTGTTGGATACAACTTGCTAATATTTTATTAAAAATTTATATCCATGTTCATGATTGACATTGGTCTGTAGTTTTATTATGTTTTATCTAGTTTATAATCAGGGTAAAACTGGCATCTTTAAACAATTTTTCATTTCTGTGTAAGAAACCACTTCAAAACTTAATGGCTGGAACATTTTTAATCACAGTCTCAATTTCAGTGCTTGTGATTGGTCTGTTTATATTTTATATTTCTTACTGGTTCAGTCTCGGAAGGTGGTGCTTTGCTAAGAATCCAGGTTGTCCATTTTATTGGCATATACTTGCTTGTAGTGCTCTCTCATGATCCATTGTATTTCTGCAGTGTCAATTGTTACCTCTCCTTTTCCATTTCTAATTCTATTGATTTGAGTCTTCACCCTTTTTTTCTTGTTGAGTCTGGCTAATGGTATCAATTTTGTTTATCTTCTCAAAGAACCAGCTTTTAGTTTCATTGATCTTTGCTATTGTTTCCTTCATTTCTTTTTCATTTATTTCTTATCTGATCTGATCTTTATGATTTCTTTCCTTCTGACAAGATGGCTTCACAGGCAAATTCCATCAAATATTTAGAGAAGAGATAACACCTTTCCTTCTCAAACTTTTCCAAAATATAGTAGAGGGAGGACACCCCCAAACTCATTCTACAAAACCATCACCCTGATACTAAAACCAGACAAAGATGTCAAAAAAAAAAAAAAAGAAAACTACAGGCCAATATCACGGATGAACAAAGATGCAAAAATCCTCAACAAGATACTAGCAAACAGAATCCAACAGCACATTAAAAGGATCATGCACCATGATCAAGTGGGGTTTATCCCAGGAATGCAAGGATTCTTCAATATATGCAAATCAATCAATGTGATACACCATATTAACAAACTGAAGGAGAAAAACCATATGATCACTTCAATAGATGCAGAGAAAGCTTTTGACAAAATTCAACACACAATGGTAAAAACCCTACATAAAGTAGGCATAGAGGGAACTTACCTCAACATAATAAAGGCCATATATGACAAACCCACAGCTAACATTGTTCTCAATGGTGAAAAAATGAAACCATTTCTTCTAAGATCAGGAAAAGGACAAGCCTTTCCAATCTCACCACTATTATTCAACATAGTTTTGGAAGTTTTAGCCCCAGTAATCAGAGAAAAAAAAAAAAGAAATAAAAGGAATCCAAATGGGAAAAGAAGAAATAAAGCTGTCACTGTTTGCAGATGTCATGATACTATACATAGAGAATCCTAAAGATGCTATCAGAAAACTATTAGAGCTAATCAGTGAATGTGGTAAAGTAGCAGCATACAAAATTAATGCACAGAAATCTCCTGCATTCCTATACACTAAAGATGAAAAATCTGAAAGAGATATTAAGAAAACACTCTCATTTACCATTGCAACAAAAAGAATAAAATACCTAGGAATAAACCTGCTTAAGGAGACAAAAGACCTGTATGCAGAAAACTATAAGACTCTGTTGAAAGAAATTAAAGATATAGAAACAGATGGAGAGATATACCATGTTCTTCGATTGGAAGAATCAACACTGAGAAAATGACTCTACTACCCAAAGCAATCTACAGATTCAATGCAATCCCTATCAAACTACCAATGGCATTTTTCGCAGAACTTTAACAAAAAATTTCACCATTTGTATGGAAACACAAAAGACCCCACATAGGTAAAGCAACCTTGAGAAAGAAAAACGGAGCTGGAGGAATCAGGCTCCCTGACCTCAGACTATACTACAAAGCTACAATAATCAAGACAGTATGGTACTGGCACAAAAACAGAAATATAGATCAATGGAACAGGATAGAAAGCCCAGAGAAAAACCCACTACATATGGTCACCTTATTTTTGATAAAGGAAGCAAGAATATACATTGGAGAAAAGACAGCCTCTTCAATAAGTGGTGCTGGGAATACTGGACAGCTATAGGTAAAAGAATGAAATTAGAACACTCCCTAACACCATGTACAAAAATAAACTCAAAATGGATTAAAGACCTAAATGTAAGGCCAGACACTATCAAACTCTTAGAGGAAAACATAGGCAGAACGCTCTATGACATAAATCACAGCAAGATCCTTTTTGACCCACCTCCTAGAGAAATGGAAATAAAAAGAAAAATAAACAAGTGGGACCTAATGAAACTTCAAAGCTTTTGCACAGCAAAGGAAACCATAAGCAAGACCAAAAGACAACCCTCAGAATGGGAGAAAATAGTTGCAAATGAAGCAACTGACAAAGGATTAATCTCCAAAATTTACAAGCAGCTCATGCAGCTCAATATTAAAAAAACAAACAACCCAATCCAAAAATGGGCAGAAGACCTAAATAGACGTTTCTCCAAAGAAGATATACAGATTGCCAACAAACACATGAAAGGATGCTCAACATCACTAACCATTAGAGAAATGCAAATCAAAAGTACAAAGAGGTATCACCTCACACCAGTCAGAATGGTCATCTCCAAAAAATCTACAATAAATGCTGGAGAAGGTGTGGAGAAAAGGGAACCCTCTTGCACTGTTGGAGGGAATGTAAACTGATACAACCACTATGGAGAACAGTATTGAGGTTCCTTAAAAATCTAAAAATGGAACTACCATACGACCGAACAATCTCACTACTGGGCATATACCCTGAGAAAATCATAATTCAAAGAGAATCATGTACCAAAATGTTCATTGCAGCTCTATTTACAATAGCCCGGAGATGGAAACAACCTAAGTGCCCATCGACAGGTGAAAGGATAAAGAAGATGTGGCACATATATACAATGGAATATTACTCAGCCATTAAAAGAAACAAAACTGAGTTATTTGTAGTGAGGTGTGTGAACCTAGAGTCTGTCATACAGAGTGAAGTAAGTCAGAAAGAGAAAAACAAATACCGTATGCTAACACATATATATGGAATCTAAAAAAAAACAAAAGGTTCTGAAGAACGTGGGCAGGACAGGAATAAAGACGCAGATGTAGAGAATGGATTTGAGGACATGGGGAGGGGGAAGTGTAAACTGGGACGAAGTGAGAGAGTGGCATATACATATATACACTACCAAATGTTAAAATGATAGCTAGTGGGAAGCAGCCGCATTGCACAGGGAGATCAGCTCGGTGCTTTGTGACCACCTGGAGGGGTGAGATAGGGAGGGTGGGAGGGAGACGCAAGAGGGAGGAAATATGGTGATATAGTATATGTATTGCTGATTCACTTTGTTATAAAGCAGAAACTAACACACCACTGTTAGTCTTTCATTACTCAACCAATGAGCGTTGACAAAGACCATAGATCATTACATTTGCTGTCTTTCATTACTTTTAAGAGTTCCATCAACTGGTGCTGATTCATAACATTGCAGTAATATACTAAACAACTTCACCACTGTACTTTTGATATAGAGTCTGCTTCAGAACATTGAGCAAAATAGTTTTAATATGTATCACGCTGGGAATGAAATAATAAGAGAAACATCATCCCATAAATCCAGATGGTTTTTTTTGGGTTTTTTTTTTGCGGTACGTGGGCCTCTCACTGTTGTGGCCTCTCCCGTTGTGGAGCACAGGCTCCGGATCGCGCAGGCTCAGCGGCCATGGCTCACGGGCCCAGCCACTCCGTGGCATGTGGGATCTTCCTGGACCGGGGCACGAACCCGCGTCCCCTGCATCGGCAGGCGGACTCTCGACCACTGCGCCACCAGGGAAGCCCAAAATGGGACCTTTTTGACAGGGCTTCTGTGAAGTTTATAGGAGTTCATATATATAAAAGCATATTGCATAGTTCAAGGCACTGTTTGTCTTAACATAATATGAATTTAATCATCTAATTTTGCCTGAGCATTTATTCCAGGGACTCTTAAACTTTCAGGTACATCAGAATCATCTGATCTGTTATAAAGATCATGTTTGTTGGTCTCACCCAACACTGATTCAGTACTCTCTTGCAGTGCACAGGAATTTCCATTTTGCAAGAGATTCTACTATAAATAATTCTGGAACTACACATTGAGAAGCACTGTGTGTGATGAGATGCCCTCCATACCTTCCCTGTTATTCTCTCTAAATATATGTAAATCTAGATGTATGGATACTGCATTCTGGTAATGCTATATCTATATTTGGCATAGGAATACAGCCTTTATGTAAGGGCAGAATATCATCGGTGAAGTCATTTACCAGGGAGAGAGAGACTTATGCTTCAGCCTAGAAAATAGAAAGCCAGATTTGAGTGGGAGGATTTTAATAGGTAGTCAACATAGGGGGAATTCAATTTATCTCTTTGTCTCTCTCTGTCTCTCTTTCATTCTCCCTACTATGAATTGTATTAGCTTGTCCAGGGGGATCTTTGGGTAATAGGTTGGTGAAAATAAGATAACTCAGTAGCTATAAGGTAAAGAAAAAAAATCAAGGCAAGGTGCTGCAAGATTGTATCAGCTATTTAGAGCAAGACAGCAGATGGACTAGGTGGGGCCTGTATAAACTGAATCATGTCTCCTTTTTGTGTTTTGTGCTATCTATGTTTGTTTTTTTTCACTCCCTTAGAATTTAGAGAAATATCTTTTTCGTTGAAAAAATTTCAACCTGTCTCAGTTATGCTAAGAAGAAAGCAAGTGAAAGGGTTTGTTGGGCCAAAGCGTTAAGTTGCATCCTTCAGGGAAAAGTGAAAGTCAGAGTGATATAGAGTTAGTGCTTTTGATCAGCTGTCCTCCTCCTCAACCTGAGATTCAATTTCTAGTGATAAACTTTTGTCTGTATAATTTTACCGTAGAGGGTGCATCAGTCAACTTAATCCTACTACAAAGATGGCTGAAGCATCATCCATTCCACAGCTATCCCCAGGGCCAGAGAAGTCATGGATGGCATAGTTTAAGACTGGTAATATGTTTAGGGAAGCCAGATTCTTCAGTAGCTTCGTGTAGAAAGCTTTGGATCCTAGCTCTAAGGCAGATCATCATCCATCTTTATGACTAATTTATAACAATTCTGGCATTATATAGGTTTGACCAAATTTATCTTGAATGTATATGTATTTTAGTCTCTCAAGTCTTTGCCAAGAGGATTAGTGTTTTGTCTGTTTTAAAAAAACATCTTTCAGTAGTTTTTTTTTTTTTTTTTTTTTTTCCGATATGCGGGCCTCTCACTGCTGTGGCCTCTCCCGTTGCGGAGCACACGCGCCGGACGCTCAGGCTCAGCGGCCATGGTTCACAGGCCCAGCCGCTCCACGGCATGTGGGATTTTCCCGGACCAGGGCACGAACCCGTGTCCTCTGCATCGGCAGGCGGACTCTCAACCACTGCGCCACCAGGGAAGCCCTCTTTCAGTAGTTTTTAGCAAAGTATATACTATATCAAAAGTATACAAATGTTTTAAAATCTTTAAAGTTTAATGGTGAGCAAAACAGCAGTTATCTCATTGTAAGAATCTTATCAAGTAAGATGTAATATCCAGGTTTGAATACCTCAGATTATTGTGTTGTTCGTGGTGGAGGGTGTGCCGGGCGGGGTGTTAGGAAGTCAAACAATGGCACTCATCATTGATCCTTTCCCAGTCCTCTTGAATCATTCACTCCCTCAGAGCATGCCTATCCATAACAGCACTGACTTGATTCCACCTCATATTGTATTCAGGTGACTACATTTCTACCTCCCTATTACACCTTGAACTCTTTGAGAAAAGAGACCACAACCTTCAACCTGAATTGTCTCCTGGAATATGTTTTCAGAAAATGCTCAGTTGATAAAATATAAGAAAAACAAACAAAGAAGCAGTTGTGTACAAAAATCAGCTGTAAAAACTAGTTATAAACCTAAAGGTCACCTTCGTTTATAGCAAGTTGAGATGAGACTAGGCTCTAAACAGACCTGAGCATCTGGTCTCAGGAGGAGAGATGATCAGGCCCAACATTACTCTTTCCACAGAGATGTTCTATTCATTTCCCTTAGAATAAATGATTCCCCAGGTGGCTTTCTTTATTCCCTTCCTCAGATAGAAACTAAATGCAGCTTGAGTTGCTTAGCAAAGGATTCAGAGATGCCTGTCAATGAAGGTGCGTTAGTCACAGGCAACACTGTGGTAACAGACTCCTCCCAGTCCTCATCCTAATGTCTACACAACTAACATGTATTTCTTTCTTCTAGTATCTTTCCAATGCTGGTTGGCATGGGGAGCTCTACTCCAGTCACTCAGGGACCCAGGCTGATGGCACATGACCTTCCACACGCATTGAGTTGGCCAGAACTAGTACCATGATGCTGCTCAACATGAAGGGGGCTGGAAAATACATGGGAGAAAAAGGAATATTTGGTGGGCTTTACTGTCTTTGCCAAAGCAAGGCCAAAAGCATGTGGGAGGTTGAGTGGGTGGTGGTGAATTCTTGCATTAGGGGAGGAGCCTGGGATGACTGAGGGCTGGTGGGTAGTGGCAGATAAAAACAGTTGGCAGAAAGAGAGTTTTATTTTGGATAATCTTGAATTCTATGCCAACAGAAGCAGCAGAACATCTTTTTGCCTTCTTTATGAAGTAAATTGGCCCAGTTAAAAAATAAGAATCCTAGAAGTTTACAGTTGGAAAATACCTTACTGGTTACCTAATCCAATCTCCTGTTGATGCACTAACCCTCTAGAAAACAACCCTGTTAAATTGCTGCCTAACCTCTCCTTTAGCATATATTTAGCAAGTATTTAACATGTATTGGTAAGGAAACTATATAATGTATCATCCAAACTGGAATACTTTTGTGATTAAAAGTGGGCAGTATGAATAATTATGCTGGGACACAGGGTAGAACCTGGGACTTCTTTTCTGCACAAAATGGAATGTATGGTTACCATAGATGTTGCAGACTTATCTCTTAAGGTAATTCATTCCATATGGAATAATTCTTTAATTTTTTAAGGTAACATGTATATATAGTTAAATAGCACAACCAACCTCCAAACTTAGATAAATGCCTGGTTCTGGAGCAGCTGAGCAGCACTGGCAAACATTACAAAATTGGGTAATTTGGTACCAGTAAAAATTCATTTTTTCCTTCCATTCTCAGCTAAAACCTTAACACTCACTGTCATTATTTATTTTTGCCTTTTGGCTGGTAGAATTACAGGAGTTTTTCTTGTCCAAAAGTCATACAACAAACCATGAGGTGAGGCTAAGACCTAGACCCAGATTTTCTTGGAGAGACTTTCACAAAGCTTCTTTTCCTACCAGCAGTGTCACATATATACATGTTTTAGAAAGCCAAATAGTAAGATCTGGACATGTGGTCTTCTTATAGTTGTATGATCTGGAAAAAGAAAAAAAACCCAACAAAGCAAGAAATTCAGCTCTGGTCTCTGTGGTCTAATGATAAAAGCTTATAGTAAGAATCTGGGAACCACGCTAAATACCAGAATTATTGATTTTGGGGAATTTGAGCTTTAGAAAGAATTTGAGTTCTTACTAGTTCTGTGTCCCTTTCTGCTGAAGACGATGTTACTGCTGCACACCCCTTGAACAGATTTTTTTTTTGAAATGTAAAGTACTCTTTTATTCAACTAGCTCTTTACTATCTTTTTTTTTTAACATCTTTATTGGAGTATAATTGCTTTACAATGGTGTGTTAGTTTTTGCTTTACAACAAAATGAATCAGTTATATATATACATATGTTCCCATATCTCTTCCCTCTTGCGTCTCCCTCCCTCCCACCCTCCCTATCCCACCCCTCCAGGCGGTCACAAAGCACTGAGCTGATCTCCCTGTGCTATGAGGCTGCTTTCCACTAGCTACCTACCTTACGTTTGGTACTGTATATATGTCCATGCCTCTCTCTCGCTTTGTCACATCTCACCCTTCCCCCTCCCCATATCCTCAAGTCCGTTCTCCAGTAGGTCTGCGTCTTTATTCCTGTCTTACCCCTAGGTTCTTCATGACATTTTTTTCCTTAAATTCCATATATATGTGTTAGCATACGATATTTGTCTTCCTCTTTCTAACTTACTTCACTCTGTATGACAGACTCTAGGTCTATCCACCTCAATACAAATAGCTCAATTTCGTTTCTTTTTATGGCTGAGTAATATTCCATTGTATATATGTGCCACATCTTCTTTATCCATTCACCCGTTGATGGACACTTAGGTTGCTTCCATGTCCTGGCTATTGTAAATAGAGCTGCAATGAAGATTTTGGTACATGACTCTTTTTGAATTTTGGTTTTCTCAGGGTATATGCCCAGTAGTGGGATTGCTAGGTCATATGGTAGTTCTATTTGTAGTTTTGTAAGGAACCTCCATACTGTTCTCCATAGTGGCTGAACCAATTCACATTCCCACCAGCAGTGCAAGAGGGCTCCCTTTTCTCCACACCCTCTCCAGCATTTACTGTTTCTAGATTTTTTGATGGCCATTCTGACTGGTGTGAGATGATATCTCATTGTAGTTTTGATTTGCATTTCTCTAATGATTAATGATGTTGAGCATTCTTTAATGTGCTTGTTGGCAGTCTGTATATCTTCTTTGGAGAAATGTCTATTTAGGTCTTCTGCCCATTTTTGGATTGGGTTGTTTGTTTTTTGTTATTGAGCTGCATGAGCTGCTTGTAAATTTTGGAAATGAATCCTTTGTCAGTTGCTTCATTTGAAAATATTTTCTCCCATTCTGAGGGTTGTCTTTTGGTCTTGTTTATGGTTTCCTTTGCTCTGCAAAAGCTTTGAAGTTTCATTAGGTCCCATTTGTTTATTTTTCTTTTTATTTCCATTTCTCTAGGAGGTGGGTCAAAAAGGATCTTGCTGTGACTTATGTCATAGAGGGTTCTACCTATGTTTTCCTCTAAGAGTTTGATAGTTTCTGGCCTTACATTTAGGTCTTTAATCCATTTTGAGCTTATTTTTGTGTATGGTGTTAGGGAGTGATCTAATTTCATCCTTTTGCATGTAGCTGTCCAGTTTTCCCAGCACCACTTATTGAAGAGGATGTCCTTTCTCCACTGTACATTCCTGCCTCCTTTATCAAAGATAAGGTGACCATATGTGCGTGGGTTTATCTCTGGGCTTTCAATTTCGTTCCATTGATCTATATTTCTGTTTTTGTGCCAGTACCATATTGTCTTGATTACTGTAGCTTTGTAGTATAGTCTGAAGTCAGGAAGCATGGTTCCTCCAGCTCCGTTTTTCATTCTCAAGATTGCTTTGGCTATTCGGGGTCTTTTGTGTTTCCGTACAAATTGTGAAATTTTTTGTTCTAGTTCTGTGAAAAATGCCAGTGGTAGTTTGATAGGGATTGCATTGAATCTGTAGATTGCTTTGGGTTGTAGAGTCATTTTCACAAAGTTGATTCTTTCAATCCAAGAACATGGGATATCTTTCCATCTATTTGTATCATCTTTAATTACTTTCAACAGTATCTTATAGTTTTCTGCATACAGGTCTTTTGTCTCCTTAGGTAAGTTTATTCCTAGATATTTTATTCTTTATGTTGCAGTGGTAAATGGGAGTGTTTTCTTGATTTCACTTTCAGATTTTTCATCATTAGTGTATAGGAATGCCAGAGATTTCTGTGCATTAATTTTGTATCCTGCTACTTTACCAAATTCATTGATTAGCTCTAGCAGTTTTCTGGTATCATCTTTAGGATTCTCTATGTATAGTATCATGTCATCTGCAAATAGTGACAGATTTACTTCTTCTTTTCCGATTTGGATTCTTTTTATTTCGTTTTCTTCTCTGATTGCTGTGGCTAAAACTTCCAAAACTATGTTGAATAAGAGTGGTGAGAGTGGGCAGCCTTGTCTTGTTCCTGATCTTAGTGGAGATGCTTTCAGTTTTTCACCATTGAGGACGATGTTGGCTGTGGGTTTGTCATATATGGCCTTTATTATGTTGAGGAAAGTTCCATCTATGCCTACTTTCTGCAGGGATTTTATCATAAATGGGTGTTGAATTTTGTCAAAAGCTTTCTCTGAATCTACTGAGATGATCATATGGTTTTTCTCCTTCAATTTGTTAATATGATGTATCACATTGATTGATGTGCGGACATTGAAGAATCCTTGCATTCCTGGAATAAACCCCACTTGCTCTCATGTTGTATAATCCTTTTAATGTGCTGTTGGATTCTGTTTGCTAGCATTTTGTTGAGGATTTTTGCATCTATGTTTATCAGTGATATTGGCCTGTAATTTTCTTTCTTTGTGACATCCTTGTCTGGTTTTGGTATCAGGGTGATGGTGGCCTCGTAGAGTGAGTTTGGGAGTGTTCCTCCCTCTGGTATATTTTGGAAGAGTTTGAGAAGGATAGGTGTTAGCTCTTCTCTAAATGTTTGATAGAATTCGCCTGCGAAGCTATCTGGTCCTGGGCTTTTGTTTGCTGGAAGATTTTTAATCACAGTTTCAATTTCAGTGCTTGTGATTGGTCTGTTCATATTTTCTATTTCTTCCTGATTCAGTCTTGGCAGGTTGTGCCTTTCTAAGAATTTGTCCATTTCTTCCAGGTTGTCCATTTTATTGGCATAGGGTAGCTTGTAGTAATCTCTCATGATCCTTTGTATTTCTGCAGTGTCAGTTGTTACTTCTCCTTTTTCATTTCTAATTCTATTGATATGAGTCTTCTCCCTTTTTTTCTTGATGAGTCTGGCTAATGGTTTATCAATTTTGTTTATCTTCTCAAAGAACCAGCTTTTAGTTTTATTGATCTTTGTTATCATTTCATTCATTTCTTTTTCATTTATTTCTGATCTGATTTTTATGATTTCTTTCCTTCTGCTAACTTTGGGGTTTTTTTGTTCTTCTTTCTCTAATTGCTTTAGGTGCAAGGTTAGGTTGTTTATTGGAGATGTTTCCTGTTTCTTAAGGTAGTAATGTATTGCTATAAACTTCCCTCTTAGAACTGCTTTTGCTGCATCCCATAGGTTTTGGGTCGTTGTGTCTCCATTGTCATTTGTTTCTAGGTATTTTTTCATTTCCTCTTTGATTTCTTCAGTGATCACTTCGTTATTAAGTTGTGTATTGTTTAGCCACCATTTGTTTGTATTTTTTACAGATCCTTTACTGTAATTAATATCTAGTCTCACAGCATTGTGGTTGGAAAAGATACTTGATACCATTTCAATTTTCTTATAAATTTACCAGGGCTTGAGTTGTGACCCAAGTTATGATCTATCCTGGATAATGTTCCATGAGCACTTGAGAAAAATGTGTATTCTGTTGTTTTTGGATGGAATGTTCTATAAATATCAATTAAGTTCATCTTGTTTAATGTATCATTTAAAGCTTGTGTTTCCTTATTTATTTTCATTTTGGTTGATCCGTCCGTTGGTGAAAGTGGGGTGTTAAAGTCCCCTACTATGAATGTGTTACTGTCGATTTCCCCTTTTATGGCTGTTAGTATTTGCCTTCTGTATTGAGGTGCTCCTATGTTGGGTGCATAAATATTTACAATTGTTATATCTTCTTCTTGGATCGATCCCTTGATCATTATGTAGTGTCCTTCTTTGTCTCTTCTAATAGTCTTTATTTTAAAGTGTATTTTGTCTGATGTGAGAATTGCTACTCCAGCTTTCTTTTGGTTTCCATTTGCATGAAGTACCTTTTTCCATCCCCTTACTTTCAGTCTGTATGTGTCTCTAGGTCTGAAGTGGGTCTCTTGTAGACAGCAAATATATGCATCTTGTTTTTGTATCCATTCAGCCAATCTGTGTCTTTTGGTGGGAGCATTTAGTCCATTTACATTTAAGGTAATTATCGATATGTATGTTCCCATTCCCATTTTCTTAATTGTTTTGGGTTCGTTATTGTAGGTCTTTTCCTTCTCTTGTGTTTCTTGCCTAGAGAAGTTCCTTTAGCAGTTGTTGTAGAGCTGGTTTGGTGGTGCTGAACTCTGTCAGCTTTTGCTTCTCTGTAAAGGTTTTAATTTCTCCATCAAATCTGAATGACATCCTTGCTGGGTAGAGTTATCTTGGTTGCAGGTTTTTCTCCTTCATCACTTTCAATATGTCCTTCCACTCCCTTCTGGCTTGCAGAGTTTCTGCTGAAAGATCAGCTGTTAACCTTATGGGGATTCCCTTGTGTGTTTTTTTCCCTTGCTGCTTTTAATATGTTTTCTTTGTATTTAATTTTTGACAGTTTGATTAATATGTGTTTTTGCGTATTTCTCCTTGGATTTATCCTATATGGGACTCTCTGTGCTTCCTGGACTTGATTAACTATTTCCTTTCCCATATTAGGGAAGTTTTCAACTATAATCTCTTCAAATATTTTCTCGGTCCCTTTCTTTTTCTCTTCTTCTGGAACCCCTATAATTCGAATGTTGGTGCGTTTAATGTTGTCCCAGAGGTCTCTGAGACTGTCCTCAGTTCTTTTCATTTTTTTTCTTTATTCTGCTCTGCAGTAGTTATTTCCACTATTTTATCTTCCAGGTCACTTATCTGTTCTTCTGCCTCAGTTATTCTGCTATTGATCCCATCTAGAGTATTTTTCATTTCATTTATTGTGTTGTTGATCATTGTTTGTTTCATCTTTAGTTCTTCTAGGTCCTTGTTAAATGTTTCTTGCATTTGGTCTATTCTATTTCCAAGATTTTGGATCATCTTTACTATCATTATTCTGAATTCTTTTTCAGGTAGACTGCCTATTTCCTCTTCATTTGTTAGGTCTGGTGGGTTTTTATCTTGCTCCTTCATCTGCTGTGTGTTTTTCTGTCTTCTCATTTTGCTTATCTTACTGTGTTTGGGGTCTCCTTTTTTCAGGCTGCAGGTTTGTAGTTCCCGTTGTTTTTGGTGTCTGTCCCCAATGGCTAAGATTGGTTCAGTGGGTTGTGTAGACTTCCTGGTGGAGGGGACTAGTGCCTGTGTTCTTGTGGATGAGGCTGGATCTTGTCTTTCTGGTGGGCAGGTCCACGTCTGGTGGTGTGTGTTGGGGTGTCTGTCGACTTATTATGATTTTGGGCAGCCTCTCTGTGAATGGGTGGGGTTGTGATCTTGTCTTGCTAGTTGTTTGGCATAGGATGTCCAGCACTGTAGCTTGCTCATCGTTGAGTGAAGCTGGGTGCTAGTGTTGAGTTGGAGATCTCTGGGAGATTTTCGCCATTTGATATTATGTGCAGCTGGGAGGTCTCTTGTGGACCAGTGTCCTGAAGTTGGCTCTTCCACCTCAGAGGCACAGCACTAACTCTTGGCTGCAGCACCAAGAGCCTTTCAGTCACATGGCTCAGAATAAAAGGGAGAAGAAGTAGAAAGAAAGAATTAGTAGAAGTAGAAAGAAAGAAAGAAAGAAAGAAGGGAGGGAGGGAGGAGGAAGGAAGGAAGGAAGGAGGGAAGGAAGGAAGAAAAGAAAGAAAGAAGGTAAAGTAAAATAAAATAAAGTAAGATAAAATATAATAAAGTTATTAGAATAAAAAAATAATTATTAAGAGGAAAGAAAACACAAAAAACATAAAAACGGATGGATAGAACCCTGGGACTAATGATGGAAGCAAAGCTATACAGACAAAATCTCACACAGAAGCGTACACATACACACTCACAAAAAGGGGAAAAGGGGAAAAAATCATAAATGTTTCTCTCAAAGTCCACCTGCTCAATTTGGGATGATTCATTGTCTAAAGGAGGGAAGGAAGGAAAGAAAGAATGAAGATAAAGTAAAATAAAATAAAGTTATTAAAATAAAATGTAATTATTAAGAAAAAAATTTTAAAAACCAACAAACAAAAAAACAACAAGAAACGGATGGATAGAACCCTCGGACAAATGGTGCAAGCAAAGCTATACAGACAAAATCTCACCCAGAAGCATACACATACACACTCACAAAACAAGGGAAAGGGGAAAAAAATCATAAATCTTGCTCTTAAAGTCCACCTCCTCAATTTGGGATGATTCGTTGTCTATTCGTGTATTCCACAGATGCAGGGTACATCAAGTTCATTGTGGAGATTTAATCCGCTGCTCCTGAGGCTGCTGGGAGAGATTTCCCTTTCTCTTCTTTGTTGGCACAGCTCCCAGGGGCTCAGCTTTGGATTTGGCCCCGCCTCTGCATGTAGGTCGCCGGAGGGCGTCTGTTCTTCGCTCAGACAGGAAGGGGTTAAAGGAGCCACTGATTCGGGAGCTCTGGCTCACTCAGGCCTGCGGGGAGGGAGGATCTCAGAGTGCAGGGCGAGCCTGTGGCGGCAGAGTACAGCGTGACGTTGCACCAGCCTGAGGCGCGATGTGCGTTCTTCTGGGGAAGTTGTCCGTGGATCCCGGGACCCTGGCAGTGGCGGGCTGCACAGGCTCCCCGGAAGTGGGGTGTGGATAGTGACCTGTGCTCACACACAGGCTTCTTGGTGGTGGCAGCAGCAGCCTTAGCGTCTCATGCCCATCTCTGGGGTCCACGCTATTAGCCACGGCCCACGCCCGTCTCTGGAGCTCCTTTAAGCAGCGTTCTTAATCCCCTCTCTTCGTGCACCAGGAAACAAAGAGGGAAGGAAAAGTCTCTTGCCTCTTCAGCAGGTCCAGACTTTTCCCCGGACTCCCTCCTGGCTAGCCGTGGTGCACTAACCCCCTGCAGGCTGTGTTCACGCCGCCAACCTCAGTCCTCTCCCTGCGCTCTGACCAAAGCCCGAGCCTCAGCTCCTACTTTCTGTATGAACAATAATGACCACTTTCTCATAGACATTCCCATTGACCAGTGTGTGCTCACATGTATACACACACACACACACACACACACACACACACATTCTTCCTATTCTCTCAATAGTTTGGTAACTTATTGTAACATGGTGCCAATTCTTCTCTTGTACAACCTGTTGCCTTACCTGGAGTTCATGGTACCTAGTTATTCGTCTGTTTACCTTTTTCTTGATCAATCATTAAGCATAAATATCTTTTAATTATGTTCAGAAATATTATATAATCTCTCAATTGCATTTTTTTTTGTTGAGGCCCTAGTTGCTCTCTAGGTCTGGTTGCTCTCTAGGTCTGCTACACAGCTGTAATCTTGGGAATATCCATTTTCAGGACAACTTTGTAATTCTCTTCTCTTCCATCTTGGGTTGGAGTTCCTGTTTTTTTGTTTGTTTGTTGTTTGGATCTCATTTTCTTTTCTTAAATTATGCTCTATTTTACTACAGCACCTATTCTAGCAGCTCCCTGAGAAAGAGTGTGTTGAAGGTAAATTTTTTTTAGTTCTTGGATATCTGTAAAGACATTTATTTTACCATCAAAACTGGTTAGTACTTTGGCAGGGTACAGTTCTAAGCTGGAAATAATTATTTTCCAGAATTTTGAAGGAATATCCCCATATTTTCCAGCTTTCAGTATTGATCTGAAGAAGTTTTTTTTTTATTCAATATGTTGGAAATTAAGTGATCAAGTTACCTTACTTCTCTGTGTCTTAGTTTCCTAATGTATTAAAAGTGGAGATAATAATAGTAACTACCAACAACACAAATAATGTGACTTTACATGCAGCATCTTATTGAATTCTAATTAAGATGCTTTATGTAAAGTGCTTAGAATGATGACCTGGTGCATAGTAAGCACTATGTAAGTTTTACCTATTTTATTTCTTGAATTGTTCTACCTTATGGTAAGCTGAATAATGTCCCTCAAAAGATGCCCATGTCCTAATCCTGGGAATCTGTGAATATGTTACCTGACATGCCAAAAGAGACTTTGCAGATGTGATAGTTAAGGATCTTGAGGTGGGGAGATTTTCCTTGATTATCTGTGTGGGCCCAGTGTAATCACACAGGTCCTTATGAGAGGGAAGCAGTAAGGTCAGAATCAGAGAAGGAGCTCTGATAATGGAAGCTGGAGAGAGAGAGAGAGAGAGCGCTTGAAGATATTATGCTGCTGCTTTGAAGATGGAGGGATGGGGCCATGAGACAAGGATTGAGGGCAGCCACTAGAAGCTGGAAAAAGCAAAGAATAGATTCTTGCTTAGAGCCTCCAGTAGGAAGGTAGACCTGCCAACCAATTTTAGACTTCTGACCTCTAGAATTGTAAGAAAGGAAATTTGTGTTACTTTAAGCCACTAGGTCTGTAGTAATTTGTTAGAGCAGCAATAGGAAACTAATTCATTTCTGAATTACATATCTCATCAGAATTCCTTTGAAAACTGGGTAAACAGACCACCTATTCTTTCCTTTTTTAAAAAAAGTTTATTTTATTGTGGAGTATAGTTGATTTACAATGTTGTGTTAGTTTCAGGTGTACAGCAAAGTGATTCAGTTATACATATACATATACATATATCCATTCTTTTTCAGATTCTTTTCCCATATAGGTCATTACAGAATATTGAGACTTCCCTGTGCTATTCAGTAGGCCCTTGTTGATTATCTGTTTTATATATGGTAGTGCGTGAATGTTAATCCCAGGTTCCTGATTTATGTCTTTCATTATTTTTATTACTGTTTATTGGAATCTTTTATTTGAGGAGAGGGGAGAGGAAACAGATTATTCTTCATTTGTTCATGTATTCTTTCAATAAGTATTTATTGGGAATTTTTTTTATGTCAGGAGCTATTCTACTTTCTGGGGACAAACCAGGATAAAAAATCAGGCAAACGGTTTGCCTTCATGAAGATTATAGTGTGAAGATAGAAAATAAACAAATAGAGTTGGCCAGATGTGAAGTCCATTCTATTGAAGTTACATTTGAGCAGAGACCTGAAAGAAGGTAGGGAGCCATGAACTGGCAGAGAGTGTTGCAGGAAGAGGTGGGGCATACCTGATGTATTTGAGAATAATAAGGAGTGAAATGATGAAAAAGGAGAGTAGTAGAAGATAAAGTTTAAAAAGTTATTGAGGGTTTTTCAGGCCGTTATGAAGGCTTTGGCTTTTACTCTGAGTGAACTGGCAGGCTTTTGGATAATTTTGAATTGATGAGTAACATAGTATTATATATGTTTTAAAAGTTTCACTCTGGTTGCAGAGTGAAGAATAGGCAGTAGGGGATTCAAAAGTGGAAGCAGGAATCTGTGAGGCTGTTACAATAGGCCAGGCTAAAGATGATGGTGGCCAGAACTAGACTGGTAGCAGTGGAAACAGATGTGGTGAGATGTGGTGAGATTATGAATGTTCTTTGAAAGTAGACTCAACAGGATTTACTGATGGATTGAAAGTAGGAGGTGAGAAAAAGAATGAAGTTAAGATAACTCTCAAGTTCTTTGTGGCATCCATAATGGGAAAGTTGTAGTTGCCATTTGTTGAGATTATGAAGACTGTAGGAAGAACAGGTTTAGAAGTGAAAATCTGGATTTTGGTTTTGGATATATTAAGTTTGAGGTGCACTTTAGGGAAGATATCTGGTCTAGAAATGTAAATTCTGGAATTATAAGCATATAAAACTATTTAAAATGTAGAGACTAGTGGAGATCTGTTAAGGAATGAGCACAGAGAGAAGAGAAAAGATTTAAGCACCAAGCCCTAGGACTTTCCAACATTGGAGACAGAGAGGCTAAGAGTGGCTAGCAAAGGAGATTAATAATGAGCATCCAGAGCATAGGAGAAAAATAAAGAGGGGAGGGTATGGTATACTAGAATCAAATATAACAAATGTTTCAAGAAGGAGTGAGTGGTCACATATCAAATATAGCTTAAAAGTCATATTAATTGTTTATAGGATTTGGATTTGGCAAAGAATTTGGCAAAGGTGGTATAAAGGGGTATGCTCTATAAAAGCATCAGTGGAGTGGTGGTAAATTGTAGTGGATTCAAGAGAGAACAGAGGGTGAAAAATCTGGGGTAGTAAGTTCAGACAACTCTTTTGAGGAGTTTTATACTCTAAAGGGGAACAAAGAAATGGGGTTGTAGCTGAGAAGAGATGTGGGGTTAAGAGAAAGGTTTTTACAGATGATATATATTACAGAGTAGTCATGAGGATGATCCAGCAAAGAGGGAGGAGTGATGATGTGCAAGAGAGGGGGTAGAATTTTTTCAGTGCTATCCTTGAAGGGACATAGATGGCAACCAGGGCACAAGTGGAGGGGTAGGAGCAGGGATAGTTTATCCACAGTAGTGGGAAAAAGGCATAATATATAGGCATAATGTTGGTGGGTGAGTAGATGTGGTAAGCTTGTTAGACGTTTTCTTCTGATAGCCTGTCTTTTCTCAGTGACATAGGAAGAAAGGTCATCATTTGAGAGGGAGGTTGGGAAGGGGGTGTTGGTGGTTTCAGTAAAGATGAAGTGAGAAATAGTCTTCTAGGAGAGTGGGAAAATGTATGGAAAAGAAATGTGGTAGGATTGTTGAGTATCACCAAGGACCTACTTGACTTTAGACAGACCAACTTGATTATGAATGTTTTTGTCCAACCACAATCATAGTATTTGTAAAAGTATACAGCAGTCTGAATCTTGCACACAAAATGTTGAGCAAAAGGACCTCAGCTTTGGAGACAGACAGGCCTAGGTATGAACCACATACCCAAAAATACTTTTTTGATCTTGAGCAAATTATTTAACCTCTCTATGCTTCAGTTTAGTCATTTGTAAAATGTGGATAAATAATAATCACAGAATATGTTTTCATAAGGATTATGAGATAATACATGTGAAGTAGTTAAAGCAATGCCTGACACATAAAAAGCCCCACAATAATAGTTTCACTATTATTTCTGTTTTCATTACTATTGTGACTAAGAAAATTGTGGTTGGGGGAAGTTATTGATTTTTTTTCGATTTGACACCAGAAGTAAAGACAACAAAGGGAAAAATAAACAAGTGTGACTGCATCAAATTAAAAAGCTCCTGTCCTGCAAAGGAAACCATCAACAAAACAAAAAATCAACATATGGAATGGGAGAATATGTTTGCAAACCACACATCTTATATGGAGTTAACATCCAAAATATGTATTAAACTTGTACAACCCAATAGCAAGAAACCAAATAATCCAATTTAAAAATGGGCAAAGGACCCGATAAATATTTTTCCACACAAGACATACAAATGGCCAATAGGTACACGAAAAGCTATTTTTGCCCTTTTTCAATTCTGAATGAATTTTAGAATCAATCTATATAATTACATCAAAATAAAACAAAATACCAAAAATAAAGTTTGGATTTTGATTAGTATTGCATTGAATCTATCAGTTTTGAGAAAATGGACATCATTACAATATTGAATCCTTTAATTCATGAATACGGTATATACTTGAATTTACTTAAGTCTTATTTAATGTCTCTGAGTCTTTTACATTTTTTGTAATGGTCTACAACATCTTCTGTTGGGTTTATTTATAGATACTTGATTTGAGACAATGTATGGAATATAATGTACATATAGATATGTAACTATCTAAGGTGACCAACTTGCCCCAGTTTTCCTAGGACTCTCACCATTTTCCTGGGACTGTTCCACTTTTAGCATTGAAAGTACTACATTCCACAAACTCCCTTAGTCCAAGGAAATTGCAGGTAAGCTTCAACCACATAAAGAAACATTACAAGTACTCCAAAATCCCACCATATGCTCCCAACCACCAGCTAATCACTTTACATGAGTAGCCACTGTTCTGATTTTTTAATAGCATTACCTGTTTTTAAAGTTTATTTAAATGGAATCTTATAGTATGTTCTTTATTGTATCTGTGTTCTTACACTCAACATTATGTTTGTGATATTCATTCATGTTTTTAGGGTTGTAGATCAATGGTTCTTGAACTTTAGCATGCATCAGAATTACCAGGGGGCTTAGTTAAAACATGCATTGCTGGGTCACAGCCCCAGAGTTTGATTCAATATATCTGGGGTGGTTCGCAGGAGTTTGCATTTCTAACAAGTTGTTGCTGCTGCTGCTGCTGGTCCAGAGATCACCGCTGTAAATTATTCACTCTCATTGATTTATAGCAGGGGTCAGCAAACTTTTTCTTAAAGGGCCAGGTAGCAAATAGCTTAATACTTGTGGGCCAAGAGGCAAAATTGATAATATTATGTAGGTAATTATATAAGTATTTAAAATGTAATCATTTTAAAATGTAACATTCTTAGCTCAGAGGCTATAACAACAGTGGGATGGCCGAATTTGTCCTGTGGGCCACAATTTGTTGACTGCTGATCTATAGTATATCATTATGTCACTAAATTACAATTTGTTTATCCTTGAAACTGTTGATAGGGATTTGGGTAGCATCCAAATTGTTTGGCTCTTACATATAATACTTCTGTGAGAATTCTTGAATATGTCTTTTGGTGAAGATATATATGCATTTCTGTTGAGTATATACTCTAGAATAGAATTGCTGTGTAATACGGGTATGGATATCTTAAACTTAGAAGAAATTGCCAAAGAGTTTTCCAAACTGTTTGTATTAATTTATGCTCCCACCAGCAGTATGTGAGAATTATTGTTGCTCCACATCAGTGGTGTTCTGGAGGCAGGCCATACTGTCTTTCAAGAGCCAATTGTGAGTGTCTCTTCCCAACTGTGTTCAGTGACCTCAGGATGGTTGATTGAAATTGGCTGTGGTTGTAGTATATACACTGTTGAGAGTAGAAACTACAAAAATCATGGCTTCTATTTATTTTTTTAGAAACCCAGTTGTTAAACATTTACCAGCATACCATTGTAACACATTTTTGCCAATATTGGGTATTTTATAGTTTTCATTTACATTTTAACCATTCAAGTGGGGATGTAGTGGTATCTCTTTATGCTTTTAATTTGCTTATTTGCTTCTCTCTGATGAGAATGAATTTGAACACCTTTTCAAATATATTGGATATTTGAATATCCTTTTTTGGTGGAGTTCTGTTCAAGTCACTTGCCTATTTTTTCTAGATGGGTTGTCTTTTTCTTATTGTTTTGTAGGAGTCCGTTGTATTTTCTTGATATAAGTTGCTTGCCAGATATGTGTATTTCAAATGTCATCTCCCATCCTGTGGATTGCTTTTTCATTCATGTGTTTTGATGAACAGATCTTAATTTTAGTGTGGCCAAAGTTATCAATTTTTTTCTTTCATCATTAGTGCTTTTTCTGTCCTGTTTAAAACATATTTTCCTATACCAAAGTCACAAGCAGATTTTTCCTTAGTGGTATTTTTCTATAAAAGATTGTTTATATATATATATATATATATATATATATATATATATATATATATATATATATTGGGCTTCCCTGGTGCCGCAGTGTTTGAGAGTGCGCCTACCGATGCAGGGGACACGGGTTCGTGCCCCGGTCCGGGAAGATCCCACATGCCGCGGAGCGGCTGGGCCCGTGAGCCATGGCTGCTGAGCCTGCGCGTCCGGAGCCTGTGCTCTGCAATGGGAGAGGCCACAACAGTGAGAGGCCCATGTACTGCAAAAAAAAAAAAAAAGATTGTTTTATATATATATATATATATATATATATATATATATATATATATATATACATACACACACAATGGAATACTACTCATTCATACAAAAAGAATGAAATCCTGTCAGTTGCAACAACATGGATGGACCTTGGAGGTATTATGCTAAGTGAAATAAGTGAGATGGAGAAAGACAAGCACTGTATTATTTCACTCATATGTGGAATACAAAAAACAAGACAAATGAACAAACAAAATAAAACAAAACAAACATATGGAGTTAACATCATAGATATAGAGAACAGATCAGCGGTTACCAGAGTGGAAGGGGGTTGGGGGGGTGGGTGAAACGGGTGAAGGGGGTCAACTATACTGGGGATGGATGGCAACTAGCTTTATTATGGTAATCACTCTGTAGTGTATACAGATATCAAACTATATTGCTGTACACCTGAAACATATAAAATATTGTTTTATTTTTAGCATAAAACTGCAATTCATTTGCAATTCATATGGTATGTTTGGGATATAATTGCAGTTGAAAGACTATACTTTCACCTCTGCACTGCAATATCACCTTAATAAAAATATCATGTGATACTATATGCCTGAACACTTTACTTTTTTACATTATACCCATGGTCATTCCAAATAGTATATCCTTGCACCAATATCACAGTGTCTTACTAACCATAGCATGATACATAGTAGTGTAAGTCCTCCAGATTTGTTCTTTTTCTTCATGATTGCTTTTGGCTATTTTAGCCCTTTGCATTAATATATGAATTTAGAATCAACTTGTCAATTTCTGCAAAAATCTCTGCTGGTATCTTAATTGGGTCATGAGGTAGATGAAAGATGCTCACAAATTGTTTGACACCTCTCATAGAGGACTACAATGTCATCATCTTTGATTAATCCTCTTTATAATTTTGAAATATCTCTCTTTACCTCTAGTACTGCTGCTTACTTTTTCTGATATTAATATAATAATACAAGGTGTTTTTGTCAATTATTTCATGGTATATCATTTTTGTCCTTTTATATTCAATTATTTTGCATCTTAACATTTAAAGTTCACCTCTTGTAACTTGCATATATTTGGGCTTTCTAAAATCCAATCTGACAATCTTAGTGTTTTACTTGGGAATATTTGGTTTATTTATAGTTAATTGCTCACATAATCTGATTTAGAGTATATTTACCACCTATTGATACATTTTCTATTTGAGTCTTTTTTTACATTCCTTTTTTTCTTCATTCTTGCCTCCTTTTAGATTAATCAACATTTTAATTTTGTATATTTCCCTCTAATAACTTCAGTTATACTGTCTTCTCAGTTATATCTTCTTCTTTTAGTAATTACCTTAGAAAGTATAGCAGCAATCTCTGACTTATCACCGTTTAATAGAAATTATTTGTACCACTTCTCTGATGCTGCTAGAACCTTTAAACTCCATTCATCCGTTTCTCAGCTTTTGCATTATTTCTGTCAAGCACTTTAGCTTTACATATAAACTATAAAATATTACAATTATTGTAAGTATACACTTATATTTACCATGTTTCTGTCTGGGATCATTTTCCTTTTTCCTGAATAATTGTCTTTGCTTTTTTTCTTTTAGTGTTGGTCTGCTGGTGAGGAATTCTTTCAGTCTTTGTTTATCTGAAACACTCTTTATGTCACCCACATTGTTGAAGAATATTTTCTTTGGATATATAATTCTATGTTGGTAGTTCTGTGTGTTTATTTTTACTTTAGCACTTTAAAAATGTCACAACATTGGCTTCTGACTTGTGTTGTTTCTTTTGAGAAGTCTGCCTTCATTTCAATATTGTTCCCTTGAATGTAGTGTCTTTTATTCTGGCTGCTTAAAGATTTTCTCTGCATCTTTGGTTTTTAACACCTTGACTATGATGTGCCTAGGTGTGGATTTCTTGTTGTTTATTCTGCTTATCCTGTTCACTAAGGTTCTTGATTCTGTGGGTTTATGTCTTTCCTTAGTTTTGTAAACTTTTTGGATGTTGTCTGAACGTTGCTTCTACCCCATTCTTTCTCTTCTCCCATTACATGTATGTTATATCTTGACTGTGTCCTACATCTCTTATTCTCTGTATTGTTTTTTTTTCCAATTCATTTTTGTGCTTCAGTTTTAGTATTTTTGTTAATTTAGTTTCAAGTTATATAATCCTGTTCTTTTGAATCCATCATCCTGTTAAACCCATGCATTGAATTCTTAGTTTTTCCCTTCTAGGATATCCAACTGATTCTTATTTTAATTAGTTAAAATTCTCTATAGAATTTCTTGACTTTTTTCATGTCTTTTCCTCTATTTCTTTTAAAATGTTAATCACAGCTCATTTTAAACTAATTTCCTGATGATTTCAATATCCAGATCATCTGTCTCTCTGCATCTCTTTTTTAATATTTTCTCTTGAGGTAATATGCCATATCACCTTAACTCTTTGCATATCTAGTGTTTTTTATTTTATTATTTATAATACACTCTTTTATTTTAGAACAGTTCTAGGTTCACAGTAATATTGAGTAGAGGAGGTAAGGAGATTTCCCATATGCACTCTACACCCACTCTTGCATAGCCTCTCCTATTATCAACATCCCCCACCAGAGTGGTGTATTTATTACAATTGATGAGCCTATATGAACATATCATCATCATCCAAAGTCCATAGTTTACATTAGGGTTCATTCTTGGTGTAGTATATTCTGTGGACAAATCTATAATACGGTAAGTCCCCTACATATGAGCAAGTTCAATTCCGAGAGCATGTTCATAAGTCCAATTTGTTCATAAGTCGTAGATACCCAACTAAAACAGTTGGCTATATTGTACAGTAATGTAATAGGTTTATAATACTTTTCATACAAAAAATATATAAAAAACTAACAAACACAAAAAATAAAGAAAACATTTAAAATCTTACAGAACAGTACATTGAAAAGTACAGTAGTACTGTACAACAGCTGGCATCCAGGGGCTGGCATCGAGTGAACCGTCAAGAAGAGGCCACATGGGTGGCCTCTCACCAGGACGATGGGCGCTGGCAATGCCTGCACCCCCAAGACAACTGATCCCCCTGTGGCTCACAAGCCCAGGGCCCGGCCCTGCCCGATGGCGGCCACAGGACAGTCCCACAGCAGGGCGCGCGCCACCGAGCCAGGGACGTGGAGTCCCGAGGAACAACGGGGTGGCCCAGCAGAACACAAGCCCTGGGGGCCTCCCGCAGACCTCCTGCAGCCCCGGTCAAGGTCTTCCTTCCCAAGGTCCCAGGTGGGATCCCAGGTCCTGGGGTGGGTGCTGGCTGTGACCTCGTCCATCCCGTCCTTCCTGCCAGCTCCTGGGACTGGGCTCGGGGTCTCCACGCCACGCAGGACTTGGGGGAACTGCTCAGAGGAGAACACATGCACATTTCCACAACAACAGGCAGCGCTGGGCCTGAATCTATGCCCAGAAAGCACACGTCGAGCTCACGACACTGGCCCACAGAGACCAGAGCCTTGGCTGGCACGTGGCGCACCTCAGGGCTCTGCGGGGGGTCGATGGCTAGGGTGTGTGTGTTGGGGGGAGGGGAGCGGGGGCTGGGGGTTTCCCGGACACCTGGGTCCCTCTGGGGCCTACAGGGACACATTTGGGCTTGCCAGTACAGGGAGCCACCTGCCCCAGGGGATGATGAATAGGGGTCCCCTCTCAGGAGGGAGGCCCAGGCACCTTGAGTGGCCCCTAATATGGGGCCAGTAGGCTGCCAGGCCTGGCCTCCCCCTGCCTCCAAGCCTGGGGTCCCCGGGACCTGCTGAGCCTACTGGCCCGAGGTGGACCCCGGGGGGCTCATCTCTGCAGCCCCGTTCTCAATTCCCGGCTCTTCTGGGATGGGCTTGAGCCCCTCCTCGGGGCTCTCCTCGGCCTCCTGGCCTCCTGCCTGGGCGAGGCCCTCTGGCTCCCAGGCAGGACCTCCTGGGGCCACCGGGGAAGCACTGCCCATTTGGCCAGGCATGGGGACTCCGGGGGCATCTGAGGGAACTGTCTGACCTAGGCCCGCAAGGGCGGGACCACTTCCGTCTTCCTGAGTAGCCGCGGATGCCTTGCTGGTCTCCCCAGGGCCAGGGGCTGCCCTGGCGGCACCATGGTCTTCAGGGCCCGCCTCACCAGCCTTGGCAGTGCCGGCAACTGCCCCACTGGCCTCCTCATGTGCCGGGTGGTCCTCGGCGCTGCCTTCCTTGGAACGGGCGGCCTGGGCGGCTGCTGCCAGGCCTCCAACGTCCACACGGGCCTCTTCCTGCCCTGGGAAGTGCTCCCTGCTAGCCGGGTCGGCCTCCCGGGCCTCGGTCTTCTGGATGAGCCGCAGCATCCCCGCAAAGCCGGGAGGCCTCCTCATCAGCCGCATCGTCCTCAGCGTGTCCCGGAGCGTGTCGTTCAGCCGGGCCCGCATCAGCACCTGCCGGGCGCGCGCCTGGTCCGCCATGGCCGGGTGGATGGCCCCCTTCTCCAGGGCCGACTGCAGCAGGCCTTCCAGGCGCATCACGTACGCAGAGAGAGTCTCCTGGGGCCGCTGGGCACAGGTCACGAACTTCAGCCGAGCACTCCCCCGGGGGTCCTTGTTCCCAAACACCTGCACCAGCGCGGCCAGGCAGTCCTGGGCAGCCAGCTCGGGATCTTCCGCCAGGAGGCCGCGCAGGAGGTCCAGCGCGGGGCCGCGCAAGCTCTCCACCAGCCTCCTCCTCCTCTCCCTCTCAGACACGTGGCGCCACAGGTGCAGCATGTCGTTGGCCTGCTCCAGCCAGCTCTCAGAGGACTCTTCCCCGTGGCCCGGCTCTTCCATCCCAGAGAAGGTTCCCAGCTCCTGGTAGCCCATGCTGTCTAGCAGGGGCTGCAAGGCCTGCCTCCACTGCTGGGTCCCGGGCCCTGCCTCACCCATGGCGCCTGCCGCTGTCACAACTGCTTCCTCAGGCGCAGTCATTGCCTCGCCCGTGGGTCCTGCCATACTCAGAAGTCCTGCCACGCCTGCAACATTTCTGTAACCTGCAGCTCCTTCCTCATCTGACTCAGCTCCTGCTTCACCTTCAGCTCCTGCTTCACCTTCATCTCCTGCTTCCCCTTCAGCTCCTGCTTCACCTGCAGCTCCTTCCTCATCTGACACTCCTGCTTCACCTTCAGCTCCTGCTCGACCCTCAGATCTTTCCCCACCTGTAGCTCCTGCCTCACCTGCAGCTCCCTCCTCACCTGCACCTCCCTCCTCACCTGCATCTCCTGCCTCACCTGCAGCTCCCTCGTCACCTGCAGCTCCTTCCTCACCTGCATCTCCTGCCTCACCTGCAGCTCCCTCCTCACCTGCAGCTCACTCCTCACCTTCAGCTCCCTCCACACCTAAGGCTTCCTCCTCACCTGTGTCTCCCTCCATACCTGCGACTCCCGCCTCCCCTGCAGCTTCCTCCTCCCCTGCAGTTCCTGAGTGACCTACAGTTCCTGCCTCACCTGCCCTGCCAACCACTGCTTGTCTCTGGGGCTGCGCAGGGAAATTGGGTCTATCCTGTGAATCAGCATCAGGGGCCTGGGGCAGGCAGACCACAGTCCAGGGCCCTCCCTTGCCTGGTATTTGGTGGGGGAGCAAGCTTCGATTTAAACACTCAGCAAACTCGACCAGGGCAACACTCGACCCCAGCTCCTTTCTGTAGACCTTGCCCAGCACTCAGTACCTGCCCAGGGAACGCAGGGCAGCCTGCACAGCCTCCTGGAACTCCTGGTCTTTGCAGTCATCTGGGATTCCCAGGATGAGCAGAGATCACTGAGCGTTCACGCCCATCGACCTGCACCAGTCCTGTAATACCGCCAGAGCCATCGCCATCTTCGAGGACCTGAGGGTGGGGGGAAGCGATCAAACAGGTGTGCACAGGCTGCTGAAGTGTGGGAATCGGCCTGTGGGTGCAAAGAGGAGAGGATCATGTTTGTGCCACACAGCCCACCCTAGTGCCCCTCACAGCAGCAGCCTGGAGCACCTCCCTGCCCTGTTTGGTTTGTCTGACTTTAGGAAACTTTTTTAATAAATTACATTTATTTACAGGATAGAAGGCTAGGGACTTCCCTGGCGGCGCAGTGGTTAAGAATCCACCTGCCAGTGCAGGGGACACAGGTTCGATCCCTGGTCCGGGAAGATCCCACAAGCCGCGGAGCAACTAACCCCACGCGCCGCCACCACTGACCCAGCGCTCTAGAGCCCACGAGCCACAACTACTGAGTCCACGTGACACGACTACTGAAGCCCACATGCCTGGAGCCCGTGCTCTGCAACAAGAGAAGCCACCGTGATGAGAGGCCTGTGCACCGCAACGAAGAGTAGCCCCCGCTCGCTGCACCTAGAGAAAGCCCGCGCGCAGCAACAAAGACCCAACGCAGCCAAAAGAAAGAATAAAATTTAAAAATAATAATAAAAGAGCACTTGTTGCGGACGACTCAAGAAACAATAATAAAATAAAATAAAATAATTAAAAAAAAAAGACAGATAGAAGGCTCGTCACCTTTTCTACATTTCTGGTCTCAGTTTTAGGAAACTGCCTTTTTCCCAAGGAATTTTTCAAGTCTTCCAATTTGTTAGCATAAACATTTCCATAATATCCCTATATCCTCTTTTTTAATGTACATCTCATCCGCTCTGGGTCCTGGAAGCCCAGCGCCCCACCATGTGTAGAGGTCAGACTGCCTCTCTCACCTCCCCACACCGGGGAGTCCTCCCCCGAGCACACTCAGCGCCAGGGGCTCTCGCCTCTCGCACCCCAGACGCAGAGCCCACCCCTCGTAATATCGACCACCCAGGAGCCGGAGCCCCCTACCTGCCATGTGCTCCCCCCCACCCCACGCCCCACCCTGGTGGGAGCTCCCCTATCGACTACTGTACCCACGCCTGGAGTCCTCCCCACCGACCCACGCCTCAGCCAGGAGTAGCTCCCCCTTCCTCCCGCCACACGCAGCAGCCATTAGCCCTCCCCTCTTATCTCGGCTCCGGGGGTGGGGCCCATACTCCCCACCCCCGCAGCCAGTCATCCTCTCCTCTGGCCCCAAAGCCGGCCCCACCCGACCGGCAGCAAGCCCTCCGCTCTGGTCCCCCCCCACGCTTAGCCATTAGCCCCACCCTCTGCACCCCGACTCCAGAACGCCCCCTACCAGCCACCCCGGAAGCCAGCGGTCCTCCCCTCTGACCCGCTCACTGGGGGACCCTTCCCTCAGCCCCCCTTCAACCCGCTACCCTCTGCCGCCGCTCCCCCACTCCCAACCGAGCAGCCCGTAGCCCTCCCCCGACCTCCACTCCTTCCCAGGGCCCCCGGTACCTGCGGAGTCTAGCCCCCGGCAAAGCCCCCGCCTGTCTCCTGACTTGCTCTGACTCTGTGGATGGCTCCGGAGTCCCGCTCACGAGGGGCTGAAGAGCTCGTCTCAGCAGAGCAGCCAGGAACTGTGCAGCCGACTGTCCCAGGCAGTCTGTGCGAACGCCACGTGCGTTTCCGGCTGCTCCCGGAAGCCCCAGGAAGATGAGGGAGAACGTTCTAGACGTCTCTTTACAGGGAAAGTGGTTGGATCAGAAGAGCACGTGAGGAGGGGCTTTGCTACGGAAGCACCAATAGCCACGCGCACTGAGGGCCTGAGGTCCCAAGGCTTGGCGCCTCCGGAAGCAAAAGACACGCCCATTGGCCTTCCACCAATAGGAAGGCCTCCCTGCAAGGCTGCGGAGTTGGGGGAGCAAACTTGGCGATGCAGAGCCCATTGTGGCAGGTACGTCCACTTGTCTTCACAGGTGGTTTTCTACTGTGATTGATAATGTCATAAACCTATTCTTATTTCTTTGGTTTGTTTTAATTTTTGAATTTTATTTTATGTATTTTTTTAGACAGCAGGTTCTTATGAGTTACCCATTTTATACATATTAGTGTACATTTGTCAATCCCGATCTCCCAATTCATCACACCACCCCACCCCTTGCCCCCACCACTTTCCCACCTTGGTGTCCATACGTTTGTGCTCTACATCTCTGTCTCTATTTCTGCCCTGCAAACCGGTTCATCTGTACCATTTTTCTAGGTTCCACATATTTGCATTAATATGCGATATTTGTTTCTCTCTTTCTGACTTCCTTGACTCTGTATAATCGTCTCTAGATCTACCCACGTCTCTACAAATGACTGAAGTTCGTTTCTTTGTATGGCTGAGTAATAAAGTTATAGTAATAAAGTAATTCTTTATATGGGCTGATTTCTTGTCTAGTTGTATCAACTAGGCATCTTCTCACATGGCAGAAGACGATGAGGCAGCTGTCTGGGGTCTGTTTTATAAGGGTGCTAATCTCATTCATGAGGGCTCCACCCTCATGGGCTAATCACTTCCCAAGGCCCCACCTCCAAATCCCATCCCTTTGGGGGTTAGAATTTAACAGGTGAATGAGGGAAAGAGCTTTATAAATATTCAGTCCATAGCACTATCTGTCCATCTATTTTTGCTTCTATGTTCCCTATTTCCTGCCTGGGATAATCAATCCTTTACATTATATTTTAACTTATATACTGCCTTTTTAGGCAATTATCACTGTTTGCTGTTCTAGACATTATAATATATAGTAAGTCCCATACATATGAACGAGTTCCATTGTGACAGCCTGTTCATAAGTCCAATTTGTTTGTAAGTCCAGCAAGGTTAGCCTAGGCACCCAACTAACACAACTGGCTATATAGTACTGCATTGTAATGGTTTACAATACTTTTCACACAGATGATATATAAAAAACAAACACAAAAAATAGAGAAAACATTTTTAATCTTACAGTACAGTACCTTGAAAAGTACAGTGGTGCAGTACAACAGCTGGCATCCAGGGGCTGGCCTTGAGGGAAGAGGCAGGAAGAGTTACTGACTGGAGGAGAGAGAGGAGGTGGGAGATGGTAGAGCTGAAGGATCGCCAGCACTAGGAGTTGGAGGGCAAGCTGCAATGTCACTCACACCTGACGTTGTTGGAACACACGTGCACATCTTTCAAAGTTCACAACTTGAAGGTTCGTATGTAGGGGACTTACTCTAACATGTATCCACCATTATAGTATTATACAGAATAGTTTCACTGCCCTAAACATTCTTTGTTCTCTGCCTATTCATCCCTCCCTCCCCACACCCCCTGGCAACTACTGATCTTTTTACTGTCTTATAGTTTTGCCTTTTCCACATTTTCATATATTTAGAATAATACTGTGTGTAGCCTTTTCAGATTACCTTCTTTCACTTAATAATATACATTGCAGTTTCCTCCATGTCTTTTCCTGGCTCAATAGCTCTTTTGTCTTTAATGCTGAAGAATATTCCATCATCTGAATCTACCACAGTTTTATCTATCTATTCACCGACTGAAGGACATGTTGGTTGCTTCCAGGTTTTGTAAATTATGAATAAAGTGGTTATAAACATCTGTGTGTAAGTTTTGGTGTGCACACAAGTTTTCAGCTCCTTCAGGTAAATAACAAGAAGCATATATGATAAGAGTATGTATAGTTTTGTAAGAAACCTCTAACTTGTCTTCCAAAGTGGTCATACCTTTTTGCATTCCCAACAGAAATGAATGAGAATTCCTGTGCTCTACATCCTCACCAGCATTTGGCATTGTCAGTTTTCTGGATTTTGGCCATTCTGATAGGTATGTAGTCATTCTAGTAATTTTTTATTGCATGCCATGCATAACATACAAAAGAGCCATAGTATTTCTAGATGAGATATTCCAGAGAGACTTCAAACTTTCTCTGTTTAGGCAGATAAGGTAAGGGGATGCTTTTCTCAATCCAATTCAATATTGAGCTGAGTCAGGGCTTGATTGCAGTTTAAGTAAAACAGGCTACTGTGGTTTGCTCTTCTTCTCTAGGATGTAAAACATTGATGGGCTTCTGTCTTTTAATCCCTGAAAGACTATGGAAAATCGAGATCTGCCATTTACAGTTTGCAGTCTCCTGTAGCTTCAAATTCTAGCACATCTCTGTTTCCTAAGAACTGGGTGGTTGCTGGAGATTTCACTTTACCGTTTAGAAGCATTTGACCTAGCTCCCTGTATTCTTGTGCAGTACCAGAAGTCAGCAAATGTCTGGTAGGGGAAATCTGCTGAGCATTTGTCTCATCAACTTTTCAGTTTGTCAACCAGCCCTGTCAAACTGTTAAAACTTTGTTGGTTTTTCTTTCTCTCACTAGAGGCATTTTGCCTGGGTAAGCCTGGTCGGCAGTCTCTTATTAGAGTTGGTACATTTTTCAGAGGAAAAAAACAATTGGAGATTGTCAGTTCACATTGAAAAAGTATTCCTCTCCTTGAATTGTTAATTTATTTAATCCTTGTTGTTTCCACCACTATTTGGTATGTTTAAAATTATTTTTGTATTCTAAGTGAAATAATTCAGACACAGAAAGACAAATACCATATGATTTCACTCATATGTGGAATCTAAAACAAACAAGCAAATGATCAAACAAAACAAAAAATAACTCATAGATACAGAGAGTAGATTGGTGATTATCAAAAGGAGGGGGGCTAGGGAATGTGCAAAATGTGTGAAGGCAGTCAATTGTAAGTAGACTTCTGGGGGTGACCACTTTGTAGTGTTTACAGATATCAAATTAAATGTTATACATATGAAACTTATACAGTGTAATATACCAATTTTACTTCAATAAAAAGTTTTTGTAAATTTTCCAGTTTTTTCTAGTTGTAGAGGATTGTTACCTCTCATGACCTTTTATTCAGAAGCAACCCAAATAGATATTCTTGATGCTATTGTGACTGGGATCTTTTAATGATTTAAACATTTCTTGCTCATTTATAGAAAATTGATTTTTGTATATCACTTTTGTATCCAGCAATTTTAAAAACGTCCCTACTTGAATGTAATCATTTATCCATATATTCTTTTAGATTTTTCTATGTAATCAATAATATAATCTGTGAATAATGACAATTTTAAACTTCTTTTCCTATGTTTATGCTTTTATTTTTTGTTGTATTCTTAACACACTGAACTCACTAGTACTTCCACTACAATGCTGAATAGTAGTGATAATGGTAGCCATCATATCATATTCCCAATGTCAAAGAGAAGTATTTTAATATGTTATAGATAAGTGTGATGTGGTCAGTAAGTATATTTCTAGATACATTGTATCATATTTAGGAAGTTTTCTTGTATTCCTTGTTTACTATTTTTTTGGGGAAAGAATGTATATCAGATTTTATCAACTGCCTTTTCTCCTATGCCTCTTTGCATAATCAAAATATTGCTCTCAGGCTTCCCTGGTGGCGCAGTGGTTGAGAGTCTGCCTGCTGATGCAGGGGACATGGGTTCGTGCCCCGGTCCGGGAAGATCCCACATGCTGCGGAGCAGCTGGGCCCGTGAGCCATGGCTGCTGAGCCTGCACGTCCGGAGCCTGTGCTCCACAACAGGAGAGGCCACAACAGTGAAAGGCCAGTGTACCGCAAAAAAAAAAAAAATTGTTCTCCTCTAAAATGTTAATAGCATTTTAAAAAATTTAACCAGAATTGCATTTCTGGGATAAACCCAACTAGGCCATGATGTATTACATTATTTATATATTGTTGGATATGATTTATGTACATTTTTTTGTTTTTTGTTTTTGTTTTTGTTTTTTGCGGTACGTGGGCCTCTCACTGTTGTGGCCTTTCCCGTTGCGGAGCACAGGCTCTGGACGTGCAGGTTCAGCGGCCGTGGCTCATGGGCCCAGCCACTCCGTGGCATGTGGGATCTTCCCAGACCAGGACACGAACCCGTGTCCCCTGCATCAGCAGGCGGACTCTCAACCACTGTGCCACCAGGGAAGCCCTGATTTATGTACATTTTTAAGGATGTTTTTATTCATGACCATGAATCAGAATGGCCTGTAATTTTGTTTCCTCATTCAGTCCTTGCCAGGTTTTGATTTCAAGGTTGTTAGCCTCATAAAATGATTTTGGGAGTGTTGCACCTTTCTATTTTATGGAAGAGTTTTTACTAGATTGTAATTACTTCTTTCTTAAATGATTGGTAGAAATTGCAGCAAAGCCATTTTGGCCTAGATTTTCTCTGAGGGAAAATTTTAGTTTTGGATTTTCTTAATAGAGCAATATTTAGGTGATCCTTTTGTTTTTGTCTTCTACAGTGCTTTCTTGTGATATAATATGCGTACAGTGAAAACCACATGCCTTTAATAAACAAAACGATGAATTTTGACAAAAGGATACATTCATGTAACCATCACCCAGATTGAGATAAAGAACATTCCATGATCCCTGAATATTCCCTTGTGCCCCTTCCAGTCACTGTCCCTCCTATGTCATTATTCTAACTTCTCTTATTATAAATAGTTTTGCCTGTTCCTGCACTTCATATAAATGGAATAGTAGATTGTGTACTCCTCTTTGATCTCACTTCTTTTGTTCAGCATCACATTTTTTGAGATCTATGCAGGTTGCTGTATTTATTAGTAGTTTGTTCTTTTTAATACTAACTAGAACACCATTGTATGACTGTACCATAGTTTGTTTATCGAGTTATTGCTATGGACTTTGTTTTTTCCCCATTTTTAAGCTATTATGAATAAAGCTGCTATGAACTTTCTTGTATAACTTTTTTGTGAACATGATTTCCTTTCTATTGGTTATATACCTATGAGTAGAATAGCTTGCCTGTAGGTATAGTTGTATGTTAAAATCTATGAGAAACTGCCAGAGTTTCTTAAAGTGGTTGCACCATTTTAAACTTTCACCATTCATGTGTGAGAGTTTTGCTTCACATTCTTGACAAGAGTGAATATAAATTAATCTTTTATCCATTCTAGTGAATGTGTAGTGATACTTATTATAGTGTTAATCTGACATTCTACAATGACTAATAATGCAACTTTTTCAGCACCTATTGGCCATTTGTGTATCTTTATAGATCCTCTTTTGTGCAGTGTCTATTAAAATAGTTTGCCATTTTTGTTACTTATAAATCATTTTAAACTCTAGTATAAATGTTAAAAAAAAGTATAACTACAATAATTGTTTAATGGATGCACAATGTAAAAAAATGTAAATTGTGACATTGAGAATATAAAATGTGTGTGGTGGAGAAAAAGGCTAGAGTTTTTATATGCAAGAGAAGTTAAGTTGTTATTGGGTTAAAATAGACTATTATAACCATAATAAGTTTTATGTAAGTCTCATGGTAACCACAAAGTGAAAACCCACAGAAGATACACAAGAGATAAAGAGAAAGAAATCAATGCATACCACTACGTAAATCATTAAGTCATAAAGGAAGATAGTTGGAGATGAAGAATGGAATAGTGGAACTCCAAAATAGCCAGAAAACAGTTAAGAAGATGGCAATATTAAGTTCTTCCATATCAATAATTACACAAATGGATTGAATTCTCAAATCAAAAGACACAGAGTTGCTGAATGGAAAAAAATCCGAGACTCAACTCTACACCACCTGTAAGAGATTCACTTCAGCTTTAATGATACACATAGGCTCAAAGTGAAAGGATAGAAATAGATATCCATGGAAATGGTAACCAAAAGAGAGCAGAAGTGGCTATATTTATATCAGATAAAATAGACTTTCAGACAAAATTGTTCACAAGAGACAAAGAAGGTCACTAGTGATGAAAGGGTAAATTCATAAAGAGGATATAACAATTATAAGTATATATGTACAGTAAGTCCCCTACATACAAACCTTCAAGTTGCAAACTTTCAAAGATGTGAACGTGCATTTGCATGTCCAATCACGTAAGTTAGTTCACATGTCTGGCGTACATTGTCATGTGTGTGCATCCTCTACAGGTGGTTGTGCTTTTGTGTACTTTACTGTACAGTACTGTATAGAGTACAGTAGTACAGTATCTTTATTTCAAGCCCAGGGTATCTGGAAGCAAGTGTAAAAGCAGTGGTGATGTAGCTGGTACTGCTCAGAAGCGCCAAGGGATAATGATGGAATTGGAGGCCCAGAGAAAGGATGAAGAGAGACAAGAGAAAGGAGAAGTAACTGCAGAACTGAAGAGATTCACAACGCAGGAAATGGCAAGGGGATTTTCTTTATTTGAGGAGGCACTGTTAGTTTTTGAAGCACAGGACCCACAGGACCCAAACATAGAATGGTACATGAAGGTTGCAGTAGCCATTCAGAATGCAATCCAGTGCTACCATGTCCATCTATGATAAGAAAAAAAGAGCTACTACCCAGACAGCACTGGATCATTTTTTCAAGAGGGTAGATAGAATTGAATCCAGCAAGGAACCAGAACCTGTGCCATCAATGTCAGGCATGAGTGATATTGCAGCTTGCCCTCTTTCTCCTATTGCTGATGATCCTTCACCTCTACCATCTCCCACCTCCTCTCCCTCCTCCAGTCAGTAACTCTTCTTGTCTGTTGCTTCGATGCCAGCCCCTGGATGCCAGCTGTTGTACTGTACTACTGTACTTTTCAAGGAACTGTACTGTAAGATTAAAAATATTTTCATTATTTTTTGTGCTTGTTTTTTAATGTATTATTTGTGTGAAAAGTATCATAAACCTATTACAGTACAGTACTATATAGCCGATTGCGTTAGTTGGATACCTGGGCTAACTTTGTTGGACTTAACGAACAAATTGGACTTACAAACATGCTCTCAAAACAGAATTTGCTTATATGTAGGGGACTTACTGTACCCAACACTGGAGTGGTTGAATGTTTAAAACAAATATTAACAGAACTGAAGGGAGAAATAGCAAGAAAATGACAGGACTTCAATACTCCACTTTCAACATTGAACAGATCATCCTGACAGAAAATCAATAAGGAAACAGCAGACTTGAATTACACTGTAGAACAAATGAACCTAACAGACATATCCAGAACATTCCATCCAACAGCAGCAGAATGCTCATTCTTCTCAAGTGCACATGGAACATTCTCTAGTATAGATCATATGCTGCACCACAGAGCAAGTCTCAACAAATTTAATATGATTGAAATCATATCAATATTGTTTATGTCCACAGTAGTATGAAACTGGAAATCAATAATAGCAAGAAAACTGGAAAACTCACAAATGTGTGGAAAATAAACAACACACTCCTGAAAAGCCAATAGGTCAAAGAAGAAGTCAAAAGGAAAATCAGAAAGTATCTAGAGACAAAAGAAAATGGAAACACAACATACCAAAACATATGGGATGCAGCAAAGGCAGTTTTAAGAGGGAAGTTAATAGTGATAAACACCTACATGAAGAAAGAGCGATCTCAAATAAATAAACAATCTAATTTTACACCTCAGGGAACTAGAAAAAGAAGAACAAACTAAACCCAAATTTAGCATAAGGAAGGATATAATAAAAATGAGAGCAGAAATAAAAACAGTAGAGACCAGAAAGGGAGAAATAAAAACAATAGAGACCAAAAAAATCAGTAAGCCCAAGAGTTAGTTTTTTGAAAAGATAAACAAAATTGACAAATATTTATGTAGATTAAACGAGGGGGGGAGGAGACTCAAATAAACACAATTATAAATGAAAGAGGAGACAGTAAACATTGTGACTGATACTACAAAAATATATACAAAGTATCATGTTATACTGTAATGAATAATTAGATACCAACAAATTGAATAACATAAAAGAAATGGATAAATTCCTAGAAATATACAACCTACCAAGACTGAATCATGAAGAAATAGAAAATTGGAACAGAACAATAATGAGGTGGAGATTACAGCATTAATTCACTGAATCTTAACAAATATGTAAGGAAGGATTAAGGCCAATCCTTCTAAAATTCTTCCAAAAAATTGAAGAGGAAGGAACACACCAAACATTTTTAGACCAGTAATACCATGATGCCATTGCCAGATAATTAGACTTCAAAAAAAGCAAACTATAAACCAATATCTCTGATGAATATAGATACAAATATTTCAACAAAATACTAACAAACCTAATTCAACAGCACGTTAAAAGGATCATACACTGTGATCAAGTTGGATTTATCCCTGGGAGGCAATGATGATTCAACATATGCAAATCAATAAATGTGATAACCACATTAATAAAATGAAGGGTAAAAATCATGTGATTATGTCAACAAATGCAGAAAAATCACTTGAAATAATTCAACATCCTTTTACAATAAAAACTCCCAATAAATTGGGTGTAGAAGGAATGTACCTTAACATAATCAAATCCATTTATGAGAGACCCACAGCTAACATAATACTCAATGGTGAAAGATTGAAAGCTTTTTCTCTAAGATTGGGATAAGTGTGCCCACTCTCACCACTCCTATTCAATATCGTACTGTAAATCCTATCCAGAGCAACTAGGCAAGAAAAAGAAATAAAAGGCATCCAAATCAACAAGGAAGAAGTTAAATTTTCTCTGTTTGCAGATGACATAATCTTATATATAGAAAATGCTAAAATTTCCACAAAAAATTATTAAGACTAATAAATGAATTAAGCAAAGTTGTAGGATACAAAATCAACAAAGATTAGTTATATTTCTGAACCCTAAAAATGAACTATCTGAAAAAGTAATTTAGAAAACAATCCCATTCACAATAGCATCAAAAACAATAATATTCTTAGGAATAAATTTAACCAAGGAGGTGAAAGGTTTATATATTGAAAACAATAAGACATTGATGAAAGAAACTGAAGAAACACAAACACAAATAAATGGAAAGATATCCCATATATATGGATCAGAAGAATTAATATTGTTAAAATGTCCATATGACTCAAAGCTATCTATAGATTCAATGCAATCCTTATCAAAATTTTAATGGCATTTTCACACAAATAGAAAAAAATTCTAAAATCCGTATGGAATCATCAAAGTCTCTGATTCACCAAAACAATCCTGAGAAAGAATATCAAAGATGGAGGCATCACACGTCCTGATTTGAAACTATATTACAAAGCTATAGTAATCAAATCAGTATGGTACTGGCATAAAAACAGACACATAGACCAATGAAACAGAACTGAGAGCCCCAGACATAAACCTATGCCTATATGGTCAACTTATATTTGACAAGGGAGCCAAGAATACTCAATGGGGAAAGGATAGTCTTTTCAATAAATGGTGTTGGAAAACCATATATTTCATGCAAAAGAGTGAAACTGGACCCCTATCTTACACCACTCATAAACATTAACTTGAAGTGGATTAAATCTTAAATGTAAGATCTGAAACCATAAAAGTTCTAGAAGAAAACGGAGGGAAAAATCTTCTGGACATTGGGGTTGGCAATGAATTTTTTGGATATGACACCAAAGCACAAACAGCAAATCAGAAGTCAACAAATGGCAACACATCAAACTAAAAAGCTTCTGCACAGCAAAAGAAACAATAAACACAATGAAAAGGCAGCCTACAGAATGGGAGAAAATATTTACAAACCATAATATATCTGATGAGGGGTTAAAATCTAAAACATTAAAAAAAGCTTATAGTACTCAATAGTAAAAACAAAACAAATAATCCAGTTAATCATGGGCAAAGGACCTGAATAGACATTTTTACAAAGAAGACATACAAATGGCTAACAGGTACATGAAAAGGTGTTCAACATAAAAAATCTTTAGGGAAATGCCAATCAAAATTACAATGAGATATCAGCTCACACTTGTTAGAATGGCTTTTATCAAAAACCAAGAGATAACCAGTTTTGGCAAGAATGTGGAGAAAAGGGAACTGTTGTGCACTGTTGGTGGGACTGTAAATAGGTGTAGCCATCATGGTAAACAGTATGGCAGTTCCTCAAAAAATTAAAAATAGAACTACCATATGATTCATCAGTTCCACCTCTGGGTACATATTTGAAGGAAGTGACATTAGTAACTTCAAGAGATATCTGCACCCTAATGTCCATTGCAGCATTATTCACAATAACCAAGACATGGAAACAACCTAAGTGTCTATTGACGAATGAATGGATAAAGAAAATGTGGTGTATATATGCAATGGAATATTACTAAGCCATAAAAAAGAAGGAAATCTTGATATTTATGACAACATGAATGAACTGTAAGGTCATTATGCTCAGTGAAATAATCAGGCAGAGAAAGACAAATTCTTGTATGACCTCACTTATATGTGGAATCTAAAAAAGGTGAACTCATTGAAACTGAGGGTAGATTGGTGTTTGCCAGGGGCTGAGCAAAAATTGAAAAGGAGAGAACACTCCTAAACTCATTTTATAAGGCCAGCCAGATAAGCACACTACAAGGAAAAAAACTGTAGACCAATATCCCTGATGAATATATTGATAGATGCAAAAATTCTCAACAAAATATTAGCAAACTGAATTCAACAGTGCAATGAAAGGATCACACATCATGACCAAGTGGGATTTATCCCTGGGCTGCAAGAATGGTTCAACATACACAAATCAATAATTGTGATAAACCACATTAATAGAATGAAAGACAAAAATGATATGATCATCTCAATAGATACAGGAAAAGCATCCTTTCATGATGAAAATCCTCAACAAATTGTGTATAGAAGGAATGTACCTCAACATAATAAAGGTCATATATGACAAACCCACAGCTAACATCGTACTCAACAGTGAAAGATTAAAAGCTTTCTCTAAGATTAGGAACAAGACAAGGGTGCCCGCTCTCACCACTCTTATTGAACATAGTACTAGATAGAAGTCCTAGCTAGAGCAATCAAGCAAGACAAAGAAATAAAAAACATCCAAAAAGGAAAAGAAGAAGCAAATTGTCATTATTTGCAGATGATATAATCTTATGTATAGAAAGTCCTAAAGACTCAACCAAAAAACTTTTGGAACTAATCAAAAAGTTCAGTAAAGTTTCAGGATATAAAAATCAGTTGTATTTCTATAAACTAACAACATAATATCTGAAAAAGAAATAAAGAAAACTATCCCATTCACAATAGTATCAAAACCAGTAATATACTTAGGAATAAACTTAACCAAGGAAATGAAAGATCTGTACAATGAAAACTAAAGGACTTTGATCAAAGAAATTGAATAAGACACAAACAAATGGAAAAATATCCTTTGTTCATGGATGGGAAGAATTAATATTGTAAAAATGTCTATACTACCCAAAGCCATACATGGATGCAATGCAATCTCTACCAAAATTCTAATGGCAGTTTTCACAAAATAGTAAAACAATCCTAAAATTGCATGGAAACTCAAAAGACCCTGAATATCCAAAGCAATCCTGAGAAAGAAGAACAAAGCCAGAGGCACCACACTTCCTGATTTCAAACTATACTACAAAGCTCTTGTAATTAAAACAAGATTTTTTTCTTTATCTTTGATTTTCTGTAGTGTGAAAATGATATGCCTAGGTACAGTTTTTTGACATTTTTCATGTGTGTTGTTCTCTGAACTCCCACATCTACGGTTTGGTGTCTGACAATATTTTGGGGAAATTATCAGTCATTATTGTTTCAAATATTTCTTCTCTCCTCTCTTACTTCTCCATCTGGTACTCCCATTATGCATATGTTACAATTTTTATAGTTTTCTCAAATCCTTGGATATTCTGTTCTACTTTTTTCAGTCTTTACTTTTCAGTTTTGGACAAAATTTTATGTTGATATATCCTCTAGCTCAGAGTTTTTTTTCTTATCTGTGTCCAGTCTACCAATAAGCCCATCAAAGGCATTCTCCACTTCTGTTACGATGTTTTTGATCTCTAGCATTTATTTTCGGTTCTTTCTTAGAATTTCCATCTCTTTGCTTATATTGCCCATGTGTTCTTGCATGCTGTCTACTTTATCCATGAGAGCCCTTACATATTAATCATAGTTGTTTTAAATTCCTGGTCTGGTAATTCCAACATCTTTGTCATGCCTGTTTGTAATGCTTGCTCTGTCTCTTCAAATTGTGTTTTTTGCCTTTTGGCATGCCTTATAATCTTTTCTTGATTGTTGGACGTGATACACTGGGTATAAGGAACTGCTGCATATAAGCCTGTAGAATTGTTGTGGTGAGATATGGGGGGAAGGGAAGTACAATACATTCCTATGATTAGGTCTCAGCCTTTAGTAAGCCTATGTCTCTGCACTGTGAACTTCACAAATGCTTCTCAGTATTTTTCACCCCGCTTAGTTGTGTCAGGATGGCTAGAGTGTGATGGAGTTGGGTATTTTTCTTTTTACACACAAAAGACCAGAGATGAGTAAAGTTGGATATTTCTCTTTCTCCAGGTCAGTTAGGCTTTGATAATCCTCCAGCAGGTTGGGCTCTGGTTAACTACGTTCTCCTAAGGGCAGGCCTTATTAAGAACAGAGTACTCTGGTGTATTTCTAAATGGTTCCTTTGCCCTTCCTCCTGGTAGAGGAAGCAGGAGGGACTTTTTCTCCAATATTTATTGTGAGAACATGATTAAGTTCCTAGAGGTAAATTTCACAATATTGTGGAGGCTCCCCTATTACTGGGTGCCCCTGGAATTTTTAATTCTCATACTTGTCCACACTGAGCCTCCAGCAATTCATCAATTAACCCAGCATTGGATCCCCTGGCAGTTTCAGCTAGTGAGTCTCTGCTGTGGTAAGCTTTAACTCCTTGTATTCGCCTCTCTGTCTCTCCAGTCTTGGAGGCAGAAGTTTGCCTTGTGTCCTCACCTTTCTTATGTATCCAAGAAGTATTGTTTTTTCATTTTGTTCAAGGTTTACTTTCTGTTAGGATGGAGTGATGACTACCAAATTCCTTACATGGAGAACGGGAAATTGGAGGTCCACCTTAACTTTTCAAAGTTTGCTTAGAGTCAATGTTGCTGTATGTATTGATAGATCTTTTCCCTTAAATTTCAGCACTTTAAAGGTACATTTTTTTCTGATGAGAAGTCAATGGTTGATTATATTATTGTTCCTCAGGCTGTTATTTTTTTCTGGATTATTTCAAGATTTTCCCTTAATATTTGGTTTTCATGTAGCTTGACTATGATGTACCTGGGTATTCTGCTTGGTGTTCACTGAGCTCCTTGAATCTGTAAATTTATGTTTCATTATATTTGGAACTAGTTCAGGCATTATTTTTCAAATATTTTTCCTTCTTCTGTTTTTTGCCTTCTGGGACTCCAATTACATTTATGTTAGAACTTTGATATTATCTAACAGATCACTGAGTCTCAATCTTTTTCAATCTTTTCTGTGTACTTCAGATTGAATAATATCTATTAATTTGCCTTCAAGTTAATTTACTCTTCTTTCATTTTCAATCTACTATTAAGCCCACCCCATGACCTTTACTTTAGATTTTTAATTTTCAGTTCTAGAATTGGCATCTGTTGTTTCTTTTTAATTGTTTCTATACCTCTGATATAATTTTCTATTTGTTCATTAAAACTGTGTTTTCCTTTATTTCCATTAGTGTAGTTATGATAGATGCCTTAAAATCCTTTTCTGCTAATTTCAACATCTGGTGCATCTTAGGGCTGGTCTCCACTAACTGCCTTTTCTCTTGAGTATAGGTAATAGTTTCCTGTTTCTTTTTCTCCCCTAGCAATTTTGGAGTATACCCTAAATTTTGTGAATGATATATATAGTATATCTATACTCTCTTTCATTTCTCTATAGAGTATTGCTTTTTGTGTTTGTTTTAGTAGGCAATTAATGTGGCTGAACTGAAACACAAAACTCTCCTTTGTGGTGGGCAGCACTGAAAATTCTGTTTAATTTTTTCAGCTTTATTTAGGCTCTTTGGAATCTGTCACCACATGTATCATTTATGGCTCCATCAGCGATTTGGGCAGTTTATACACAGAATTGGGGTCTCCCACTCTGTAGTTCTCTCCATTATTGGATTTCTCTCATCGTTTTCCAGCTTCAGTTGTCATCCTGAACTCTGTCTTCTGGTTCTGCAAGCCACAAGGACTGTGAGCAGCTGTGTTACATAGCCAAATATCACTGGCTTGTCAGAGCCAACTCTGCACCTCTCCTCTCAATTTCATGTTGATAGAATTGGCCAGGGTGGGAGTATTTACACTATGGAAATTGGGAAATACTATGAATCAGGCTTTTATTTATTTTTTCCTGGAGATCCAGTTGTTAAACATTTAACAGCTGCAACACCTACTTGTAGTTTCTCTAGAATTTTAGTTATTGCTTTGGCCTGGGGCCTGCCCTCAGGCAGACATTTTAAAAAAAGGGCAAACTCACTTAGTATTGCTCCTTTCTTTCAATTGTCAACTCTTCCAATTTATGACTACTTATGATTAATTTCCAATGCATTTGGATGATTGTTTGTTGTCCAGAGTTTATTATTGCTATGCACAGCATAATTGCTTTCATAGAAACTGCTCCACCACTACCAGAAGTGGTCCTAGTAAAATTTCTCTGTGGTTTGCAGTGAACTGAGAACATTTATGAAAATGCTATTAATTTTTAAGCTATTAATACAGCTAAAATTGTATGATTTAAATTACAATTTTTGTTATGAGAGTATCCTCATCTAACTTATTTGAATTAAAATACCTTTTCTTTTAAAAATGATGGTGCCCTAGATGGTTTATTTGTTTAGTATCTTTATCTGCCAAAAGCAAAACTTTGCCACTGTAGTGGGTTGAATAGTGTCTCCCAAAAATTCATGTCCACTCAGAACCTAAGGATGTGATCTTATTTGGATGTGTAGTCTGCAGAAGTAATTAGTTAAATATCTTGAGGAGAAATCATCCTGGGTTTAGGCTGGGACCTAAATCCTATGACTGGTGTCTTTATAAGGGAAAAAACAGGGAAATTTGGTCACACAGAGACAGAGGAGAAGACAATTTGAAGACGGAGGCAGAGATTGGAGTGATGCTTCTATAAGCCAAGGAATTCCAGGAGCCACCAGAAGCTGGAAGAGTCAAGGAAAGATTCTCCTCTAGAGCTTTTAGGGAAAGTGAGGCCCTGCTAACACCTTAATGTCAGACTTCTGGCCTCCAGAATTATGAGACAATAAACTTCTGTTGTTTTAAACCACCAAATTTATGGTAATTTGTTATGGCAACCCTATGAAATAATACAGCAACCTATGACAGTTCATAATATTTCCTTTTGCCATTTCGCTAATCCAAATCCAATGGGCATTTATGCAAACAAATGTACAAAAAAATACGTACCTCTGCAGGAAGGAGTGTGCATAGTTATGTGCCCACATACACTTGTTTTATGTATAACTTACATGTTGCTTTGGTAGACAAAAATACTGTACCTGGGGTCAGCAGTCTGGGTGAGGGTCTTGGTTCTGTCACTAATTCACTATGACGTTGTGTGAGCTATATTTTTTCTTCAGGCCAGCTTCTCTTTCTGAAAAATGAGATGGTTATTTTTTTTTATTATTTTTTATTGCAGTATAGTTGCTTTACAACGTTGTGTTAGTTTCTGCTGTACAGCAAAGTGAATCAGCTATACGTATACATATATCCCCTCTTTTTGGGATTTCCTTCCCATTTAGGTCACCACAGAGCACTGAGCAGAGTTCCCTGTGCTATACAGTAGGTTCTCATTCGTTATCTATTTTATACATAGTAGTGTATATATGTCAATCCCAATCTCCCAAGTCATCCCACCCCCCATTCCTCCCCTGGTATCCATATGTCTGTTCTCTACATCTGTGTCTCTATTTCTGCTTTGCAAATAAGTTCATCTGTATCATTTTTCCAGATTCCACATATAAGCGATATTATACAATATTTGTTTTTCTCTTTCTGACTTACTTCACTTTGTATGACAGTCTCTAGGTCCATCCACGTCTCTGCAGATTGCACAATTCAAAAAGATACATGCAATCCAATGTTTATTGCAGCACTATTTACAATAGCCAGGACATGGAAGCAACCTAAATGTCCATCGACAGATGAATGGATAAGAAGATGTGGTACATATATACAATGGAATATTACCCAGCCATAAAAAGGAACGAGATGGTTATCTTTATGGGTCCTTCCAGCTCAGTGACTGAGCCTATGGATCCCTATCTCTCTATATACTCAGTATATGGGTATATGCATGTAGTCAGAGTGGAGCATGTGTGCCTCAATGAACAGAAGTAGAGAGTATTAGGATTTTTTTTGGGGGGGGGACCAAACAGGATAGTGGTTTAGATAGAAATAGCACAACATGGGGAACATTTTAAATGCCTTCCATTTCCCAGTCACTACATACATATTGAGGTCAGTACGCTAAACACACATAATAAAACACATGTTCAATCAGATGCCCTAAAGGACCATTTTGATTCTCTGACTAAATGGGCTGAAAAACCACAGTATGAGGGGTTTGATTAAGAAAACTTTTATGCTAATCATTATATATAGGTAGAAGCTGAATTCTTTGTTAGGAGCAGCTCTTTACACATATGTTCCTATTCATATTGCTCCTGAAATTCTCAAAAGGGAATGTTGTGTCACTGTGATTTGGGGTCCCATTTGGGGACTCACCTTTTAAATTTGGTAGTCTATATTTCACTCTTCACAGATCAACTCCTTCACCCGGAATTTTCCTGTCTTAGAGCCTAGATTGTTAGGTGTGAAAGGGTCTTTCAAGATCATGCACATCCATTGCCATTCATTTTACCATTGAGGATAATGAGGGCCAGATTGAAGAAGTGACTTGTCAAAGGTAATAGTCAAGTAATTTTCAGAGGCAGGACTGAAACCTAAGTTCCTTTATTTTATTCTCAGTCTAGGTCTCTTTCTACCCCCTGTTGCATTGTTACTATACTTTACCCAGGTTTTTCCCCCAATGGGAACATAATTCTTTTATACTTTGAGTTAATTCATCTCCTTCCCTCTCTTCTTCCTCCTTGTGCAAACTCACACACTTACATACACCTATATTCCTTTCAGAGGTTTTTGAAAGGAAAGCATTGTGATTCTGCTGCTTGTCTGTTTTGCCTGGAGGTAAGCTCCAGCTGACAGTTCTGTTTTGGGTCTACACTTCTACTTAGTTGGGGGTGGGGGTGGCAGTTAGGTCATTGGCAGATCAATGTGGCCGAACCCTTTCTTCTTAGTGAAGTGGGAATGGCAACCTCTTTGATGTAATTTTTTTTAGCTCATTATCGTCCTCAGAGATGTATGTGAACAGACAGATTTGTCAAACCTTTATTTGGAGCCTGGGCTAAGAAGGCGCACCCAAAGGGATGGAAGGGAGACAGACCACTCATCTTCCGTCTTGGAGCAGCTAGCTAGTAAGCATCACATGTCAACTATGGTAATCCATACTTCCTTTATCCTCCTATTCGCTCTAACCCTTTTGCTCTCTTTCCCTTCCCTTTGCTCCCTCTGCTCTTCCCCTTCTCTCCGAGTTTCCCTCTATTTCTCTGCTGGATACCTTAAAGAATAAAATACTACTTTAGTCTTTCCTAAAAAAAACACAGATCCAAACCTTTGCAGCGCTGTTTTCTGAGCCCCAGCACAGCCGCGTGCTCAGCACCAAGCAGTGGTGATTCCAAAACCAGCAAAGGGGGAGGGGAAGAGGGAAGGGAGGGGGGTGAGAGAGAGGAAGGGAGGGAGAGGGGGAGAGAGGGAGAGGGAGAAGCAGAGGGAGAGGGAGAGGGAGAGGGAGGGGGGAGAGAGAGAGAGAGAGCGTGAGCGCGCGCAAGCTAGCGAGCAAACCAGAGAGAGAGAAGAGAGAGAGACCCAGAGAAAGAGAAGAGGAAGCCGAGCTCTGTGAGGGCTGAACGTCCAACTTGTTTCAGTTCATTCATCCTTCTCTTCTCTCCGCTTCGGGGAAGTGACTGTGGCGCTTGGTAAGAAACATAGCTTTCCCTACTTCCCCCTCCCCCAAGCTCAGGTCTCCTTTAGCGATAGCATCTCTCCCCCGTTCTGAGAGTCTCCTTGGGTTGGCCAGCGAGGCGAGACACGCTCTGCAGCTGTGATGCTATCCTGGGTTCCCCAGTGGGGCTGGTGGAAACCCAGAGTCGGCATCTGGGCAGGGAGGCACAGGGGTAAAACCTGATTTGAGGAAGGGGGGTTGCGATGTGGTGTATGCGCTATTTGCTTCATTGTCAGTGAATTGTTTTGTTCCTCTTTGGAAGCAGGTCAGCATTGACCTTGCAAATTGCTTGGGGGGCCGGCAGCTGCTGCAGAAAGCCACTGAGTGACCCCGAGCCAGAGCAGAAAGCACTGTCATGACCCCCCAGACAGCCCTAGGCACAGGGATGGGGTAATGGCTGGAGCTTCCTTTCTCCTTTAACTCTTTCTCTGCAGCTGCTTCTCATTGCTGGAAATGAGAAAGAAGGAGAATACCGTACAGCCTCTTTCCCCATCTCCCTATTATAACTCCCCCAGATGCAAGTGAGTAGAAAGTTGTAAATAACTGTTTCCTTTGAAAGCAGGTTGAGACCTCCCCCCTTCCTTTAAGAGGCTCATTGTAGGGTTGGGCCTGAGTTCCTTCACAAACTTGGGAGGCTTCCCTTGCTTCTCTGTGGGAAGCCCCCATTGCCTGTCCACTCCCCATTCCAGGTAGATGAGCTGACAGACTAGACCAGGGATTCAGATATCCCACCCCATCCTACTGGCAGGCGTGGTATTAGGTCCAGCTGTGTCCTTGGGAGGGAAGAAACACCTGATGGTTTGTTTGGAACTGGATTTCCAGTTTGCTGCTCCTCTGGCTGTGGCTGCGGCTGGCATAGGCAGGAGGACTGGGGGAGGGGTGGCTCTTAGATTGAGAAAAAGAGAGAGAGAGAGAGAGAGAGAGAGAGAGAGAACGAGAGAGAGAGCAGGGTGAAGAGCCAGGATTCCTGGTATGAATGGTATGATTTATTGAGGGTCAGCAGGTTCTGGATGTCTGTAGCTATGCAAGGGTTGGCTAAAGCTCTTGTACTATAGCCCCTCTGAACTGTCAGGGGTAGAGATCTGGTTGCTTGATGGGGGCTTTTGTGAGTTGGCAACACTGCCATACCCATGGTACTAATTATAACACCCACAATACCAATTGCTAACATTGTTGAGTGCTTAGAATGTTTTGGATCTTGGGCTGAGGGTTTAATATGAATTATTCTTACATTAACCCTATGAATCAGATACTATTGTTATCCTTGGTTTACTGATGAGGAAACTGAGGCACAGAGAGGTTAAGCAATTAAATGTCCTGACTGGGAATTAAAACACGGGCAACCTGGTTCCAGAATGCATGGTCTTGACCATTAAGCAGTACTGCCTCCTTGGGGAGAATTTTGCATCCTTGTATGTTAGGCAAGTGTAAGTATAGTAGGAAGGGTGCTGCTTGGCAATTTTTTTGAAAGTAGTAGAGTCCTTTGTGTAAAGTAACAGGAACTTAAGAGTGCAGGATAGTGGAGCCAGGCCTCATCTGGGTTTCCTTGGACAGCCTGCTTTCCTTGAAAAGAATGCCAGGAAAGACTTCATATTTCCACTGTCATAGCCTCATCCATCTCACATCCAGCAAAAGACTTCTTTGGGGACCAGATCTTTTTTTTTTTTTTTTTTTTGTTGTGGGTAGGAGTTTATTAATGAATTAATTTTATTTTTGCTGTGGTGCGTCTTCATTTCTGTGCGAGGGCTTTCTCTAGTTGTGGCAAGCGGGGGCCAGTCTTCATCGCGGTGCGCGGGCCTCTCACTATCGCGGCCTCTCTTGTTGTGGAGCACAGGCTCCAGACGCGCAGGGTCAGTAGTTGTGGCTCACGGGCCCAGTTGCTCCGCGGCATGTGGGATCCTCCCGGACCAGGGCTCGAACCCGTGTCCCCTGCATTAGCAGGCGGACTCCCAACCACTGCGCCACCAGGGAAGCCCCAGATCTTTTTTTTTTTAACATCTTTACTGGAGTATAATTGCTTTACAATGGTGTGTTAGTTTCTGCTGTATAATAAAGTGAATCAGCTATACGTACACATATATCCCCATATCTCCTCCCTCTTGCGTTTCCCTCCCACCCTCCCTATCCCACCCTTTTGGTGGTCACAAAGCACTGAGCTGATCTCCCTGTGCTATGCGGCTACTTCCCACTAGCTATCTATTTTACATTTGGTATTGTATATATGTCCTTGCCACTCTCTCACTTCGACCCAGCTTACCCTTCCCCCTCCCCATCTCCTCAAGTCCATTGTCTACATCTGTGTCTTTATTCCTGTCCCACCCCGAGGTTCTTCAGAATCTTTTTTTTTTATATTCCATATATATGTGTTAGCATACAGTATTTGTTTTTCTCTTTTTGACTTACTTCACTCTGTACAACAGACTCTAGGTCCATTCACCTCACTACAAATAATTTCATTTCTTTTTATGGCTGAGTAATATTCCATTGTATGTGTGTGCCACATCTTCTTTATCCATTCATCTGTCAATGGACACTTAGGTTGCTTCCATGTGGGACCAGATCTTTCTCTTATTTTCTGAGAGCTTAGAGTCACCTTGTTCTGAAAATTTTAGCATACTAAAACCTTGGAACTGGAAGGATCCCTAAAGTTTATTAAGCTTTACTTCTCCAACCAGTTCTTGAATTTGTCCTAAGCATCCAATTCATTGACTAATTTCTATTTGAACTCCCTGCAGTGACAGAGAGCTCACTAGGTGGCTCTTTCTATATTTAAGCAATGCTGATTGTCAGGAAGTAATCCCCATTATAAGCCAAGATCTGTCTCCCTGTAACTTCTATTCATTGGTTCTTTGGGACTATCTAGAACAAATTTGCTTCTTAATAATAGCTCCTCAGATAGTTGAAGACAGCCATCTCTCTCCCCTCAAGGCTTGAATCTGAAGGGACCACAAGGAAGGGACCATCATTTGCCTCATTTTGGGGACTAGACTTTTATTAATATCGCCTATTATCCCATCCTCTTGGTTGTCAGCCACAAACTGGTCATACTGAGTTTTCTAAAGCAGCCTTGATATTGTATGTTCTCTTCCTTGGAAAAGCTTGCTATCTGGTATCAGGTGGACTGATGGAAACAAAAAAGGTCTCTGTTCTTTTTCTAAAAACCAGAAATCAGTGCTATTTCTTCTGAAGCCCCAGAATGTCCATATAGCAGCCAGGTAATAGGCATGTGGGAAGTTTAGGGAAGAAAGGGTTAGGGGAAATTTTAAAGGAAAAACTTGAAATCATCATGGTTCAAGGTTCACAGTATATAAAAGGTAGAAGAATAAATTGTTATATCGGAAAGTATCTTAGAAACAATGACATCACTGAGGGGATGGTACAGACTGGGATTGGGTGGAATAGAAGTGAGCATGCAGTGTGCTAGAGTGGAAAACTGACCTGGGTATTAGGAAAGTTGAATTCTATTGCTAGCTCTGAAAAATTGCCATTTACCTTGGACACATGATTTTCTCTGCATGGATCTCAGCTTTTCCATCTATAAAATGATGAGGTAGACTTTATCACCAAGGGTTTCTTAGCGCTACAATTCTCTATCTCAAGTAAATTGTAAAATCTCAGGGTTCTAAGGGACTTCAGAAATCATCTAGGGTGAAATTTAATGTGCAAAAGGATGTGCAAAAGAATCCCCTGAGGATCTTGTTAAAATGTTAATTCTGATTCAGAGGGTCTGGGGTGGGACCTGAGTTTTGCATTTTAACAAGCTGACAGGTAATCCTTAACCTGCTGTTCCAGTGCTTTTCAAACTATCTTGGTGAAGGACCAGTTTTTAAAATTTTTCCAATCCATCACAGATAGTTACTTTAGTAAAATACATTAACTATGAATTACTAGAAAAATAAAAGACATATAAAATATAAGCTCACATTTCATTGTTAGATTCAACAGACATAAAATTAATTTTTTTTCAAGTTGAGTTGCTACAACATTTTGTAAGTACATATTCTCAATTTCTGCCCTTGTGTGTTTCTCAATTTCTGTACTTAAGTCATTGTTGCCTGGTAATAAAAGTTCATAGATAAGCACTGATCCTTGGACCACACTTTGAGCAGCACTGGTCTAGGCTACCTGCCCATCTAATTTAAGAGACCCGGATTGGGCCCAGTTATAATTTCTAAATCATCCCTGCCAGATGATCTTTCACCCTCAGGTTAAGTATCTCCTTTGATGGAAAACTTAATATCCTCACAAAGTAATATTACTTGGGTGTTGTGACTGCAATAAAGGTTTTTTAAAGCTTCTATAAATTCCACTCTTAGATTATATATTCCAAGCAAGTAGGGGGCTGTGTCAGTCTGGTTTATTGTAACATCAGCCACTATCCTAGTATATGGCATAGAGTAGGTGTTTAATAAGTGTTTGTTAAGTTAAAGGAACAGACCGGTTGGTGTTGGTTATGCCTTTTGGGGCCATATATTTATTTTTTGAAAAGGTACTTTTGTTTTCCTTCTAACATTTGGGGGGCAATATTCATCCTATTTTACAAATTTCTTATGTTGAATAGAAGGCAAGCTCACCTGTCCCAGATAGCTACCTGGCATCGTAATTTTACTTTGAATTATAGGAGACCAGGGAAATATTTTTTACATTTTAAGTCTCAAGTTTTTACCTTTAACACAGTCATTCATCAGTTCAGTGATGTGGTTAGGCATCATGCAGATGTTAGAAAGGTGAGGTAAACAAACATGGTACTTGCTTATTTGGAGCTTACAGTTTGATGGGGAAGAGGTCATAAATCAGATAATCACACAACTGTGTTATTTTGGTCAGCAATAAATGTTATGAATGAAAAGTATGGGGGGTAGGGCTATGAAGGTATATAACAGAGGAAATCTGATCTAGCTTGGGGTTTAAGAAAAGCTTCCTTGAGGAAGTAATATTAAGGCCGAGTAGAGACATGGGGGTGGGTTGGGGGTGATGGAGGGGGTGGAGCAGTTTTCTAGATGAAGGGAAGAGCATGCATGAGGGCCATGAGATAAGAGAAGCATAGTGAATTTGGAAAATTGAACAAAAGCTGGGGTGGCTAGAATGGGACACTGTAATGATTTTGGTCTTTATTCCAGAAATAAGCGGACTGATTAAAGGCTTTTCAGCAGGGTGACTGATATGACCTAAATTGAATACATTCAGTATAAGATTATTAAGTGCACACTATGGACCAAAGGCAATGTGGGAGATACAGACTTATTTAGGAATAGCTTCTGCCCTCCAAGATGACATAGTCAAGTAGGAGAGAGAAGAAGTATACAAATAACTATAATACTATGAGAATGAGATCCACACTCATGAAAGAGGGGGAAAGGGCTTCCAGCCAAGCAAGAGTTTGGGGGATGGGAAAGGTGTTCTAGGCAGAGTCCAGAAAAGCAGAAGGCATGTATTGGGAACAGTTAGTTCAGTTGCACTGGAGAATGGTAAGTATGTGATAAATGTTTTGTGAGATAGTTGGAGGGCTTGACTATAAATAATATTGAATGCTAGCTTGGAAACTTAGGACTATGCTCTATATGTAGTGGAGAGTCAACGCCCTCATTTTATGTATGAGCAAACTGATCCTGGGAGGTGGAGTGACTTGATTTGACTGAGGTCACGCAGGTAGTGCTACTGCTATAGTCCGCCAAGAGGTGCTGGGTACAGTTGGAAAAAAATATTGGATTGGAGCTCTGGAAAGAAGTTAGCTGGAGAGAGTGATTTGAGAGTCATTGGTAAAGAAGCAGTACTTGAAGTAGAAAGAAGGGGTCTAAGGATTTCTTCTTTGGGGAATGCTTATCTTTAGAATATGGGAAAACAAAGATGAGCTTGTGTGAAGGCTACAAAGGTGGAGAGGTCAGATGTGGAAGGAAAATTAGGAGAGTACAGTATTATGAAAGAACCAAGAGAGGAGAGGCCTCATTCATTGATAGGACAAATATTTAGTATATACATATGATTGACTAAACATGGAACATATAATAGTGAGAAAAATAGACATGGTCATTGTCTCCTTGGGGCTCATGGTTTAGATGTGGAGATAGATATTATTCTATAAACTGTTGAGCTATATAATTATAAATTGCAATTAGTGTGTAGAGGAAAATGTACTGCTTTAAGAATGAAGGTGTGGTCAACATTGTTAGACTTTTCACCAAAGTTGACTACTGAAAAATGACACCCAGTACTAACAGTCTTCCCCCACTTTGATGCTCACAGTGCTTACTAACAGTTAATATTGGGTGATGCATATCCCTTTTGCAGATGTTCAACAGATGATAGTGCTGTAAGGAAAGGTTATATGTCATGTTGTTTAACTGAAACTCTCAATGAGCTGGTACTCCTCCCAGATCCCCCAACTTTCCCCATTAAACAAATTAGAGAAAGAGGCCCTTGATAAGAAAAAAGTTATGAAGAATTAGATATTAGAGATCTCTCTTAAAATAGGATTTCGGATAGCCTAGTCTAGATTCTAGCCCTGAAATGGATGCTGACTTAGGTTCTTGTGACAAATCACTTGTCTTGTTTGGGTCTCAGTTTTCATAACTATAAAATGAGGAGGGTTGGATTAGACCTGGATGATTTATAAAGACCCTCCCAGCTGTAAGTTTCTATGATTCATGCTCTATTCTATACTACATTCTCATGGTCCTGTGTAGGTAGTTCAGGCTCAGTCACTTATTTAAACAACCCTAAGGATTTTATATGGAATTCTGAAGGTTGCTAATTTTGGTGGAATAATTCACAGGGTTTGGAAGAGTTCACAGGAAGGCCCTTTCCTTGTTCCATTCGTGAGATTGCTGAAATCATGACTGTTCTGATAGCTAAGGAAAGAAATGACTGTATTCTAAAATCTGTAGTAAATCTGGGTATTGGATGATATTTCCACTATTGCTGGTTTGAAATAAACTAAGAGCACTGAAAAAAAATGGTACAGGATACTGTGAAATAGAGGCAAGGTGATTATCTTATGTTCTTAAATGTAATGGTCCAGGAAGTCTCTTCCTAGGGGGAACATATATGGTGAAGGGAAATATTGGTTGGTAATAGAAAAACATTTTTTATATTTCAACCATGATTTTTAAAGTATTGATGTTTGTACACAGTATGTCTCCTCACCATACACAGAAGGAAGAATAAAAACCTCCAGGATATGTATTTTGAAGGGTGCTTTTTCTCTTTAAAAATGATTTCTTAAAAGAAATCAAGTATTACATAGATTTTTTGAAGGGAAGGGGAGGTGGATGGGGATGGAATTATGTAAATGATCATAGCATAAAATAACTTTTTAAAATAGTATAAGAGGAGCTCATATGACATATATTTTGAGTATCTTCTATATGAGATACTTCAGTTTTCAGTATCACCCTTAATACATAATATCCAAATCTGGACCCAGTACTCAAGGCATGGCTGACCAGCACCACCATTAAAAACATTTTGCACATTTATTAATCTACCTTAAGGCTGTAATATCTACATTAAACTGCTTTTTTTTCTGGATATAATAATAGAACAGTCTCATAATAGAAAATTTGGAAAATGGAGAGAAGTTAACACAAATCACCTCTGAATACCTAGCCCCAAAATAACTTGCTCTACCTACTTCCAGATGTTTCCATGTTTACATAATTGGGATCGTACCTTATATGTACTATTTTATATGTGGCTTCTCCATTGGTATAATATTGTGAACATTTCCGCATGTGACTCAACAACCTTCAAACAATTTTTAACAGCTACTGTACATAATTTTCAGTTGTATAATTTATACCAAAATTATTTAACAGATCCCATATTGGTCATTTAAATTATTTTCAATTGTAAGTTATTGTGAATAGCCCTGCAATGTATCCTTTTCTACATAAATCTTTGATTCTTTGAACCTCACCTCATTCATGTCTTTATTCAATGTCACCTCTGCGTGGTCTTCTATAACAACTGTACATAAAAATGCAAACCCTTCTCCCTTAAAACTTACTATTTTCCTTTCTTGCCTTACTTTTTCTCTCTGGTCTGTATCATCACCTAACAAACTACATATTTTATTTATTTACTATCTTAATCCTTGTTTTAAAATGTAAGCCCTTCAAGTACAGGGATTCTTTTTTTCTATTTTGTGTATTGTTGTATCTCCCAGTACCTAGAACAATGTCTGACACATTGTAGATTCTTACTAAATACTTGTTGAATGGATAATTTTCTTAAGACGGGTTTTTATAAGGAGCATTACTGTGCTTAAGGACATTAAATTTTTAAAGGTTCTTGATACATGTGTGAAGTTGTCTCACTGTATAAAATGGCCAATTTCTGCTAGTAACCCTATGCCAGTACAGGGTATTGTTATTCTTTAAAAATCTTTGCCAATCAGACAGAATCAAAATGGTATCTTAAAATTTTAATATATTTCTTTTATTATAGTGAGCATGGATACTTTCTTGTGTTTCTTGGTCACTTTGTTTCCTTCCTACGAACATATATTCATGAGCTGTGTACATTTTTCTTTTGAGAACTTCAGTGTTTCTTATTCATTTGTGTGGACAGATGTATACATTTAGTAGACATTAGACCTTTCTTCTGTGATATATGTGGAATATATTTTCCAAGTTTGTGTTTTAAATTAACTTTTATGCACAAATTAACTTTTATGTAATTATTTCTCTCTCTCTCTCTCTCATTTGTAATTGTTTCTGATAAGTTAATGTTTAAGAAGTTTTTCCTCATCCAAAAGGGAATAAGTGCTTAAATGGATTGTGTTTTCATTTTTACTGCTTACATTTAATTGTTTAATCCCCCTGGAATTTATTGTGGTGTGAGGTAATTTTCTAAATTGTTTTCCTCTTCAACTGTTTCACAATACCAAATATTTAATAAATCATTTTTCCCACTGTTGTGTGATGCCACATTTAATATATATAAATTGTTATATATAGTAGGTTTTCTTTGGGTTTTACCTGTTTTTTTCTTCTAGTTTGTCTCTTCTTGTCCTAGTTGCAAAGTTTAAACCTTATTGCAGTTGCAATTTTTATTACCTCAGTCCTACTTACTGTGTGGTCTCTAAGCCTCAATTGTCTAACTGTATAGAGTGTATAATAGCAGTAACATTTATTTTATGCTTTTAATTTTGTGAAGGGGATCTCTCTATCTTTATTTCTGCTAATTGGTTATGGCTGGTATACAGGGAAGATGCTCTTTATAATTTTAACTTATTTCTTCACTTTACTCAAATTTATTATTATAAATTTTATTTACATGTTTATTTTCTTTTATTTTTTAATTTTGAAGAATTAAAAATATTTATAAGGAAACTCAGAGAAGTATCTAAAACAATGAGCAAATAACCACATATACACTGCTCAGAATGAACAAGTGTCAGCATTTTGTCATTTCTGCTTCAGATATGTCTTAATGAAATAATGAAATAAATAAAACATTATAGATAAACTTTATCTTCCCTTTGAGTCTAGGCCCAGCTTCATTTCATTCTACATCCTTCCAAAATATAACATGCAGAGCCACCCACATTTGCTTATTTTTCTGTTTGGTCACTTTCTACTAACTGATTTGTAAGAATTCTTATATATTCTGAATGCTATTTGTCAGTTATATATGTTGCATATATCTGCCTCTAGTATGTCACCTTGGCTTTCTATTTTGTTTATGGGGGCCTTTACAATAAAGAAGTTTTAGATTTTCATTATAAATTTATCAATCTTTCCCTTCATGAATTGTGATTTTTGTGTCATATTTTCTTATCCCATGATTAAAAAAGATTTTCTCCAAATGTTCTTTAAAATTAAAAAAAAATGTGCTTTACACTTACTTTTTTTTTTTTTTTTTTGCGGTACGTGGGCCCCTCAGTGTTGTGGCCTCTCCCATTGCGGAACACAGGCTCCGGACGCACAGGCTCAGCAGCCATGGCTCACGGGCCTAGCCGCGCCGTGGCATGTGGGATCTTCCCGTACCGGGGCACGAACCTGTGTTCCCTGCATCAGCAGGCAGACTCTCAACCACTGCGCCACCAGGGAAGCCCTACACTTACTTTTTAAAACCGTCTGGATTTTACTTTTACATGTGATGTGAAATGTGGGTTGATATTTTTCTATGTAAAATACCATTTGCTTCAATATAATTTATACACAACTGGTTTAGAATGCAGAGTCCATCATATAACTTAATTTCCATAGATACTTGCATCTATTTCTAGGCTGCCTACATGCTCCATTAATCCATTTGTCTACACTTGTGCTGCTTTAATTATGAATGCTTTATAATCAATGTTGATATTTGTAAGATCAACTTACTTTTCACTCTCTGCAGTTACACCACTTTTCATGTTCTTTCTGAATTGTCTTATTTTTCGCCCTTTGGTCCCTTTAAATTAATTTTTAAAATAAGATTTTCAAATTCCAATAAAATCATGCTGATTTTTCTTGGAATTTTATTGACTATGTAGAATGATTTGGAAAAGAATTGACAACTTTTTGATAAAGAGATTTACTATTTATGAATATTATATCAGTATTATTTAAAGTCTATTTTTATAATCTTTGATAGAGATTTGTAATTACAAATACTCTTACATATAAGATACAGTCTTAGGCATCTTTAATTTTTCTACTCAGATTTATTAAGACATACTTCACATGAAATAAAATTTACCCTTGAAAGTATACAATTCAAAGAACTTTAACAAATGTATATGATCATATAAGCATGACCACCACCACAATAAAGATACAGAAAATTTCCCTCACGTCAGAAGACTCAGTTGTGCCCATTTGCAGGCAATTATCTCCCACCACCTACAACCCTGGAAAAACTTTGATCTGTCTTTATGGTTTTGCTTCTTCTATAATATCATATAAATTGAATCATATAGTATGTAGTCTTTTGTATCTGGCTTCTTTCACTTAGCACATGTTTTTAATTTCATCCATGTTATTATATGCATCAGCAGTTTGTTCTTTGTTTTTAAACATCTTTATTGGAGTATAATTGCTTTACAATGGTGTGTTAGTTTCTGCTTTATAACAAAGTGAATCAGCTATACATATACGTATATCCCCATATCTCCTCCCTCTTGCATCTCCCTCCCATCCTCCCTATCCCACCCGTCTAGGTGGTCACAAAACACCGAGCTGATCTCCCTGTGCTATGCAGCTGCTTCCCACTAGCTGTTTTACATTTGGCAGTATATATAAGTCCATGCCACTCCCTCACTTCATCCCAGCTTACCCTTCCCCCTCCCTGCGTCCTCAAGTCCATTCTCTACGTCTGCGTCTTTATTCCTATCCTGCCCCTAGGTTCTTCAAGAACCTTTTTTTTTTTTAGATTCCATATATGTGTGTTAGCATACAGTATTTGTTTTTCTCTTTCTGACTTATTTCACCCTGTATGACACATTCTATGTCCATCCACCTCACTACAAATAACTCAATTTCATTTCTTTTTATGGCTGAGTAATATTCCATTGTATATATGTGCCACATCTTCTTTATCCATTCATCTGTTGATGGGCATTTAGGTTGCTTCCATGGCCTGGCTATTGTAAATAGTGCTGCAATGAAGATTGGGGTGCATGTGTCTTTTAGAACTACGGTTTTCTCTGGGTATATGTCCAGTAGTGGGATTGCTGGATCATATGGTAGTTCTAGTTTTACTTTTTTAAGGAACCTCCATACTGTTCTCCATAGTGGCTGTATCAATTTACATTCCCACCAACAGTGCAAGATGTTTCCCTTTTCTCCACACCCTCTCCAGCATTTATTGTTTGTAGATTTTTTGTTGATGCCCATTCTGACTGGTGTGAGGTGATACCTCATTCCAGTTTTGATTTGCATTTCTCTAATGATTAGTGCTGTTGATATTCTTTCATGTGTTTGTTGACAATCTGTATATCTTCTTTGGAGAAATGTCTATTTAGGTCTTCTGCTCATTTTTGGATTGGGTTGTTTGTTTTTTTGATATTGAGTTGCATGAGCTGCTTGTAAATTTTGGAGGTTAATCCTTTCACAGTTGCTTCATTTGCAAATATTTTCTCCCATTTTGAGGGTTCTCTTTTCATCTTGTTAATGGTTGCCTTTGCTGTGCAAAAGCTTTTAAGTTTCATTAGGTCCCATTTGTTTATTTTTGTTTTTATCTCCATTTCTCTAGGAGGTGGGTCAAAAAGGATCTTGCTGTGACTTATGTCATAGAGGGTTCTGCCTATGTTTTTCTCTAAGAGTTTGATAGTGTCTGGCCTTACATTTAGGTCTTTAATCCATTTTGAGTTTACTTTTGTATATGCTGTTAGGGAGTGTTCTAATTTCATTCTTTTACCTGTAGCTGTCCAGTTTTCCCAGCACCATTTATTGAAGAGGCTGTCTTTCCTCCATTGTATATTCTTGCCTCCTTTATGAAAGATAAGGTGACCATATGTGCGTGAGTTTATCTCTGGGCTTTCTATCCTGTTCCATTGATCAATATTTCTGTTTTTGTGCTATACTGTCTTGATTACTGTAGCTTTGCAGTAGGGTCTGAAGTCCAGGAGACTGATTCCTCCAGCTCCATTTTTCTTTCCCAAGTTTGCTTTGGTTACTCGGGATCTTTTGTTTTTCCATACAAATTGTGAATTTTTTTGTTCTAGTACTGTGAAAAATGCCATTGGTAGTTTGATAGGGATTGCATTGAATCTGTCAATTGCTTTGGGTAGTAGAGTCATTTTCACAGTGTTCATTCTTCCAATCCAAGAGCATGGTATATCTCTCCATCTGTTTGCATCATCTTTAATTTCTTTCATCAATATCCTATAGTTTTCTGCATACAGGTCTTTTGTCTCCTTAGGTAGGTTTATTCCTAGGTATTTTATTCTTTTTGTTGCAATGGTAAATGGGAGTGTTTCCTTAATTTCTCTTTCAGGTTTTTCATCATTAGTGTATAGGAATGCAAGAGATTTCTGTGCATTACTTTTGTATCCTGCTACTTTACCAAATTCATTGATTAGCTCTAGTAGTTTTCTGGTAGCATCTTTAGCATTCTCTATATATAGTATCATGTCATCTGCAAACAGTGACAGCTTTACTTCTTCTTTTCTGATTTGGATTCCTTTTATTTCCTTTTCTTCTCTGATTGCTGTGGCTAAAACTTCCAAAGCTATGTTGAATAATTGTGGTGAGAGTGGGCAACCTTGTCTTGTTCCTGATCTTAGTAGAAATGCTTTCAGTTTTTCACCATTGAGGATGATGTTGGCTGTGGATTTGTCATATGTGGCCTTTATTATGTTGAGGAAAGTTCCATCTATGCCTACTTTCTGCAGGGTTTTTATCATAAATGGGTGTTGAATTTTGTCAAAAGCTTTCTCTGCATCTATTGAGATGATCATATGGTTTTTCTCCTTCAGTTTGTTAATATGGTGTATCACATTGATTGATTTGCGTATATTGAAGAATCCTTGCATTCCTGGGATAAACCCCACTTGATCATGGTGTATGATCCTTTTAATGTGCTGTTGGATTCTGTTTGGTAGTATTTTGTTGAGAATTTTTGCATCTATGTTCATCAGTGATATTGGCCTGTAGTTTTCTTTCTTTGTGACATCTTTGTCTGGTTTTGGTATCAGGGTGATGGTGGCCTCGTAGAATGAATTTGGGAGTGTTCCTCCCTCTGGTATATTTTGGAAGAGTTTGAGAAGGATAGGTGTTATCTCCTCTCTAAACGTTTGATAGAATTCGCCTGTGAAGCCATCTGGTCCTGGGCTTTTGTTTGTGGAAGATTTTTAATCACAGTTTCAATTTCAATGCCTGTGATTTGTCTGTTTAGATTTTCTATTTCATCCTGGTTCAGTCTTGGAAGGTTGTGCATTTGTAAGAATTTGTCCATTTCTTCCAAGTTGTCCATTTTATTGGCATATAGTTTCTTGTAGTACTCTCTCATGATCCTCTGTATTTCTGCTGTGTCAATTGTTACTTCTCCTTTTTCATTTCTAATTCTATTGATTTGAGTCTACTCCCTTTTTTTCTTGATGAGTCTGCCTAACGGGTTATCAATTTTGTTTATCTTCTCAAAGAACCAGCTTTTAGTTTTATTGATATTTGTTATTGTTTTCTTCATTCCTTAGCAGTTTGTTCTTTATTATTGTTGAGTCATGTACCCATTCACTAGTTGATGGACATTTGGATTTTTTCTACATTTTGGCTATGATAAGTAATGCTGTAGTAAATGTTCTTGTACAATTTTTTGTTTGTACATATATTTACATTTAAATTCCCTATGATGGGAATTTCTGGGTTGTATAGGAATTGAATATCTGAAGTTATAATAAACTGTCAAACTGTTCTTCAAATTAGCTATACGACTTTTTATTCCCACTAGAGAGTCCTAGTTGCTCAACATTCCCAGAAACACGTGGCATTTTCAGTCATTTTTATTTAATAAACTTTACTTTTAGAAAAGTTTTAGGTTTACCAAAAAGCCGATAAAAAATTATGGAGAGTTACTTTATACCCCCCTCACTTTCCCCTTTTACTAACATCTTGCATTAATATGGTACATTTGTTACAGTTGATGAACTGACATTGATATAATCATTAAGTGAAGTCCATAGTTTCAATTTGGGCTCATTCTTTGTGTTCCTCAGTTATATGAATTTTGATGAATGTATGTCATGTATTATAGTATCATACAGAATATTTCACTGCCCTAAATATCCTCTCTGTTCCACCTGTTCATCCCTCCCTGTCTCCTGAACCCCTGGCAACCACTATTCTTTTTACTGTCTCTATAGCGTTGCCTTTTCCAGAATGTGATATTGTTGGAATCTTATAGTATATAACCTTTTCAGACTGGTTTCTTTCACTTAGCAATGTGTATTTAAGGAGCTTCCATGTATTTTCAAGGCTTTATGACTCATTTCTCTTTATTGAAAAATAATATTCCATTGTCTGGATGTACCACAGTCTTTTTTTCCCATTTATCATAGAAGGACATTTTGGTTGCTTCCAAGTTTTGGCAGTTATGAATGAAGCTGCTATAAACATCTGTGTGTAGGTTTTTGTGCAGATATGTTTTCAACTCATTCGAGTAAATACTAAGGGGCACAATTGTTGGATCACATGGTAAGACTATGTTTAGCTTTGTAGGAAGCTGCCAAATTGTCTTCCAAAGTGGCTGCACTGTTTTGCATTCCCGCCAGCAATGAATGAGAGTTCCTGTCACTCCATATTTTCATCAGCAATTGATGTTGTCAGTGTTTTGTTTAGCTGCTCTAATGGTTTTGTAGTGGCATCTCGTTGCTTTACTTTGCAGTTCCCTAGTGACATATGAGTTGAATATCTTTTCATATGCTTATTTGCCATTCATATATATTCTTTGCTGAGATGTCTGTTCGGATCTTTTGCCTATTTATAACTGGGTTGTTTGTTTTCTTATTTTTGAATTTTAAGAGTTCTTAGAATATTTTGGATACAAATTCTTTATCATATATGTGTTTTACCAACATTTTCTCCAGTCAATATCTTGTGTTTTCATTCTCATAACAGTGCCTTTCTCAAAGCAAACATTTTTTATTTTAATGAAGTCCAATTTATCATTTTTTCTTTCATGGATATGTTTTGGGTGTTAAATCTAAAAATTCATCACCAAAACAAAGGTCACCTAGATTTTCTCCTTTGTTATCTTCTAGAAATTTTACATTTATGTCTATGATCCATTTTGAATTAATTTTTATGAAAGGTGTGAAGTCTGGATCTAGATTCATTTTTGTGTTTGTGGATATCCTGTTGCCCAGCACCATTTATTGAAAAGAGTATTCTTTTTCCAGTGAATTGCCTTTGCTCATTTGTCAGAGATCAGTTGACTATATTTGTGGATCTATTTCTGGGCTCTCTATTCTTTTCCATTGATCTGTTTGTGTATTCTTTCACCAATACCAGATTCTCTTGATTACTATAACTTTATAGTAATTCTTTCCATTGTGTTGAGTCAGTCCTTTGATTGTATTCCTCTTCCGTATTCCTCTTCTTCAGTATTGCTTGAGTATTGTGGGTCTTTTGCCTTTCCATATAAACTTTAGAATTAGTTTGTTGATATCCACAAAATAACTTGCTGGGATTTGGATTGGGATTGTGCCAAATCTATAGATCAAGTTGGCAAGAACTGAACTGAACAATATTATATCTTCCTATCCATGAACATGTAATATCTCTCCATTTATTTAGATCTTCTTTGATTTCTTTCATCAAAGTTTTGTGGTTTCCTCATATAGATCTTATATGTATTTTTAAAAAATTTTATACCTATTTCATCTTTTGGTATTAATGTAAATAGTGCTGTTTTTAATTTCAAATTTCAATTCTTCATTGCTGGTATATAAGGAATTGACTTTTGTATATTAACTTTATATCTTGCCTCATCAGTCTTTTAATTTTAGCCATTCTAGTGAGTGTGTAGTGGTAGCTCATTGTGGTTTAATTTGCAGAACCCTATGACTCATGATACTGAACACCTTTTCATATGCTTATTGGCCATCTCTATGTCTTTTTTGGAGAAACGTCTACTCAAATTTTTTGCCCAACTTAAAATTGGGATGTTTATACTCCTATAAGTTGTAAGATATATATATATATATATATATACACACACACATACATATATATATTTATGACAATCCTTTAAAATATGTGTTCTGAAAATATTTTCTCCCATTACGTGACTTATCTTTTTATTTTCTACATGACCTTTCTATATGACTTTGACTTTTTGTATTCTGAGAAGTCTTTGCCTTAACTAGGTTCATAATCATCCTCTCATTTGTTTTCTTCCAGAATTTTATAGTTTTAGTTCTTTGATTTATGTCTTTGATGCATGTTTAGATGATTTTTGTCTTTGGCAAGGTAAAGTTTGTTTTTGTAGTTTTCATTATATAGGTTTGAATATATTTTGTTAATTTTATTCTAAGTATTATATTTTTATGGCATTATAAATGACACATTTTCAACTTTTTAAGTATTTATTTAACTATAGTTGATTTAAAATACTGTGTTAGTTTCAGTTGTACAGCTTCAGATTTTTTCCACCATAGGTTATTAAAAGATACTGAATATAGTTCCATACTATACAGTAGATCCTTGTTGTTTATCCATTTTATATGTAGTGGTGTGTATCTGTCAATCCCATATGCCTAACTTATCCCTCCCCCTCCCCTTTCCCCTTTGGTAACCATAACTTTGTTTTCTATCTCTGTGAGTCTGTTTCTGTTTTGTAGATAAGTTCATTTGTATCATATTTTGGATTCCACATGTAAGTGATATCATATGATATTTGTCTTTCTCTGTCTGACTTATTTCACTTAGTATGATAATCTCTAGGGTCATCCATGTTTCTGCAAATGGCATTATTTCATTCTTTTTTATGGCTGAGTGGTATTCCATTGTGTATATATACCACATCTTCTTTATTCATCTGTTGATGGAAATTTAGGTTGCTTCCATGTCTTGGCTATTGTAAATAGTGTGTCTATGAACACTGGGGTGCATGTATCTTTTTGAATTGGCGTTTTCTCTGGATATATGCCCAGGAGAGGGATTGCAGAATCAAACGGTAGCTCTATTTTTTAGTTTATAAGGACCCTCCATACTGTTTCATAGTAGCTGTACCGATTTACATTCCCACCATCAGTGTAGGAAGATCCCTTTTCTCTACACTCTCTCTAGCATTTATTCTTTGCAGACTTTTTGATGATGGCCACACATTCTGACCTGTGTGAGGTGATGCCTCATTGTAGTTTTGATTTGCATTTCTCTAATAAGAAACAATGTGGAACATCTTTTCATGTGCCTGTTAGCCATCTGTGTGTCTTCTTTGGAGAAATGTCTATTTAGGTCTTCTGCCCAATTTTTGATTGGGTTGTTTGTTTTTTTTGATATTGAGTTGTATAGCTGTCTGTATATTTTGGAAATTAAGCCCTTGTTGGTCTCATCATTTGCAAATATTTTCTCCCAATCCATAGATTGTCTTTTCATTTTCTTTGTGGTCTCTTTTGCTCTGCAAAAGCTTATAAGTTTGATTAGCTCCCATTTGTTTATTTTTGCTTTTATTTCTTTTGCCTTGGGAGACTGATCTAAGAAAATTTTGCTACAATGTATGCCCAAGAACGTTTTGCCCATGTTCTCTTCAAGAAGTTTTATGGTATCATGTCTTATATTTAAGTCTTTAAGCCATTTTGAGTTTATCTTTGTTATGGTGTAAGGGAGTATCCTAACTACATAGATTTACATGCAGCAGTCCAGCTTTCCCAACACCACTTGCAGAAGAGACTATCTTTTCTCCATCATATGTTCTTGCTTCCTTTGTTGAAGATTAATTGACTATAGGTATGTGGGTTTATTTCCGGGCTTTCTATTCTGTTCCATTGATCTATGTGTCTGTTTTTGCACCAATACCATGCTATTTTGATTACTGTAGCTTTGTAATATTCTCTAAAGTCTGGGAGGATTACACCTTCCACTTTCTCTTTTTCCTCAGAATTGCTTTGGCAATTCTGAGTCTTTTGTGTTTCCATATAAATTTTATGATTATTTGTTCTAAGTCTGTGAAAAATACCATGGGTAATTTGATAGGGATCACATTAAATCTATAGATTGCTTTGGGTAGTATGGCCATTTTAACAATATTAATTCTTCCAATCCAAGAACATGGGATGTCTTTCCATTTCTTTGTATCATCTCCAATTTCCTTTCTCTGTTTTATAGTTCTCAGTGTATAGGTCTTTCACATCCTTTGTTAGGTTTATTCCTAGGTATTTTTTGACACGATTTTAAATGGGATCATTTTTTACTTTCTCTTTCTGATATTTGATTGTTTGTGTAACTAAATGCAACAGATTTCTGTATATTGATCTTTTATCCTGCTACCTTGCTGAATTCATTTATTAGTTCTAATAGTTTTTATGTGGAGTCTTTAGGGTTTTCTATATAGGGTATCATGCCATGTGCATACAATGAAAATTTTACCTCTTCTCTTTCAATTTGGATACGATTTATTTATTTTTCTTGTCTGATTGCTGTGACTAGGACTTCCAATATTATATTGAATAGAAGTGGTGAGAGTGGGCATCCTTGTTTTGTTCCAGAATTTAGTGGGAAGTGTCAGCTTTTCACTGTTGAGTGTTATACTGACTGTGGGTTTGTCATAAATGGCTTTTATTATGTTGAGATATGTTTCCTCTATACCCATTTTGGTGAGAGTTTTTATCATGAATGTTGTTGAATTTTATCAAATGCTCTTTCTGCATCTATTGAGATGATTGTGTGTTTTTTGTCTTTTCTTTTGTTGATGTGGTATATCACATTGATTGATTTGTGTATGTTGAACCATCCTTGTGACCCTGAAATGCATCCAACTTGATCAAGGTGTATGATATTTTTATGTATTGTTGGATTCAATTTGCTAATATTTTGCTGACAATTTTTGTATGTATGTTCATCAAAGATATTGGCCTGCAGTTTTCTTTTTTGGTAGTGTCTTTGTCTTGTTTTGGTATCAGGGTGATGGTGGCTTCATAGAATATCTTTGGCAGTGTTCCTTCCTCTTCAGTCTTTTGGAAGAGTTTGAGAAGGATTGGTATGAGTTCCTCTTTGTATGTTTTGTAGAATTCCCCAGTGAAGCCATCTGGTCCTTTTGTTTGAAGGGAGGTTTTTTTTTTTTTTGTTTTGTTTTATTTTACAAATTCTATTTCACTTCCAGTGATAGGTCTGCTTAAATTACCTGTTTCTTCTTGATTCAGTTTTGGCAGGCCGTATGTTTGTAGAAACTTGTCCATTTCTTCTAGGCTATCTATTTTGTAGTCATGTAACTGTTCATAGTAATTTCTTATGATTTTTTGAATTTCTGTGGTATTGGTTTTATTTCTCCTTTTTCATTTCTTAGTTTGTTTGTTTGTGTCCTCTCTCTTTTCTTGTTGGTCAGCCTGGCCAGAGGTTTATCAATCTTGTTTAACCTTTCAGTAAACCAGCTCTTGACTCTATTAATTTTTTCTATTGTTTTATTTAAAAAAATTTATTTTTAAAATTTGTATTGGAGTATATTTTGCTTTACAATGTTCTGTTAGTTTCTGCTGTACAACAAAGTGAATCAGTTAAATGTATACATATATCCCCTCTTTTATAGATTTCCTTCCCATTTAGGTCACCACAGAGCACTAAGTAGAGTTCCCTGTGCTCTACAGTATGTTCTCATTAGTTACCTATTTTATACATAGTAGTGTATATATGTCAATCCAAATCTCCCAGTTCACCCCACACCCCCTTCCCTCCTTGGTATCCATAAGTTTGTTCTCTACATCTGTGTCTCTATTTCTGCTTTGCAAATAAGTTCATCTGTATATTTTTCTAGATTCCACATATAAACAATATTATATGATATTTGTTTTTCTCTTTCTGACTTCTTTCACCCTGTATGACAGTCTCTAGGTCTATCCATGTTCTGCAAATGGCACTATTTCGTTCCTTTTTATGGCTGAGTAATATTCCATTGTATATATATATATACCATATCTTCTTTATCCATTTATCTGTCGATGGACACTTAGGTTGCTTCCATGTCCTGGCTATTGTGAATAGTGCTGCAGTGTACATTGGGGTGCATGTATCTTTTCAAATTTTGGTTTTCTCCAGATATATGCCCAGGAGCAGGATTGCTGGATCATATGGTAGCTCTATTTTTAGTTTTCTGGGGAACCTCCATAGTGTTCTCCATAGTGGCCGTATCAGTTTACATTCCCACCAAGAGTGTAGGAGGGTTCCCTTTTCTCCACACCTTCTCCAGCATTTATTATCTGTAGACTTTTTGATGATGGCCATTTTGACTGGTGTGAGGTGATACCTCATTGTAGTTTTGATTTGCATTTCTCTAATAATTAGCGATGTTGAGCATCTTTTCATGTGCCTTTTGGCCATCTGTATGTTTTCTTTGGAGAAATGTCTGTTTAGATCTTCTGCCCATTTTTTTATTGGGTTTGTTGGTTGTTCGTTATTGAGTTTTATGAGCTGTTTGTGTATTTTGGAGATTAATCCCTTGTTGGTTGCATTGTTTGCAAATATTTTCTCCCATTCTGTAGGTTTCCATTACTCTAGGAGGTGGATCCAAAAAAATATTGCTGCGATTTATGTCAGAGTGTTCTGCCTATGTTTTCCTCTAGGAGTTTTATAGTATCTGGTCTTACATTTAGGTCTTCAGTCCATTTTGAGTTTATTTTTGCAAATGGTGTTAGAGAATGTTCTAATTTCATTCTTTTACATGTAGCTGTCCAATTTTCTCAGTACCACTTATTGAAGAGACTGTCTTTTCTCCAGTGTATATTCTTGTCTCTGTTGTCAACCTTTTTAAAAGTTTTTTTAAATTGAGATGTAATTAACATATATTATTTTGTAAATTTAAGGTGTACAATGTGATGGTTTTATACATGTACATATTGTGAAATATTTACCAGAATAATATTAACACATCCTTCACCTCACAAAATTACCATTTTGTTGTTGTTGTTATGGTGAGAATATTAAAGCTCTCCTTTCATAGCAACTTGTTAACTATAGTCACCATGCTGTATCTTAGATCCCAAAACTTATCCATGTTATAACTGAAACTTTGACCAACATCTCCCCAATTCCCCTGCCTTTAGTCCTAGCCAAACCACAATTCCACTCTGTTTCTATTAGTGCAATGATTTAGATTACACATATAAATCCTATCATATAGCATTTGTCTTTCTCTGCCTTATTTTACTTAGCATGATGCCCTCAAGGTCTGCTCATGTTGTCACCAATGGAAGAATTTCCTTCATTTTTATGGCTGAATAATATCCCATTTTGTGTATATACCATATATTCTTTATCAATTCATTTGTTGATGGATGCTTAGGTAGTTTCCATATCTTGGCTATTGTGACTAATGCTGCAAATGAACACGGGAGTGCAGTTATCTCTTTGAGAGTAATTTCATTCCATTGGATATATATGCAGAAGTGAGATTGCTGGATCATATGGTAGTTCTATTTTAATTTTTTGAGGAATCTCCATACTGCTTTCCATAGTGGTGAACCAATTGACATTTTCACTAATAGTTCATAAAAGTTCACTTTTCTCCACATCCATGACAGCATTTGTCTTTCTTGTCTTTTTGATGATACCTTTACAGATGTGAACTGATGTCTCCTTGCGTTTTTTAATAACTGTCGTTTATTGAGTATCTAGTATGTGCTTTACATGTTTAATCTCATGTAATCCCCATAAGACTCTTTAAAGTATGTTATTTTACAGATGCAGAAACACACGTGTAAAGAGGTGATTTCACCTCTTTCCCAAGGTCACACAGCTAGTTGGACTCAAGGTCATGTTTTAGTCCTAGTCCTATCTGCTTTTCACCAAAGCCATGATTTAATCATGCTCCTCCTTCATGCCCCTTGTCTACCCCAACTCTAGCCACTCAACTCCTTGTGGTTTTGATTTTGCATTTCCTTAATGATTAGTGATGTTGAGCATCTTTTCATGTACCTTTTGGCCATTTTCCTATCTTCTTTGGAGAAATGTCTATTCAAGTTCTCTACCCTTTTTTTTTTTTTTTTTTTTTTTTTTTTGCGGTACGCGGGCCTCTCACTGCTGTGGCCCCTCCCGTTGCGGAGCACAGGCTCCGGATGTGCAGGCTCAGCGGCCATGGCTCATGGGCCCAGCTGCTCTGCGGCATGTGGGATCTTCCTGGACTGGGGCACAAACCCGTGTCCCCTGCATCGGCAGGCTGACTCTCAACCACTGCGCCACCAGGGAAGCCCCATCTACCCATTTTTTTATTGGATGTTTTTTCTTTTGCTATTGAGTTTTATGGGTTCCTTATATATTTTGGACATTAATTCCATATCAGATATACATTTTGTAAATATTTTCTCCCATTCTGAAGTTTGCCTTTTAATTTTGTTGAATATTTCTTCTGATGTGTAGAAGCTTTTTAGTTTGATGGAACACCACTTGCTCATTTTTGCTTTCGTTGCTTGTGCTTTTGGTGACATATCAAAAAACTCATTGCCAAGACCCATGTCAATGAGCTTTATCCCTATTTTTTTTCTAGGAGTTTATCGGTTTCAGGCCTTATGTTTAAATCCTCAATCCATTTTGAGTTAATTTTTGGGAGTGGTGTAAGATAGTGACTCAATTTTTCTGCATGTGGTTATCATTTCCCCACTGAGTATTCTTAGCTCCCTTGTCAAATATTTGTTGACCATATATGTGTGGGTTTATGTTTACTTTTATGATTACTAAAGCTTTGTCCCTAGCCATCTCTATATATCTTAGCTTTGCCAGTCTGGGTGGGGTGAAATCAAGTGGGTCCTTCATGCAGTGCTCCAGAGACTGGAAGATGGTCACTCATCCCACTCTCCCTTTTCCACAAAGGGGAACTCTTTCTTGCTGGGGAGCTCCCTCTTGGAACTGAGTAGTGCCAGCCTGGAGGACAGGATGATGCCAATAAAATGAAGCTGTTCATCCTTCCCTTTTGTACAGTTATTCCCTGGTTTTTTGTTCTATTGTTGCTGGTTTCTTAAATTGACTCCTGAGCTCTCCCAGAGTCATTTTTGTTTATGGATAGCTATCTAATTGTTGATCTTTGTGGTGAGATGGAGCCTGGGGTTTCCTATTTTGCCATCTTGATGATGTCCTTAAAAGGGTTTTAAGTTACAGTTTCAATTTCTTTAATATTGTGTACTGTTCTGATTTTCTATTTAACTTGAATCCATTTTGGTAAGTTGTATCTTGCTAGCAATTTATACCATTTAATTATATTTTCAAATTAATGGCATATATTTTTTCATAATATCTTATATTTTTAGTATCTGTAGGATCTGTAGTTTATATCCTTTTTACATTCCACACTTTATTTGTGCTTTCTCTTTTTTTCTTCATTGGTCCTTCTAGAGTTGTACCAAATTTGTTATTCTTTTCAAGGAAACAATGTTTGGTTTTGTTGCTCCCTTTGATTGTTTTCTGTTTCGTTTATTTCTGGTCTTATTTAATTCCTTCTGCTTTCTTTGGGTTTAATTTGCTTTCTTGTTTTAGCTTAATGAGATGATGCTTAGCAGGTGATTTTCAACTTTTCTTCTTTGTTACTATATGCTTTTAGGGTCACAAATGTTCCTCTAAGCATGACTTTAGCTGTAGCCCACAAGCTTTTGTATGTATTATTTTCAACAATAATTTGGTTTAAAATATTGTCTAATTTTTAATGTGATTTTCCCATAGAACCAGGGTTATTTAGAAGTGTATTTCTTTTTTTCCCCATTTTTTTTTTTTTTTTTTTTTTGCGGTATGCGGGCCTCTCACTGTTGTGGCCTCTCCCGTTGCGGAGCACAGGCTCTGGACACGCAGGCTCTGCCGCCATGGCTTACGGGCCCAGCCACTCCACGGCATGTGGGATCTTCCTGGACCGGGGCACGAACCCGTGTCCCCTGCATCGGCAGGCAGACTCTCAACCACTGCGCCACCAGGGAAGCCCCTTTTCCCCATTTTTAACAGCTTTATTGAAGCTAAATTGGTATACAATAAACTACACATGCACAATTTGATATGTTTCAACATACTTATATACCCAAGGTCAAGATAATAAACAACAATCAACATAATGAACACATCATATCCCCCAAAGTTTCCTCCTGTAACCCCTTTCCTCCCAAACCTAAAGTTAAGTGTATTTCTTAAGTTTCAAATGATGGAGCTTTTCTAATTGTCATTCAATTATTTATTTCTTGCTTAATTGCACTGTGGTCAGAGAGCATACTCTAGAATTTTCCACTGTTTGAAATTTTTTTGAGAGTTGCTTCTTGGTCTACAACAGAAGTCAGCAAATTATGGTCTACATGCCAAATCTTGCTTATAGAATGTTTTTGTATGGCCCTCAATCTAAAAATGTTTTTTACACATTTAAGAGGTGGTTAAAAAAGAAAAATATATGATTGTGATCTCATGAGGCTCACAAAGCCTAAAGTATTTATTATCTAGCACTTTACAAAAAGCTTGCTGATCTCTGGCCTAAAATATGTTCAGTGCATGTAAATGTTTCATGTGTTTATGAGAAGAATATGTATCTGCAGTTGTTGAGTATAGTTTCCACATATGCCACTTAGGTTCAATTTGTTAATGTTATTCAATGTGGTATATTCTTACTGATGTTTTTTTTTCCCTCCTATTCCATCAGTTATTGAGAAAGATGTATTAAAATATCCCACTATGATCTTGTATTTGTCTGTTTCTGATTGTGGTTTTGTCTAGTTTTTCTTCATCTCATATCTTACCTCATATCTTTTGATGCAATATTAGTTGCATACAAATTTAGAATTGCATATTTCTGGTGAATAGAATCTTTTATCATTCTGAAGCATCTCTTTTTATTGCTGGTAATGATTTTTGCCTTAATGTGTACTTTGTCTGATATTGATTTAGCCACACCAGCTTTCTTTTGATTGATTTTGTTTGGTGTATCTTTTTCCATTCTTCTATTTTCAACCTTTCTGCATTCTTATATTTTAGATGTGTATCTTGTATGTAACACATAGTCTTTGTACATTCAGTATGATAATATTTGCCTTTAATCAGAACACTTAAACAGTTTATATTGAATGTAACTATTAGTATATTTGATTACAAATGCACATTATTATAGAATGCTTTCTATTTGTTCTGATTTTTTTAAGAGTTTACTAGGAAAAGGGATATTGAGTTTATGGGGATATGATGTCTATGCAAGATAGACAACATGGTGCATTGTGGAATCAGAAAGGAGGACCATGTGGCTTGAGATTGGTAGATGTAGTCCTGATGTGAATATAGGGCTGAAGAAGTAGTTCGGACCTGACCATGAAGTTAATTTGTGCCTAGGTTAATAATTTTAAATTTCCTTAAGATTACTCTGAAGGCTTTGAGGTATTTAAAGTGGTGAGGGAGCTACTGACAAAATGAGATTTTTGAAATGCTAAACTTGGCTGCAGTGTGTAGAATGGGTGAGGAGACAAAAGTAGATTCCAGGAAACCAGTTAGCATGATATCAGATATAAAGTAGATGCTTAGCAAATATTTCTTGTGTGAATGAGGCTTTAGCAGTGGTCAAGAGAGTTCATGACAGCTTGCACTAGGGTTGTGGTGGAACGTGTGAAGAGAAATAAATGTTTCTGAAAGGGGCTTAAGGGGTAAAATTGGTAGAACTTTAGGTACAGTAATATGGGTATGTTGAAGAGGGAGATGTGAAAGATGACGTCTAGGTTTCTGATTCTGCAGTTGGATGAATGATGGTACCATTTATCGAGATAGGGAATAATGGAAAAGCATTTGGTTTTGGAAAAATGCTGGGACACAGAGAAAATGAATTCAGTTACATGGTTCAAAAATAAAATAAAATAATGATATACAAAAGAAATTTTGCTCCTATCACAGTCTTTAGCAATTCTGTTCTCTTCCCCCAATCTTACAACAGCTAACTTTTAAATTAATGTATTAGTTATTCTTCCATAGTTTTAAAATGCAAATATCTTATTGTTTTACAGTGTATTTCTCTGATTACTCTTGAGGTTGAATATATGTCTATATGTTTATTATCCATTTGTAATATTCTACTGTGAATTTTTTATGCATATCCTTTGCTCAATTTTATATTTTGTTTCATTTTTTACTTACTGATTCATATTAGCTCTTTATGTGTCAGAAATATTAATATTTTGTTTCTAAATCTTAGTCTGTTGTTTATCTCTAACCTTATTGATGAGATCTTTTTGCTACAGAGAAGTTTAAAATTAATACATACTTAATCTCTTTCTTTTTATGGCTTATGAGTTTTAGGCTTTACTTAGCAAGCTCTTTCCCACCTGAAGAGTACATTCAGTATTTGTTAATTACATGTAGTAGCATTATATTCCATTGTGCACAATGGGTCTCACATTTTTTCTAAATGGATAGCCATTTGTCCAGTGCAATTTATTGAACAGTACATAATTTCCTCAGTGGTCATAAACTGTTCCTTCATCTTACACTAAATTCCTATAAATACATGGATCTGTTTTTGGATCTCTCTGTTTAATTACAGTGATTCTTTTTTTCTATTTTTGCCCCAGTACTAAGCTTTAATTTTTTTTAATTTGTTTTTTAAATAAGTAACTCATATGCAAAGGTCATAATCCAAAGGGTAAAAAGTGGTATATATTGAAAAATAAATCTCATTCTCATTCTTACCCAAACAGCCACCCAGGTTTCCTCCCAGGAGGCAATTCCTGTTACCAGTGTTTTGGGGCATGTACATATCAACATGAAAATATTCTAGTACTACAATATTTTGTTAGATTTATAGTATGTTTGCTCTTCATTAGGTCAAATGACCTGTTATACTTTTTTTTTAAAAGGTAGTTGCAAGCAATTCCTTACAAACTTTAAAATAAAATTGACAAGTTTTATTTTAAGGAAATGGTGTTGAGACTTTTATTAGGATTACACTGAATTATAAATAAACTTGGAAACATTGGTATCTTTTAGCTAATTAGCACTCCCCAGCCAGAAACATGCTATGTTGCCATTTATTCAGGTCTCTTCAGTAATTTTTTTTGGTTTAAAGTAAGCTTTTTGATTAAAATGTAACATACATAGGGAAAAAAAGCAAAATCATAAGTGTACAACTCAATGAATGTTTTTCAAAGGTACAAACCTGTGTACCACCATCTGGATCAGGAAATACAAAAAAATAACATCCCAAACCACGCCTTCATGCCTTTTCTAAGTCACTGTCCATACTCCCCTCCCCCAAAATAACTAATATCTTGATTTCTTATGCTACAGATTAGTTTCACCTGTTTTTGAACTTTATCTATAAGTGGGATAATATAGTATATACTCCCTTGCACATGGCTAGTAGCACTCGACATAATGTTTTTGACATTCATTTATGTTGTTATGCTAGCTATAGTTCATTAATTTTCAGTGCTGTATAGTAGTCCATTCTATAAATAAACCACAACTTATATATCCATTCTACTGTTGATGATGGAATTTTGATTGTGTCCAGTGTTACAATATAATGAGTAATATTTAGTAAGATATTTGTTTACAATTTGTTGCTGAACATATGTCTTCATTTCTGTTGTTTATATAACTAGGAATAGGATTGCTGGACCATAGGGTATGCATGCATTCAACTTATTAGAAACTGCCAAGGAGTTTTACAAAATTTTGCACCAATTTACACATCTACCAGCAGTGTACAAGGGTTGCAATGACTCTCCATTCTTTTCAGCACTTAGTACTGTTAAACTTTGAAGATTTAGCCATCAAAATATGCATATTTTAGAATCTCATAGTAGTTTAAATTTGCATTTCTTTAACTGAAGTATAGTTGATGTATAATATTATATAAGTTAGAATTGTACAATACAGTGATTCACAATTTTTAAAGGCTATATTCCATTTATAATTTTTATAAATATTGGCTCTATTCCCTGTGTTGTACAATATATCTTTATAGCTTATTTTATACATAATAGTTTGTACCTCTTAATCCCTGACCCCTATATTGCCCCTACCCCTTCCTTCTCCCCACGAGTAACCACTAGTTTGTTATCTATATTTGTGTCTGCTTCTTTTTTGTTACACTCACTAGTTTGTTGTATATTTTAGATTCCACATATAAGTGATGTCATACAATATTTGTCTTTCTCTGTATGACTTATTTCACTAGCATAATGCCCTCCAAGTCTATCCATGTTTCTGCAAATGGCAAAATTTTGTTCTTCTTTATAGCAGAGTAGTATTCCATTGTATATATATACACCACATCTGTTTTTTCTACTATGCATTTTTTAATTGAAGTATAGTTAATTTATAATGTTTTAGTTTCAAATATACAGCAAAGTGATTCAGATATATATATGTATATGTGTGTATATATATATATATGTATATATATATACTTTTTCAGATTCTTTTCCACTGTAGGTTATTACAAGATATGGGCATACTTCCTTGTGCTGTAATTAGGTCATTGTTGTTTACCTAAATATATATAATAGTGTGTATATGCTAATCCCAAACTCCTAAGCTATCTACCCCCCAATCCCACTATCCCCTTTGGTAACCATAAGTTTGTTTTCTATGTCTGTGAGGCTATTTCTATTTTGTAAATAAATTCATATGTATCTTTTTTGTTAGACTTCACATACAAGTGATATTATATGATATTTGTCTTTCTCTAACTTACAGAGACTTAATATGATAATATGGTAATCTCTAGGTCTATACATGTTGCTGCAAATGGCATTATTTCATTCGTTTTATGGCTGAGTAATATTCCATTGTATATATATATATATATATATATATATATATATATACCACATATTCTTTATCCATTCATCTGTTGATGGACATTTATGTTGCTTCTGTGTCTTAGCTATTTCAAATAGTGCTGCTACGAACACTGGGATACATGTATCTTTTCAAATTAGAGTTTGCACCTTTTCCAGATGTATGCCCAGGAGTAGGGCTGCTGGATCATATGGTAGCATTATTATTAGTTTTTTGAGAAACCTCCGTAATGTTTTCCACAGCAGCTACACCAATTTACATTCCCATCAAGAGTGTATGAAGTTTCGATTTTCTCCACACCCTTGCCAATAATTTGTTATTTGTTTTCTAATTGATGATAGCCATTCTGACAGGTGTGAGGTGACAACTAATTGTTTGTGTTTTTTTAAAATTTGTATTAGAGTGTAGTTGATTTATAATGTTGTGTTAGTTTCAGGTGTACAGGAAAGTGAATCAGTTATACATATACATATATCCACTCTTTTTTAGATTCTTTTCCCATAGAGGTCATTACAGAGTATTCTTTTTTTAACAAGTTTACTGGAGTATAATAGCTTTACAATGTTGTGTTAGTTTCTGCAGTAAAACAAAGTGAATCAGTGATATGTACACATATATCCCCTTCATCTTGTATCTCCCTCACACCCTCCCTATCCCACCCCTCTACATGGTCACAAAGCACTGAGCTGATCTCCCTGTGCTATGCGTCTGCTTCCCACTACCTATTTATTTTACATTTGGTAGTGTATATATGTCAAGTGCCACTCTCTCACTTCATCCCAGCTTACCTTTCCCCCTCCCGGTGTCCTCAAGGCCATTATCTGCGTCTTTATTCCTGTCCAGACCCTAGGTTCTTCAGAAATTTTTAATTTTTTTTTAGATTCCATATATATGTGTTAGCATACAGTATTTGTTTTTCTCTTTCTGACTTACTTCACTCTGTATGGCAGACTCTAGGTCCATCCACCTCACTACAAAAACTCAATTTCGTTTCTTTTTATGGCTGAATAATATTCCATTGTATATATGTGCCACATCTTCTTTATCCATTCATCTGTTGATGGACACTTAGGTTGCTTCCATGTCCTGGCTATTGTAAATAGTGCCACAATGAACATTGTGGTATATGACTCTTTTCGAATTATGGTTTTCTCAGGGTATATGCCCAGTAGTGGGATTGCTGGGCCATATGGTAGCTCTATTTTTAGTTTTCTGGGGAACCTCCATAGTGTTCTCCATAGTGGCCGTATCAGTTTACATTCCCACCAAGAGTGTAGGAGGGTTCCCTTTTCTCCACACCTTCTCCAGCATTTATTATCTGTAGACTTTTTGATGATGGCCATTTTGACTGGTGTGAGGTGATACCTCATTGTAGTTTTGATTTGCATTTCTCTAATAATTAGTGATGTTGACCATCCTTTCATGTGTTTGTGGGCAATCTGTATATCTTCTTTGGAGAAATATCTGTTTAGGTCTTCTGCCCATTTTTGGATTGGGTTGTTTGATATTGAGCTGTATGAGCTGCTTGTATATTTTGGAGATTAATCCTTTGTCACTTGATTCATTTGCAAATATTTCCTCCCATTCTGAGGGTTGTCTTTTCATGTTGTTTATGGTTTCCTTTGCTGTGCAAAAGGTTTTAAGTTTCATTAGGTCCCATATTTTAAATTTTGTTTTTATTTCCATTTCTCTAGGAGGTGGGTTAAAAAGGATCTTGCTGTGATTTATGTCATAGAGTGTTCTGCCTATGTTTTCCTCTAAGAGTTTTATAGTGCCTGGTCTTACATTAGGTCTTTAATCTATTTTAAATTTATTTTTGTGTATGGTGTTAGGGAGTGTTCTAATTTCATTCTTTTACATATAGCTGTTCATTCAATCCAGTACCACTTATTGAAGAGGCTGGTTTTCTCCATTGTATATTCTTGCCTACTTTATGAAAGATAAGGTGACCATATGTGCATGAGTTTATCTCTGAGCTTTCTATCCTGTTCCATTGATCTATATTTCTGTTTTTGTGCCAGTACCATATTGTCTTCATTACTGTAGCTTTGTAGTATAGTCTGAAGCCACCAAGCCTGATTCGTCCAGCTTCATTTTTCCTTCTCAAGATTGTTTTGGCTATTCGGGGTCTTTTGTGTTTCCATACAAATGGTGAAATTTTTTGTTGTAGTTCTGTGAAAAATGCCATTGGTAGTTTGATAGGGATTGCATTGAAACTGTAGATTGCTTTGGGTAGTATAGTCATTTTCACAATGTTGATTCTTCCAATCCAAGAACATCTCTCCATCTGTTTGTATCATCCTTAATTTCTTTCATCAGTGTTTTATAGTTTTCTGCATACGGGTCTTTTGTCTCCTTAGGTAGGTTTATTTCTGGGTATTTTATTCTTTTTGTTGCAATGGTAAATGCGATTGTTTCCTTAATTTCTCTTTCAGATTTTTCATCATTAGTGTATAGGAATGCAAGAGATTTCTGTGCATTAACTTTCTATCCTACTGTACCAAGTTCGTTGACTAGCTCTAGTAGTTTTCTGGTAGCATCTTTAGGATCCTCTATATATACTATCATGTCATCTGCAAAACAGTGAGAGTTTTACTTCTTCTTTTCTGATTTGGATTCCTTTTTTTTTCTTTTTCTTCTCTGATTGCTGTGGCTAAAACTTACAACACTATGTTCAGTAATGGTGAGAGTGGGCAACCTTGTCTTATTCCTGATCTTACGGGAAATGGTTTCAGCTTTTCAGCATTGAGAACGATTTTGGCTGTGGGTTTGTCATATATGGGCTTTATTATTTTGAGGTAAGTTCCCTCTTTGCCTACTTTATGTATAGTTTTTATCATATATGGGTGTTGAATTTTGTTGAAAGCTTTTTCTGCATCTATTTAGATTAGCATATGGTTTTTATCCTTCAATTTGTTAATATGGTGTATCACATTGTTTGATTTGCATATATTGAAGAATCCTTGCATTCCTGGGATAAACACCACTTGATCATGGTGTATGATCCTTTTAATGTGCTGTTGGATTCTGTTTGTTAATACTTTGTTGAGTAATTTTGCATCTGTTTTCATCAGTGATATTGGCCTGTAGTTTTCTTTGTCTGGTTTTGGTATCAGGGTGATGGTGGGCTCGTAGAATGAGTTTGGGAATGTTCCTCCCTCTGCTATATTTTGGAACAGTTTGAGGATAGGTGTTAGCTCTTCCCTAAATGTTTGATAGAATTCGCCTGTGAAGCCACCTGGTCCTGAGCTTTTGTTTGTTGGAAGATTCTTAATCATAGTTTCAATTTCAGTGCTTGTGATTGGTTTGTTTATATTTTCTATTTTTTCCTGGTTCAGTCTTGGAAGGCTGTGCTTTTCTAAGAATTTGTCCATTTCTACCAGGTTGTCCATTTTATTGGCAGAGAGTTGCTTGTAGTAATCTCTCACGATCCTTTGTATTTCTGCATTGTCAATTGTTACGTCTCCTTTTTCATTTCTAATTCTGTTGATTTGAGTCTTCTCCCTTTTTTTCTTGATGAGTCTGGCTAGTGGTTTATCAATTTTGTTTATCTTCTCAAAGAACCAGCCTTTAGTTTTATTAATCTTTGCTCTTATTTCCTTCATTTGTTTTTCATTTATTTCAGATCTGATCTTTATGATTTCTTTCCTTCTGCTATGGGTCCTTTTTGTTCTTCTTTCTCTAATTTCTTTAGGTATAAGTTTAGGTTGTTTATTTGAGATGTTTCTTGTTTCTTGAGGTAGGATTGTATTGCTGTAAACGTCCCTCTTAGAACTGCTGTGGCTGCATTCCATAGCTTTTGTGCTATTGTGTCTTCATTGTCACTTGTTTCTACGTATTTTTTGATCTCCTCTTTGATTTCTTCAGTGATCTCTTGGTTATTTAGTAGTGTATTGTTCAGCCTGCATGTGTTTGTATTTTTTACGTTTTTTTCCTTGTAGTTGTTATCTAGTCTCATAGCACTGTGGTCGGAAAAGGTAGTTGATCAAATTTCAATTTTTAAAATTTACCAAGGCTTGATTTGTTACCCAAGATATGATGTATCGTGGAGAATGTTCCATGAGCACTTGAAAAGAAAGTGTATTCTGTCGTTTTTGGATGGAATGTCCTATAAATATCAATTAAGTCCATCTCGTTTAATGTGTCATTAAAGCTTATGGTTCCTTATTTATTTTCATTTTGGATGATCTGTCCATTGATGAAAGTGGGGTGTTCCAGTCCCCTACTATTATTGTGTTACTGTCAATTTCCCCTTTTATGGCTGTTAGCATTTGCATTATTTATTGAGGTGCTCCTATGTTGGGTGCATAAATATATATATATTTTTAATATCAAGGGTTATTTTTTTATTTATTTATTTATGGCTGCGTTGGGTCTTCGTTTCTCTGCGAGGGCTATCTCTAGTTGTGGCAAGCAGGGGCCACTCTTCATCACGGTGCACGGGCCTCTCACTATCGTGGCCTCTCTTGTTGTGGAGCACAGGCTGCAGACACACAGGCTCAGTAATTGTGGCTCACAGGCCCAGTTGCTCCATGGCATGTGTAATCCTCCCAGACCAGGGCTCGAATCCGTGTCCCCTGCACTGGCAGATTCCCAACCACTGTGCCACAAGGAAAGCCCGGGTTCATAATTATTTACAACTGTGATATCTTCTTCTTGGATTGATCCCTCGATCATTATGTTGTGTCCTTCTTTGTCTCCTGTAGTAGTCTTTATTTTAAAGTTTACTTTGTCTGATATGAGAATTGCTACTCCAGCTGTCTTTTGATTTCCATTTGCACGGAATATCTTTTTCCATTCCCTCACTTTCAGTCTGTATGTGTCCCTTGGTCTGCAGTGGGTCTCTTTTAGACAGTATATATATGGGTCTTGTTTTTGTTTCCTTTCAGCCCATCTATGTCTTTTAGTTAGAGCATTTAACCCGTTTACATTTAAGGTAATTATCAATATGTATGTCCTTATTACCATTTTCTTAATTCGTCTGGGTTTGTTATTGTAGATCTTTTCCTTCTCTTGTGTTTCCTGCCTAGAGAAGTTCCTTTAGCATTTGTTGTAAAGGTGGTTTGGTTGTGCGGAATTCTCTTAGCTTTTGCTTTTCTGTAAAGTTTTTAATTTCTCTGTCAAATCTGAATGAGATCCTTGCTGTGTAGAGTAATCTTGGTTGTAGGTTTTTCCCTTTCATCACTTTAATGCTGGAGAGGGTGTGGAGAAAGGGAACACTTTTGCACTCCTGGTGGGAATGTGAATTGGTACAGCCACTATGGAGAACAGTATGGAGGTTCCTTAAAAAACTACAAATAGAACTACCATATAACCCAGCAATCCCACTACTGGGCATATACCCTGAGAAAACCATAATTCAAAAGGAGTCATGTACCAAAATGTTCGTTGCAGCTCTATTTACAATAGCCCGGAGATGGAAACAACCTAAGTGCCCATCATTGGATGAATGGATAAAGAAGATGTGGCACATATATACGATGGAGTATTACTCAGCCATAAAAAGAAACGCAATTGAGCTATTTGTAATGAGGTGGATGGACCTAGAGTCTGTCATACAGAGTGAAGTAAGTCAGAAAGAGAAAGACAAATACCATATGCTAACACATATATATATGGAATTTAAGGAAAAAAATGTCATGAAGAACCTAGGGGTAAGACGGGAATAAATACACAGACCTACTAGAGAATGGACTTGAGGGTATGGGGAGGGGGAAGGGTAAGCTGGGACAAAGTGAGAGAGTGGCATGTACACATATACACTACCAAATGTAAAATAGATAGCTAGTGGGAAGCAGCCACATAGCCCAGGGAGATCAGCTCGGTGCTTTGTGTCCACCTAGAGGGGTGGGATAGAGAGGATGGGAGGGAGATGCAAGAGGGAGGAGATATGGGAATATATGTATATGTATAGCTGATTCACTTTGTTATAAAGCAGAAACTAACACACCATTGTAAAGCAATTATACTCTAATAAAGATGTTAAAAAAAAAAAAAAAGAGAGATGTCCTGCCAGTACCTTCTGGCTTGCAGAATTTCTGCTGAAAGGTCAGCTGTTAACCTTATGGGGATTCCCTTGTATGTTATTTGTTGCTTTTCCCTTGCTGAGTTTAATATTTTTTCTTTGTATTTAATTTTTGATAGATTGATTAATATGTGTCTTGGCGTGTTTCTCTTCGAATTTATCCTGTGTGGTACTCTCTGCACTTCATGGACTTGATTAACTGTTTCCTTTCCCATATTAGGGAAGTTTTCAACTATAATCTCTTCAAATATTTTCTCAGTCCCTTTCTTTTTCTCTTCTTCTTCTGGAACCCCTATAATTCGAATGTTGGTGCGTTTAATGTTGTCTCAGAGGTCTCTGAGACTGTCCTTAGTTCTTTTCATTCTTTTTTCTTTATTCTGCTCTGCAGTAGTTATTTCCACTATTTTATCTTCCAGGTCACTTATCCGTTCTTCTGCCTCAGTTATTCTGCTATTGATTCCTTCTAGAGAATTTTAAATTTCATTTATTGTGTTGTTCATCATTGTTTCTTTGCTCTTTAGTTCTTCTAGGTCTTGTTAAGCGTTTCTTGTATTTTGTCCCTTCTATTTCCATGATTTTGGATCATCTTTACTATCATTACTCTGAATTATTTTTCAGGTAGATTGCCTATTTCCTCTTCATTTGTTTGATCTGGTGGGTTTTTACCTTTCTCTGTCTTCTCATTTTTCTTAACTTACTGTGTTTGTGGTCTCCTTTTCTCAGGCTGCTTGTTCATAGATCCTGTTGTTTTTGGTGTCTGCCCCCAGTGGGTAAGGTTGTTTCAGTTGGTTGTATAGGCTTCCTGGTGGAGGGGACTGGTGCCTATGTTCTGGTGGTTAAGGCTGGATCTTATCTTTCTTGTGAGAAGCACCACATCCAGTGGTGTGTTTTGGTGTGTCTGTGAACGTATTATGATTTTAGGCAGCCTCTCTGCTAATGGGTGAGGTTGTGTTCCTGTCTCTCTATTTGTTTGGCATAGGGTAGGGTGTCCAGCACTGTAGCTGGCTCATCATTGAGGGGAGCTGGATCTTAGCGTTGAGACAGAGATCTCTGGGAAAGCTCTCGCTGATTGATATTACATGGGGTGGGGAGGTCTCTGGTGGTCCAGTGTCCTGAACTCGTCTCTCTCATGTCAAAGGCTCAGGCCTGAGACCCGCCTGGAGCACCAAGACCCCAGGTATGTGGGGAGTTTCTTTTTTGCCTTTGGGAAATCTGAAGTCTTCTGCCTGTATTTGGTAGGTGTTATGTAGGAGTTGTTCCACATATAGATGTATTTTTGATGTATTTGTGGGGAGAAAGGTGATCACGTCTTACTCCTCCACCATCTTGGAGGTCCTCTCATTACAGAGTATTGAGAAGAGTTCTGTGTGCTACAAGTTGGTCCTCATTAGTTACCTATTTTATATATAGTAGTGTGTATCTGTCAATCCCAGTCTCCCAAATTATCCCTTCCCTCACTGCTTTCCCCCCTGGTAACGATATGTTTGTTTTCTACATCTGTGACTGTATTTCTCTTTTGTAAATATGTTCATTTGTACCGTGTTTTAGATTGTATGAATAAGTAACATCATATTATATCTGTCTTTTTCTGTCTGACTTATTTCACTCACTATGACAATCTCTAGGTCCACCCATGTTGCCACAAATGGCATTATTTCATTCTTTTTTATGGCTGAGTAATATTCCATTATGTGTATGTCATGTATGTGTGTGTGTGTGTGTGTGTGTGTGTGTGTGTATATCACATCTTCTTTATCCATTCCTCCATTGATGGACATTTATGTTGCTTCCATGTCCTGGCTATTGTAAATTGTGCTGCAGTGAACATTGGGGTACATGTATGTTTTTGAATTTTGGTTTTCTCCAGATGTATGCCCAGGAGTGGGGTTTCAGGGCCATATGGTAGGTCTACTTTTAGTTTTTTATGGAACCTCCATACTGTTCTCCTTAGTGGCTGTACGAGTTTACATTCCCACCAACAGTGTAGGAGGGTTCACTTTTCTCCACACCCTCTCCAGCATTTATTGTTTGAGGACTTTTTGATGATTGCCATTCTGACTGGTGTGAGGTGATACCTCATTGTAGTTTTGCTTTGCATTTCTCTACTAATTAGTGATGTTGAGCATCTTATCATGTGCTTGTTGGTCATCTGTATGTCTTTTTTGGAGAAATGTCCATTTAGATCTTTCACCCATTTTTTGCTTGGGTTGTTTGTTTTTTTCATGCATTTTACTGATGATTAGTGGTGTTGAGCATCTTTCCATGTGCCTGTTGGCCATCTGCATGTCCTCTTTGGGAAAATGTCTATTCAGGTCTTCTGCCCATTTTTTAATTGGGTTTTCTGTTTTGTGTTTTTTTATGTTGAGTTGTATGAGCTGTTTGTATATTTAGGATATTAGCCTCTTTTTGGTCATATTATTTGCAAGTATTTTCTCCCATTCAGTAGATTGTTATTTTGTTTCATTGATGGCTTCCTTTGCTGTGCAAAAACTTTTAATTTTAACTAGGTCCATTTGTTTATATTTGATTTTATTTCCATTGCTTTAGGATATAGATCCAAAAAATTGCTACAATTTATTTCAAAAGATGTTCTGCCTATGTTTTCCTATAGGAGTTTTATGTTTTCTGGTCTTACATTTAGGTCTTTCATCCATTTTGAGTTTATATTTGTACATGGTTTTAGAGAATGTTCTAATTTCATTGTTTTACTTGTAGCTGTCCAGTTTTCCCAGCACCATTATCGAAGAGACTGTCTTTTCTCCATTTTTTCTTCTTGCCTCCTTTGTGGTAGATTAACTGACCATAAATTTGTGGGTTTATTTCTGGGTTCTGTACCCTGTTCTATTTATCAATGTGTCTCTTTTTGTGCCAGTAGCACACAGTTTTGATTATTGCAGCTTTGTAGTAAAGTGTGAAGTCAGGGAGCATGATTCTTCCAGCTCAGTTCTTCTTTCTTAAGATTATTTTGCCTATTGAGGGCCTTTTGTGTTTCCATACAATTTTTAAAATTATTTGTGCTAGTTCTGTGAAAAATGCCATTGGTATCTTGATAGGGATTGCATTGAATCTGTAGATTGCCTTGGATAGTGTGGTCATTTTAATAATACTGATTCTTTCAATCCAGGAACATGGTATATCTTTCAGTGTGTTTGTGTCATATTCAATTTCTTTCATCAGTGTCTTATAGCTTTTTGAATAGAGATCTTTTACCTCCTAAGGTAGCTTTATTCCTAGGTATTCTTTTTAATGCAGTGGTGAATGGGAGTGTTTCTTTAATTTCTCTTTCTGATAGTTCGTTGTTAGTGTATACAAAGGCAGAGGATTTGTGTATATTAATTTTGTATCCTTTAAGTTTACCAAATTCATTCAACTACATTCATTCTAGTAGTTTTCTGGTGGTGTCTTTAGGATTTTCTATGTATAGTATCATGTCATCTTCAAACAGTGGCAGTTTTACTTCTTTTCTAATTTGGGTTCCTTTTATTTCTTTTTCTTTTCTGATTGCTGTGGCTAAGACTTCCATTACTATGTTGAATAGAAGTGGCGAGAGTGGACATCCTTGTATTTTTCCTGATATTAGAGGAAATGCTTTCAGCTTTTCACCATTGAATATGATGTCAGCTTTGGGTTTGTCATATGTGGCCTTTATTATGTTGAGGGATGTTGCTTCTATACCCATTTACTGAGCCTCCAATTATTTGCCCAGCAATTGTTTGTGTTTTATTTTTTTTTTCCTGCGGTACGTGGGCCTCTCACTGTTGTGGCCTCTCCCATTGCGGAGCACAGGCTCCGGACATGCAGGCTCAGTGGCCATGGCTCACGGGCCCAGCCACTCTGCAGCATGTGGGATCTTTTCAGACCGGGGCATGAACCCATGTCCCCTGCATCAGCAGGCGGGCTCTCAACCACTGCACCACCAGGAAAGCCTGTGTTTGTGTTTTTTGCATTTTTTCCCCTAGAATTTGATATCTAGTCTCAGTGTTGTGGTCGGAAAAGATGCTTGATATGATTTCAGTTTTCTTAAATTTACTGAGGCTTGTTTTGTGGCCTTGTGTGTGAGCTATCCTAGGGAATGTTCCATGTTCACTTGGAAAGAATGTGTATTCTGCTGCATTTGGATGGAATGTTCTACATATGTCAATTAAGTCCATCTCGTCAAATATGTCACTTAAGACCAGCGTTACCATCTTGATTTTCTGTCTGGATTATGTGTCCATTGATGTAAGTGGGATGTTAAGGTCCCTTACTATTATTGTGTTACTGTATATTTCTTCCTTTATGTCTGTTAATATTTGCTTTATATATTTAGATGCAACTATGTTGGGTACATATGTACTTACAATTGTTATATCTTCTTGGATTGATCCCTTGATCATTACATAGTGTTATTCTTTGTATCTTGTAACAGTCTTTATTTTAAAGTCTATTTTGTCTGATATAAGTATTGCTACCCCAGCTTTCTTTTGATTTCCATTTTCATGAAATACATTTTTCTTTCCCCTCACTCTCAGTCTATGTGTGTCTGTAGACCTAAAGTGAGTCTCTTGTAGGCAGCATATATATGGGTCTTGTTTATGTGTTCATTCAGCCACTTTATATCTTTTGATTGGAGTATTTAGTCCACTTACATTTAAGGTAATTATTGATACAAGTGTTCTTCTTTCCATTTTGTTAATTGTTTTGGATTTGGTTTTCTAGGTCTGTCTTTCTTTCTCTCTTTCTCTTTCTTTCTTTCTTTCTTTCTCTCTTTCTCTTTCTTTCTTTCTTCCTTCCTTTCTTCCTTCCTTCCTTCCTTCCTTCCTTCCTTCCTTCCTTCCTTCCTTCCTTCCTTCCTTCCTTCCTTTCTTTCTTTCCTTCTTTCCTTCTTTCTTCTTTTCTTCTCTTCTCTTGTGATTTGGTTACTATCTTTAGTGTTATGTTTGGATTCCTTTTTCTTCTTTGTGGGTATATCTATTATAGAGTTTTGGTTTATGGTTACCATGAGGTTTTTATATAGCAATCTCAAAATATACCTGATTGTTTTAAGTTGATCTCTTCATTTCTAATGCATTTTAACAACCCTTCTTTTGTACTCTCCTCCCCACATGATTACTGTTTTTGATATCATATTTTACATCTAATTGTTTGGTGAATCCCCTTACTGCTTACTGTGGATATAGATGATTTTGCTCCTTTTGTCTTTTAACCTGCATACTAGATTTGTGTGTAGATGATTTCCTACTTTTATTGTATGTTTGATTTTACTGATGGACTTTTTCATTTCATAATTTTCATGTTTCTAGTTGTGGCCTTTTCTTTTTTGCTTAGAGAATTTCCTTTAACACATCTTGTAAAGCTGGTCTGGTGATTCAGAGCTCTTTTAGCTTTTGCTTGTCTGTAAAACTTTTGATCTCTCCATCCAGTCTGAATAAGAGTCTTGCTGGGCAAAGTATTCTAGGTTGTAGGTTTTTCCTTTTCATCACTTTAAATATATCAAGCTACTCCCCTCTGGCCTACAGAACTTCTGCTGAAAAATCAGCTGATAACTTTATAGGAGTTCCCTTGTATGTTATTTGTTGCTTTTCACTTGCTGCTTTTAATATTCTCTGTTTATCTTTTATTTTGTCATTTTAATTACAATGTCATGGTGTGTTCCTCTTTGGGTTTATCCTGTATGGGACTTTCTATGCTTCCTGGACTTGGGTGACTCTTTCCCAGTTTAGGGAAATTTTCAGCTATTTTATCTTCAAACATGTTCTCAACCCCTTTCTCTCTCTTCTCCTTCTGAGACCCCTATAATATGAATCTTTGTATGCGTGATGTTGTCCCAGAGGACTCTTAAACCGTCCTCATTTCTTTTCATTCTTTTTTTCATTTTTCTCTTCAGCATCAGTGATTTCCACTATAGTGTCTTCCAGCTTGCTGATCCATTCCTCTGTATAATTTAGGCTACTGTTGATTCCTTCTAGTGTATTTTTCATTTCAGTAATTGTATTTTTCATCTCTGTTTGGTTGTTCTTTATATTTTTAAACTCTTGTTAACAAACTTATAACTTCTCTGTGCATCCATTTTTCTCCCAAGTTACTTGGTCATTTTTACAGTCACTACCCTGAACTCTTTCTCAAGTAGATCGCCTATCTCCATTTCACTTAGTTCTTCTGGGGTTTTATCTTTTTCCTTCACCTGGAACATGTTCCTCTGCTGCTTCATTTTGCCTAAATTGCTGTTTGTATTTTTATGTATCTGGAAGGTTAGTTACATTTTCCCCCCTTGGAGAAGTTACCTTGTGTAGGAGACATCCTGTGTGTTCCAGCTGTGCATTCACCTCTCATCATCCAACCTATATGCTCTAGGGGTTCCCCCTATGAGGGCTCCATGGGTCCTTCTGTTGTGGCAGACTGACTATGTGGGCAGTCTTATAGGCCTGATTGTTACCTTGCCTGGTTTGTTGCCAGGCACTGCTTTGTGGAGGTTTCCAGCTACTTGTTTTCAGGGCTGGGTCATGAGGCAGCTGGACAGCTGACTTCAGAACCCCAGGGGGACCCAGGGTTAGTTCTGGCTCACTTCTTGGTGGAGTCAGAGGTCCAAAAGATTCCAGGGCTGTTGCCTGTCCACTTGTGGGGTTAGTGCTGGACTACTACCAGACAGAACTGGTTCCTAGAATCTGGATGCAGGGTCCAGGGATCCCAAAGTTGGTGTCAGATTATTGGTGGGGGGACTGATTCCTGACATAGTTGAATTTGGGTTCCACAGTGTTCCAAAACTTGTGTTGGCCTGCTAGTGGGCCCTGGGACTGGTGCTTGCTCACTGGTGGATGGAGCTGGGTCCTGAATCCTCTGGCGGGCAGGGCCGAGTCCAGAGAAGGCTGTGGTCTCAGGAGGTATTTAGGCAGCCTGTCTCCTTATGAGTGGGGCTGTGTCCCCACCCAGTTGCCTGAGGCATCCCAGCACTTTTGCCTACAGGCTGTTGGGGGGGGGCAAGTTGTGGTACTAATGAACTAGGGGGAGAATTCCACAATGGTGCCCACCAGCACCAGCATCAATTCAGTAGAAGGAGCTCTGAAGAAGCTGCTGCCAGTGTCTTTGTCCCCAGAGTGAGCTGCAGCTTCCCCTTACCTCTCCAGGAGACTCTCGAAGACCAGCAGGTAGGTCTGGTCTAGGTTCCTATCAAATTACAGCTTTTCCCTAAATCCCAGAGTGTGTGTTTTTGTGTGCAACCTTTAAGACTAAAATCTCTATTTCCCCCAATACTATGGGCCTCCTGAGATTAAGCCCCAATGGCCTTCAAAGCCAAATGTTCTGGGAGCTCATCTTTCCAGTGCAAGACCCCTGGGCTGGAGAGCCTGATGTGGGGCTCAGAGCTCTTACTCCTGTGGGACAATCTCAGTTTGTGAGTCACCCACCCGGTTGACTATATCGTGAATTCACCTCTCCAACTTGTCTCATTATGGTTCTTTCTTTATGTATTTAGTTGTAAAAGATCTTTTCTGGTAGGTTCTGGTCTTTTCATCAGTGGTTGTCCTGAAAATAGTTGTGGTTTTGGTGTGCTTGTGAGAGGAGGTGAGCTCAAGGTCTTTCTACTCCACCATCTTGGCTGATTCTATACTACATTTTCTTAATCCATTCATCTGTTAGTGGACACTTAGATTGTTTCCATGTCTTGGCTATTGTAAATAATGCTGCAGTGAATATGGATGTACATGTCTTTTTGAGTTAGTGTTTTTGTTTTCTTCTGATAAATATCCAGAAGTAAAATTACTGGATCATATGGTAGTTCTATGTTTAATTTTTTAGGGAACCTCCAAATTGTTTTCCAAAGTGGCTGTACCAATTTACATTCCCACCAAGAGTGCTCAAGTATTCTCTTTTGTCCAGATCCTCACCAATACTTTTTATTTCTTGTCTTTTTGATAATAGCTATTCTAAGAGGCATAAAGTGTTATCTCATTCTGGTTTTTATTTGCATTTCCTTGATGATTAGTGATGTTGAGCATCCCTTCATGTACCTGTTGGCCTTCTGTATGTCTTTGGGAAAATGTATATTCAGATTCTCTGCCCATTTTAAAATCAGGTTGTTTTTATTTTTGCTGTTGAGTTATATGAGTTCTTTATATATTTTGGATATTAACACCTTATTTGATATATAATTTGAAAATATTTTCTCCCATTCAGTAGGTTGTCTTTGCTTTTGTTGATATGCAGAAGCTACTTAGTTGGATGTATGTAATCCCTCTTGTTTATTTTAGCTTTTGTTGCCTTTGCTTTTGGTGTCAAATATGAAAAACCATTGCTGAGAAAGATGTCAGGGATTTACTGCCTCTGTTGTCTCCTAAGAATTTCATTGTTTTGCATCTTACTTTCAAGTCTAATCCATTTTAAGTTAATTATTGTGGGTGGTGTAGCTAATGGTCCAGTTTTATTCTTTTTGCATATAGCTGCCCAATTTTCCCATCACCATTTATTGAAGAGGCTGTCGTTCCCCCCTTATATATTCTTGGCTCCTCTGTCATAAATTAATTGACCATATATGCATAGGTTTATTTCTGGGGTCTCTATTCCATTCCATTGATCTATGTGTCTTTTTTTATGCCAGTACCATAATGTTTTGATTACTATAGCATTGTAACATAGTTTGAAATCAGGAAGAATGATACCTGCAGATTTATTCTTTCTCAAGGTTCCTTTGGCTACTTGGGGTCTTTTGTGGTCCCACGTAAATTTTAGGATATTTTGTTCTATTTCTGTGTAAAATGCCATTGGAATTTTGATAGAGATTACATTAAATCTGTAGATTACTTTGAGTAGTATGGACATTTAAACAATATTAATTATTCTAATCCATGAGCATGGATTATCTTTCCATTTATTTGTGTCTTCTTTACATTCTTTCATCAATGCCTTGTAGTTTTCAATGTGTAGGCCTTTCAGCCCCTTAGTTAAGTTTATTCCTGGGTATTTTATTCTATTTTAAATAATTTTTATTGGAGTATAGTTGATTTACAATGTGTGTTAGTTTCAGGTGTACAGCAAAGTGAATCAGTTATACATATATTCACTCTTTTTTAGATTCTTTTCCCACATAGGCCATTACAGAGTATTGAGTAGAGTTCCCTGTGCTATACAGTAGGTCCTTATTTGTTATCTATTTTATGTATAGTAGTGTGTATATGTCAATCCCAATCTCCCAATTTATCCCCCTTTGGTAACCATAAGTTTGTTTTCTACATCTGTAGCTCTATTTCTGTTTTGTAGATAAGTTAATTTGTACTCTTTTGTTTAGATTCCACATATAAGTGATATAATATGATATTTGTCTTTCTCTGTCTGACTTACTTCACTCAGTATGACAATTTTTAGATCCATCCGTGTTGCTGCAAATGGCATTATTTCATTCTTTTTAATGGCTGAGTAATATTCCCTTGTATATATGTACCATATCTTCTTTTTCCATTCCTCTGTTGATGGACATTTAGGCTGCTTCCATGTCCTAGCTATTGTAAATAGTGCTACAATGAATATTGGGGTGTGTGTATCTTTTTGAATTATGGTTTCCTCTGTATATATGCCCAGGATTGGGATTGCTGGATCATATGGTAACTCTATTTTTAGTTTTTAAGGAACCTCCATACTGTTCTCCATAGTGGCTATATCAATTTACCTTCCCACCAACAGTGTAGGAGTGTCCCCTTTTCTCCACACCCCTTCCTTAGTTACATTTATCCCTGGCTATTTTATTCTTTTTGATGAAATTGTAAATGGTATTGCTTTCTTAATTTCTCTTTCTGATAGTGTATTAACTATAGAAACACAACAGATTTCTGTCTTGCAACTTTACTGAATTTATTTATTAGCTCTAAAATATTTGGTGGAGTCTTTAATGTTTTTTATATACAATATTATGTCATCTGCAAATAATGACATTTTTACTTTTTCCTTTCCAATTTTGATGCTTTAAAATTTTTTTCTTGCCTAATTGCTCTAGCTAAGACTTCCAATATTATGTTGAATATAAGTGGTGATAGTGGGCATTCTTGTCTTTTTCCTGATCTTAGAGAAAAACCTTTCAGTTTTACCATTGAGTATGATGTTATCTGTGGGCTTGTCATATGTGGTCTTTATTATGTTGAAGTATGTTCCTCATTGGACCTTTAATACAACCAACTTTTGACTTGCTGGACCTCCTTATTATAGATGTTTTATTTTATTACATTCTGATTATATATATATTTTTCTTCTTTCTACTTTTAATTTGTTTTTATTTTACTATTTCAGAAGGAAAATTAGATTATAGACTTAGATCCTTTTTTTCTTTTCAAACGTATGCATAAAAGGCTATAAATTTTTGATGGTAATAACTGTTATATCTTAGTTGTTTTCTTTGATGTATTTTTATTTTCATGCAGTGCAAAATATTTTCTAACTTAATTTGAGTTTTTTATTTCACCCATGCATTATTTACAAGTGAACTGCTTAATTTCCAAATTGTGATTTTATAGTTATCTTCTTTAGTAAAGATGTCTAAATTAAGCTGTTGTCAGAGGTCAAATAATATATTCTGATTTCAATACTTTTATATGAATTTAGGTTTGCTTCATGGCCCATTTGACTTAAATATATATATTTAGGTTAAGTAATTTAGGTTAAGTTTGCTAATCATTTCATTGAAATATTACATATATCTTTATTGAATTCTGATAGCCTAAGATATCAGTTATAATTATTACATCCTAAAATTCAGTCATTACATTTTTTTCAGTTCTAGAATATCTGTTCATTTTATAGATTCCAGTATTCTGTGAAATTTTTCATTGTATCTATTTTCTTAGAGTTAATCATTATCTTATAGTATGTTCTGGCATTTCCAGTATGAGGATTGCATCTGGGACTTTTTCAAAGGAAGTTTTTCTTTGGGAGTTTTAGCTCATCTCATTCATGATAATTTTTTGTTTGCATGCTGGGCATTTTAAGTGAAAATGGAAAAGGGCTTGGTTGATGCTATCTTTTAAAAACCTTTTTATTTTAAATAAAATTATAAATTCATGGGTAGATGCAAAAATAGTATATAGAGCCCTCCGAAACCTTTAGACAGCTTCCACCAATGGGAGTTCTAATATGATTATAGTGCAATATTAGCTAGACTACAGGCCTCATTAGCATTATTGCAATTATATAAGCATTATAAGCATTACTGCAATCATATAAGCATATTTTGCAGGTAATCATGTGTGTATGTATTTGTGTAGTTCTATGCAGTTTAATCCCATGTGTAAATTTGTGTAACCACCACCACAATCAAGATACAGAACTAGAGTCCCTCCCATCAGGAAACATACACAAGCCTCTTAGATAGCCTCATCCACCAGAGGGAAGACAGCAGAAGCAAGAAAACTACAATCCTGCAGCCTGTGGAACAAAAACCACATTCACAAAAAGATAGACAAGATGAAAAGGCAGAGGGCTATGTACCAGATGAATGAACAAGATAAAACCCCAGATAAACAACTAAATGAAGTGGAGCTAGGCAAGCTTCCAGAAAAATAATTCAGAATAATGATAATGAAGATGATCCAGGACCTCAGAAAAAGAATGGAGGCAAAGATTGAAAAGATGCAAGAAATGTTTAACAAAGACCTAGAAGAATTAAAGAACAAACAAACAGAGATGAACAATATAGTAACTGAAATGAAAACTACACTAGAATGATTCAATAGCAGAATAACTGAGTCAGAAGAACGGATAAGTGACCTGGAAGACAGAATGGTGGAATTCACTGCTGCAGAACAGAATAAAGACAGAAGAATGAAAAGAAACGAAGACAGCCTAAGAGACTTTTGGGACAACATTAAATGCAAGAACATTCACATTATAGGGGTCCCAGAAGGAGAAGAGAGAGAGAAAGGACCCGAGAAAATATTTGAAGAGATTATAGTCAAAAATTTTCCTAACATGGAAAAGGAAATAGCCACCCAAGTCTAGGAAGTGCAGAGAGTCCAATAAACTCAAGGAGAAACACACTGAGACACATAGTAATCAGACTGGCAAAAATTAAAGACAAAGAAAAATTATTGAAAGCAGCAAGGGAAAAACAAAAAATAACATACAAAGGAACTCGCATAAGGTTAACAGCTGATTTCTTAGCAGAAACTCTACAAGCCAGAAGGGAGTGGCATGATGTACTTAAAGTGATGAAAGGGAAGAACTTATAGCCAAAATTACTCTACCCAGCAAGGATCTCATTCAGATTCAATGGAGGAATCAAAAGCTTCACAGACAAGCAAAAGCTAAGAGAATTCAGCACCACCAAACCAGCTCTACAACAAATGCTAAAGGAACTTCTCTAAGTGGGAAACACAAGAGAAGAAACGGACCTGCAGAAACAAACCCAAAACAATTAAGAAAATGGTCATAGGAACATACATATTGATAAGTACCTTAAACGTGAATGGATTAAATGGTCCAACCAAAAGACACAGGCTTGCTGAATGGATACAAAAACAAGACCCATATATATGCTGTCTACAAGAGACCCAATTCAGACCTAGGTACACATACAGACTGAAAGGAAGGGGATGGAGAAAGATATTCCATGCAAATGGTAATCAAAAGAAAACTGGAGTAGCCATTCTCATATCAGATAAAATAGACTTTGAAATAAAGAATGTTACAAGAGACGAGGAAGGACACTATATAATGATCAAGGGATCAATCCAAGAAGAAGATATAACAATTATAAATATATATGCACCCAACATAGGAGCACCTCAATACATGAGGCAACTGCTAACAGCTATAAAAGAGGAAATCAATAGGAACACAATAATAGTGGGGGACTTTAACACCTCACTTACACCAATGGACAGATCACCCAAAATGAAAATAAGGAAACAGAAGCTTTAAATGACACAATAGACCAGATAGATTTAATTGATATTTATAGGACATTCCATCCAAAAACAGCAGATTACACTTTCTTCTCAAGTGCGCACGGAACATTCTCCAGGATAGATCCCATCTTGGGTCACAAATCAAGCCTCAGTAGATTTAAGAAAATTGAAATCATATCAAGCGTCTTTTCTGACCATAACGCTATGAGATTTGAAATGAATTACAGGGAGAAAAAACCGTAAAAAACACAAACACATGGAGGCTAAACAATACGTTACTAAGCAACCAAGAGACCACTGAAGAAATCAAAGAGGAAATCAAAAAATACCTGGAGACAAATGATAATGAAAACACGATGATCCAAAACCTATGGGATGCAGCAAAAGCAGTTCTAAGAGGGAAGTTTATAGCTATGCAAGCCTACCTCAAGAAATAAGAAAATCTCAAGTAAACAATCTAACCTTACAACTAAAGGAACTTCAGAAAGAACAAACAAAACCCAAAGTTAGCAGATGGAAAGAAACCATGAAGATCATAGCAGAAATAAATGAAATAGAAACAAAGGAAAAAAATAGCCAAGGTCAATAAAACTAAAAGCTGGTTCTTGGAGAAGATAAACAAAATTGATAAACTATTAGCAAGACTCATCAAGAGAAAGAGGGAGAGGACTCAAATCAATAAAATTAGAAATGAAAAAGGAGAAGTTACAACAGACAGCGCAGAAATACAAAACATCCTAAGAGACTACTACAAGCAACTCTATGCCAATAAAATGGACAACCTGGAAGAAATGGACAAATTCTTAAAAAGGTATAACCTTCCAAGTCTGAACCAGGAAGAAACAGAAAATATGAACAGACCAAACACAAGTAATGAAATTGAAACTGTGATTAAAAATCTTCCAACAAACAAATGTCCAGTGCCAGATGGCTTCACAGGTGAATTCTATCAAACATTTAGAGAAGAGCTAACACCCATCCTTCTGAAAGTCTTCCAAAAAATTACAGACCAAGGAACACTCCCAAACTCATTCTATGAGGCCACCATCACCATGATACCAAAACCAGACAAGGATAATAAAATAAAAGAAAATTAAAGACCAATATCACTGATGAATATAGATGCAAAAATCCTGAACAAAATACTAGCAAACAGAATCCAACAACCCATTGAAAGGATCATACGCCATGACCAAGTGAGATTTATCCCAGGGATGCAAGGATTCTTCAATATATGCAAATCAATCAATGTGATACACCATATTAACAAATTGAAGAACAAAAACCATATGATCATCTCAATAGATGTAGAAAAAGCTTTTGACAAAATTCAACACCAATTTATGATAAAAACTCTCCAGAAAGTGGACATAGAGGGAACCAACCTCAACATAATAAAGGCCGTATATGACAAACCCACAGCAGACATCATTCTCAATGGTGAAAAACTGAAAACATTTCCTCTAAGATCAGGAACAAGACAAGGTTGCCCACTCTCACCACTATTCAACATAGTTTTGGAAGTTTTAGCCACAGCAATCAGAGAAGAAAAAGAAATAAAAGGAATCCAAATTGGAAAAGAAGAAGTAAAACTGTCACTGTTTGCAGATGACATGATACTATACATAGAGAATCCTAAACATGCCACCAGAAAACTAGTAGTGCTAATCAATGAATTAGGTGAAGTTTCAGAATACAAAATTAATGCACAGAAATCTCCTGCATTCCTATACACTAATGATGAAAAATCTGAAAGAGAAATTATGGAAGCACTTCCATTTACCATTGCAACATAAAGAATAAAATACCTAGGAATAAACCTACCTAGGGAGACAAAAGACCTGTATGCAGAAAACTATAAGACACTGATGAAAGAAAATAAATATGATACCAACATATGGAGAGATACACCATGTTCTTGGATTGGAAGAATCAATATTGTGAAAATGAATATACTACCTAAAGCAATCTACAGATTCAATGCAATCCCTATCAAATTACCAATGGCATTTTTTATGGAACTAGAACAAATCATCTTAAAATTTTTATGGAGACACAAAAGACCCCAAATAGCCAAAGCAGTCTTGGGCGAAAAGTCTGGAGCTGGAGGAATCAGACTCCCTGACTTCAGACTATACTACAAAGCTACAGTAATCAAGACAATATGGTACTGGCACAAAAATAGAAACATAGATCAATGGAACAAGATTTCAACTAATCTATGACAAAGGAGGCAAGGATATACAATGGAGAAAAGGCAATCTCTTCAATAAGTGCTGCTGCGAAAACTGGACAGCTACATGTAAAAGAATGAAATTAGAACACTCTCTAACACCATAGACAAATGTAAACTCAAAATGGATTCGAGACCTAAATGTAAGACAGGACACTATAAAACTCTTAGAGGGAAACATAGGAAGAACACTCTTTGACATAAATCGCAGCAAGATCTTTTTTGATCCACCTCCTGGAGTAATGGAAATAAAAACAATAATAAATAAATGGGACCTAATGAAACTTCAAAGCTTTTGCACAGCAAAGGAAACCATAAACAAGACGAAAAGACAACCCTCAGAATGGGAGAAAATATTTGCAAATGAATCAACAGACAAAGGATTAATCTCCAAAATATATAAACAGCTCACGCAGCTCAATATTAAATAAACAACCCAATCCAAAAATGGACAGAAGACCTAAATAGACGTTTCTCCAAAGAAGACATACAGATGGCCAAGAAGCACATGAAAAGCTGCTCAACATCACTAATTATTAGAGAAATGCAAATCAAATCTACAATGAGGTATCACTTCACACCAGTTAGAATGGGCATCGTCAGAAAATCTACAAAGAATAAATGCTTTAGAGGGTGTGGAGAAAAGGGAACCCTCTTGCACTGTTGGTGGGAATGTAAATTGATACAGCCACTATGGAGAACAGTATGGAGGTTCCTTCAGAAAGTAAAAATAGAACTACCATATGATCCAGCAATCCCACTACTGGGCATATACCCAGAGAAAACCATAGTTCCAAAAGACACATGCACCCCAATGTTCATTGCAGCACTATCTACAATAGTCAGATCATGGAAGCAACCTAAATGCCCATCGACAAATGAATGGATAAAGAAGATGTGGTATATATATACAATGGAATATTGCTCAGTCATAAAAAGGAATGAAATTGGGTCATTTCTAAAGACATGGATGGACCTGGAGTGTGTCATACAGAGTTAAGTAAGTCAGAAAGAGAAAACCAAGTATCATATATTAATGCATGTATGTGGAACCTAGAAAAATGGTACAGATGAACTGGTTTGCAGGGCAGAAATTGAGACACAGATGTCGAGAACAAACATATGGACACCAAGGGGGGAAAACCGTGGTGGGATAGGGATGGTGGTGTGCTGAATTGGGCGATTGGGATTGACATGTATACACTGATGTGTATAAAACTGTTGACTAATAAGAACCTGCAGTATAAACAAACAAACAAACAAAAATGAATACTAAACTTTCTTTTGGTTATTTGTATGGAAATATGTTAATATAAATCTTTCAGACATTACATGAAAAAGAAAGATACAGAACTGTTCAATTGCTGCAAAGATACTCCTTCATGTTACCTCTTTATTGTAGCACCCACTATTTTCCACCTGTCTCTTTCCCCAGAAACCATTAATGTGCTCTCCATCTCTATAGTTTTGTCAGTTTGAAAATATAAAAATATGTTTGTATACCATGTAAACTTTTGGAGATTGGCTTTTTAAAAATGAATGGACTTTATTTTGTAGAGAAGTTTTAGGTTTACAGAAAAATTGAGCAGAAAGTACAACGAGTTCCTATGTACCCTTTCCCCCTCCCCCACTAATTTCCCCTATCATTAACATCTTAGATTAGTGTGGTACATTTGTTACAATTGATGAACAACTATTGATACATTATTATTAACTAAAGTCCATAATTTTCATTTAGGTTCTCTCTTTGTGTTTTACAGTTCTATGAGTTTTGATAAATGTATAATGTCGTGTATCCACCATTATGCTGTCACACAAAATTTCACTTCCCTAAAAACCCTCTGCATTTCACCTATTCATCTCACCCTCTCTCCTCCCTGAACCCCTGGCAACCATTGATCTTTTTAATCTTTATATCATTGCCTTTTCAAGAATGTCATGCCATTGGAATCATACAGTATGTAGCCTTTTCACACTGGCTTATTTTACTTTGCAGTATGCATTTATGGTTCCTCCATGGCTTGAGAGTTCATTTCTTTTCACTGAATAATGTTGCATTGTATCGATGTTTCATTATTCGTTTATCCACTCATCTGTTGATAGACATCTTCGTTGCTTTCAATTTTTAGCAATTATGAGTATCGTTGCTATCAATATTCATGTGTATGCTTTTGTGTCTAATAAGTTTTCAACTCATTTGGGTAAATACCTTGGAGCACAATTGTTGGATCACATAGTAAGACTATGTTTAGCTTTGTAAATACCTGTCACACTGTCTTCCAAAGTCGCTGTACCATTTTGCATTCCCTCCAGAATGAGTGAGAGTTCCTGTTGCTCCACATCCTTTTTCAGCATTTGGTGTTGTCAATGGTTTGATTTTTAGCCATTCTAACAGATGATAGTGGTATTTTATTGTTGTTTTAATCTGCAACTTCCTAATGATATATGATCTTGAGAATCTTTTCATATACTTTTTATTATCTATATGTTTTCTTTGCTGAAAGACTGACATTTTTACTAAACATGATACACTTGAGATCCACCCAAGTTGTTGAATGATCAATAGTTGGTTCCTTTTTATTGCTGAGTAGTATTCTGTAGTATGGATGGGATGTACCAGAATTTGTTTAGCAGTTCACCAGTTGAAAGACTTTTGTGTTGTCTCCAGTTTGGGGTTATTATGTATAAAGATGTGAACATGAGAATATAGGTTTTCGTGTGCACATAAAATTTCATTTATTTAAGATATGCGATTGATAGTTTTTATGGTACATGCATGTTTACTTTCTAAAGAAACTACCCAACAGTTTTCCATAGTGCTTAAACTATTTTGTGTTTCAACCAGAATTGATTTTTAATTTTGTTTTCATACTTTTAGGTAGCATATAAAGCTGCTAGCATTGCAACTTTTTTAGAATCACAAATGGCTGTTGGATTTTGTGAAATTATTTTTCTGCATCAATTGATATGATTATATGCTTTTGCTTCTTTAGCATGTAGTTATGGTGGATTACATTGACTGATATTCAAATGAACCAGCTTTGCATAACTGGAATAAATCTTATTCAATGTTCATGAATACTATCAGCCTGTAGTTTCCTTCCTTCCTTCCTTCCTTCCTTCCTTCCTTCCTTCCTTCCTTCCTTCCTTCCTTCCCTCCTTCCCTCCTTCCCTCCCTCCCTCTGTCCCTCCCTCCCTCATTTGTTAGTTTGTTCATAATGCCTTTGTCCTTCATTTGGTTTTGTGATTAGGACAATACTGGTCTCATGAAATGAGTTTGTTACTTTCTCTCCTCTTCTAATTCTAGAAGAGAATTTGTCAAATTTGTTCCATATCTTCTTTAAGTATTTGGTAAATTCTCTGGTGAAACCATCTGGCTAGGATTTCTTTATTCAAGGTTTTTTGATGAAAAATCAACTGATGATCTTATTGTGGATCCCTTACATGTGATGAATCACTTCTCTCTTGATGCTTTCAAGATCTTCTCTTTGTCTTTCAACAATTTGATTACAATGTGTCTTGGGGTGGATTGCTTTGAATTTAACGAACTTGGCATTTGTTGAGGCTCCTGGATGCATAGATTCATGTCTGTCTTTATATTTGGGAAGATTTTGGCCATTATTTCTTCAAATGTTCTTTCTGCTCCTTGCTGTCTCTCTCCTCTTTATCTGGGACAATATTATGCAAATATCCCACAGGTCTCTTAGACTCACTCATTTATTTATTACCATTTTAACGTGTACACCTCAGTGGCAATTAGTACATTCACATTGTTGTGCAACCATCACACTACTAGTTCCAATATATTATGTCACCTCCATAGGAAAGCCCATACCTTGTGCTTCCTATTCTCCCTTTTCCCAGCTCCTAACATCCACTAATCTGCTTTCTGTGTCTATGGATTTACCTATTCCTGATATTTCATATCAATCAAATCATACAGAATGGTCTTTGTGTCTGTTTCCTTTCACTTAGCATGACATCGTTAAGGTTGGTACAGCATTTATCACTATTTCATTTCTACCTATGGCAATTTCTTTGTATGACAATGGCACACTTTATTTATCCATTCATCTGTTGATAGACATTTGGTTTGTTTTCATCTTTTGTCTATTGTGAATAGTGCTGCTGTGACCATTCATGTACAATTTTTAACTTAAACCTTGATTTTGAATTCTTTTATTTGTATTCCCAGGAGTGTAACTGCTGAGTCTATACTAATTTTATGTTTACTGATTTCTATGGCAGCTTAATCATTTTGCATTCCCAACAACAATATATGAGGGTTCCAATTTCCCCACATCCTTACAAACAATTGTTATTTTATCTTCTTTTTCTTTATAGACATCTTAGTGGGTGTGAGATATTATCTAATTTGGTTTTGATTTACATTTTCCTAATGAATGTTTTCATGTATTTGTTGGTCATTTGTATATCTTCTTTGGAGAAAGGGCTATTCAGTTTCTTTGCCCATTTAAAAAAATTTGATAGAAAGCAGGAAGCTTTATGTGATCCTTTCTTAAACAGCTTTATTGAGATATAATTCATGTACCATAAAATATACACTTTGACCATGTTTTAATCAGGTTGCTTTTCTTTCTTATTGAGTTGTAAGAGTCCTTTTTATATTTTGCAGATACTAGATTCTTTTTTGTGTGTCAGCATGTCCACTTCTATTTATTCTTTTTTTAAAATTAGTTTTTATTGGAGTATGGTTGCTTTACAATGTTGTGTTATCCTCCACTGCACAACAAAATGAATCAGCCATACACATACAGGTATCCCCTCCCTTTTGGACTTCCCTCCCATTTAGGTTACCACAGTGCATTAGGTAGAGTTCCCTGTGCTATAAAATATGTTCCCATCAGTCATCTGTTTTATACATAGTATCAATGATCTATATGTGTCAATCCCAGTCTCCCAATTCCTCCCTCCCCATGCCTTTCCCCCTTGGTATCCATACATTTATTCTCTATGTCTATGTCTCTATTTCTGCTTTGCAAATAAGATCACCTATACCATTTTTCTAGATTCCACATATATGCATTATTATACAATATTTGCTTTTCTCTCTCTGACTTGCTTCACTCTGTGTGACACACTCCAGGTCCATCCATGTCTTTAGAAATGACCCAATTTCATTCCTTTTTATGGCTGAGTAATATTCCATTATATATATGTACCACATCTTCTTTATCCATTCCTCTGTTGATGGACATTTAGGTTGCTTCCATGTCTTGACTATTGTAAATAGTACTGCTATGAAAACTGGGGTGCATGTGTTTTTTGAATTATGGTTTTCTCTGGGTATATATCCAGTAGTGGGATTGTTGGGTCATATGGTATTTCTATTTTGAGCTTTTTGAGCAACCTCCATACTGTTTTCCATAGTGGATGTATCAATTTACATTCCCAACAACAGTGTATGAAGGTTCCCTTTTCTCCACACCCTCTCCAGCATTTATTGTTTGTAGATTTTTTGATGATGGCCATTCTGACCGGTGTGAGATGATATCTCATTGTAGTTTTGATTTGCCTTTCTCTAATGATTAATGATGTTGAGCATTCTTTCATGTGTTTGTTGGCAATCTGTATCTCTTCTTTGGAGAAATGTCTATTTAGGTCTCCCGCCCATTTTTTGATTGGGTTGTTTGTTTTTTTGATATTGAGCTATATGAGCTGCTTGTAAATTTTGGAGATTAATCCTTTGTCAGTTGTTTCATTTGCAAATATTTTCTCCCATTCTGCAGGTTGTCTTTTCCTCGTTTGTGGTTTCCTTTGCTGTGCAAAAGCTTTTAAGTTTCATTAGGTCCCATTTGTTTATTTTTGTTTTAATTTTTATTACTCTAGGAGGTGGGTCATAAAAGATGTTGCTGTGATTTATGTCAAAGTGTGTTTGGCCTGTTTTCCTCTAAGAGTTTGATAATGTCTGGCCTTACTTTTAGGTCTTTAATCCATTTTGAGTTGATTTTTGTGTATGGTGTTAGGAAGTGTTCTAATTTCATTCTTTCACATGTAGCTGTCCAGTTTTCCAGCACCACTTATTGAAGAGGCTGTCTTTTCTCCATTGTATATTCTTACCTCCTTTGTTATGGATTAGGTGACCATAGGTGCATGGCTTTATCTCTGGGCTTTCTATCCTGTTTCATTGATCTATATTTCTGTTTTTGTGTCAGTACCATACTGTCTTGATTACTGTAGCTTTGTAGTATAGTCTGAAGTCCGGGAGCCTGATTCCTCCAGCTCCATTTTTCTTTCTCAAGCTTGCTTTTGCTATTCGGGGTGTTTCGTGTTTCCATACAAATTGTGAAATTTTTGTTCTGGTTCTGTGAGAAATTCCATTGATTGTTTGATAGGGATTGCATTGAATCTGTAGATTGCTTTGGGTAGTATAGCCATTTTCACAATATTGATTCTTCCAATCCAAGAACAACATGGTATATCTCTCCATCTGTTTATGTAATCTTTGATTTCTTTCATCAGTATTTTATATTTTTCTCACTACATGTCTTTTGCCTCCTTAGGTACGTTTATTTCTGGGTATTTTATTCTTTTTGTTGCAATGGTAAATGGGATTGTTTCCTTAATTTCTCTTTCTGCCCTTTCATTGTTAGTGTATAGGAATGCAAGAGATTTCTGTGTATTAATTTTGAGGATACTAGATTCTTTATTTTTAGATTCTTATAAGATATATTATTAGCAAATATTTTCTCTCATTTGTGGATTGTCTTTCATTCTCTTGGTTGTGTCATTTGATGAGCAAATGGTTTTAATTTTGATGGAGTCCAATTTATCTTTTTTTCTCTTTTGTTCCATGTGATTTTGGTATTTCAAAGAAACCATTGCCTAATCCATGTTTGTGAAGATTTAATACTAGTTTTTCTTCTAAGCATTTTATAGTTTTAACTTATATTGAGGTCTTTAATCCTGTTTGGATTAATTTTTATATATGCTGAGTGGAAAGGATGCAACATTCATCTTTTGTATGTGGGTATCTGGATATCCAGTTATTCCAGAATGACTGTGTTCAATTTTCTTCATTCTTTTTGGGGTTTTTTTGTCTTCAGGTAAGAAAAACTTAATTGAACTATCTTCAAGTTTGATGATTCTTTTTTTCTGCTGGTCAAATATACTGTTGAACCTCTCTAGTGAATTTTTCATTCCAGTTATTGTATTTTTCAACTTCAGAATTTATAATTTTTATTTCTTTATTGATATTTCTCTCTTTGGTGACACATTGTTCTCCTGATTTTCGTTAGTTCTTTGAGCAGTTGATTTGAAGTCTCTGTCTAGTAAGAGCAATGTCTAGGCCTCGTCTAGGACAGTTTCTGTTAATTTCCTTTTTTCCTATGAATGAGCCATACTTTCCTGTATCTTTTCATGCATTGTGGGTTTTTTTTTTTTGGTAAAGTAGACATTTTTAATATTATACTGTGTTGACTCTGAAGATCTTGTTCTTCTCCCTCCCCATGGTTTGGTTTTACTTTTTGTGGGTTATAGTCTTTTTATTTGTTTAGTGGCTCTCGTAAACAATTTTCTAAAGACTGTATTCTTGGTCCTTATGGTCACAGAAGTCTCTGTTTTGTTAGCTAGTTAGCTATTAACTTCACAGAAATTTACTTAAACATTGAGAACAAAAAATGTAATATGTCCTAGCTCTCCAGATTACCCCAGATTTGGAATCCAGACTCCCTACTCAGCTACTGCTAGTGCCCTGTCCATAGAAAAGGGGATCATCATGTCATACTTCTTGTACTGCTGGATAGATTTGCGAGTTCTGACTTCTTACTTGGTTTCCCCTGCCCCTCACTGCTGGTGGTGGAGTGTTTGTTGAGGTTGGCTAGGGTAGGGCAGGTATTGTCAGTAAGTTTTCTGTATTGCTAGGCTGTCCCTTTTCTTGGTCCTTTGTCTAGAGAGAGCAGGCTTTTCTTAGGGCTTTTTTGGGGTCTACTTCTGTTGGTGGTTCTTGTTTGCAGGCTTTTCTAGTGCCTAGTTTGGAATAATTGGGAGGTAAAAAGAAAATGCAGGGACTCACTGTCATGTTGTTCCATAAGTCCCAAGATCCCTAGACAGTCTACCTTTTCCTTTCCAACTCTCAGCATCCTCAAATGATTTTCTGTTGTATTAATGTCTAGTGTTTTAATTGTAATGATGTGGGAGAAATAGGTAGAAATGAATCTATTTTTGTCTGGTAACAGAAATCCTCTGTTATATTTTTTTAGAGTATTTACTTTAGTATTTACATTCTTGCACACAATTAAAGTGGAAGCAGATTACCTTAATCCAATCAAAGATTGAGATACTTCAAGGTGAGGTTTCTTTTTGAGATACTTCAAGGTGAGGTTTCTTTTTGTTTGTTTGTTTTTGCTGGTGGTTTGTTGCTTGTTTGTTTGTTTTGGTAAGGCGTGTATCTTTGTGACTCACCCTTACTCTTTGTGTAGTCCTTAAGCATCCTAGCTGAAATTTTGGGGGTTTATCAGGGACTCTTCACCTTCGTGGGCCTCAAGCTCCAAGAAAGTACTAATAACTCTGTTTAGCTTGTCATCATTTTAACATCCCTTTTCTGCTTGTGTTCTCCAGCACAGCCATTTAGAAATCAGTAATTACCTCCATGGAAAAATTTGGCTCAGATTATCAGACCCAATTTCTCTGCTCTTTTCCTTTCTCCTAAATCTTGTGTTTTAAATCTAAGTTACTTGAATCCCTGAACTTTGATTTTTGTCTCACCATCTCTATGAGACTGTGGAAAGTTCTGTTAAGCTTCTTTATCTATCTCTTAGTAGCTACTTTCTGCCTAATTTTTAAATGTCTCTTAATTTTTTAGCCTCTCTCTTAATTAGCAGTCAGCTAATTCCTACAGGGGCTAAGAGGTGTAGTATGTGGGGCTCATGTCAGTGAGTTTCCCTTCACTCCAAGATCTTTGCCCCTCAGATTCTGTTTGCCTTGGTAGCTCTCTGATGGAATCACACACACACACACACATATTTTACCACAATTTTCTAGATTTTCTCGGTGGGTAAGTTGGTCTGTTGTATAAAGTTGTTCCTCACAGTCATAAGAAGTTCTTAGTAAATTTTTATAGTTTTCTTTAATTAGATTTAAACATTTATTTTGTTATATGTATTTCTCAGTTTTTATAGCTTTGTTGCTAATATGAATTGTCCTTTTTACCTATTATATTTTCTAATTGGTTATTGCTAGTATTTACAAAAGATGTTGACTAAGTGTACTTGGATCTACAACTGGCCCATCTTATAATAAATTCTTTATTTATTCCATTGCAAACTGATAGTTTTTTCTTTTCTTTTCTAATATTTATTCATTTTTCCTTAGCTTAATTCATTGCTATGATTTTATAATAATATACTAAAATAGTAGTAATGCTAACAGTCAGTTTTATCTCCTTCCTCACTTTATTGAAAATCCTTTTAATGTTTCTATAAATTATGAAGTTTTCTGTAGACTTCATGTGAATATCTTTTATTGAATTGGGATTTTTCAAAAAAAGTTCCTTCTTAAGACAAGTTATTTCTTTTAACAGGTCTAAGTATTAACTCTTATAAACATCCCATTTCTTCTTGAAATCTCTTTCAAGTTTTCACTAAAATAAAACCTTCCTTCTGCAATTTTATACTTTGTTCTTTTCAAATCATGATTAATTTCTCCTTCTCCAATTGGCTAACAGCACAGTGGTTATGATGTTGTTTCAGTTATTTAGTTCTTCCTAAAGTAAATGTTAGTTATTTTTGTTTACACCCTTGAGACTTTGTGTCTTTTAAAATATATGTATCCCCATTCTTGGTACAGTATCTGTCCCATGCTATATAGTCAATGATTTTTATAGAATTAATTATCTCAATATTTTTGTCATGCTATTTGACTGTCCACATTCTTGTATTCCTTTGCTATTACCGAAGAATTGGTAGGGTTGGGGATTTCTAGTCCTAAGCAATGTTTAGACCTAGGGAAAGAAATGTAAATATGGACCCAATGCTGCTTATGTTCCTACATTGTCCTCAGTTGATATTTCTCTGAACTGAATATTAGATCCAGAAGTTTAGTCATCATCTAGCTCAATCCATTCATATTACAATTAGGAAACTGAGACCCAGTATAGGAAGTCAGTTGTCCCAAACTCAGAGCTAATATAAAATCTATTCTATAAATTTATCTGTGTAGCAAAAAGAGATGGCATCATACAGACATTATCTTGTCTTTGCTCTGTGGTAATTGCTATGAATTCCCTACTGTCATTCCTCTTCTTGACATGTAGACAGTGTGCAATGGATGGGTAAAGATCAACATGTGCTTCAGGCATCTGAACATTCTACAGGAGAGAAAAAAGAGGTTTACTTTCATTAGCTTCTGGAATAGCAGATTCTGCCTTGGTTCACTATTTATATGTGTATGAACAGTATTCCTTAGTGGAATCCTGTACTATTGTGTTTCTGAATTTGAACATGTAAGAGTACCTTGGCTAGACTTGCTTTTGTTACCTGCAGTTGCTTTCTAGCTTCACGTATCATACTGGATTTATATCTGAGATTCTTGAACTTTGAAATAAAGCTGAATTTTAGAGCTTTTGGGAAGGTTTTGCAAGTGAGCTGAAGAAGCAGGAAGCAGAGAGGATTAATGGATTTGGCTGAAACCAGAACACTCTGGGTTTAAGAACTACACGGTTTTTGCACTTCAGACAGCTATATCAGATTTCTAAATCCCTAACTGCTGATTTCCACACAGCCTTATCCAAACCTCTATATCCTATAGTCTCCACTGCTCCCTTAAAGTGGTTTCCAAGTAGACCCATTGTGAAAATATATTTCTTGTAAATACTCAGGATTCATTCCTAGAGCATAGGCCAACACTGTGCTACATCGGAGGCATCAAAAACTTGGCCAAAAAGTACTTCCCATTATCCCAATAGCATAACTGAATTCTCACCATCATAGTAACTCCTTTAGGAAGTATTCATTTTTTAACTAAGCTATGGAAATAACACTTAACCAGGAGTCAGAAGTTTTGGATTCAGTCCCTCTCTGACTCTTATTAGTTACTGGTTTGTGACCAAGTAAAAACCTCTTTGTGTTTTTTTCTTTTTAACATCTTTATTGGAGTATAATTGCTTTACAATGATGTGTTAGTTTCTGCTTTATAACAAAGTGAATCAGTTATACATATACATATATCCCCACATCTCTTCCCTCTTCGTCTCCCTCCCTCTCACCCTGCCTATCACACCCCTCTAGGTGGTCACAAAGCACCGAGCTGATCTCCCTGTGCTGTGTGGCTGCTTCCCATTAGCTATCTATTTTACATTTGGTAGTGTATATATGTCCATGCCACTCTCTCACTTTGCCCCAGCTTACCGCTCCCCCTCCCTGTATCCTCAAGTCCATTCCCTAGTAGGTCTGCCTCTTTATTTCCGACTTGCCTCTGGGTTCTTCATGACATTTTTTTAGATTCCATATATATGTGTTAGCATATGGTATTTGTTTTTCTCTTTCTGACTTACTTTACTCTGTATGGCAGACTCTAGGTCCATCCACCTCACTACAAATAACTCAATTTTGTTACATTTTATGGCTGAGTAATATTCCATTGTATATATGTGCCATATCTTTATCCATTCATCTCTTGATGGACACTTAGGTTGCTTCCATGTCCTGGCTATTGTAAATAGAGCTGCAATGAATATTGTGGTACATGACTTTTTTGAATTATCGTTTTCTCACAGTATATGCCCAGTAGTGGGATTGCTGGGTCATATGGTAGTTCTATTTTTAGTTTTTTAAGGAAACTCCATACTGTTTTCCATAGTGGATGTATCAATTTACATTCCCATAAAGAGTGCAGGAGGATTCCCTTTTCTCCACACCCTCTCAAGCATTTATTGTTTGTAGATTTTTTGATGATGGCCATTCTGACCGGTGTGAGATGATATCTCATTGTAGTTTTGATTTGCATTTCTCTAATGATTAATGATGTTGAGCATTCTTTCATGTGTTTGTTGGCAATCTGTATCTCTTCTTTGGAGAAATGTCTATTTAGGTCTTCTGACCATTTTTGGGTTGGGTTGTTTGCTTTTTTGATATTGAGCTGCATGAGCTGCTTGTGAATTTTGGAGATTAATCCTTTGTCAATTGCTTCATTTGCAAATATTTTCTCCCATTCTGAGGGTTGTCTTTTTGTCTTGTTTATGGTTTCCTTTGCTGTGCAAAAGCTTTTAAGTTTCATTAGGTCCCATTTGTTTATTTTTGTTTTTTTTCCATTTCTCTAGGAGGAGGGTCAAAAAGGATCTTGCTGTGATTTATGTCCTAGTGTTCTGCCTATGTTTTCCTCTAAGAGTTTGATAGTGTCTGGCCTTACATTTAGGTCTTTAATCCATTTTGAGTTTATTTCTGTGTATTGTGTTAGGGAGTGTTCTAACTTCATTCTTTTACATGTAGCTGTCCAGTTTTCGCAGCAGCACTTATTGAAGAGATTGCCTTTTCTCCATTGTATATCCTTGCCTCCTTTGTCATAGATTAGTTGACCATAGGTGCGTGGGTTTATCTCTGGGCTTTCAATCTTGTTCCATTGATCTATGTTTCTATTTTTGTGCCAGTACCATATTGTCTTGATTACTGTAGCTTTGTAGTATAGTCTGAAGTCAGGGAGCCTGATTCCTCCAGCTCCGTTTTTCTTTCTCAAGATTGCTTTGGCTATTCGGGGTCTTCTGCGTTTCCATAGAAATTGTGAAATTTTTGTTCTAGTTCTGTGAAAAATGTCAGTGGTAGTTAGGTAGGGATTGCATTGAATCTGTAGATTGCTTTGGGTAGTATAGCCATTTTCACAGTATTGATTCTTCCAATTCAAGAACATGGTATATCTCTCCATCTATTTGTATCAACTTTAAATTCTTACATCAGTGTCTTATAATTTTCTGCATACAGGTCTTTAGTGTCCTTAGGCAGGTTTATTCCTAGATATTTTCTTTGTTTTGCAATGGTAAATGGGAGTGTTTTCTTAATTTCACTTTCAGATTTTTCATCATTAGTGTATAGGAATGTAAGAGCTTTCTGTGCATTAATTTTGTATCCTGCTACTTTACGAAATTCATTGATTTGCTCTAGTAGTGTTCTGGTAGCAACTTTACGATTCTCTATGTATAGTATCATGTCATCTGCAAACAGTGACAGCTTTACTTCTTTTCCGATTTGGATTCCCTTTACTTCTTTTTCTTCTCTGATTGCTATGGCTAAAATTTCCAAAACTATTTTGAATAATAGTGGTGAGAGTGGGCAACCTTGTCTTCTTCCTGACCTTACTGGAAATGGTTTCATATTTTCACCATTCAGGATGATGTTGGCTGTGGGTTTGTCATATATGGCCTTTATTATGTTGAGGTAAGTTCCCTCTATGACTACTTTCTGGAGGTTTTTTTTTTTATCATAAATGGGTGTTGAATTTTGTCAGAAGCTTTCTCTGCGTCTATTGACATGATCATATGGTTTTTATTCTTCAGTTTGTTAATATGGTGTATCACATTGTTCGATTTGCATATATTGAAGAATCCTTGCATTCCTGTGATAAACCCTACTTGATCATGGTGTATGATCCTTTTAATGTGCTGTTGGATTTTGTTTGCTAGTATTTTGTTGAGGATTTTTGCATCTATGTTCATCAGTGATATTGGCCTGTAGTTTTCTTTCTTTGTGACATCTTTGTCTAGTTTTGGTACCAGTGTGATGGTGGCCTCATAGAGTGAGTTTGGAAGTGTTCCTCCCCCTTCTATATTTTGGAAGAGTTTGAGAAGGATAGGTGTTATCTCCTCTCTAAATGTTTGATAGAATTCGCCTGTGAAGCCATCTGGTCATGGGCTTTTGTTTGTTGGATGATTTTTCAGCACCGTTTTGCTTTCAGCGCTTGTGATTGTTGTGTTCCTATTTCCTCCTGATGCAGTCTTGGTAAGTTGTGCCTTTCTAAGAATTTGTCCATTTCTTCCAGGTTGTCCATTTTATTGGCATAGATTTGCTTGTAGTACTTTATCATGATCCTTTGTATTTCTGCCGTGTTAGTTTTTACTTCTTTTTCATTTCTAATTCTATTGGTATGCGTCTTCTCCCTTTTTTCTTGATGAGTCTGGCTAATGGTTTATTAATTTTGTTTATCTTCTCAAAGAACCAGCTTTTAATTTTATTGATCTTTGGTATCATTCCCTTCATTTCTTTTTCATTTATTTCTGTTTTGACCTTTATGATTTCTTTCTTTCTGTTAACTTTGGGGTGTTTTTATTCCTCTTTCTCTAATTGCTTTAGGTGTAAGGTTAGGTTGTTTATTTGAGATGTTTCTTGTTTCTTAAGGTAGGATTGTATTGCTGTAAACTTCCCTGTTAGAATTGCTTTTGCTTTATCCCATAGGTTTTGGGTCATCGTATTTTCATTGTCATTTGTTTTTAGGTATTTTTTGATTTCCTCTTTGATTTCTTCAGTGATCACTTCGTTATTAAGTAGTGTATTGTTTAGCCTCCATGTGTTTTTACATTCTACAGATTTTTCCTGTAATTCACATCTAGTCTCATAGCATTGTGGTTGGAGAAGATAGTTGATATGATTTCAGTTTTCTCAAATTTACCAAGGCTTGATTTGTGACCCAAGATGTGATCTATCCTGGAAAATGTTCCATGAGCACTTGAGAAGAAAGTGTATTCTGTCGTTTTTGGATGGAATGTCCTATAAATATCAATTAAGTCCATCTTGTTTAATGTATCATTTAAAGCTTGTGTTTCTTTATTATCATTTTGGATGATCTGTCCATTGGTGAAAGTGGGGTGTTAAAGTCCCCTACTATGATTGTGTTACTGTCGATTTCCCCTTTTATGGCTGTTAGTATTTGCCTTATGTATTGAGGTGCTCCTATGTTGGGTGCATAAATATTTACAATTGTTTTATCTTCTTCTTGGATTGATCCCTTGATCATTATGTAATGTCCTTCTTTGTCTCTTGAAATGGTCTTTGTTTCAAAGTCTATTTTGTCTGAAATGAGAATTGCTACTCTAGCTTTCTTTTGATTTCACTTTCAGTCTGTATGTGTCCCTAGGTCTGAAGTGGGTCTCTTGTAGACAGCATATATATGGGTCTTGTTTTTGTATCCATTCTTCAGGTCTGTTTCTTTTGGTTGGAGCATTTAATCCATTTACATTTAAGGTAACTATTAATATGTATGTTCCTATTATCATTTTCTTAATTGTTTTGGGTTTGTTATTGTAGGTCTTTGCCTTCTCTTGTGTTTCCTGCCTAGAGAAGTTTGTTTAGTATTTGTTGTAAAGCTGGTTTGGTGGTGCTGATTTCTCTTAGCTTTGGCTTCTCTGTAAAGGTTTTAATTTCTCCATCAAATCTGAATGAGATCCCTGCTGGGTAGAGTAATCTTGGTTGTAGGTTTTTCCCTTTCATCACTTTAAATATGTCCTGCCACTCCCTTCTGGCTTGCAGAGTTTCTGCTGAAAGATCAGCTGTTAACCTTATGGGGATTCCCGTGTATGTTATTTGTTGTTTTTCCATTGCTGCTTTTAATATTTTTTCTTTGTATTTAATTTTTGATAGTTTGATTAATATGTGTCTTGGCGTGTTTCTCCTTGGATTTATCCTGTATGGGACTCTCTGTGCCTCCTGGACTTGATTAACTATTTCCTTTCCCATATTAGGGAAGTTTTCAACTATAATCTCTTCAAATATTTTCTCTGTCCCTTTCTTTTTCTCTTCTTCTGGGACCCCTATAATTCGAATGTTGGTGCATTTAATATTGTCCCAGAGGTGTCTGAGACTTTCCTCAATTCTTTTCATTCTTTTTTCTTTATTCTGCTCTTCAGTAGTTATTTCCACTATTTTATCTTTCAGGTCACTTATCCATTCTTCTGGCTCAGTTATTCTGCTATTGATCCCTTCAAGAGAATTTTAAATTTCATTTAATTTGTTGTTCACCACTGTTTGTTTGCTCTTTATTTCTTCTAGTTTCTTGTTAAACATTTCTTGTATTTTCTTCATTCTATTTCCACGATTTTGGATAATCTTTACTATCATTATTCTCAGTTCTTTTTCAGGTAGACTGCCTATTTCCTCTTCATTTATTAGGTCTGGTGGGTTTTTACCTTGCTCCTTCATCTGCTGTGTGTTTTTCTGTCTTGTCATTTTGCTTAACTTACTGTGTTTGGGTCTCCTTTTCACAGGCTGCAGGTTTGTTGTTCCCGTTGTTTATGGTGTCTGTCCCCAGTTGTTAAGTTTGGTTCAGTGGGTTGTGTAGGCTTCCTGGTGGAGGAGACTAGTGCCTGTGTTCTTGTGGATGAGGCTGGCTCTTGTCTTTCTGGTGGGCAGGTCCACATCTGGTGGTGTTATTTGGGATATCTGCCTTATTATGATTTTAGGCAGCCTCTCTGCTAATGGATGGGGTTGTGTTCCTGTCTTGCTAGTTTTTTGGCATAGGGTGTCCAGCACTGTAGCTTGCTGGTCATTGAGTGAAGCTGGGTCTTTGCATTGAGATGGAGATGTCTGGGGGATTTTCGCCATTTGCTGTTACATGGAGCTAGGAGGTCTCTTGTTTACCAACGTCCTGAACTTGGCACTCCCACCTCAGAAACACAGCCCTGACGCCTGGCTGGAGCACCAAGAATGTGTCATCCACATGACTCAGAATAAAAGGGAGAAAAAATAGAAAGAATGAAAGAAGGTAAAATAAAATAAAAGAAAGTTATTAAAATAGAAAATAATTATTTAAAAAAGATTTTAAAAAAGGAAGAAAGAAAGAAGAGAGCAACCAAACCATAAAAGAAATCCACCGATGATAACAAGCACTAAAAACTATAGTATACAAAGAAACAAACAAAAAAGGACAGACAGAACTATCGGACAAATGGTAAAAGCAAAGCTATACAGACAAAATTGCACAGAGAAGCATACACATACACACTCAGAAAAAGAGAAAAAGGGAAAAAATTATATATCATTGCTCTCAAAGTCTACCTCTTCAATTTGGGATGATTTGTGGTCTATTCAGGTATTCCACAGATGCAGATACATCCAGTTGATAGTGGAGATTTAATCTGCTGCCCCTGAGGCTACTTGGTGACATTTCCCTTTCTCTTCTTTGTTCACGCAGCTCGTGGGGTTCAGCTTTGGACTTGGCCCTGCCTCTGCCTGTAGGTCACCTGAGGGCACCTGTTCTTCACTCAGACAGGATGGGGTTAAAGGAGCAGCTGATTCAGGGGCTCTGGTTCACTCAGGCCGGGGGGAGGGAGGGGTACGGATGCGGGGTGAGCCAGTGGTGGCAGGGGCCTGCGTGACGTTGCACCTGCCTGAGGCGCGCCGTGCATTCTCCCAGGGAAGTTGTCCCTGGATTACAGGACCCTGGCAGTGGCGGGTTGCACAGGCTCCCTGGAGGGGATGTGTGGATAGTGACCTGTGCTGGCACACAGGCTTCTTGGTGGCTGCAGCAGCAGCCTTAGTGTCTCGTGCCCGTCTCTGGGGTGCACAGTGATAGCCGCGGCTCGTGCCTATCTCTGGAGCTCCTTTAAGCAGTGCTCTTAATCCCCTCTCCTCGCGTACCAGGAAACAAAGAGGCAAGAAAAAGTCTCTTGCCTCTTCGGCAGCTCCAGACTTTTCCCCGGACTCCCTCCCCGCCAGCTGTGGTGCACTAACCCCCTGCAGGCTGTGTTCACGCCGCCAACCCCAGTCCTCTCCCTGCGCTCCGACCGAAGCCCGAGCCTCAGCTCCCAGACCCGTCCGCCCTGGCGGGTGAGCAGACAAGCCTCGGGCTGGTGAGTGCTGGTCGGCCCTGATCCTCTGTGTGGGAATCTCCTCGCTTTGCCCTCTTCACCCCTGTTGCTGTGCTCTCCTCCGCGGCTCCGAAGCTCCCCCCTCTGCCACCCGCAGTCTCTGCCCTCAAAGGGGCTTTCTAGTGTGTGGAAACCTTTCCTCCTTCACAGCTTCCTCCCACTGGTGCAGGTCCCATCCCTATTCTTTTGTTTCTGTTTTTTTCTTTTTTCTTTTGCCCTATGCAGGTACATGGGGAGTTTCTTGCCTTTTGGGAGGTCTGAGGTCTTCTGCCAGCGTTCAGTAGGTGTTCTGTAGTAGTTGTTCCACATGTAGATGTATTTCTGATGTATTTGTGGGGAGGAAGGTGATCTCCACATCTTACTCTCCCGCCATCTTGAAGCTCCTCTCCCTTTTTGTGTTTTAGATTCTTATTCATTATATAAGTTGGAAAATTCTTAACTGGCTTACCTTTAAGGGTTGTGATAAGGATAAAATCTGGTAATGAATGGTAAAATGTATCATAAGTGTACAGATAGAATTTACTATTAATATAACATCATTTGCAACTATTTATTGGATGCCCATTATATGCTGTATAAATATGCTATTTATGCTTATAAATGAATTCTGTCTCTCATTTTATATATAGATTTTATAAATATATATATTATACTTATATATATAATTTTCTCATTAAATCAGCACTCAATCCAAAAGAAACAGCTATTATTTTCCTCCGCTTAGATAGAAAGAACTAAGTATATTAGTTTCTATTGCTGATGTAACAAACTACTACAAATCTAACAGTTTAAAACAACAGGGACTTCCCTGGTGGTCCAGTGCTTAAGACTTTGCCTTCCAATGCAGGGAGTGTGGTTCGATCCCTGGTCAGAGAACTAAGATCCCACATGCCTTGCAGCCAAAAAGCAAAACATAAAACAGAAGCAGTATTATAGCAAATTCAATAAAAACTTTAAAAAATACATTTTTTTTGGTCTCACGATTCTGTAGGTCATTAGTTTAGTTGATAGAGCTGGGTCCTTAACTTAAAGAGCCTGACAAGGCTGAAATAAAAATGTTGTCAGGACTGCATTTCTTTTTTTGGAGGCTCTAAGAATTAATCTGCTTCCAAGCTCACTCAGATTATCAACCAGTTTCAGTTCCATGTGGTTGTTGAACTGACATCCCCATTTCTTTGATGGCCAGAGGTCTTTCTCAGCTTCTTAACTAGTTCCATCTATAAAGTCTCTTTGACCATGTAACATTATCATATTCACAGGTATAATTTCGAGGGGTGAAGATCGCAGGGACCAAAGTCTTGCTACAACACTAAGAGAGTCATTTTTATTTCATTTTAATGTCTATATTCTTAACCAGACAACTAATAATCCTATTAATAAAGCAAATTAATGAATGTGAGTAAATATTTCATACACTTCAACGTGATGTGTGTATACACGTATGTTTGTATATATCTCCTCTCTCCTCAAGGGGAGAGATCTTCCCTTACCCAACTTCTCTGCCCCAGATTCTTACTTGCAGTGTTGAGGTTCCCACTGTATGATATTCGTTTTAGCTCTCCTATGTAAAGATCTTGATTCCTACTACAGAAGATAGCATTGGGCTGTTTAATGATTTAGTTGTCAAATAAGTTAGCCACCAGTGTTCACTTGGATTATAGATGTAGGGGTTCTCAGAAGAGCTTCAAAACTATTCCTGTAGAATTTCACTGTCTTCCTCCCAGCTGTTCCAGAATTACTGCACCACATTTGATTCCAACTTCTTTCTCCATTTACCAACATCAATTTTGCTTTCTGTCTTACTCCGTTTTACCCTTTTAGAGCCCAATCTGCACCCAGCAAGCAGAATTCTCTAATATGCAGATATGTTTGTGTTACAACATCCTTCATTGATTTCTCTTTGCTCTAAATATCAAACCCAAGCCCTTTGTAGTCGTTTGCAAGACCATGCATGAACTGGTCTCTGCTTACATCTCTGGCCTTATTTCTAGCGCCTCTTCTCCTTTCTTTCCTTGTTCCAGAAGTACTGAACTACTTTCATTTTTCCAGCAGAGCATGTTATTTCACTGTTTTTGTTCTTCATGTGTGATAGAAAATTCTTCCTCTTTTTTTTGTTCCACTCTGAGCTTCATGAGTTCATCATTTAGGTTTCTGTTTAAGTGTTACTTCTTCTGTGATATCTTCCTTTATTCCCCAAATCTCATTTTAAATGTCTTTTCTTTTTTTTAAAATGTATTTTATTGAAGTATTGTTGATTTACAACATTGTGTTGATTTCTGCTGTACAGCAAAGTGACTCAGTTATATATATATATATATACACACATACACTCTTTTTCATATTCTTTTCCATTATGGTTTATCATAGGATATTGAATATAGTGCCCTGTGCTATACAGTAGGACCTTGTTGTTTATCCATTCTATATGTAATAGTTTGTAAAATGTCTTTTCTATATTTTCATAGCACTCTGTATTTTCCCTATCATTGTATTTTTACTTTACTATAATTTCCAGTTCTCCAGTAAACTGTTTTTCTTCCAGTAAACTATCAACTCCTTGAAGGTGAGCATCATGTCTATTTTGTTGAATGTTGTGTTGTCAGAACTTAGCACAACTGAAATATTTTGTTCCGGACATGAATAAATGAATAAAACTTGTGTCTGCTCAAGCATTTTCTCTCCTAGTCTGAGTGGGTGTGATGGTACATCTCTACTTTCTTCAGATACAAGAATTGGGACTGGGGTTAACCCTTCATAATCTGTCTGTTGTCCCTGCTCTGATTTGGATGGTCTTTACTAGACTAGGAAGTTGGCCTCTTGGGAGCTCTGCTATAATATGACCAAATTCTCATTCTCTCCAAACAGCATTCAAACTTTTCTTGTGCCTTCTGAGACTTAAAAATTTTTCCCCTTGCAGGATGACTATATATTGGTATATCATGACTGTCTTCACAAGTGTCTCACATATAGTTTCCTACACCATGGTTCTTCACTTCTTTTCTATGTTCTTTACTGTGGTCATCTGATCCCCTTCCATGTTTGTTTGCTTGTGCACTGTGGTATTCTGAGCAGACAGCATAATTGTATGCTTTTATACTTAGGGCCACCTACTCCCACCATTTGCTCATGCACCATCACTGTCTAAACATGTCTTTTCATATATTTTGACCTCCTGCTTATGAATCTCTGGTTTATTAAAAAATATGTTATGATCATTTACTTCCACCTAAGGACTATCTGCTCCAATACCATGTTTGTTTGCTTCTGCATTATGGCTCTCTCTGTGGAATTGTGGACTTAGGTTTATGTATGATGATTGCTTCATTATAATTATCTGATTCTGCACCTTTACTATGGCCTTTGGTTCCTGCTTCATTGTCTTCAGCTTTTTAAAAAAAAAAACCATGGTTACTGTTAACAGTGACTTTAATGTTCCTGAAGCATGGACATCAAAACAAACAAATGGCATGTTTGGTTGCATAACATGGTCAACTGCTAATATGTTATAGTCATTTGAGCATTCGCTATAGCCACCTACTCCTGCACCATAGGCACCTTCTTCAGCAGCAAGGTGATCGGTGCATATGCTGAGGTTTATGTGTCATGGTGATCTGAACTTAATCATAGTATAAGTTCCTATACCAAGGCATACTATGACTTGAGCACATACCATGATCATCTTGGCATAAATCATAGGAAAATGATCTTATATTTAAATTATATCTGTGGTTTCCTTCCCCTGCAGTATGGTTTTACCACTCTAATGTGAGTTTCTATACTTCAGACATCCAAGCAAGCACCACAGTCTTCTGTTCCTGAATCATTAGTATCTCTTCCTATATAGTAAGAGCTTATGCACATGGATCTGAACCATGATCATGACGTCATTATCATGATTTTTAAGCATATGTCAGTTATGTCTGTCTGTGTATCATAGTTCTTTTAGCACTTACCATGGTCATTTCTTGATATCATGATTCTTTGAGTAAAGCCAGGGCCTATAGCTTTCATGTGTACAATTTACATTGTTTATAATTTACCTTATGTTCACCATGACATTGTATAATTATACAGGAGTATTAGGCCACTGTCATATGATTACTAGCTCATGAATCATTATTTTCTTGACATGCTACATTAAACTTATATGTCAATGCAGTCTTCTCATATACAATGTTAACTACAGTCACAAGATAGATACTTGTAAATGACTACTCTCTACTTCTGATAGATGACTGTCAGCACACTGTACTGTGGCTGTCTACTCATATAATGTGGCTGAGTGATAATATTTGAAGGTTTTCTGAGTGTGCATTTTGTTCGAGTGGTAAAACTACAGAGACATATTTATATATAATACAGTCATTTAAGCATGCACCATGACTTTTCTTTTTGCAATAATACCATTTCTATTAGTTTTCTAGGGCTTCCGTAAGAAAGGGTGGCAAACTGGGTAGTTTAAAACACAAAGAAATTTATTTTCTCACAGTTCTAGAAGCTAGATAGTCCAAAATCAAGCTGTTGGCAGGGCTGTATTCCCTCTGAAGGCTCCAGGAAAGGATTCACCCTTGCATCTTCCAGTTTCTGGTAATTGCAGGTATTCCTTGGCTTGTGGCATCATTATGCCAATCTCTACCTCCATCATCACATGTCATTCTCTCCTTTTCTGTCTGTGTCTAAATTTCTCCCTTCTTATAAGGACACCAGCCATTGGATTTAGAGCCCACCCTAATCCACTATGACCTCATGTTAACTTGATTACACCTGCAAAATCCTATTTCCAAATAAGGTCACATCCGCAGGTACCAGGAATTGGAACTCCAATGTCTCTTTTTTGGGGGGACATAATTAAACCCATAAGAGTATCTATACTTGAAGATGTTTGCTTTCCAAAAAACTTTTCAATAATATTTATAATTTACGTAAAAATACTCTAAAATTTTTAGACATAATGAAGCACTAAATAGAATTTTCAAAAGTACCAAAATTGATACAATGGTGCAATCTAGACTTAGAGTCCATCTTGCTGTAAGATGTGATGTACCTACTAAAGTGAGAAAACAATATTTTGGAAAATATAATGACTAAGACAGTGAAATTCCAATCACTATCAACTAATATTCAACTGTTTCAACATTTGTTTTTATACTATGGCTTTTTAATTAGGCATTATGTCCATCTGATTAAGCACCACAGTTTGTTTGTTCATATACTCCTGATGTTTGAGCTTCATCTGTGTCATAATTGTCATATTGGGCAGCATTGTTACTAACTCATGTATCAGTCACATCTGCCTCTATTTCAGCATTGCTTTTTGCTCCTATACCATGTCCACCTGCCCCTGTATTTTTTTTAACATTTTTATTGGAGTATAATTGCTTTACAATGTTGTGTTAGTTTCTGCTTTATAACAAAGTGAATCAGTTATACATATACATATGTTCCCATATCTCTTCCCTCTTGTGTCTCCCTCCCACCCTCCCTATCCCACCCTCCAGGTGGTCACAAAGCACAGAGCTGATCTCCCTGTGCTATGAGGCTGCTTCCCACTAGCTATCTATTTTACATTTGGTAGTGTATATATGTCCATGCCACTCTCTCACTTTGTCACAGCCTACCCTTCCCCCTCCCCATATCCTCAAGTCCATTCTCTAGTAGGTCTGTGTCTTTATTCCCGTCTTGCCCTTAGGTTCTTCATGACCATTATTTTTTCTTAGATTCCATATATATGTGTTAGCATACGGTATTTGTTTTTCTCTTTCTGACTTACTTCACTCTATGACAGACTCTAGGTCCATCCATCTCACTACAAATAACTCAATTTCATTTCTTTTTATGGTTGAGTAATATTCCATTGTATATATGTGCCTCATCTTCTTTATCTATTCATCTGTTGATGGACACTTAGGACAGCTACATGTACAAGAATGAAATCAGAGCACTCCCTAACACCATACACAAAAATAAACTCAAAATGGATTAAAGACCTAAATGTAAGGCCAGACACTATCAAACCCTTAGAGGAAAACATAGGCAGAACACTCTATGACATAAATCACAGCAAGATCCTTTTTGACCCACCTCTTAGAGAAATGGAAATAGAAACAAAAATAAACAAATGGGACTTAATGAAACTTAAAGGCTTTTGCACAACAAAGGAAACCATAAACAAGATGAGAAGACAACCCTCAGAATGGGAGAAAATATTTGCAAATGAAGAAACTGACAAAGGATTAATCTCCAAAATTTAAAAGCAGCTCATGCAGATCAATATCAAAAAAGCAAACAACCCAACCCAAAAATGGTCAGAAGACCTAAATAGACATTTCTCCAAAGAAGAGATACAGATTGCCAACAAACACATGAAAGAATGCTCAACATCATTAATCATTAGAGAAATGCAAATCAAAACTACAATGAGATATCATCTCACACCAGTCAGAATGGCCATCATCAAAAAATCTACAAACAATGAATGCTGGAGAGGGTGTGGAGAAAAGGGAACCCTCTTGCACTGTTGCTGGGAATGTAAATTGATGCAGGCCCTGTATTTTTTATATTTTCTTGTGATATGTCCTATATCATCATTCATGCCTCATATTTTGGGGTTATCAGAATATACATCATGATCAAATGCTCAAACACAAGAGGTGGCTGTTCATGTACAGTAGCCATCTGAGCATATGTCCTGGGGTCTCATTTTGCACCATTGTCATCTTATCCTTGACTGCAAGAACTTGATTCTGTATTGTGGATATTGGATCATGATGTGCATCTGAATAAATCGCTCAATGTTTATTTGCTCCTGTCCAGCTGTTTGTGTATTGTATGTGTTTATATATATATATATATATATATATATATATATATATGAGATGGATGTTGCTCATCCATCATGAGTATGTAAAAAAGAAGCAGCATGATCTTATGTGTAGGGAATGACGACTTCTATAACATGGATGTTAGCTCTTGGATTGTGGTCATTAGCTCCTGCACAATGATTGCTTCTTCCATATTTGCTGTCTGCTCCTGTGCCATGTCTGCTAAATGTATCACAGCTGTTAGTTCATATAATGGCATAGTTTGAGTGTATAATGGGATAAAATAGGAATTCTGGTTATTCACCATGATTATTTAAAATAAGGCATTATGTCCATCTGAGTCTCCTTTTGTACCAGTGTCATCTCCCAGACCAAAGTCATTCATTATTTGTATCGTGATTTTTATTACATACCATATCTATTTGAGTAAGAATTATATCACGACTTATTTCTACACCATGTACATCTGCACCTGTATCATAATTGACAGCTTATGTCCTATAGGCATGTGGGTGTGATCTGTTCTTGGACCAATGCCATACATTTTGATAATTCAGGACAATCATCTGAGTAGTTTTTCACGCTGTGGTTCTTTCCTTGTGTACCATACAAGTGCCCTCTTTCATATATGAATTGACTCATCCTTCATGATAGTCTAAACATGTATAATGGATTTCTGTTCATATAATGTTTGAAATCGTACTATAGATTTCCACTTAAAATACTATGCTTGTGTGATAATACACTATCAGTCTGCTCTTGTACTAAGAATACTTTGTACCATGTATATTAGTTTGTGCACCATGATTTGCTATTGCAATGAATTTTCTCTCCTTTGTCTTCACTGTCTACTCCTATAATTTGGGTGTGAGCTCATGTTGCAGGATCTTCTGTGTGTACATCGTGGTCAAATGCTCAGACTCCTTGGTGGCTGCTTATGCACCACGGATGTTTGAGCATGTGCTATGGTGTCTACTGTTGCAACATTGCCATCTGATTCTGGAATAAAGCCGTTCATTATTCTGTTTTTAATGTATATCAGAAGAATCAAAGAATATTGTCATTTATTGTACTATTTAAGAGAATGGATAGTGGAGCCAAAATGACTGGATTTGGATCTTGAATTATCTACTTACAAGATGTGATACCTTGGACATATCAGTTTGCATCTCCATGTTTCATATTCTTGCAAAATGATAAAAATAACACCTCATAAGATTATTTTGAGAATTATATGAGTTATTATACATAAACATTTCAAACACTGCCTATCATGTAGTAAGATATATGTGGTGCTGATAATGATGATAATACTGTGTCCCTTGATTCTGTATCATGATGTCAGCTCAAATTCTGGGGTTCTCTAGGTGTGCATCATGGTAAACTGCTCATATATTTGTGATAGTGTTTTACAAAAACATGATATGAGCATATGCCATGGGGTTTCCCTTTGAATCATTGCCATCTGCACTGTCCTATTAGCTCCTGCACTACCATTTCTTTTCTTCCATCATCACTATCTTTTCTAATATACTTGTTCATCTGCCCCTATATTGTTGTTATCAGCTCATTTTCTTGGAATGTCTGGGTGTACATCACAGTAAAATGCTCACACGTTGGTAGTTCTTCATGTACCATGACTGTCTTACATGTGCCATGTTACCCCCTCTAGCATTATTACCATATACTGCTGGCCTAAAGAAAATGTATTCAGGTATTATGTTTCCTTTATTCATATGCCCAGTCCATTTGAGCATATTCCATGACATGTTTTTTTGTTCCTGTATCACATCCACATTCTTTTGTATTATAGGTTTTTGCTCATGCACCATGCTTGTCTGAGCATGCAGCATGCTTGTCTGCTCATACTCCATGGTTCCTGAGCAGGAACCGTCATTGCTACTGCTCTACAGGCAAATGGTGTCTTGTGCATCATGTATATCAGTTTGTGTTTTATGGTAATTTGCTCCTATTCCATGGCTCTCTACTCTTCGATCACTCCTGCCTTTTCCTGCACCTTGTCTGTATATTCCAAAATAATAGCTTTTAATCTTATGCCATTGGTTTGCCTGAGTGTGCATCACAGTCAAATGCTCAACCTCCTAGTGTGGCTGTTCATGCACCTGATTGTTTAAGCATGTACTGTGACTTCACCTCTTTCATCATTGCCTTCTGCTCCTAAACTAAAGGAGTGTGTTGTGTCTTTTAAATTACCAACCATATCCATTTCAGGAAGTATAGTGGCATGTCTACCTGCTTTTGTGTCTTCATTTTCAATTCATGTCATGGAGTTGTATAGGTAAGCATCATAATCAAATGCTCAAATATTAGTTGTGGCTGTTAATGCAACATGGTCATATAAATACTTGGTGTCAGGTTTCATTTGGCATACCTGACATCTATTCATGGACAAAGCTATTCACTCCTTACCATGACTTTTTCTGTAAGGCACAATACCTAACTGAGTAGCAGATATGAGCATTACAACATGGTTTTCTTCTCAGAAAACAAGTTTGTGTACCATATCCTGTCTCATAGCTCCTGTGTCTTGACTGCTATGACATATTGTAGTGTTTTTGCTTACTTGCATACAGCATGATCAAATGATCAAACACCACTGATGGCTTTCATCAACTGTTGTTATCTGAGCGTGTTCCATGATTTCTCTGTTGCTATCTGCTTCTGAAACAATCATTCATGTATTGAGATGATTTGATCATGTACCATATCCATCTGTGATGTTTCCACTCATGGTTATTTTTTACTCTACCTTGTCTCTTGGCTCTAAATTGGTGTTGGCTCATTATCCATGGTAGTATGAATGTGCATAATACATTTTACTATTTTACTGTGTTTGAAATTTACTACAGTCTTCTGTTCATTCATCATGTGTGTGAAAATGCACATCATTGTCTGCTTTGTAATAAGAATGGAAATTTCTGTACCATGAATATCATTTTGTATACCATGATTATTTGTTACTTCAATGTGTTTGCTTCCTCCTTCGTCTTTAGTATCTACTCCTATACGCTGGATGTCAGCTCATGTTGCAGGACCTTCTGAGTGTGCATCGTAGTCAAATGCTCAGACTCCTGTGGTGGCTGCTCATGCACCACGGATGTTTGAGCATGTGCTACGGTGTCTACTTTTGCTACATTGCCGTCTACTTCTGGACCAAAGCCATTTGTTCCTGTACTCTGTGTTTTTAATCTTGTACCACGTTCATCTGAGGAAGCATGGCGCCATCAGTGTATATGCAAAGTGCTGACTCTGAAGTTAGAATGCTTGTATTTAATCCCACTTTGCCATTTAAGCTTGATGTCTTTGAGCAAGTCATTTCACCCCTTTGTGTCTGTCTCTGTTTTCTCAACTGCAAAATAATGATAATAATACCTACCTCATAGGGTTGTTGTGAGGATTCAAAGAGTTAAATGTAAAATGCTTAGGTTAGTGCCTGTCACGTGATAAATGCTAAGTATTTGTTGATAATATTAAATTACTATGTCTCTTTGTTCTTTATCGTGATTGTCAGCTTGCATTCTGAGATTAGTTGTGCATCTCATTCCCATGCTAAGTTACTGGGGGTGGCTGTCCTTTTAACATGATGCCTTGATTTCTCCTTTTGCAATAGTGTCTCTACTTCAACAAAGCCATTCATTGCTGTGTTGTATTCTTCATTACTCATCCATTACATCTCCCCTAGCAAGAATAGCATAATTGACAGTACCATTTCTACCTGTACCTGTATCATAATTGATACCTCACATTTTAAGGTATATTAGTGTGTATGTATCATGTTCAAATACTCAAACACCTTTAATTTTTTTTGTATTGTGGTCATCTGAGTATATATCATGGTGTCTCCCATCATTACTATCTACTCCTGGACCAAGTAATTCCTTCGCATATTGTGCTTTTCGATCATATATTGTGACTATCTGTGCAATTTCCACTATGTGATTGTTTTCTTTGTACCATTCTGTCTTCTCTTACATATAGGTTTTGGCTCAGTTTTCCATGGTAGTCTGGACATGCATAAGGAATTTATGTTCATATACAGTGTATTGGATTATACTACACATTTATGCTCATACACTATGATTCTGTGAAAATTAAGTCATTGTCTACTTCTGAATTGAGAATATAATCTTCTGTATCATGAATAACAGTTTATTAATTGTGACAGCATTGAGTTTGCCTATATCTCCATCATCCTGGATATCAGCTCATGTTTCCTGGATTATGCCTTGTGGTCAAATGTTCTGACTACCATGGTAGATGCTCATGTACCACAGATCTTTAATAGTGGGCTATGTATCTACTTATGCAATAGTGCTTGCTATGTGTATCAGAAATATAGCCATTAGTTACTTTACTGTGTGTGTGTCTTTTTTGGTCTCCTACCATGTCCATCAGAGGTAGCTTAGCACCACTTATGTATATAGTGAGGTTAGATGTACAAGTCACTTCCTATCTTTCTGCCTTAGTTTCCTCAGTCCTAAAATAATGATTGTTATGAGAGCAAAATTACTATATGTAAATATAATATGCTTGTTGTGAGAGTAAAATAGTTATTATAAGTAAAGTTCTCAGTTGCTTGCATACAGTAAGTACTAAGTAAGTATACATTTATTATTATCATTATCACTGTCATTATTATTATACTAGTACTGTTTTCCTTTGTTCTCTATCCTGAGCGATAGGCTGTGTTCTGAGATTATCTTGGTTTACATTATAGTCAAATGATTAAGCACTGGCGGTATCTTTACAACACACAAATGTAGTCTGAGCATTTGCCATAATGTCACTTATGGGGTCATTGCCATGTGCTCCTAGACCACTCCATGTTATCTTATTTTATAATTTCCTAAATATTGTACCATGTTAGTAAGTATTATTCTATGGCTTTCTCTACCTACCATTTCTAACTGCTCTTATAACATACTTATGTGTGCCTTAACCATGTTATCTGTTATGCTCACATACCATGGTTTTCTGCATATGACAATGGAGACACGACGACCCAAAACCTATGGGATGCAGCAAAAGCAGTTCTAAGACAGAAGTTTATAGCAATACAATCCTACCTTAAGAAACAGGAAACATCTCAAATAAACAACCTAACCTTGCACCTAAAGCAATTAGAGAAAGAAGAACAAAAAAACCCCAAAGTTAGCAGGAGGAAAGAAATCATAAAGAACAGATCAGAAACAAATGAAAAAGAAATGAAGGAAATGATAGCAGAGATCAATAAAACTAAAAGTTGGTTCTTTGAGAAGATAAACAAAATTGATAAACCATTAGCCAGACTCATCAAGAAAAAAAGGGAGAAGACTCAAATCAACAGAATTAGAAATGAAAAAGGAGAAGTAACAACTGACTGCAGAAATACAAACGATCATGAGATTACTACAAGCAACTCTATGCCAATCAAATGGACAACCTGGAAGAAATGAACAAATTCTTAGAAATGCACAACCTTCTGAGACTGAACCAGGAAGAAATAGAAAATATGAACAGACCAATCAATCACAAGCACTGAAATTGAAACTGTGATTAAAAATCTTCCAACAAACAAAAGCCCAGGACCAGATGGCTTCACAGGCGAATTCTATCAAACATTTAGTGAAGAGCTAACACCTATCCTTCTCAAATTCTTCCAAAATATAGCAGAGGGAGGAACACTCCCCAACTCATTCTATGAGGCCACCATCACCCTGATATCAAAACCAGACAAAGATGTCACAAAGAAAGAAAATTACAGGCCAATATCACTGATGAACATAGATGCCAAAATCCTCAAAAAAATACTCGCAAACAGAATCCAACAGCACATTAAAAGGATCATACACCATGATCAAGTGGGGTTTATCCCAGGAATGCAAGGATTCTTCAATATACGCAAATCAATCAATGTGATACACCATATTAACAAATTGAAGGAGAAAAACCATATGATCATCTCAATAGTTGCAGAGAAAGTGTTCGACAAAATTCAACACCCATTTATGGTAAAAAGCCTGCAGAAAGTAGGCATAGAGGGAACTTTCCTCAACATAATAAAGGCCATATATGACAAACCCACAGCCAACATCATCCTCAATGGTGAAAAACTGAAAGCATTTCCACTAAGATCAGGAACAAGACAAGGTTGCCCACTCTCACCACTCTTATTCAACATAGTTTTGGAAGTTTTAGCCACAGCAATCAGAGAAGAAAAGGAAAAGGAATCCAAATTGGAAAAGAAGTAAAGCTGTCATTGTTTGCAGATGACATGATACTATACATAGAGAATCCTAAAGATGCTACCAGAAAACTACTAGTGCACATGACATAATCATGTCTACTGTTATAATGCAATTGCCATTTCCCATGTTATAGAAATAAGTTTATGTAGCAAATTTATTTCATTTTGAACCCCCTTTTTATAGTTTCCCATTGTTTCTGTCAGTTTCTCTATCATATCCTTTTGCTCTCAGCATGTATTTTGAAGTTATTTGATTGTACATTAGAAACTCAAATACCAGTGATATTTGTTCAAACCCCATTGCTATTTTAAAATATATTGTGTTGTTTTCCTCTTTACACTATTTCCATGTGCTTTTGCCCCCAGATATTTCTTCCTGTATTGTAGTTCTTTAATTTTTATTTTATATTGGAGTATAGTTGATTAACAATGTTGTGTTAGTTTCAGGTGTACAGCAAAGAGATTCGGTTATACATATACATGTATCTGTATTGTAGGTTTTTTTTCTATCTTATACCATATCCATGTTGAACAAGCTCTAAACCATGTTTCTCTGCTCCTTTAAGTTTTTGATCATTCATGATGCTTTTCTGTGCATAGTCCATATGATATCACAGTTTTCTTAGCATGAACTATTAGAGTTAGATTCTGTACTAAGAATACCATCTTCTATATCTTAGACCATGCATTAGCTTATGCATGCTGTTTTCAGATCCTGCACTGAGGTGTTCTTTCCCTCCATCACTGATGTCTACTCCTATACCAGCTACCTATATCATGGCAAAAAGGTCATTTTGCAGAGTTGTCTGAGGGTGCGTTGTGATCATATGGTATTCGTGGTCTCTTTGTGCATCATTGTCATCTGCTCTATCCCTTCATCTATCAATTACTGCCTGCATTTGGGCCATATGGAATCTCTTGAATCATTGTTCCTCCTATATAATGACTGTCAGCTCATGTTGCAGGGCTTTTTGATTGTGTATCATAGTCAAATGCTCAGACTCCAGTAGTACCTCTTCATCATGCACTGTGGTAATTTGGGCATATTTTTTTACAGGCTTTTTATTCATGCTGCCAGATTGTTTTCAAGGAAGGTTGCATAGATTTATGCTCTCATCAACAGATACACACACACACACACACACACACACACACACACACACACACACATATCTAGGATTCCTGTCTTGTCCTATCTTCAACCGAATTGTTTAGCATTTAAAAACATCTTTTTTTCATTTGATAGATGGAGTGGTGCCTCATTGCTTTAATTACATTTCTTGAATCAATATTAAGACTATATTTTTAGAGAAATATATCAATATAATCAACATCCTGAAATTTGTAGCATTTAACTGGCATAGTACTTATTTTTCTGAATTTTAATTTTAAAAATATGAGATATAATATATATATATAGAAATATCATATAATGATACACACTGTTTAAGAATAATTATAATTATTATAAGTATAAAGTGCACATCTGTACAACCACTATCCAAATCAAGATCTACAACATTGTGCGTACTCCTGAAGCCTGTAATGAAAGTATTTCTTATCTCAACCTTTTCTTTCCCCACCAGAAGTAATGACTATCCTGGATCTTACTTGTTTTTCTTTATAGCTTTATCATGTATATCCAAATGTAGTTTAGTTTAGCCTCTTTTTGAATTTTATATGAATAAAACCATACTGTGTTCCTTGCTCTGTTTGCTTAACATTAGGTTTGTGATATGTATCCAAGTTGATGCATGTAATTGTACTTCTTTCTATTTCATTGTTATATGGTACTCCATTGTGTGAATATACCATGATTTATCCATTTTATTTTAAGGTGGACACTCAGGTTGTTTCCAGTTCTTTTTTTAGAACAGTGCTGCCATGAAAATTCTTTTACATTTACAATTATCCTAGTGCATTTGCACATAAGTTTTTAAAGGTATACATCTAACAGTGGAAATAGTGGATCATGGGTATATGTATCATCAACTTTACAATCTAATGCCAAACTGCTCTCCAAGGAGGCTGTAACATTTTATACTCCCATCAGCAGTGTAGGAAAATCTCTGTTGCTTCATATCCTTGTCAAACTTGGTGTTATGAGACTTTAAAATTTTTGGCAACCAATAAAGGTGTAATGAAAACTTATTGTGGCTCTAATTTTCCTTTCCATGATTACTAATGAATTAAGCGTCTTTTCTTAAGGTAATGACAGTTTGGAGTTCCTCTTTTGTGAAGTACCTCTTCAAATCTTTTGTCCATTTTTGCTATTGGATTTTCTCTCTTTTTCTTATTGTGTTGTAGGAATTCTTCATATATTTTGAATAATGTTTCTTTAAGAGATATATGTGTGGTGTGTGACAAGACTATACCATTCTATGCTTGTTCTTTACTCTTTTTCTTGCATCTTTTGATGAACAGAATTTTGAATTTTAATATACTCTAACAATTGCTTCCTTCATGGTTAGCGCTTTATATATGTTTAAGAAGTACTTTCTCCAACTTTGTGAAGTTCATTCTGTTATGTAGTCTTTATAGTTTGGGCTTTCATATTTAGGTTTTCAACCCACCTGTAATAAATTTTTGTATGCTATGGGTAAGACTCTAATTTAATTATTGTATAAGGTATGAAAATAACCAATTGTCCTACAACAATTTATTGAAAATCCTGTGTTTACCAGACAATTCTTCAGTGCTAACTCAGTCATAAATCAAGTGTTCATAGATGCGTGGATTTGTTTTTGAACTCTCCATTCAATTCCCTTTGTTTTTTTTTTCTTGGCATTAATACACTTCTACCCCAATTACAATTTTTTTTTAAACATCTTTATTGGGGTATAATTGCTTTACAATGATGTGTTAGTTTCTGCTTTATAACAAAGTGAATCAGCTATACATATACATATGTTCCCATATGTCTTCCCTCTTGCGTCTCCCTCCCGCACACTCTCCCCATCCCACCCTTCCAGGCTGTCACAAAGCACCGAGCTAATATCCCTGTGCCTTGCGGCTGCTTCCCCCCAGCTATCTACCTTACTACGTTTGTTAGTGAGTATATGTCCATGACTCTCTCTCGCCCTGTCAAAACTCACCCTTCCCCCTCCCCATATCCTCAAGTCCGTTCTCCAGTAGGTCTGCGTCTTTATTCCTGTCTTACCCCTAGGTTCTTCATGACATTTTTTCCCCTTAAATTCCATATATATGTGTAAGCATACGGTATTTGTCTTTTTCTTTCTGACTTACTTCACTCTGTATGACAGACTCTAGGTCTATCCATCTCATTACAAATAGCTCAATTTCATTTCTTTTTAAGGCTGAGTAATATTCCATTGTGTATATGTGCCACATCTTCTTTATCCATTCATCTGATGATGGGCGCTTAGGTTGTTTCCATCTCCAGGCTATTGTAAATAGAGCTGCAATGAAGATTTTGGTACATGACTCTTTTTGAATTTTGGTTTTCTCAGGGTATATGCCCAGTAGTGGGATTGCTGGGTCATATGGTAATTCTATTTGTAGTTTTTTAAGGAACCTCCATACTGTTCTCCATAGTGGCTGAACCAATTCACATTCCCACCAGCAGTGCAAGAGTGTCCCCTTTTCTCCACACCCTCTCCAGCATTTATTGTTTATAGATTTTTTGATGATGGCCATTCTGACTGGTGTGAGATGATATCTCATTGTAGTTTTGATTTGAATTTCTCTAATGATTAATGATGTTGAGCATTCTTTCATATGTTTGTTGGCATTCTGTATATCTTCTTTGGAGAAATGTCTATTTAGGTCTTCTGCCCATTTTTGGATGGGGTTGTTTGTTTTTTTTGTTATTGAGCTGCATGAGCTGCTTGTAAATTTTGGAGATTAATCCTTTGTCAGCTGCTTCATTTGCAAATGTTTTCTCCCATTCTGAGGGTTGTCTTTTGGTCTTGGTTATGGTTTCCTTTGCTGTGCAAAAGCTTTGAAGTTTCATTAGGTCCCATTTGTTTATTTTTGTTTTTATTTCCATTACTCTAGGAGGTGGGTCAGAAAGGATCTTGCTGTGATTTATGTCATAGAGTGTTCTTCCTATGTTTTCTTCTAAGAGTTTGATAGTTTCTGGCCTTACATTTAGGTCTTTAATCCATTTTGAGCTTATTTTTGTGTATGGTGTTAGGGAGTGATCTAATCTCATACTTTTACATGTACCTGTCCAGTTTTCCCAGCACCATTTATTGAAGAGGCTGTCCTTTCTCCACTGTACATTCCTGCCTCCTTTATCAAAGATAAGGTGTCCATATGTGCGTGGGTTTATCTCTGGGCTTTCTATCCTGTTCCACTGATCTATCTTTCTGTTTTTGTGCCAGTACCATACTGTCTTGATTACTGTTGCTTTGTAATATAGTCTGAAGTCAGGGAGCCTGATTCCTCCAGCTCCTTTTTTCGTTCTCAAGATTGCTTTGGCTATTCGGGGTCTTTTGTGTTTCCATACAAATTGCGAAATTTTTTGTTCTAGTTCTGTAAAAAATGCCAGTGGTAGTTTGATAGGGATTGCATTGAATCTGTAGATTGCTTTGGGTAGTAGAGTCATTTTCACAATGTTGATTCTTCCCATCCAAGAACATGGTATATCTCTCCATCTATTTGTATCATCTTTACTTTCTTTCATCAGTGTCTTATAATTTTCTGCATACAGGTCTTTCGTCTCCTTGGGTAGGTTTATTCCTAGATATTTTATTCTTTTTGTTGCAATGGTAAATGGGAGTGTTTTCTTGATTTCACTTTCAGATTTTTCATCATTAGTATATAGGAATGCTAGAGATTTCTGTGCATTAATTTTGTATCCTGCTACTTTACCAACTTCATTGATTAGCTCTAGTAGTTTTCTGGTAGCATCTTTAGGATTCTCTATGTATAGTATCATGTCATCTGCAAACAGTGACAGCTTTACTTCTTCTTTTCCGATTTGGATTCATTTTATTTCCTTTTCTTCTCTGATTGCTGTGGCTAAAACTTCCAAAACTATGTTGAATAAGAGTGGTGAGAGTGGGCAACCTTGTCTTGTTCCTGATCTTAGTGGAAATGCTTTCAGTTTTTCACCATTGAGGATGATGTTTGCTGTGGGCTTGTCATATATGGCCTTTATTATGTTGAGGAAAGTTCCCTCTATGCCTACTTTCTGGAGGGTTTTTATCATAAATGGGTGTTGAATTTTGTCGAAAGCTTTCTCTGCATCTATTGAGATGATCATATGGTTTTTCTCCTTCAATTTGTTAATATGGTTTATCACATTGATAGATTTGCGTATATTGAAGAATCCTTGCATTCCTGGAATAAACCCCACTTGATCATGGTGTATGATCCTTTTAATGTGCTGTTGGATTCTGTTTGCGAGTATTTTTTTGAGGATTTTTGCATCTATGTTCATCAGTGATATTGGCCTATAGTTTTCTTTCTTTGTGACATCCTTGTCTGGTTTTGGTATCAAGGTGATGGTGGCCTCGTAGAAGGAATTTGGGAGTGTTCCTCCCTCTGCTATGTTTTGGAAGAGTTCGAGAAGGATAGGTGTTAGCTCTTCTCTAAACATTTGATAGAATTCACCTGTGAAGCCATCTGGTCCTGGGCTTTTGTTTGTTGGAAGGTTTTTGATCACAGTTTCAATTTCAGTGCTTGTGATTGGTCTGTTCATATTTTCTATTTCTTCCTGATTCAGTCTTGGCAGGTTGTGCATTTCTAAGAATTTGTCCATTTCTTCCAGATTGTCCATTTTATTAGCATAGAGTTGCTTGTAGTAATCTCTCATGATTTTTTTTATTTCTGCAGTGTCAGTTGTTACTTCTCCTTTTTCATTTCTAATTCTATTGATTTGAGTCTTCTCCCTTTTTTTCTTGATGAGTCTGGCTAGTGGTTTATCTATTTTGTTTATCTTCTCAAAGAACCAGCTTTTAGTTTTATTGATCTTTGCTATCGTTTCCTTAATTTCTTTTTCATTTATTTCTGATCTGATTTTTATGATTTCTTTCCGTTTGCTAGCTTTGGGGTTTTTTTGTTCTTCTTTCTCTAATTGCTTGAGGTGCAAGGTTAGGTTGTTTATTCGAGATGTTTCCTGCTTCTTAAGGTGGGCTTGTATTGCTATAAACTTCCCCCTTAGAACTGCTTTTGCTGCATCCCATAGGTTTTGGGTCGTTGTGTCTCCATTGTCATTTGTTTCTAGGTATTTTTTTATTTCCTCTTTGATTTCTTCAGTGATCACTTCATTATTAAGTAGTGTATTGTTTAGCCTCCATGTGTTTGTATTTTTTACAGATCTTTTCCTGTAATTGATATCTCGTCTCATGGCGTTGTGGTCAGAAAAGATACTTGATACAATTTCAGTTTTCTTAAATTTACCAAGGCTTGATTTGTGACCCAAGATATGATCTATCCTGGAGAATGTTCCATGAGCACTTGAGAAAAATGTGTATTCTGTTGTTTTTGGATGGAGTGTCCTATAAATATCAAGTAAGTCCATCTTGTTTAATGTATCATTTAAAGCTTGTGTTTCCTTATTTATTTTCATTTTGGATGATCTGTCCATGGGTGAAAGTGGGGTGTTAAAGTCCCCTACTATGAATGTGTTACTGTTGATCTCCCCTTTTATGGTTGTTAGTATTTGCCTTATGTATTGAGGTGCTCCTATGTTGGGTGCATAAATATTTACAATTGTTATATCTTCTTCTTGGATCGATCCCTTGATCATTATGTAGTGTCCTTCTTTGTCCCTTTTAATTGTCCTTATTTTAAAGTCTATTTTGTCTGATATGAGAATTGCTACTCCAGCTTTCTTTTGGTTTCCGTTTGCATGGAATATCTTTTTCCATCCCCTTGCTTTCAGTCTGTATGTGTCTCTAGGTCTGAAGTGGGTCTCTTGTAGACAGCATATATAAGGGTCTTGTTTTTGTATCCATTCAGCCAATCTGTGTCTTTTAGTGGGTGCATTTAGTCCATTTACATTTAAGGTAATTATCGATATGTATGTTCCTATTCCCATTTTCTATATTGTTTTGGGTTCGCTACTATAGGTCGTTTCCTTCTCTTGTGTTTCTTGTCTAGAGAAGTTCCTTTAGCATTTGTTGTAAAGCTGGTTTGGTGGTGCTGAACACTCTCAGCTTTTGCTTGTCTGTAAAGGTTTTAATTTCTCCATCAAATGTGAATGAGATCCTTGCTGGGTAGAGTAGTCTTGGTTGCAGGCTTTTCTCCTTAATCACTTTCAGTATGTCCTGCCACTCCCTTCTGGCTTGTAGGGTTTCTGCTGAGAGATCAGCTGTTAACCTTATGGGGATTCCCTTGTGTGTTATTTGTTGTTTTTCCCTTGCTGCTTTTAATATGCTTTCTTTGTATTTAATTTTTGACAGTTTGATTAATATGTGTCTTGGCGTATTTCTCCTTGTATTTATCCTGTATGGGACTCTCTGTGCTTCCTGGACTTGATTAACTATTTCCTTTCCCATATTAGGGAAGTTTTCAACTATAATCTCTTCAAATATTTTCTCAGTCCCTTTCTTTCTTTCTTCTTCTTCTGGAACCCCTATAATTCGAATGTTGGTGCGTTTCATGTTGTCCCAGAGCTCTCTGAGACTGTCCTCAGTTCTTTTCATTCTTTTTTCTTTATTCTGCTCTGCAGTAGTTATTTCCACTACTTTATCTTCCAGGTCACTTATCCGTTCTTCTGCCTCAGTTATTCTGCTATTGATCCTATCTAGAGTGCTTTTTATTTCATTTATTGCATTGTTCATCGTTGCTTGTTTCATCTTTAGTTCTGGTAGGTCCTTGTTAACTGTTTCTTGCGTTTTGTCCATTCTACTTCCAAGATTTCGGATCATCCTTACTATCATTATTCTGAATTCTTTTTCAGGTAGATTGCCTATTTCCTCTTCATTTGTTAGGTCTGTTGGGTTTTTATCTTGCTCCTTCATCTGCTGTGTGTTTTTCTGTCTTCTCATTTTGCTTATCTTACTGTGTTTGGGGTCTCCTTTTTGCAGGCTGCACGTTCGTAGTTCCCGTTGTTTTTGATGTCTGTCTCCAGTGGCTAAGGTTGTTTCAGTGGGTTGTGTAGGCTTCCTGGTGGAGGGGACTAGTGCCTGTGTTGTGCTGGATGAGGCTGGATCTGGTCTCTCTAGTGGGCAGGTTCACGTCTGGTGGTGTGTTTTGGGGTGTCTGTGGCCTTATTATGATTTTAGGCAGCCTCTCTGCTAATGGGTGGGGTTGTGTTCCTGTTTTGCTAGTTGTTTGGTATAGGTTGTCCAGCACTGTGGCTTGCTGGTCGTTGAGTGAAGCTGGGTGCTGGTGTTAAGATGGAGGTCTCTGGGAGATTTCCACCGTTTAATATTATGTGGAGCTGGGAGGTCTCTTGTTGACCAGTGTCCTGAAGTTGGCTCTCCTACCTCAGAGGCAGAGCCCTGACTCCTGGGCTGGAGCACCAAGAGCCTTTCATCCACACGGCTCAGAATAAAAGGGAGAAAAAATAGAGAGAATTAGTAGAAATATGAGGAAAGAAAGAGGGAAAGGAGGAAAGGAAGGAAGGAAGAAAGAAGCCAAGAAGGAAAGAAAGGAGGGAGGGAGGGAGGAAGGAAGGAAGGAAGGAGGGAAAGAAGGAAAAAAGACAGAAAGAAAGATGATACAGTAAAAATAAAATAAAGTATAATATAGTTATTGAATTAAAAAATATTTAGGAAAAAAAAAAAGGGACGGATAGAACCTTAGGACAAATGTTGGAAGCAAAGCTATACAGAAATAATCTTACACAGAAGCATACACATACACCTTCACAAAAAGAGGTAAAGGGGGAAAAATCATAAATCCTGCTCCCAGAGACCACCTCCTCCACCTGGCGTGATTCGCTGTCTAAAGGAGGGAAGGAAGGAAGGAAAGAAAGAAAGAAAGAACGAAGGTAAAGTGCAATAAAGTTATTACAATTAACATTAATTATTAAGAAAAAAAAATTTTTTTTAAAAAAAACCATGGACGGATAGAGCCCTAGGACAAATGGTGGAAGCAAGAGTATACAGACAAGATCTCACACAGAAGCATACACGTACAGATTCACAAAAAGAGGAAAAGGGAAAAAAATCATAGATCTCGCTCCTAAATTCCACCTCTTCAATTTGGGATCATTCCTTGTCTATTCAGGTATTCCACAGATGCAGGGTATATCAAGTTGATTGTGGAGCTTTAATCCGCTGCTTCTGTGGCTGCTGGGAGAGATTTCCCTTTCTCTTCTTTGTTCTCACAGCTCACAGGAGCTCAGCTTTGGATTTGGCCCTGCCGCTGCGTGTAGGTCGCTGGAGGGCGTCTGTTTTTTCGCTCAGACAGGACGGGGTTAAAGGAGCCGCTGATTCGGGGGCTCCAGCTCACTCAGGCCGGGGGTTGGGGGATGGGGGAAGGAGGAGCACTGCGTGCGGGGCGGGCCTGCGGCGGCAGAGGCAGCGTGACGTTGCGGCAGAGGCCGGCGTGATGTTGCACCAGCCTGAGGCCCGCCGTGCGCTGTCCCGGGGAAGTTGTCCCTGGATCCCGGGAACCTGGCAGTGGCAGGCTGCACAGGCTCCGCGGAAGAGGGTTGTGGAGAGTGACTTGTGTTCGCACACAGGCCCCTTGGTGGTGGCAGCAGCAGCCCTAGCGTCTCCCGCCCGTCTCTGGGGTCCGCGGTTTTAGCCGCGGCTCGCGCCCGTCTCTGGGGTTCGCGCTTTTAGCCGCGGCTCGCGCCCGTCTCTGGGGTTCGCGCTTTTAACCCGGCTCGCGCCCGTCTCTGGAGATCCCCTAAGCAGCGCTCTTAAACCCCTCTCCTCGCGCACCAGGAAACAAAGAGGGAAGAAAAAGTCTCTTGCCTCTTCGGCCGGTGCAGGCTTTTCCCCGAACTCCCTCCCGGCTAGTCGTGGTGCACTAACCCCTTCAGGCTATGTTCAAGCCGCCAACCCCAGTCCTCTCCCTGAGCTGCGTCCAAATCCAAAACCCGAGCCTCAGCTCGCAGCCCCGCCCGCCCCGGCGGGTGAGCAGCAAGCCTCTCGGGTTGGTGAGTGCCGGTCGGCACCGATCGTCTGTGCAGGAATCTCCCCGCTTTGCCCTCCGCACCCGTCGCTGTGCACTACTCCGCGGTCCCGAAACTCCCCCCTCTGCCTCCCGCAGTCTCCGCCCGCGGAGGGGCTTCCTAGTGTGTGGAAACTTTTCCTCCTTCACAGCTCCCTCCCACTGGTGCAGGTGCCGTCCTTATTCGTTTGTCTCTGTTTTTTCTTTTGCCCTACCCAGTTACGTGGGGAGTTTCTTGCCTTTTGGGAGGTCTGAGGTCTTCTGCCAGCCTTCAGTAGGAGTTCTGTAGGAGTTGTTCCACGTGTGGATGTATTTCTGGTGTATCCGTGGGGAGGAAGGCGATCTCCGTGTCTTACTCTTCCGCCATCTTCCGCCAATCCCTCCCAATTACAATTTTTTTTTTTTTTTTTTTGCGTTATGCGGGCCTCTCACTGTTGTGGCCTCTCCCATTGCGGAGCACAGGCTCCAGACGCGCAGGCTCAGCGGCCCAGCCGCTCCACATGTGGGATCCTCCCGGACCGGGGCACGAACCCACGTCCCCTGCATTGGCAGGCAGACTCTCAACCACCGCGCCACCAGGGAAGCCCTCCCAATTACAATTTTTAAAAGCAGTCGTCTTATCAGTGGATCAAATCCTTTAATCTTATTCTTCTTCAAGAATTCAAAAAACTATTCTTGGTTCTTTGTATTTCCATATGAATTTTAGAATAAGCTTGTCAAGGCTGACCAATTAATCAGTCAAAAAATAAATTGAGCAGTATTGACATCCTGAAAATACTGTATTTAAAGTTCTATTTCTGAATAAAATTCTATACTTCTATCACGTGGAGGCTTTGTACATCATTTGTTAGATTTATTCCTAGACCTAGGTACTTAATTTTATGCTGCTATATGTATAATTTTTAAAATTCAGTATATAATTATTTGTCTTTAGAATTTTATTGATTTCTGGTTATTAATTTTATATCTAACTATCTTGATAAACTCTCTTACAAATTCTAATAATTTATCTGTTGATTATCTAGGATTTTCTACATAGACATTCATATCATATCCAGGTAATGAAAGTTTTATTCCTTCTTTTCCAAACTTTATCTCTTTTCTTCTTATTGTTTTGCTCTACTACCTGAAAATTTCAATAGAATGTAGAATAGGAGTTGAATCACGTTCCTGATCTCAAAGGTACGGTTTTCATAATTTATCCCTTGGGTATTTTGCTTTCTATAGGTTGTTTTGTAGATACCTTTCATCAGATCAAATAAATTATCTTTTACTCTTACTTATATTGGTATAACTTAAAACAAATCTGTTGATGTAGATTATATTAGTTATATTAATAGATATTCTCATATTCAACTAACCTTGAATACCTAGGATAAAAACAATTTGACCATGATGTATTATTCATTTTAAATATTGGATATAATTTACTAAGTTTCTTCTGAATTTTTGCCAGTAATTTTCTTTCCTCATGCTGTCTTTATAAGGTTTTGGTATTAAGGTTATGCTAATTTAGTGACATGAATTAGGGATGTTGTATCTTTTATTATCTTATGGATGAGTTTACAAATAATTTACATTATTTCTTTCTTGAATGCTCAGAAAAACTTACTGGTAAAGCTATCCTGGCCCTGGGTTTTCTTTTTGGGTAGATTTTTGACTACTATTTCAATTTCTTTACTGCTTATAGGACTATTCATTTTCTCTAATTTCTTCTTGATTCGGTTTTAGTATATTTTTTAGACATTTGCTCATAAAGTTGTTCAACTACACTCTTATGATCTGTCTAATGTTAGTTATTTCAATGAATCAACTTTTGGCTTTCTTAATCATCTCTTTTATAAGTTATTTTCCTTTTTAAAAATTGATGCTCATGTCTATTAGCATGTTCCTTCTCCGTGGGCTTATTTTGATCTTCTTTTTCTAAGTTATTGGGATATGTGCTTAGCTAATTGTTTTTTTTCTTTTTAAAATACATATATAAGGCCACATGTTTTTCCTAAAGTACTGCGAGCTACTTGCCATAAGTTTTATTTTTTTTTAATAACTTTATTGAAGTATAACTGCTTTACAATGGTGTGTTAGTTTCTGCTTTATAACAAAGTGAATCAGCTATACATATACATATATCCCCATGTCTCCTCCCTCTTGCGTCTCCCTCCCACCCTCCCTATCCCACCACTCTAGGTGGTCACAAAGCACCAAGCTGATCTCTCTGTGCTATGCGGCTGCTTCCCACTAGCTATCGGTTTTACATTTGGTAGTGTATATATGTCCATACCACTCTTTCACTTTGTCCCAGCTTACCCTTCCCCCACCCCGTGTCCTCAAGTCCATTCTCTAGTAGGTCTGTGTCTTTATTCCTGTCCTGCCCCTAGGTTCTTCATGATCATTTTTTTTATATTCCATATATATGTGTTAGCATACGGTATTTGTTTTTCTCTTTCTGACTTACTTCACTCTGTATGACACACTCTAGGTCCATCCACCTCACTACAAATAATTCAATGTCATTTCTTTTTATGGCTGAGTAATATTCCATTGTATATATGTGCCACATCTTCTTTATCCATTCATCTGTCAATGGACACTTAGGTTGCTTCCATGTCCTGGCTATTGTAAATAGAGCTGCAATGAACATTGTGGTACATGACTCTTTTTGAATTATGGTTTTCTCAGGGTATATGCCCAGTAGTGGGATTGCTGGATCGTATGGTAGTTTTATTTTTAGTTTTTTAAGGAACAGTGATTTTGCTATTATATACTAAAGATGTTCTAATTTGTATTTTATTTTACCATGAGTTATATATATCCTATATTATTTCAGTCATTTGAAATTTGTTGTGATTTGCTTTATATTCTTATAAATTTTTGTAAATATATCTAGTGAGATTAAGTATAATGTTTATTTTTGCCACCAATGAGTACAATATTCTCTATATTTCTACTTGGTCAGTTTTATTACTTATCTTGTTCAAACCTTCTATATCTGTCCTGATTTTTAAAATCTGTCTAATCTGTCAGTTTATGAAGTGGCTATTGTAAAGTCTCCCATTATTATCATAGATATGTCTATGTTTCTTTGTAGTTCTGTCAATTTTTGCTTTACACATTTTGAAGCTGTGTTATTAGGTGCTTAGACCTTTATTCTACTTCTTGGTAAGTTGAATCTTTTATTATATGGAGTTTTCCTCTTTATCTCTAGTAAAACATTTGAATTAAAGTTGTTTCCTGGAATTCCCAGGCAGTCCAGTGGTTAGGACTCTGTGCTTCCACTGTAGAGGACATGGGTTTTATCCCTGCTTGGGGAACTACGATCCTGCAAGCCACATGGCATGTCCAGAAAAAAAGTTATTATTTCCTGAATATTAAAAGTAATATTATAGTTATTATTTGTATAGCATATCTTTTTGTTTTTACTTTCAACTTTTATTTCTCTTGTGTTTTAGATATGACTCATAAATAACATGCAGTTAGTTAATTTTATTATTTTAATCTAGTCTGATATCCTTTATATTTGAACTAGGGTCTTTAGGTCATTTACATATAATAAAATTGCTGATAGATAAATATCTGAGTTTAAAACTATCATTTTCTTTCTTTTTAGCTTTTATTTATGCTTTTTATTTAGACTGCCTAGTTTATGTTTATTTTTCATTCATTTCTTCCTTATTTGGATTGATATTTCTTAAATAATTTTATGTTTTCCTTCTCTTCTAATGTAAAAGATATACAAGTTGTTTCTATATATATTTAGTGCATGTCCTAATAAAATACACACTTTACTTTTCAAAGTCTTTTTACTTACAGAAGTTGTATTTGGTTCTTTTTCTAGTTTATTCTACTTTCTTCTAGTTTATTGTTTTTATTGTAGTTTTATTCTAGTTTATTGTTCATAATATCCTGTTCTCTGCAGATATTTTAAGCTTTTTATGTGGAGGTCATAGTTCTTTTATCATATGTGTCTGATAATTCAAAATATGCAGTATGTGGGGCTTAGTTTCTCTTCTAATTGTTTCTGTTGTTTCTTTTTCATAATTCGTAGACTCTTTGGTACTTGGTTATCTTTTATACCTATCAGTGCCTCTGAAAATATTGTTTGTGGGGGTTCCAGAAAACCAAATTTGAATATATTATTTTCCAGAGATATTTATGTTTGCTTTTGTAGGTCACCTTGTGCATATTTTGCAGCCACGTAAAAGTAAATTCATGATGAGTTTTCTTGAATGAAACGTTAATGTGAATTTAGGTTGCAAACCTGAGAGAGAAGCTTCCTGTGGTTTAAAACCTTTGGGGAGAAGAATCTTTCTGTCTTTATTTCTCCATGTTCAGTTCAAACTGAAGCAACGCTCCTGTAGTCTCCTGAGTGTTGGAGATTAGACACAGACTTACTTCTGATTCATTGATACTCTGAAATTTTGGCTCCTGGAGCATCTGAGCTCATGTGAGTGAGTGAGTGAGTGTGTGTGTGTGTGTGTGTGTGTGTGTGTGTGTCTGTTCATATGTATGTAGTCAAAGTCCCCATCACTGGAAACTTTTGTTTTGGTTTATACCTGCCTACTGTATGATGTAGTCAAAACCAAAACTTGTTTTTGTAATTTTATTTTTTTCTCTAACTTTTCCTCTGGCAATTGTTTTTATTTTATTTTCTTGAGTTATTCTTCATTCTGTTTTGTGTAATTAAAGGTGTTGAAGAATGTTGGTTTATGTATTTATCTGTCCAACTCTGGGTTCATTCCCCCCAAAATAAAGTTTTATTTTGTAATTTTAGTTTTTTAATTTTACTTGAGACGGGGCTTGAAAAGAAGTACTATTATGTGTTATTTACAGTAGAAATGTCAGTTTATGTTTGTCAGTTGTATTAATTATGGTGTTTGATTTGTCTTCATCTTTGTCAGCTTAATCTGTTGCAAACTGAGTAGTATGTTAATTTACCTCAACAACGCAATATCTTTCCTTTATCTTTTAGTTGTAAGTTCTTGTTTTATGTATCCTAAAGTAGTGTTATTGAAAGTAGAAAGTCTTATGAGTTGCCACTACTGGTAGGGATGAGGAAGAATAGCATCTATACCTGTATATGTTTCAAAGAACATTACAGTACAAGATACATTATATCACCACATACATTTTTAGCTAATTCAGCCTTTAGGTTTCTAAGTTATGGTATTTGTGTGACATTATCTTGTCTTTCCTAACAACTTTTGGGTCTATATATTCTGTTTTAAAAGATGGAACATGTGTCATGTAGTTTATCTTAATTCATTCTTGACAGCAATGTGTACCATTAAATTTCCTTTTAAGACATTGAATTTTGTCTGTTTTCCATTACTTTTGACAATAAGACTCCTCTTCCCTCACTGGTTTTTGTTGCTATCTCTTCTAATGAGAAGTTGAGAAGACATATCTTGAATTGTACTAATTCAGAACCAGGGAGCCCCAAATTTTAGAGGTATCCAAATAGAAGCCTACAAAGGAGATGGACTAGAAATGAACAAAGTTGTATTATAACTAGGATGGTAACATGGAGTCCAAGGAATTTTAGAGGAAGAAGTTGTGGTCAGTTCTATCAAAAAGAAAAAAAATAAAAGAAAAGAAAAAGAAAAAAGAGAAAGAAAGGAAGTTCAATCTAATTGGTGCTCTTAAGTGTGGGTTATATTTTTAGTACCAACATTACTGGTGATCACTGACATAGTACATAGTTTCAGTGAAATGATCAGGGAAGAAAGCAGAATGTAGTTGTTAAAAGAATGAATAGAAGACAAATAAGGTGGATTTAACAATTACAAATTACTCATGCAAGAAACTTGATTGATGAAGAAAGGAAAGAAGATAACTAGAAAAGAGCATATCAATAGAATATTTTTTTAGATGGGAGAAACTTGATTATGTTTACAGTCTAAGAGAAAGGAGTCATTAGGGAAGAGAGATCTAAGATACAGGTGAGTAGGAGAGTTGATGGAGGGAAAAGGAGTTGATGAGATCAGGATCTTGGGTTGATGGATTATCCTTAAAGTGGACAGGTTAACCTTGCTTTATGAAATGAATAGAAGAGAAATTAAGGGTAAATATAAAAGTGAATGTTTTTTGTAGGTTGGGGCAGGGCTGATGTCTTAAGTTCAGTTCCACAGAAACAGACTCTGAGATTAGGATTCATGTGAAAGTAGTTTATTAGGAAGTAATCCCATGAAAAACCAGAGGAGTGGAAAGTGAGGCAAGGAAGGGAAGGAGGGCAAGCAAGGATAGTATGTCAAGCAAAGTATCATGGAGACAGTGTGGGTCACACCTCAACGTTGTCCCCATCAGAGAGCTGCAGTATTTGTACCTCTGCACCTGTTAGTACCGTTTAAGGGCTACCCAGGTTTGGAGAGAAGGCACAGCAAAGTCAGTATAGAAGAAACTGATAAAAAGATACAAGGGGATATGGGTGAAATGCTGTTAGTATGTGCTATGGATGTTTTGTCTTTCCTGAGCATCTTGACTTTTTCTTAAGAGCGTTGTAAATTTCCTTGAATAGGCAACTTGAGATGAATGACAAGTTTAGAGCAAACAGTTGAGAGGAGTAGTGGAGAGGGCTGATTTATGACAAATCAAAGAATTGAATGGTTCTGGCCTTGGAGACTGATTTGTTGTGGGGCTGCTTTGCATGACGTGGAGTTTTCTTCAGCGGCAGTCACCAGTCTAAGAGAACACAGATTTTTTTTTTTTTTGGTTTATTGGTCCAAGAAAGTATTTCTGAGCAAATATGGTGGAAGGTTGTATATGCAAGGTTCTGGTGAAGGAGTAATTCAGGTGATTTACTATTGGCTCCAGCCTTGAAATGAAAGGAAGTAGCACTAAGCAAGCCTAAGAGAATAGGCGATAATGGAAGGATCAATAGACACAAGCTCTAATTTCAAAGAGCAAGTGGAGTAGAAGTAATAGTTTAAAAACTAGAAGAATAACATAATAAAGACAGAAATTAAAGATACTGGAGTTTAAGATTTTTGATGTAGTTATGGAGCAATTATGTATAAGATAAAGAGAATGTGGCTGTGAGCATAGATTGATAAAGTGGAATATATAGATACATTATCAACACCAACAATGAAATACTGAAGATGATGGAAGGACATAAAAAGTGTGAGTTGAGCACTGTTTTTGAATCAATGTGGGGAGGCTATAAGGAGGTTGGTGTAAGACTAATGAGGGCAGAGGGTGTTACAGATAGATGGCATGAACCTCAAATGACGAGTGTATGCACACAGGAGAAGAATAGTTTCAAAGTGGCATTAAAGAGATGAGATAATTCTGATCCTGTCTCTCAGTTGCATAATGTGTGGGACTATGCACATGCTACACTTCAGAGGAAAGTTAATGAAGTAATGTCTTTGACGTAAACCCAACTTACTTAAAGCAGGGAGAAGGGGAGATTTTTCTGTTAAGAGGTTGAGAACACAGGAACATTTGTTTCCCATAAAATGAAGGATTGAAAGGCATGGGGGAAAGGTAGTCTTCAGAATATATCTCTGAGAAGGAAAGGATCCCTAGAATAGTGTGGGCATGAACGCAGAAAGCATTCTTTTTTCCAACAAATACTTTACTGAGTAGCTACCATATGCCAGGCACTGTTCTGTGGCTTGGAAATAGAGATAAGGTCTCTGTTCTAATGAAACATACCTAGTGGGGGAAACAGAAAATAAACAAGTAAATATATGATGTAATTTTAGGTAGTGCTATATCCTATAAGAAAAATGGTGCTGGGTAAGGGGATAGAGAGAGATGAGAAAGGAGCATGCAGTTTTAGATAACAGTGATCAAGGAAAGTTTCTCTGAAGCAGGGGCACAGAACTAGAATCCTAAAGAAAGTAAAGGAGTGAGCCAAAATGATTTATGGAAGAAGAGCATTTATGACAGAAGAGCAAGTGCAAAGCCCCTAAGGCAGGAGCATGCTGGATGCTTTCAAGGAACAGTAGGAAGATCAGTTTAACCTGATATGAGTAGTGGAGAGGGAAAGTAGAAAGAGGTGAGATTCAGAGGTAGCCAGTGGTCAAATCAAGTAGGTCCTTATAGGTCATGACAAGTACTTTGGATCCAATGAAAATCCACTGGAAAAATTTGAGAATGGAGTGTTATAATCAGACTTATATTTTTAAAAACTCACTCTGGCTGCTGTGCAGGTAATGGACTGTAGGGGACAGGAGAGGAAGGAGCAAGACAAGTTATGAGGCCATTCACTGCAGTCATGGTGGTGAGAGATGATGGTTTAGATAAGCTTGTGGGCATTGGAGGTAGTGAGAAGTGGTTAGAGTCTGAATCTGTTTTGAAGTCAACAGGATAAGCTGATAGTTTGGATATATGGTGTAGAAGAGAGAAATCAAGGTGTAGATGTGGTTTGGGTATGGGTGGATTTGATGTGAGGTGTGTGAGAGAGAAGAGTTCTTGGTCTAGTGTTGTTTTCACTTCATTGATTCCCTTTTACTCTGTTTTGTTCACTGCTGTACTCCCAGCACCTAGAACCTGGTAAGTAGATGGTGCTTCATAAGTTTTGAATGAATGAATAGTGAGTGGTTTAGGTGGAGTGATAGGTGAAAATACTTGATTGGCATAAGGGGAATCAGAAAATGAGAAGTGAAGAAGTTGACATAGTGATATCAAAAATTATTAACTGAATTACCATAAATGGAAGCAGAGAAATTAGGAAAGAGGTGGAGGGGGATGTCAGGTCAAGGGAGGGCTTCTTTTTTTTTGATCATGGATGATAATTACATCATTTTTTTATGCTGCAGGAAATGAGCCAGTAGATAGGGAAAAAATGACAAGTGTGGGAGAGAGAAGAAAATCACTGAATTAAAATCCTTGAGCAGGATACAGGGAATAGGATCCAGGGCACATGTACGAGGGATAGCGTAAGATAAGACTAGACACCTCTTGTAACAAGGGAAAGGTAGAGTATATGCCTGAGATTCAGGTAGATTGTAATAATTGATATTATGAGGATAAAATCTTCTGATTGTTTTATTTTTCCTGGAAAATAAGAAGCAAAGCCATCTGTTGAGAGTCTGGGAGAAGAGTTACTGGAGAATTAAGGAGAGAAAAGAAAGTAAAAAATAGTTGTTTCAGAAAGTGGGAGAGTAAATTGGTTTGGCAAGTGTAAAAGGATCATGGGACGTAAAAGGATCATGGGACATTTGAAGTATGTTGGGGAAAATTTAGAGAGACCAGTCAGGAATAATTATGGATTTTTCTCCAGCTATATTTAGCTGCTTAGTTGCAGGCAAAGAGATGGATTTAACCAGGGCTTATATTTTTTCCAGGCAGTCACAACAGAGTAAGGGAAAGGCAAGTGTGTTGAGGGTTCACAGCAGAGAATGATTGTAATGATTTTAATTACATACTATGTATGTAATCCAAGTAGGATAAGAAAGTAAGAACACCAAGGTGATGATGGGAAATTTAAAGGTGGTAAGATCAAGGGATTAGAGATAGGAGGGTAGAAGGGTTGACAGTATAAAGGTACTGGATGAAAAGGGTTGGAAATATATGATCAGATAGTTATTTGAGACCATAGATTGGTAATGACAAGATTTAAGCTATGACCATGGGAGTGAGTGGCTAAATTAGGATGGAGCTGAGGCTTGTTGGAGGGCAAGAGATCAAGGAATTTATTTGTAGGTTACAGTGACCAAGGATTATTATATATCAAACATAATGCTTAATTCTGTACATGAATTACACCATTTAATTCTTATAACACTCCTATGTGTCAGTAGTACCATTATCAACATTTTATAGATGAGAATATTGAATCAAATCACTCACCCAATGTCAGATTTCTATGTGGTAAACCAAGGATTGGAACTAGGATCTTTCTTACTCCAAAACGTTTAATAGTGACAGTGACCTGAGGCTGGGTAGAATTAGATGGCCTTAAATGAAACTCTGGTGACAAATTGAGGCAAAGAAATGGCAGATTTGGCTTCATAGTATCTGGGTAGCAGCACTTGGGATACTGTTCAGGTAAAGTTCTGGCAGATAGTGCCTCATAGCATCCAAGCAGGGGAGTTGGTGGGCAGAGTGTTGGTATCTAGTACTTTCTAAGCACTAAGGTAAAGGAGTTTTAGGAATTCTTATAGAAGAATGTACTGTATCGGTGCCTTGTACAAAATGGATGCTCAAATGTTTGTGACAAAATGAATTTATATTTGGACAGGATATAACAGCTGACTCATCCTGGTAACAGGTCTTTAGCCAGGCATTTTATGTATGTTATATTATTTAATCTTTAGAATTCTTAGAGGATGAGTATTATTACCCCCATTTTATGTAAAAGAATGAGGTCTTTAAAGCCTAACATGACTAATATTTGGTAATTCCAAGTAGTCTCTTAATCTAGTGTGTTCCAAAGCCCATCCTACACCCTATCCTTTATGCTATCTTACCTCATTTAGGGATGTGACTTTTTCAAAATAACATTCATTAGCTATTTATTAAGTATGCATTATTTATCAAGCACTTTTCTATGCATTGGACATATATCTATGGATAAAACAAGCAAAATTCCTTGTCCCCATTGAGCTTATATTCTACTGGGGAAAGAGGCGATAAAAAAAAACATAAAATATATGCTAGAAGTGCTAAAAGGGAAAATAGAGCAGGCAACTGCATAGGAAGTATCTGGGATGTGTAGAAGGATTGAATTTTTAGATAGGGTGGTCAGGGAAGGCCTCAATGAGAAAGGTGATATTTGGATAAAAACCTAAAGTGAAGGAATGAACAAACTATCTGGAAATTTGATGGAAGAATATTCCAGGTAGAGGCAATAGCAGATGCAAAGGCTCTAGAGCTGGAGCAAGCCTGGCATATCCAATGAGTGGCAAGGAGGCCATATGGCTGAAATGGAGTGAGTAAGAGAGGAGGGTAGTAGAGGTTAGCCAGCTATTTGGGGATAAGATCATGTAGGTTCTTGTAGGTCATAATAAGGGAAATGGGAAGCGATTGGATGGTTTTGAACAGAGGAGAGACATGATCTGACTTAACACTTTATAATTTCACTCTGTCTGCTGTTTAAAGAACAGACTGTAAGGGAGCAAGGGCACAGGCAGCAAGACCAGTTAAGAGGCTTTTATAATGATCTCAGCAAGAGATGACAAGCCAGAGTAGCAGCAGAGGTGATGACCAGTGGTTTTATTCTGGATATGTTTCCTTTCTAATGGAATGCCCATGAGACTTGTTTATGGATTGAATGTGGGGTGTGAGAGTAAAAGTGGAGTCAAGAATGACATCAGAGTTTTTACTGAGCAGATGGAAGGGTGGGGTTACTATTACCTGAAATGAGAAAGACTGCAGGAGGACCAGGTCTGTGTGTGTGTGTGTGTGTGTGTGTGTGTGTGTGTGTGTGTGTGTGTGTGTGTGTAGGTGGATATTTGAATGTGTTAGGTTTAAGATGCTTCTCAGACATCTAAGTGCAGGTATGGGTTGCAGGAGAGATCTAGGATGGAGATGTTAATTTGTAAGTTATCAGCTAATAGAGATTTCCCTCTGGTTAGTTCCTTGTACCTTCCTTTAGTTCTTGAGCAGAGTGAATTGATTGAGTAACCATTGTTATTTTGGCTATGCAATTACATATTATGGTGACTTGAGCATGTGTCATGATTGTGTGTTCCTGTACCATAGATAATACATTCTAATACCAAGATTCTCTGAGCCTGCACAAGGGTTGTTACCTCCTATATTATAGCCAATCTGCCCCTACCAGAGGGATCTGCCACTGTGACCATGGTTATCTGAATACACTCATTGGTTTTAAGCTCATGTGTCATCGGTGTTTATTCATTTGCTCTACTTATATGAGCCATCAGTGTTTATTCATTTGCTGTATTTATATGAGCATACCCCATGGTTGTCTACTTTTGCAGTGTATACCGGCTTCTTTATACTAACTTTAAAACTAGTATTAGGTTTTACATTCTGCTCATGCAACATAGTTGTTTGAATATTCATGTCATTAGATGATGTTCTTTGCTGTAATTTTCAGTATATTCATCATGGGTATGTGTAGTATTATATTTGTTTGTTTATGTTATAAATAGCAATTTATTCACCATGGTCATCGTTACTTGAAAGATATCTATTCTTCATTATGGTCACTTGCATCTATACCTTACCTCTCAGCTCCAGTGGAAAAATTTGAGCATGTCAACCTACTCTTGGACCATGGCTCCTGTTCCTGCATCATGGCAGTCTAGCATGGCCATCTACCCCTAAACCATGTCACTTAATTCTTGTATCATGGTTGCCATGATACACACATTGTATATGCACACATCGTGGTTAAGGACTAATATACCAAATACTTCTTCACATTCATCATGGTTGTTTAAGCATATACCATAGTTGTCTCCAGCTAGGTAGATGCTTCATCATGTTTGAAGGCTCTTTATTCAAGTGTCATGGTTTATGCACTATGGTCACTTGAAAATTCAGCAAGGTTGTTAGAATAACTTTGAGTGTCTGCTCTTCTACTGTCCTTCTCTGTACTGTTTGATGATCATCTGAGCATGTACATGGATTTATGTTCATTTAATGCTAATATATTCTAATGTGCCATATTTCTCTGTACATATATCAGGGTTGGGTCTGTTTTATAGATATTTGCTAACTTGCTAAGACTCTGCTTCTTCCAGTAGCATGTTGTTTTTTAATTAGAACATTAATTCTGGGCTTCCCTGGTGGCGCAGTGGTTGAGGGTCCGCCTGCCGATGCAGGAGACGCGGGTTTGTGCCCCGGTCCGAGAAGATCCCACATGCCGCGGAGCGGCTGGGCCCGTGAGCCATGGCCACTGAGCCTGCGCGTCCGGAGCCTGTGCTCTGCAACGGGAGAGGCCACAACAGTGAGAGGCCCGTGTACCGCAAACAAACAAACAAATATTAATTCTGGTAAAAAAAAAACACATGACAATCAACCATTTTAACTGTACAGTTTAGTGTTGTTAAGTATATTCACATTGTTGTCCAGCAGTCTAGTGGCATTCTTTTGATCACGTGCAATGTCTTAATGAAATGTGTACCAAGGCCCTCTTCTCTTGTTCAGTGGTTAGTAGGTTTATGTGCTATGGTTTTCTGACATATACCATAGCCAAATGGTTTTATATCATAAATGTGTTCACATGAATAATAATATTGTTTGCTAGCAAGTGTCATGGTAGTTGGAGGGCATGTATTATGTCTAACCTCTTTTATATATAATGGATGTCTTCTCATGCATAATGGTTATTTGAACATGTATCTTAGTCATGAGTTTATATAACATTGTTGTCTTCTTATGCATCATAGTTTTCTCCTTCCAAATCATGGGCATTTGTTTCTGTGTCATTGGCATCTATGCTTAGTGTGAAGATTTGCTCCTTGTTTACCATGATCATTTGAACATAAGCCATAGTTATATACTAGAATAGCATAGTTGAACATACACTATGAGTATCTTTGCTCATGCAGCATGGCCATCTTCTCCTAAACCCAGGATTGTTACTCAGGCACTCATGTTTTTTAAGCATGCATCATAGTTCTGTCCTATATTCCATGTATTATTTCTACAATTTAGACTTCATATCCTGTACCAAGTCTCTTTGTTCCTGTAGAGTAATTGTCAATCATGATTATATGAGCATTAACCTTTGTCATGTGATTTTCAACCTTAGGGTCTTCTAAAGCCCTGTGGATGTTTGAGCATATGTCAGAGAGTTATTGCCCATACTACAGCTGTTTCTCTTGCCCCAGAATTGTCTGTTTATGTACCATATTTTCTTACTCATATGCTATGGTTTTCTTAACTGTACTGTTTCTGTTGATTTCTGTAAAATAGCCATCAACTCTTGTACAGCTCATGAATCATGAATGTCACAGCACATATTAAATTGAGCATAAGAAATTGCTGTTTTGTGAAAGAAAAATTGTCAAATATTGGCAAATTTATGTGATACAGCCAAATACTATGACTATTTCTATCTATAATGTGGACATTTTCTCATGTCAGAAATCCATCTTTTCCTGTATCATAGTTTTCTATGCCTGTATCAGATTCAATCTAATATAGAACCTAGTGGCTGCCTTGGGGCGGGGGTGGGGTGGAGTGGTTAGGATCAATTTAGAAAGATTTTGTTCTTCATCTTCTCATCTACCAGAATAGCTCTTCAGCATGTATCTGTTTTACGTATTAGTGTCTTGTACAAACTTTCCTTAGGAAAAACGTTTCATATCCTTCTATGCCCTCTGAAAATTAAACCACCTATATGACTGTAAAAGAGTACGGTGCTGGGTCAGAATTAGGTTTCCTTCAAGTGGTCAGTGTCTCAAATTCAAAGAAGCCATAAGGTTTAGAGGTAACAAGCAAGTGCCTCTTTACACTGTTTTCTTAACCCCATGTCCTGGGTAAACCTCCACCAATCCAGAGTTCATAAAACAGCCTTGCATATAGGCAACTCAAAATTGCATAATTCTATCGTCAGTATAGTTTGCTGACCACGTAGGGACTTCTGTACCAGGAAACTAGGCTTGGATTTCTTTATGTTGTGGCCCCTATATGGGACTGGTTTTGCCCTCAAATATCTCTTTACGGGAAAACGTTGCATTCCTATTCAGGAATCATGGTGTCTCATCATTCAGCATTTTCTCAACCCGATTCAGAGGATACAGTCCATCTTCTCCAGGCCCTTTGATATTTTGGAAAACTGCTTAACTGTATCAAGATGAGAATCAATCCCAAAAATTCTATAAAGAGACTCCAGGTCTTAATATTCTAGGATTTTCTACAGTATTATACAGTTATTCATGGAAAAGGCATTTGTGATAGTAAAAAATCAAACAGGATGGGGGAAAAATAAAGTGAAGACATGAGAGATTATTTTAAGATCTCAGATTATAAGAGGTAACTGAGGCTAAGAGAAGTTCTGTGACTCACCTAGTTAAAAGAAGACAGGGAAAAAGATGGCGTTGTAACCTAAGTATTCCAATTACTGATTTAGGGTCTTTATACTACCCTCTATTGGTTAGGCTCTGGTATAATCAAGAGAGGGATATGCCAGGAGTGAATTTTGGTGGCATTGATGAACTGCAGAAGGAGGACTGTAACAGTAAGCATTTAGTAGCTGTATATTCTGGAAGTTAAATGGCTCTAATAGAGTTGAATAAAATATTTTTTTTCACCACTTCTTCCTCCTTCCCTTTGTCTTCTACTCCTTTCCCCTTCCTCTTTCCCTGAACATGGAACTCACAGGTCTCTCCAAGTTGGTGCCTAAGAAGATGATAATCACACAAATAAGTCAGTTCTACATGACTAGCCTTGGGGTTCTCTTCCTGATTAATATTCTCCCTGGAACAACTGGCCAAGGGGAATCAAGGCGACAAGAACCTGGGGACTTTGTGAAGCACGATATTGGCGGGTAAGTACCCTTAACTCCTAGAACAAAAGAAGACTGTGATAAATTATTGCCTTTGACCAGAGCTTTTTTTTTTTAATTGAAGAATAGTTGAGTTACAATATTGTGTTAATTTCAGGTGTAGAGCAAACTGATTCAGTTATATAAATATTCTTTTTTTCAGATTATTTTCCATTATTGGTTGTTACAAGATATTGAATATTGTTCCCTGTGATATACAGTAAATACTTGTTGCTTATCTGTTTTATATATAGTAGTGTGTATCTGTTAATTCCATACTCCTAATTTATCCCTCCCCCTCCTGTTCCCCTTTGGTAACCATGAGTTTGTTTTCTATCTCTGTGAGTCTGTTTCTGTTGCATATGTAGATTCATTTGTTAAGGAGGGAAACTTGTAAGAAGTAAGGGAAGTGAGATAGGGAAGGAGCAAAAGTAAAACAAAGGTGTGATTTCACTTGAAGTGTAGCTTCCATTTGACCCCATGGGGAGATACGGAGCATGAATGGCTTTTGTAGCTTCATCTCAGTCAGTCATTGTCCTCCCAGGCATTTTACAGTGAGATGGTTCCCTTCAGCTGATGGTAATACCCTGAAGTAGCCAGGGGATGGTTTTACTGGCATAGTAAAAGAAATCTTGACGTAGTAGTAACAGTAAATTCTATATTTGGTTTCTTCATGCTTTTATAGCTATGCTTTCTACCCTTCACTTTACAGATTCAATCAATCCCTAAGATCTGTCATTTCTTCCTCCCACATTCCTTGGATTCATCTACTTTTTTCCAACTTTCCTGCTACCACCCTAGTTTAATCTGATGTTGTCTTCCACTTGGACTACTGCAAGAGTCTCTAATTGGTTTTACTTCCTAAAGTATGTAGCCAGTGTTTCTTCCACAATGCATGTTGCATTATATCTGTCCTATTTAGAGTTACTTAATGACTTTCTATTATCCCTAAAGTCCCAACTCCTTAATATGATTTTATAAGACCCAGTATGACCCAGCCTCCACCCATTTGTTACCCTTATTTCTTAGTCCTCCTGTCACCAAACTTTATGTTCTTCAGCTATTTTGAACTTCTTTTGACTTTAAAAGTCAACCTCACTCAGAGAATATCATTACTAGAAATCACCCCCCTTAGCCTCTACATATTTCAATATTATGGAGGATATTTTACTCTTTGGTAGTGTTTGTTGTTGTTTTACATTTGGCTATTGTCCCATATACTTGGAAGCATTAGGACGTGTTCCTAATTATTTTTGCAGAGTTGATTATCTTAATGTACTCTGAGTCTTTCCATCTTCTATCAGCATTTTCAACAATAATCTCTGGGGCTGAGGGCTACACAACTGGACTGATATGTCCTTAGAAACGTGACCCACGTGGCCCTTTTTGTTCTTTATCCCAGTGTGGGAAAGAAAGACTAATTCTGTCTTATTAACTTCTCATGTATGTGATTTCATTGGGCATGATAGATGTTCTAAATAAGATGGAAGTTCTAAATAAATGAATCTTACCTCTTCAAATGTTAAAGGCTTTTTAATTTTTTTTTTTTTTTTTTTTGCGGGCCTCTCACTGTTGCGGCCTCTCCTGTTGCGGAGCACAGGCTCCGGACACGCAGGCTCAGAGGCCATGGCTCACGGGCCCAGCCGCTCCGTGGCATGTGGGATCTTCCTGGACCGGGGCATGAACCCATGTCCCCTGCATTGGCAGGCGGACTCTCAACCACTGTGCCACCAGGGAAGCCCAGTCTTTTTAATTTTAACTCTGAGAATTAAAGTTCTCTAAAAATGTATTGCATGCTATCTAATAATCCTAAACAAGGATTTTGAACAGAATAGTCCCACTTCTTGGAGACTCTGATCATCATAAAGAGCATTCATTGTGTTTATCCTATATCTGCTATTTTTCTTTTTGTGTCTCCATCCTCAGTGTCAGTTGTCACCTCTCCTGTTTACATCAGTTTGTTTATGTCCTGTTGGTGCTTAGAAAATCAAATAATCAAGCCTTTTAATAATTATATTAAAGAGAAGGCCAAAACATCCTGCTTGAAAAAGCAGAGACTGTTGAGGAGTACTGGTTTATTGACCAGTACTTTGTTCTAACATGTTCTAATCATGTTCTAAATGCAATGGTTCTCAATGTTTGGTATGTGTAAGCAAGGAAGCAGGCTCCACACGTGGAGAATTTGATTTAGTAGCTCTGGGGATAGTGCCTAAAATTTGCATTTTTATCAAGTGCCCCACATGATTCTGATGTAAGGAATCTTTGAACAATACTTTGGGGACACAGTCCTTGTTTTCAAAGAACTTACAGTATAGTTAGGAATATGGGATTCTGAAATTTTAGAATAGCAGACATGGGAAAATGCATAGAGAGCATCTAGTCTGATTCCTCATTTTGTGCATGAAGAAATTGAGTTCCAGAAAAGGAAATTTACTTTTCTAAGACTTTACAGAAAATTAATAGTAGAGCTAGGTCTAGAACACCAGTCTCTGATTCCAAGTCCCATATTTTTAAAGAAAAGCTACAGGGAACAATTTCAGCTTCATGTAATAAAGGAATTTCTTATACTCCTGCTTCCTCGTTTGACCATTAACAAATGAGAACTATATGTGTGAACAGTGTTAGGTTGGGGCATTATGAAAATGTCATTTCTCTGGGTCAAAATGGTTGAATATAAGCAATTTCATGATGGGTCAACCTCAGTAGCAAGTAAATGCCAAATGGATATTCTGTTCAGGTCTGACTGAGATTTGTTGAAACTTGAGATGTGTATCAGACAGGATCCCAAAGAATACAGATGGGACATTTCAAATAAGACTATTTGAAGAGGGTACATTTGCAAAGGACTTAACAGTAAAGGTATGGTCTGGGTGTAGGTACACCTCCAACAGATACAGCAAGAACCTAAGGCCAGCAGTAGGTATGTCATGTAAAACAAGTTTACTTAAGAGGTGAAGAGATCTTTAGTGGAGGAGATTTCACAGGAAGAGAGCCAAGAGATTACATACCCAGACTTTCCCTTCTTTTTCCCTCTGTCTTCTGAAGCCAGAGGCTGTGGCAGCCCTGCTGATATATTTCATATAGTTTACCGTTATAAGAAAGAGAACAGGGTGAAGAGTGTATAATATATCTGGAAGGGGAAATGAAAGACACTGGGCACAAGGCTGTACATTTACATGGCACCATATCACCACTTTTTCTGCAACAAGATTACATAGTGCTGGCAGTGGTGAGAGCAGATACTGTGAATTTAAGAGGAAATGGTTGAACTGTTGATTCATTGTCTCTGTCACATTCATAGTCTGACTTGGTGCCATGTTCCATAGGTCCTTGTAAGTGTCTGCTTTCATTGTGAAATATATTTTCTCAGTTCTCTTAATCTCAGAATAAACTGGCACCTGTGGCCACACATGTAAATACTAAGTTACTAAGAGAAACATGAAGGACTTGGTTTTTATTTTACTTTAACTCAGTGAATAATGAGGACAGGCATGGCACATGTTGAGTGGGAATGTCTCAAGCTAATTTTGACTTGAATTATAAGTATGCAAATTCTAATCTCTTCTATGTGTATATAATCTCTATTATGGAATCAATACATTAATACTTTTACCATTCAATCACCAAATCTTAAAATTTAAGAATCAGATGTGGGACCTGAGAAGCTGTAAGTCCTAAGCTCCTACCCTGATCAAGAATCCCTCTTGCATTATGCTTTATGATTGACCTACCAGTGTGAATCCCTCCAGTAGTAAACTGCATTATTACCACAGGCATATAGCTCTAGGGATTGGAAAGTGCTTCCTATGTTGAGCAGAAGTCCACCTTCCTCTAATGCCTACCAGTTTTAGGCCCCTGTGGCACTTGCTTCCTTTTCCACATAACAGGTCTCAGAGCTACTCCATGCTTTCTTGTCTACAGGATAACTCTTATTACTTTCAACTATTCTCCTGACATGATATGATTTTCCAGACATTGCTTAAAACTGAACACTCTCCTTTGTTCTCTAATTAGATTTTTTTGAAACTTAGTTCAATACTTTATTCTTATTTATAGTTTTCATATCCTATCCTGTTACTTTAAAACTTATGTTTAAATAACTCTTACTATGTACCAAGCACTATTCTAAGTGCTTTACATAGGTTAATCCATATAATCCTTATAACAGGCCTGCTACCTAGGTGCTGCTATTATTCCTGTTTCACAGATAAAATATGGAGACACGGAGAGGTCAAGTAACTTGCCAAAGCTCACACAGTTAAAAAGTGGCAGAGCCAGGACTGAAACCCAGACAGTCTGGCTCCAGAGTACATGCTATTAATTGCTACAATGTATTGGTTTTCATGTGTTTGGTCAATTTTAAGTATGAATTAGGCACATGTCCATTTATTTTGTGTACGTGAACATCTACTTATGTATAGTAATACCTCAATCTCTGAATACTTAATATCTCAGTCACATGAGTGCCTAGCCTGTGCTAAAATGGGGCAAGTGTAATTTTCTTATAGGACCTAGAGGAATAAGAAATATCATTTTCCATTTTGAAGTAGAAGTGTAGAATTTGTAACACAGGGCAGAGCTGGACATTTGAAGGCAGGATCAAGAATATTTGGTAGATGACACTGTGACTTCCTATTGTATCATGTCAGGAGGCAAGGTCGTCTCAGTATTACTGATGCTAAATGTGATTTCTTGGTTAAGGTGATGACTGTCAGAACTCTCCATTGTAAGGATACTAGTCACTAGGATTGATTGAGAGACTTGAGGCCATGACCAGCTCATTGCTTTGGTCATGGCCATGGTTGTGGGGTAGAGAGTAAATAATAGTGGGGAAGAGAATATGCCTAGTACTGTAGTTTCCCTTCTTTTGTGTCATAATTCTTTTCTCCACATAGGCAGTGTTATAAATGGTTCTCAGGCTGGCCTATGAAAGTCCACTTAATGAGAAATGTTGCTGAAATAGTGCTCGTGCATTGGCAATTACAATCATTCAGATAAATTATGAGAAATAAAGACTTGTGTAGCCTTGCCTGGAAAAGTAGCTACCCTTTATGGCATTGTTTCAAAGGAAGAATGTGCCTTTAATTCTTTGCAAACTTTGGAATACAACCCATTTTAAGTTAGGGTACACCTGCTGATGTTCACATATGAAATCATATCTCTAAGGTTAGTACCTTGTCATTTAATCATTCACAAGATACAGTAGTCAGATCTTCTCGTGTGTTTCTGTGAAGCAGTGGCTTTTAGTTACTAAGAAGGTATGAAGGACTTGGTTTTTATTTTACTTTAATTCTGCAAATAGTGTGAACAGGTGGACCACATAGTGAATGGGTGTGTCTTAAGCTAATACTTCTTTAGTTTCATAACCAGTCTATAGAAGCCATTTAAGAAAAAGACAGTTGTCTTTTTGAGATATATTGGACATATTCTAGTCAAAAATCAGTTTATTATTTTTTCTTTAAGTGGCT